>NC_135721.1:135405647-136009770 GCF_964656455.1 Halichoerus grypus
TGGTTCTGCCTTAATGTGAAACAACAGAAGATTTAGGGATGATGTATTATTTTGTCTCACTGCTTTAGTGGGAAGGGTGAGTACTGGGGGCCGTTTAATAACACAAACATGGAACAAACTAAGAGTCCGCGTTGTGCTTCTGCTCGTCTGGGCAGCCCCTCTGGGGGGCTTGGGGGGCACAGGCCCTCTCTCATTTATGTCTTCCGGGGGATCTGGTGGAGCTCACCTTTCCTTAAGGTCATTACTGCGAACATTGGTGACATCTTAATGTGACGCCTTTCCTCATATTTTCCCAACTCTTCCCCGCTTCCTGGGAACTATATTGGTACCTTTTTCTGTAATGATTTGTGTTGTCCACTGTTCTGCTCTCAGCTCCAGAACAGTCCTGCTCCGCGGGGACGTTCAGTGAATGCTGGCTTTATCTCGAGTATATGGTAATGACACTCTGCAGCCCCTTCTTCTTCCTGCTCACAGGGACCCGTCAGGAAAAGTAAAATTGAGGGAAAAAAATCCCCCAAGAAAGGACAGTGACAACAGGGCATGAGGAATTCGGGGTGAATGGTCTTTCCCTAACAGGTGTGAAGGGCAGCCGCTTGGAGTACAACTTCTTGGTGATACGTGTTGCTAAAAAGAAGCTTACAAATTTGTTAATGATTAGTCTCTGTGTGGTTTTTTAAATGAACTAATGACAGTTTATTCCAGGAGGACATTAGCCCAGAACAGCTGTTCCCTCAGGGAAATACAGACTCCAATCACCCGTCTTGTTTTTCTGGTTCCTTTTTCTGACCCATGGCGGAGCGCACGTTGCATCTCGCTTGGTGGACTCTTGGGCCAGGGGACCTGGGTCGCCCCTCCCACTGGCACCCAGGAGCTCAGTTACCAAACATTTCATGGGGTGGGACATCGCTCGTTGCAGAGAGGGTGTTAGATGGCTTCTCCTCCCGAAGAGTGAGAGCCTGGGTTGGAAAAAGAAGAGGCACACCGGGGGCTCATCGCAAGTGGGGCTCCCCTCCACCTCCCCTCCTTCCTCCCTCCCATCCAGCACACCAAGTGCCTTCTCTTAGGCCAGGTGTGATGGCAGGCGCGGGGACAGCATGGACAGCGGAGGCATTCCCCATCGCCGTGGGCTGGTCTCACTGCGGGTGGGCTGGGCCTGGGTTATCGCACAGGCAGACGCTAGTCCCACCAGGGTGAGTCTGCCCTGGTGCTGGGAAGGGGCCTGCAGGCTGGAGGAGCTCAGGGAAGGCGTCACTTGAGTCGAGAGCCGGAAGGTGGGTTGGAGTGAACCAGCCTGAGTGGGAAGGGCAGGGTTTTCTGGGGGTAGAAGGTGGCCCGTGCAAAGGCCCAGAGGTGGGAAGGAGTGTGAGGGGTGCTCAAGGGACTGATGTCGGGCAGTGATTGGAGGGTGGGGAGGAGGGGGAGTGTGGCGGGATGGTGCCGAGAGGGGCCAGGAGCCTGCCCCAGGGACTCCTGGGCAGGGTGGGGGGTTGACTGCACCTGCAGAAGCACCAGGAAGCCCGGAGGGAGGGGCCGCGTGTGCGCGTGTGTGCGCCTGCGTGTGAGGGACAGGGAGACCGGGAGGCAGTGCTCAGGGCCTGTGAAGAGCTCCAGGCTTCCAGCCTGCGTCTCCCTCGGGCTCGCGGACCCCCATGGGGGGGTGCACAGACGGGACTCCCCGGGGTTCTCGTGAGTTGGATTCTGCTGTCCTCGTGCAGGGAAGCCTGGATCAGGCCTCACTCCAGGTTTGGTGGGGCCCCCACTGTGTAGTCCCTGTCACCCTTGGGAAGCCTGGGGACCATCCCAGCTTCGGGGCTGGGCGTGTGGTTGGGGCACCTGCCATGCTCCACCTGCTCTCTCTCTCCCCCCCTCTCTCCCTCTCCCCCCTCTCTCTCTCCCCCCTCCTTCTCCCCCCTCCCCCTCCCTCTTCCTCTCCTTCTCTTTCTCCCCCCCTCTCTCCCTCCCTCTCTCTCTCCCTTCCATCTCTCCCTCCCTCTCTCTCTCCCTCTCCCTCTCCTTCTCTTTCTCCCCCCTCCCTCTCTCTCTCCCTCTCTCTCTCCCTTCCCTCTCTCCCTCCCTCTCTCTCCCTCTCTCTCTCCCTTCCCTCTCCCCCTCTCTCTCCTCCCCTCTCTCTCTCCTCCTCTCCCTCCCTTCCTCTGTTCCTCTCCTTCCTTCCATCTTTCTTACCTCCTCCCCGTACTCCTCCCTCCTACCTTCCTGAAAAGAAGAGGCAGCCGTGGGGGAAGGCACAGGGTCAGAGATTCACCAGCAGCTCTTTTAAGGTCAACATGCCACCTGTCTCTCAGGCAACAAAGTTCACAGAGCTTCTCGTGCTGACTTTTGTCAAAAGTCACTGGAGGAGGGAGCCTTTGCACACGTGTGTGCACATACGTGTGTATGTGCGCACGGGTACGTGTGTGTGCATGCTGAGGTTACCGCTGTAAATTCTCATCTTTTTTGGAACATTTATTTATTTACTTGAGAGAGAGCGCGCATGAGCTGGGGGGAGGGGCAGAGGGAGAGAATCCCAAGCAGACTCCCAGCTGAGCGCAGATCCCGATGTGGGGTTCGATCCAGGACCCTGAGAGCACGACCTGAGCTGAAACCAAGAGTCACTGCCCAACTGACTGAGACAGCCGGGCACCCCTCTCCTCATCTTGTTTCAAGGCCTCAGGTGGGAAGGGACCTGGCTCAGACCCCAGCCCACATGCTTCGTGCAGACGCTGGAGCCGGCAGCCGGGTGCCTGGAAGCGGGCTCGAAGCCCAGCCCTGCCCGCTGCCCCCGGCTGGCCTCGGCAGGTGGCTGCATCAGGCCCTGCCTAGTGTCCTCCTTCGTGCCTGGAGAAATGTCAGCTCTACGTTCCTGGAGAGGTTGTGAGCCTCGGAGGAGGCGTGTGAGCTCAGCCCAGTAGGTCAGCTGTAACTGGCCGCCAGGTGCGCGCCCATGAGTGTCAGCCGGCGGAGGGGAAGCGAGGCCCCCGCGGGATAACACCCTTCTCCTGGTTCCCACTGGGCGGTGGGTCCGGGGGGGAGCTGCCCTGACTGTGGAGGGCGGTGGTTGCTGGCGTGGCCTCAGAAAGCCTCCGTGTCTCGCCGTGCGCGGGAAGGCCTCGTGTCTCTGTCGCCCCTCCGGCTGCAGGATGGGCAGGGCCCAGAGCTCTCCTGGGGGCTGAGCTGGGCGCGGGTCCCACGGGGAGCAGGGCGCGCACAGCCAGAGCCCTCTGGGCCGGGCGCTCTTCCTCCGTCCCAGGACGCCTGCGTCCTTCCTGAAAGCCGTGGGCCGCCGTCCGAGCAGTCTGAGCTCACCTTGTCGGAGGAGATGTGCACGGCCGTTGTTACCTTTATTGTGAGGAGGCCTTCTGCACGTGTTCTAATTTTTATCACCTTAGCTTCGACCAAGAAAATCTTTAGCAAACACTCAGAAGCATGTTTTCATTGGAGGTGTAAGCCTTGGAAAATAATGTGCCCCTCCCCGCCCCAGAAATATAGGCAGGAAAGGGAAAATAAATGTTTTCCATCGGGAGATGGCAGATCTTGTTCTTTTAAAAAACAAACAGGTTTTTAAGACCGGAAAAGTAGCACGTGCCCATGTCGAGAAAACTCCGTGACGGCGGGAGACAGGATGGAGTAGGCTCAGGGCTGCTGGCTCAGCGTCATCAGGCCTGGGCTGTGGTCTGCTCTGGCCAGCTGTCTGTTCGTCCTCTCCGGGTGCCAGTTCCCCCACCTGTGGACTGGGGGCACTGTGTGGTTATGGTGGGCATGCAGCGATGCCCGGCGCGCCTTCAGCCAGCACTGACTCGTCATCGCCGTATCAGACACGGGGTCTCCCCTGTGCTCCCGGTCTTCCTCCCAGAGACAGCCACGATGAGCTTTTGCATGTGCTTTCAGAAACTTTCTTTGCATTATTTCCTTATCATCTTTTCCCCGTTGTCCTCTTAAAACTTTTTCTTCTTTGAGCTGTGTCTTGCAGATAGAGATACGAAATTTGAAAGATAAGCAGGAGCGAGCCAGAATCCGAAGGGGGCAGTCCAGGCAGAGGGAACAGCATGTGTGGTGGCCCCGTGGCAGAAGGGGGCGTTGGGGGCGAGCGGGGGCCAGATGGCTTGTGGGTGGGGGTGGGGAGAGGGGTGGGGACCAGCCCAGGCAGAGTGTGGAAGCCCTCGCTGAGGATTTTGGTCTTTTTCCCATCAGCAATGTGGAGCTGTTGAAGGTTGTATGAGAGGGTGAGCCGTTGGTCTGGGACTGGGAGGAATCACTCTGCCTTTGCTTTGGGGATAAATGGGTTGAGTGTGTGTGGGAGGTCATTACCTGAGAGGAAGCGATGGGGAGATGTAGGTGGAGGTGGGGTGCCCAGGATGGGCACTGGGTGTGTGGGGCAGGGGAGGGAAATGCGGGTAATGCCCAGATGGGGACCTGTGCTATCAGATGGGAAAGGTTGTGGAGAGAGGTTTGGGGAAGGAGAAGAGCTTGGGTTTAGGAGACAGGCAGGGACAGGCGCCAAAAAGGACCTGGGCGTGTAAGCTGGGCGGAGAACTAAATCTCGCTGGCATGCAAATTCGAGGCTCTGTGCTTTCCTTCACAGTCAGGGTGTGGGACTTGGGGAGTGACTTTAAATGTCACCTAGACTCTTTCCTGTCTCGGGTTACACTGGGGGACCCTGACCAGCCAGCCCACCATCCGCCCACCCACCCAGAAGATTCCCTGTCCTCACGGAGCTAGGCTGAGGGACCTGTCCTGGCCACACAGGTGGCTTGTGTCCAGGTCAGAGGGGGGGGTCAGAGGGGGGACACTGGGTCAGATTGTGTGGTTTTGAGTCCTGAGTCTGGGTGACCTCGGGGAGTTACTTGCCCTCTCTGTGCCCTCCTCCCCCTGTAAAAAGGGGACAACAATGTGATTTGAGGTGTTTCCAAAGTTGGCCACGCCATTACCTCTGACCCCACCCACCCTTTTGCAGTGTCACTTGGCCATGTCCCCCATCAGGAGGGATGCCGTCTCCTGCCCCCCTTTGTCCCCTGTCACTTGCTTTGACCAGGGACAGCAGAAGTGACACAGTATGACTTGTGGGCCTAGAACTTAGAGCCCGTGGCCTCTGTTGTGGTCCTCTTGCCTGCCACGTGAAATCGTTTGGGCCATCCTGCCGCAGCAGAACTGAGGTGGCCCCGTGACAGCCAGTGCCGGCTGCCAGGCTGGTGAGTGGAGCCGTCCTGGATGACGCCGGCCCAGGCCAGGCTCCCAGCTGAGCCCCGTGGCACTAGTGAGCCCAGCCCTCCCCACATTTCTGGCCCACAGCAAGTGAACGGTGAAGTCCTCAAATAGGCCACTGAGATGTGGGGTGGTTTGTTACGCGTTGATAGCTAAGAGATACAAACTCTAACCGGTACCGGGAGCTGTTTCTCACCCGGAGTTTCACTGTGGTCCTTTGTTCCAAGCTGCTGGGCAGGTACTGACTTTTCAATACGGTTTCTCTGTTTCTGGCTGGTTCTGGGTCTGCCTCGAGTTTGGAGGGTGCACCTGTTACATCTGTGACTGTGTGCACCTGGTCTGTGTTGATGGATATGAAGGTTTCTATCCCAGGAGTCAGCAACAGGGAGAACTTAGGGCTTGTGTAGTGCTGGGGAGAGCCCAGCCCATCACAGGACCCTGGGGCTGGGCTGGATTTTGAACGGCTTTCAACTCCAGTATCCTGAGCCAGGAATGTTCTTTGCAATCCCCTGTGGGGAGCTTGAAAATGAAATCAATCTGAACTTTCTCCCTGGAATTTGTGATTGACAGCCATTATTAAGAAGTATTTATGGGACACCTGTTCTGTGCCCGTCACTGTTTTGGTTGCTCAGGATCCAGCAGTAAAGACTATGCTGTGCCTGTTTTCACAGAGTGAATCATCTAGTAGAATGAGGGGAAACAGATCAGAACGATACAGATGTATGGTGTGACACTAGGCAGTTATAAATGCCCCGAAGCCAGGCTGGAGGGGGGAGAGTGGTAGGGAGAGGAGGCTGGCTATTTTTAGGTAGCACGGCCAGAGAGACAAGGCTGAAGTGAAGGGATTAGTCATGTAAACACCTTGCAGAATAGCCCTCCAGGCAGAGGAGTTGCACGTGCAAAGGTCCTGAGGTAGATGTGTGCTTGGGGTGTTGGTGAACAAGGGGGCCAGGAGGCTTAAGTACAGTGAGTGATGGGGGGAGTGGAGATGTTAGAGCCAATGAGAATTAGGCAGGCAGGGTTGGGATGCTGGGGAGGTGCTGAGGCCCAGCTGGGGGCTTGGGCTTAGTTTCCAGAGCTAACACTTGGGAGGGGGCTGACCTTCTATCTATGATCCGTTGTCTGTTTACTTGTCATCACCATCTATATGCACATCATCTGTCTCTCTACTGGTTGATTTATCATCTATCAATCTATCAGCCTCATCTATCTATCTACCTACTGTCTATTTACCTATATCTGTCATCTATGAATCACCTGTCTATCATGCTCCCGTCCATCCGTCCATCACTTGCTTCCCTCCAACCCTTCTCTGGCACTCCTGCCCAGATGGAGACTTGCCCCTGCTTGAATGCCCCCAGGGACAGGCAAGTCCCTACTTCCTCAGGATCCCGCTTAGGAGTTTCCTGGGACCACTTGAGCACAGTGTGATCTGGGCACTGTGCTTCTCTCCCATTTCCTCACCCCAAGATTTATTTACACTCTCCACTTGCCAGGAGAGAGGCACTTGGGAGTTCAGAGCCGTGTGTCCCCTGGCAGGGCAGCCCTCAGCACGCTGGGGAAGAATGGGGCCAGTCAGTGCGGGGGGGACGCCCCCACCTCAGCTGCAGCTTCCCTCCTCTTGGCTCCCCGGGCAAAGGCGGCTTTGTGCTCCGCGTGGACAAGGCCTGCCATTGAGGCAGGCCAGGGGATGCTGTGGAAGAGCAAATGATGGCTAGAAACTAAAATTAGGCATTTCACAGAAAGCAAGCCCTGCGCCCGGTCTCCGTGGCAAGCCACTGCGTGCTTGCGCCTGAATGAGCCCTTTGCTCTCCGGCTGCGCCTCTGAGCCCGGCTTCTCTCAGTCCCAGGGAGAAAGCTAGCCCTGTTCCCTCCTGGGGCTCTGGCTGACAAAACGAACAAAAACACAAAGAAATGCAAAGTGGTGAGACGATTGGTTCATTTTCTCCTGGCTGCCAGTGGGCCTCCAAACCTGCCTGTGGGGGAATGAGTGTTCTGGAAGGTTCCCTACAACTTATTTGCAGATGGGCCAAATGGAGCCTGGCTTCGAGGGGAAGACCAGTGGGCCTGATGTTAATAAGACAAAGGAAAGGGGCGGCCTGTGAACAGCTTGGAAGAGGCAAGAGTTTGCTTTTTAATTTTTTTTTACATTTTCTAACCTTTTTATTTTGAAATAATCTTAAACTCACATGGAGGTCACAAAAAGTAAGGCCGTGGCTCGCAGAGTATCCCGATGGACAGCAGGAGACTGCCCTTGGTGCAATATCGTAACCAGACCAGAGGCCGGGGCCGATGTCACCGTGCTTTACCTGCATATTCTTGGCGTCATTTCTGTGAAATTTTATTGCATTTACAGATTTACCACAAGCAGGTGAGACTTTACTTTTAGATTGAAAGCATTTGGCTCCTGTGATGGCACTGGGGCCTCAGGGCCGCTGCTGGTCCCGGGTGGGCCCCTCTTCCCACCGAAGAAGCTCAGGACCCTGCCCCCTTCTGCAAGGGCTGCCCCAGGACCTTAGCTTTCCTGTGTTCCCCTCCCCTCATGGGCCTGCATTGGTTTCCTGGGGCGGCTGGAACAGAGCCCTATAGACTGGTGGCCTAAGGAACGGAAATGTCCTCTCTCGTGGTTCTGGAGGCTGGAGATTCGAGATCAAGCTGTGGTCCGGGTTGGTTCCTTCCGGTCGCATGCCTGCCCTAGCACCCAAGGCAGGTCAGCTCCACTGAAGCCCATGCACTGAGATGGGGTGGTCCTCAGAAGAAAAATGGGATGCTGCAGGATGCCGGGCGAAGTGGGGATGTGGTGGCCACTGATTGGATGGGGCGGCAAGCCTCCGAGGACAGATGCCCAACCTCTGTTCCAGGCGGTTCTCCTTGGCTGTGCCAGGTGCAGCTTTCCTGCCACCGGCTGCCTCTGTCCCCATAAAGTGTCTCCACCTTGGGTTCCAAAACTCCTGGATGCCTTCTCTTTTCTTTCCCAAAGCTTCAGCATTTTGTCCCAACATCCCATTCTTTGTCTTCCATTGAACTTTCTGCATTTGTAACTTACATATTTTTAGGGTTATTCGTTTATCATCTCCCTCTCCCTCTTCCCCCACCCTGATCAAGAGCTCCAGGAAGGAAGAGATCCCAGCTGCACTGTCCCCCCGCATCGGCCAGCACCTGGACAGCGACTCGCCTATTCTCAGACAGCAGTGTTGCCTGGGACAAGTTACTTAAGCTCCCTGGCCTGGCCTTTCTTTAGTTATTACCTATGATGATGGTCCTCACTTCACAGGCTCGTTGTGGTAATTTCATGGGACGACCCGCGGAAAGGCACGTGGGGCTCGGCACTTCTGAAGAGCTGAGCAAAGCGGTCTTGTTATCATAGAAATGCTCTGGCACGACCTCGAGAGGTGGTGGGATGCGGTGGTTAGATTCTGGGGGCAACTGCCTGGGTCCAAGTCCAGTTCTACCACGTACTAGCTAGTAAATTGGTCAATCAATCTGTGCCTCAGTTTCCTCGTCTGTAAAGTGAGAGTAGCAGTGACGCCAACCTATCGGAATTATTTATTAGCAAAGCACTTATAACCGTGTCTGCCTCCGATGTGTCTAAGGAATGTTAGGTGTCATCGTTGTTGATGTTTGTCGCTGTCAGACCACAACTCAGATGCCACTTCTCTGGAGCTAGTGGCTTAGAAGCAAGTTTAAAACATCCTTGAGGAAACGAACAAAGTGTTTGGGATCTGGATTCTGTGACTCCAGGTCACGTCATGATGCTTTATCATTAATCCCTAAAGACTCGACTGTCAGCCATGTCCCCTGTTCATGTAAACATGCTTTATCATTCAGCCAGAGCGATGTGCTGAGCTCTCGCTTTTACTTCCTGAGCCCCTGTCCTGCCTCTGTGCTCTTTGCCGGGAAAGGTCTCATGGGCTGTGAGCTACACACCGGCCCCAAACATCCTGAGGCTTCAGGCTGCGAAGGGTCACCTTCAGCAGGCAGCTTCTGTCCCGTGTCAGAAAATGGACCAGAATACATTACATCGTTCCTTCTCTGGCACTGGAGATCCGTTCTTGTGATTCTGTGTGAGCTCTTCAAAACATAAAAAGAAAATAAACCATCTCTCAATCCCGTTATTGTCCTCTAAATGATGCCACTGGGTGACACGGGATGAGCATCCCAGGATTATGTTCACACCCATGACCTGTGTTCACACCCATGACCGATGGGAAGTCATAGAGAAAGCATCCCAGCTGGTGATGACCTTGGGGATCGCACACATGGGTGTGGCTACCGGTAAGACGTTCGTGCGGCCGAAGGAAAGGGGAGATGGTCGTGCAGAGTTTACGAGCACTGGGTAGGGATGCACATGCTCGATCCCTGTGAGGATGTTCCGGTGGCCGCCCACTTGCCGGTCAGCCCAGTAGGATACTGATCTCTTGGCAGTCTATGTGTGATTTTAGGAGATGACAAATACCATATAGACTGTGTACCTTTGCTTAATTTTTTTATTTGAAAAATATAATGTTTCCATTAAAGTAGATGCCAAAATTTCCTTTTAAACTTACTTAAGAGGACATTAAAACTGTATTAATTGTAGGCCACGTGGTTTTATTAGGGCAGAGTCCTTGGGAGTGGTGGCCGAGCTAGTGAAATGTGGGAGGTGTTGCATTGTGCAGAGTCCCGAAGCCCCCCGTCCGGAGAAGTGCTGTGGGAGGTTCAGGGGGCGCAGAGGAGGGGGTCCGGGCCAGCACGCCCTCCAGGAGCTTACAGTCTGGAAGAGGGAAGGGATAACACAGGAGATGTGGACACGGGGACAGGGAACTTGCTAAGCCTGGATAAGCTTCTTGGTACTAGGGGGACTCAGGGAGGAAGGTTATATGCCTGGTGTAGATGGGGGCGTGTGGAGGCATTTGGCAACAGCTTCATGAAGGACAGGAGATGGGTCTGTGGGCATTCTGGAGGTGACCGTCACGGTGCAGGCTTTGGGACTCCTGGCCCGTTGTCGTTGAGTGGCTGTCAAGGTGTGGGCTTGCAGAAGAGCTAACAGAGTGGTGTAGCCCCCGCCGGGGAGAGAAGCAGTTCTCAGGGAAGTATGGACTCAAGGGGCAGATGCCCATGCTCGGGGGCCCTCTAGTGGCCTCATTAGCGAGAAGAGGTCCTTGCTCCGATAAAGTCTGGCCCCCTGCTTCTCGGACTTCTGTGTGCACCTGCACAGATGCCCTGGAGATCTTGTTACAGTATGGATTCTGACTCATCAGGTCTGCGGTGGGGCCTGAGACTCTGCATTTCCAGCAAGCAGCCAGCAAGCCCCCAGCCCCCACGGAAGCTTGCCGCCATCCTCATTCCAGTGACACGAGTCCTGGGAGTGCTGGCAGGGCAGGAGGGGACGGGGCACTGTGCCGTGGCGTTAAAGGTTAGTCGCTTGTTAAACGTGGCTCAGCCTGGAGGGAAGGTGGGCCCAGGTTGCCGACTTTATAATTTTGGCCAAGTAGGGATGTTTTGAAACAAAAGGATAACAATGAAGAAAAAAATGAAACATCCAACTATGACCACGGGGGTATTTCTTGAAAGAAATGGAAGTCAAAGTCCCAAGGAGCAGGGAGGCTCATCGCGCCGGCGGAGGGCCGTGTTCTAAAGTAGCTGCAGCCAGCCTCAAGAGCGCGTCGCGGCGTTGTCCTCGCTTGGGGGTCTGGGGAAATGTCACTGCAGGCTGGCGTGGATGGACAGGCTGAGGGCTGGGGCTGTAGCTGTAAGATGGGGGATTTCCGTGGTCCTCAGAGCTGTGGGAGCGTCCCCGGAAGGCCCTGTGTGGCACCTGTGGGGCTGCTCTGACCTTTCCTGGGAGGGATAGTCTGGGCTGGGTGAGCCCGGGAGCCAGAGGGCCCCTTCCCTCCACACTGCCCTCCCCTGAGGTCACCATCCCGGTGCTGCCTCGGCTCTGGGCCTTTGCCTAGTGGTCTCTCCTCCGTGTCCCTCGTAGGCCACTGTGAGCCACGGGCTTCAGCAGCCTGGTTTGCTGAGACCCCAGCCTGGGTGGTGTTGGGGCCGAGTGCCAAAGCTGGAGGAGGTCCCAGGAGTGCCCTGCTTTTCCTCCCCGTCTGGGTGGGAGGGAGCGCGCCTCCTGTCTCCATCCTGGTGGGACTGAATACCGCCCTCCATGGTGCCCTTCTGCCTGTGGTGAGCGGTTCTAGGGTGGACACGTGACTCAGGCCTGACCCCCTGGGAGTCTGTTCCCGGACTTCATTGGGAAGGAGGTGTTTTCTCTTCGTGAAGATGTCACTAAGCTCCTAAGATGTGAGCCTGGAGTGCTGGCGGCCACTTTCCCAACCTGCTCGGGGGGACCGACTGGAGAATGGGTTCAAGGGGTGAGGGCGACTTCCTGCCGGCATCATCTCAGCCTGGATGCAGCGTGGACCCTGGATCTCAATTTAACACTTACTCCCTGTGATGCTTAAGCTGGTTCCACTCGCAGCGAAGGGCTCTGATGATCGCAGCACGTAGAGGAGGGAAGGGCCCTTGCCCAGATCCCGGGACGGGTGTGTCAGGGCTGGGGTCCCAGCGCCCGGCCTCTCCCCCCACACTGCACTCTCTGTCCTTCCAAGCACCTCTGCAGGCCCAGCCGACTCCAGAAGGTGACCGGTTTTGCCCACTGGTCTTCACCATGTCTGCCTAACTGAAGGTTCCTGGGGCTTTTCACACGGGAGTGTCTGCAGGACTGGGGGAGTGGACGGGGGTGTGACAGGAGGCGTCTGTCAGTGGCTCTGCCGTTGGAAGGATGTTATGCCTCCTGACGCATTAGCAGGTGCTGGGGGTTCAGGCTTTTTTCATGAAAGTGGGGTTTGCTCAGACACTTTTATGTTGTCCGGGCTTGCGTGTCATGTCCAGTCGCTGTAATTCACTGCAAAGGGAATGCTCAGGAGCTGCTAATGACATATTTCATTTTAATAATAAGACACCCATGCTCACCGCTTATTTCCTCCTGTGGCTTTCCACTCTGGCTCTTGAGTGGTGTAAGAGTTCGCGGTTAATGGACGACACAATGCATTATTTAGAACACGGAGACGGGAGGTTCTTATAAAGCCAAAGACTTTGTAACAGATTAACTAATAGGTTCCTCAATTATTATTTTGTATTTTCCAAAGAATATTTTCTCTAAAATCTCCCAACTAGATAAAGTTATTGGGGAATGTCTAATTTTTCTATTATTTCTCTGCCAGGTTTAAATATTGGTGTTCTTATCAGTCCAGAGGTCATCAGTTCAGAGCTTTTGTCTTTCATTTTACTACCTGTGAAATATGGACCATAGATTCAGACTTTATGAAGCCTTTGGAAAGGTTTGCCACACAAAGTGATATTTTAATGCTCTAGAGCCAGAAATGTGATCACGAGGCTCCATCTCGTTCTCCCGAGGGCTACGTGTACAGCCTCTGGGGGCAGGGTGGCCTGGGTGTGGGTCCGAGCCTCTGCATGTGGGTTGGCTACTTCACACCTCCAACTCAGTTTCCTCCTTTGTACAATGGAGATCCTAGTAGTATTAACCCATGTGGGTTGCGGTGAAGATCAAGTGAGAAAATGCAGGTGGAGCACTTAAGGTGGGATCCCACACAGGGTGATGATGGTAATACTAGTATGCATTAGAGCGAAGGTCAGCAAACTGTGCCCTGGGAGCCCGCCTCCTGTGTTTATAAATAAAGTTTTATTGGGACACAGCTACACTCATTTGTTTATGTTCCGTCTGTAGCTATTTTCACACTATAGTGGCAGAATTGAGTAGTTACCCAGAGATGTCTTTATTGCATTTTATTTAGTCTTAGTTAATTAAAATTTACAGTAACCGCCTCTGGTTGCGGTTGTGCTCTGGGCGCGCAGTGACATGCTCCTTCTCCTGGGTCAGAATGTCCGGCAGGTGGCATCTTGTGCGGCCCCTGCAGGAGTCCTGGGTGGAGGGAGCTGGCTTGGGCTAAGAGGAGGGGGAGGGAGGAAGGCCGCCTACTTTGTTTTATCTTCTGTTTTTGGTTATTAAAAACATTTTGAGTTACAAACACAGAACTCTTGGTGAAATATTTGCTAAAGGTAGAAAAGGATGAAGGAAAAAATTAAGATATCTAATCTCATGATTTAGAGAGAGGGCCGTGTAAATATTTTGGTCTGTATGATCACGAGATCAGGCGGGATGGGGCGTGTTCAGGGTGCTATGGTTGTAGACCGGTCTACACATTTGGTGTCACTTTCATATATATGTATGCTGCGGAAGAGGGGGTGAAAACGTCCCCAGGGGTGCCACCCTACTTTGCCCATAGGTCAGATGCACACATAAAGCCCCGTGGAATTGTGATCCACGTCTGTAAGAGTCTCGGTGGTGTGACCGCCTCTTGGGCTGGCTCTTCGGGCTGGTCACGGTTAGAGACTTTGTAAGCAGTCCAGGGATGATTGCCCTTGCGCTAAAGTGTCTTTGTGGTTTTGTTTTTCACATTTATACAGAGTTGCCATGCACCCTCTTAAGAGAATTTAATCAAGTTTATGTTCCTGCAAAATGTGTTAGAAATTTCTGCTCTCTCCCACATTAGTTAACGCTCAGTCTTGCTCATGTTCCTGACCTTTGTCAGTCTGACAATAAGAAATGACTTCTTTGTGTTTGTATCACTTTGACTTTGAATAAGATGTGTCCCCAGAAGTCACTGCTTGGAAACATCTCTGGTCATTTCTCTTGCTCCTTGTAATTTCTGGGTTGGACCAGTGGTTAGGAACCAGTTCCTGAATCTTTGGGCAGTTTAGTGGGGGCGTGTGTTGGGTCTGCAGATAGCCGACTTTAATAGGAGCTTGTGTTTAATGAGAGCGTTACTATGCAGTTTGCAGGTGTTTGCACCTCCATTCCTGATGACCCAGGCACTATCATCTCCATGTATTGGAAACTGAGCTCTCTCAAGCCGTAGGCAACTGAGCAACAGAGTCTGGACTTAAACGGATTGCCCCCAGGGCTCACACTCCTCAAGCCCCCAGTGGGAGGCGCGGTGCAGGGGGAGGTGTGGGAGATGGGGCAGGGCAGATCCCGCTGGAGTAGGGCTCACTTACTTGTTTTCTGGCTGGACAAAATTAGGTGGCCCCTCAGAGTTCCACAGCTCCCAGAGGGATTCCAGGTTATTTACCTTGTGGGGTTGTTTTAAGGATGATTATTTCTCAAGAAGTGTGTAAAGGCCCTGGCATTGTTCCTTATACCCCATCAATGATAAATGGTGGCTTCTATCTGTATTATCAGCAAAAATTATTAGCACAATGATGAAACACATGGAGTGAAGATGATGAATAGAAAGTGTCTAGAACATCTAGCTACCTGGGTATTAGCTGTCATTATTTCGTTAATATGTTGTATATTTCCACATCCTGTAACATAACAGTGCAAACTTTGCCCGCCCAAGGTCACTGTTGAAAGCTCCTCATGGGCCCTCGATGGTCTCACCAACGCAGACCTCTCAGCCACAGTGGCCAGGAGCCAATCCACTGCAGCCAGTAGCATTTTCGATCCATTTAGGCAAGAATATCACTGTGCTTCACAAGCAGCCCGCTCTCCCAGCCTCCTGGGTGGCTGACGCTGTCCCCCCTGGTTTGTCACGCCTTTGCAAGCTGGTGGATATGTTTTTGTGTGCGGGATCTAATGATGAGACACCTGTTCCACGTCAGAGGTGGGACTTGAGGCTGCCGGAACTGATGCCTGTGGTTTCCCAGTTTTGACCACCTGTGTCCAGGGATGGCTCTGGCCTTTGCATTGTAGGCAAGAGACCTCAGTGTGGACTGGTGGCCTGGTCTGTGGGCGCGTCCCAGAGTAACCCTCGTTTCCAATCCAGTGGGGCCTTCCACCTTCTCCTGGGGTTACGGAGTTGGCCAGGCTATGACGTCTTAGCTTCCACTTGGTCCAAGTTTACTGCTGGTAAAAATTCTAGGGATTAAACTCTCCATGGAAATTTGTGTCTGTGACGAATGCATCTCTCTTGGAAAAGACAACTTCTTAAAGGTAACAACCATATCATTGACTCCTGACTGTCCTTGTACTCATCCCAACCATGGTGCCCACCTTGAACAGATTAGAAATGAGCCTTAAAACCAACCGACATACCACAATGGAAAAAAGCCCATCAAACAGCAGGGGAAAGTCATTCTTTTGGCAGATCTGTCTATCCCGGTGCCTAGACAATGCTGACTCATTCCTTTGGCAGAGACGTCCTCCTTATTGCGGTTGGTTTGGGTGCATTTTCTTCTTGTGGAGAAGTTGCTAGAAGGTAGGGTCAGTGATGGGTCTGTGATGGCAGCAACATCTTTATTGATGGACTGCTCTTCTCTCAGGCACCACACTTAGCTCTTCACACACTTACCTCCCTAAAGTCTCATGACAGCCCTCAGGGATTCCCTATTATTCTCCCTATTGTGCATATAAGGGGACTGAGACCCAGGGAATGAGGCTGCGTGCCCTCAGCAGCATAGTCACCGAGCCAGGATCTGAGGCTACGCCATCTTGCCTCCGACCCCAAGGTCTACATTAGATGGAGATACCTCCTCCCACCCACCCCAACCGGGTGAGGTCCTCTAGTATAAGCCCTGTTAGCATCTGGAAAGTGGCTTTGTAGTACTCACCGAAACTGTGCTTTGACTGTTCTTTGTGAACTTGGTAGTTGAAAGTCTGTTTTGTAGGCCGAGCCATAGACTTGTGAAGACAGGGACAGTGTCCAGCTTGTCTCTGTCCCAGTGCCTGCAGAATGCTGCACACACAGTGGGTCCCAGTAACAGCTGGATGGATGAATAGAGGGATGGATCAACACACAGATGGATAGATAGATGATGGATGGAAGGGTGGATGATGAGTGGATGATGGGGGGATGGGTGAGTGGGTGGGGGGATGGATGGATGGACGGGTGGATGATGGGTGGATGGGTTGATGGGTGGATGGATGGATGGGTGAGTGGGTGGGGGGATGGATGGATGGAAGGGTGGATGATGGGTGGATGGGTGGATGATGGGTGGATGATGGGTGGATGGGTGAGTGGGTGGGGGGATGGATGGATGGACGGGTGGATGATGGGTGGATGGGTTGATGGGTGGATGGATGGATGGGTGAGTGGGTGGGGGGATGGATGGATGGAAGGGTGGATGATGGGTGGATGGGTGGATGATGGGTGGATGGATGGGGGGATGGAAGGATGGGCAGCTGCAAGGACAGATGCTTAAAAAAGCAGTCATATTGTGGAATGGGGGGATTTCCCTCACGGTCCCCCAGCTTTGTTGCCCTCAGCTTCTGGAGAAATAAGCACCTGGAGGAAGACCTTTGCATGTATGCCTTTTCTTCCCTTTTGGCTGAGACACCCTCACAGCAGTGTCTGGTTACACTCAGGAGAAGGTTCTCCTGACCCCATAAAGCTCCATCACAGACATCTCTGGCCTCCAGCTGGCTTGAATCTCTCAGCTCGAACCTCATCCTTCACCTTCCTGTCTTGGGACTTTTCTGGGCTGGCTGATTGAAATGAGAATATTCACAAAGGTGACTTCAAAGTATCTTTGGAGACAGCCACAAAGAGTACTGGCACTAGAAAGACGTACGTTTGAATACCAGCCCCACAACTTACTAGCTGTGTGGTTTAGGGCCAGTCCCTTCACCTCTCTGAACCTCAGTGTGCACATCATCAGGCCAGCCTGTGGGTCTGTGGAGGAGGGAGGGGCATATGTATGCAGGGAGAAACGCCAGCACAAAATGGGTGTCTAGCAGGTGCTCATTTCCTTTATGTACTTCCCATTTCACTCTCTGTGTTTCCGTTTAAAAAAAAAATCCTGGAAGAGACATACTATGCTTGAATTTACTTTCTAAGATTTATTCTCTCTGTCCTCCATATTATCCATTAGTTTTTTAAAATTTAATTTTATTTAAATTCAATTAATTAACATTTAGTGTATTACTAGTTTCAGAGATAGAGTTCAGTGATTCATCAGTTGCATATAACACCGAGTGCTCATTACATCACGTGCCCTCCTTAATGCCCATCCCCCATATTATCCATTAGAATGCAAAAAAAAAAAAAAAACAAAACCCAAAGAACTCAACAGCCCAGCCGCAGTGCCCCCTGGGGACTGGCAGAGGCCTTCTTGGTTCCAGCCCTGGCCCGGGGAGAGGGCCTCCTGTGGAACAGGGCAAAGCCGGTGGCCTTGGTCCTGTGCACACGGGTTTGAGCCTGTGGTGTGTGCAGCAGGGGAGTGGTGCATAGTAGGTGGGTTGATACCTGCCTGGGCCAGCCACTCACCAGCTGAGCAATCTCAGGACAGGCTTTAACCTCCTGCAGCGCCAGCCTTGGAGGGTGAGTGGGACCAAGTGCAGTGAGTGTAAGAACGCCTTAGCACCTTGTATGAGTCGGTCTGACAGACTTGCCCAGAGAGCCTGGCTGGATATGGGCAGGGCTCAGAGCACAAGCAGAGGATGCAAATGCCCTGGGGCCAGGCAGGCATCCCCAGGCACGGGGAGATGCAGCCGCTGCCTCCAGCTCAGGGCTGGGAGACCCTGGGAGCAGTGAGGCCTGCGGCCCCTGGGCACCCTCGCCCCTGTATGAAGAGCATGCTGCTGTGAGGCCCGCTCGTTGTGATCATGTGGGAATATGAGCTCAGGGTCGCCAGGCTTGTGGCTTTGAAGAGAACTTGAAAGTTGAGATTTTCATATGGAATTTCTTGACTCCTTAAAAATGTTTGCTTTCAATTCTTGTTTTTTTAAAAAAAAACGCGATACACATATTTCTTGACCTCACAGTGTAGAAGGCAGAGATGAGAATAGAAGTGACAGAAGGAAATGGAAAGTATGAGTGGCCTAAGTGATGAGTCCATCAGCCAGCGGGAGAGAAGGCAGCCGCTGCGAGGACACAAGTTTTGTTTCTAGAGAGAGATCACACAGATGACTCTTGTGGTTGTGAACTCTCACCTTGCATCTTGGAGGAATGCAGTGCAACCTTAGACGAGGGACCTTGTAAACGTGACGAGCTATATGGAGAATATGGACAGGTACACCTGTCATGGCAAAGGGTCATAAATGCATCTTTGGAAATCAAGCACTTGACTTCTCAGTTATAAAAATGGGCCAAAAAGGGACCAGCAGGGCAGGGACACATGATCAAGTGTATGGCACTATCGTTACCTCTCCTGTTTCTCTCTCTCTCTCTCTCTCCCCCCTCCCCCATGCTGTCCCTCCCTCCTTCCCCTCCTCCTCCCTCTGTTTCTGTCTCTGTCTCTCTTTAAGTGGATGAATAGATAGATGCATGCCTATATATAGATATCTGTAGATATGTGTGTACGTATGTTTCTAATATATAATTATCTTGTCAAGGATGACTCAGAGCCTTGAGGGAGTGATTACCTCTCACCTGGTGGTTTCCAGTGTCTCTTTATGTACAAATAAATTATGCAGCGTTGATGCCCTAGTCCGATCTTATTAATTACTCTTCTCTTAGTCTGTTTAAAGTCAATTAAACTTCATGGAGTCCCAGTTCCTCCTGTGAAAATCAGGTCCCTGTCACTTAGGAAACCCAAGCAGATGACCGATGGCTCTTCTAGCTCTTAGGGAGAATGTGACAACTTCCCTGGGGACCAGCCCCTTTGGGTCTTTGGCAGTTTTATTGTCCTACAATTGGCAGTGGGCGTGGGGCTGCTGGTGTGTGGCTGGACAGACTGACTGTAGAGAGCTAGGCTCTGCACAGAAGGGGTCTGGATCGAAGGAACTGAGACATGGTACACTGCCCAGACTCTTCTTTCTCTGGCATCCTGGATTTTGGGGGGTGTTGGGTTATTTCAATATTTAGTTACTGGTTTGTTGCTCTATGTATGTATGTATGTATGTATATATGTATGTATGTATGTATTTATTTATTTATTTGACACACACAGCATGCAAGCAGGGGGAGGGGCAGAGAGAGAGGGAGAAGCAGACTCCCCGCTGAGCAGAGAGCCTGACATGTGGCTCGATCCCGGGACCCTGGGATTATGATCTGAGCTGAAGGCAGACACTAAACCGACTGAGCTACCCCTCTAATGTCTTTTCATATCTTTCTTTTAGACTTTTTTTCTGATCACAGAGACAAATATATTCATTATTGAAAATTCAGAAAACACAGAAAAATACTGAGAAGGAAATAAACACCATTCACACACTCCCCACCCCCACACAGAGATAACTCTTGCCACTACTTTTTTGTGTTTTCTTCCAGCCTGTTTTCTATGTACCTTTTTTTTTTTTTTTTACTGTATTGGGATTAATCGGTATATTCTTTATTAAATTAGCATATCATAAGCACTTCTACATCTCTCTGCATACTTGAAACCTCAGTCTCTGATGGTTTCATGATACTCCACAATATGAATTTGCAAAAATTTACTTGTTTATTTGTTGCCCATTCTCTTTTATTGGAAACTTAGTCTGGCTTGACACTTTTGTTTGGTTTTTGTTTCTTGCTATAATAAATAAATCTGTGGTGGACTTCAGACTACATATCTTTTTGTGTACATCTTTAGTGATTTCTTTAGGTTGAATACCTAGAAGCAGGGTCCCTGAGTCAAAGGGATGAAGGTTGGAGGCATTCAGGTGTTTGTGGAGAGAAAGGGCTATCTGGCTGAACCAAATAACCTCAAGAAATGTAACTCTACCCCTGAAAGTTGGGGATGAGTAGATGAGAAAGCATTTGGCACAACCCCCCCCCAGCACCTTGTACATTAAATGAATGTGATTTGTTTCTTCATTTATGGTGATTTCCCCCATCTCTTAGAATTAAGTTTATAACTGATTTCTTGGTCTCTTTAAATTGGCCTTATGTGCAAAGCACTGGGGAAATTCACACACACACACAGACACACACACACACACACAGTGATCTCTTTTTATCATTATTTTAGGCATCATGATTTAATGTGATACTCCCAATTTTGCTAACTTTTGCCTATTTTTTGAGTAATTCTGCATGAAACTGTGTCCTTACTCCAAGAGGAAAGTAGACATCTGCCTCGATCTTCACAGGATAATTAGACTCTAAAATTAGAAGGGCAACAGTGCATGTTAAAATGCATGTAAGTAAAATCCCGGTGGGAGAACTCGTCTTTCGTGGCAGTGCAGGCAAGCTCTGGTGACGCCCGGTGCAGCGGGGAGGTGCGAGTGGGAGCGAGGGGTGCTCCCTGACCTCGCGGAGCATGCAGACAAATGCATAGGTGTTGCTGACGCAGTCCCTTCACTTTGTCTATAAATACTTCCAAATGAAGAGGATGGACGGTACGCAACATTCCAGTGACGTCCTCCATAGTCCGATCGCGAGGGTAGCCCTTAGGAGGGACGGAGTCCCACTTGGTGGTGTTCTGTAAGCTTGTCAGGGAGCATTCCTGACTATACTTGAGGAAGGAGGTAGATCAGACACCCCGGGGCTTGAACAGCTTTTCTTTCAATGATGTCCGTCGGCCTGGACATTCCACGGCAGCCACCATCCACCTGCAGACATTTATGACATGATGAGTGGGTGGGAGAGGCTCCTTTAATAAGCTAAGGCTCATGCCTACTGTGTGCAGGCACAGACATAGGGACCGGGGGCCCCTGATGAGCAAAAGGGACACGACATCCCCCTTCCTTAACAGAGCTGGCCATCGGATGGAGCGGGCAGATGCTAATCAATCGATCGCCAGCCAGTTTGTCATGGAAAAGGGAGCCGAGTGTATCTGGACAAACAATGTGTGCTGTGTTTTGAGGTGAAAACAGTTTTGAATTCACTTCTACCTGTTGCGGTAGCGAATGCAGTGGATAACATAGAATAATGGCTATGATTTCTCTTGTTCAGTGTCCATGCACTCTTGCCTTTCCCAGTCTCTGACCCCAACTGCACATGCACTAAATTGTAAAATCCGGGAGGGTGGGACCCTGTCTACTTTGTTCCCAGGCGGGACGCCGGGGTCTCGCGCGGGGCTGGCATGTAGCAGCTCCTCGTGTGTGTCGGATGGACAGGGGTACATGCTGACTCCATGGGACACAGCTCATCTCGTGCTGCGGTGGGGCCTGAGCACCTGGAGATGGGCCTTTGGGCAGAGGCACCTCTATCCAAAGCTGATCACAGCCCAGGCTGCCCCCACACCCTCTCCGGAGGCTATCCTGAGCCCTCCCAGCCTGTCCATCCCTTGGACTGTCTCTGCACCCCACCTGGCTGGCCCTGCTGTGCTGGACGGTCACTTTACCAGGGCTGGGCCAGCCTCCATATTATCTCCAGGTTGTAGGTGCTCAGTATTTTTAGAACCAACACACCTCCTATTGTAGACTCAAGAGGGAAAGAGGGAGGAGGACGGGAGGAAGCAAGGAGGGAAGACCTTCCCTCCTAGAATAACCTTCCCTCTTCTTAACACCAGTGGCTCCCTCATCATATATGTCTCAGCTCCAGGTGACCCTCTCTGGCCACTGTCGCTCAGATGCTGTCCCCTCCCGCATCATCACCGTCACTCCCTTTTCTCATCCCACTGTATTTTCTCCTGAGCACACTTAGCACCATCCAGAAATATATTATTTATGCCCACTGACTACTGCTTATGTTAATTACATATAAGGTACAAACACGTGTACGGATGATGTATAGTCATGTGTGCTCCAGCGCCTGTCTACACTACCAGAATGTAATTTAAAATGAAGACAGTCTTTTCCAGCACCCGGCACCTAGCACATTGAAGGCTTAAATATAACTTGAATGAATGAATGAATGAACAAATTCACTTTGTTGTATTTTTTCATGAGGCTGTTGAGCCTAGGACCCTCACCCACGGCCAGCCACCACTGGTGCTCGGGTCACCAAGGAGGACCCATGGTCCGGAGCATGGAGCTGATGACAGTGGGAAGCTCCTTCCGAGTCCTGTGGCAATTCCAGGATCTTAATGCCCCTGATTCCTGAGAAGACCCCGAGGTGTGTCTCCAATAGAAACCCTGACCCAGAGACAGTGTCAGGCCCAAGTGCCTTTTAATCTTTTTATCCCCTTCTTCCCCTCCCCCACTAGTCCCTTATCCCTTTGACCAACAGGCTGCATGGTTTCAAAAGGAAAGGAGTGTTAGGAGTGCACGCATCCCTGTGTGGAAATGCGTGCCCTGTAGGAAGTCATCTCCTGCAGCGTCCGCATTCCTAACCTGGCTTCCTGAATGTAGTAAGAATTAGGGTCCCTGAATCCAGGTTCTAGCCTCACCGCTGATGGGCTTATGCCCTCAGTGGGCTTTCTCAGCTGGGCTTCCTCATCTGTGCAATCTGGGATTTGGATTATTCCATTTCTCCTTTCCCTTCCAGCTTTGAAACGCTCCATGTGCTTCTGTTTTGTGTAGACTGCTGACATCAGAACACTCCTTTGGATTAATTGATGGATGACGCAGGTGAGGTGCCTTCCCTCCAGAAGGTGCTTCATCTCGTCAGGCAAGATTCTTTGAGTTCCCAGGGGTTTAGTTGCCCTTGAGAAACCCAACCAACCACACTGGCTTCCCCGTAAAAGATACTTAGGGACCTACAGATTAGATTAGTCTGGGGAGAGTTTGACTTCAGGCCCCTGGATGCAGGGGGTCTCCTTAGACCCCCAGCATTGGCTCCCTCTCCATCTCGTGGCCAGATTCTCTATGTTCACCTCTTCTTAGGCTGCTTGTCCTCCTTTGGGGGCTCTTGTAGCCTCCAGGCTCCAGCCAGCTCTGGAAAAGAGGAGGATTTCCCTTTCCTGCTAGGTGAAAAACAAAACTCTAGGAACTTGTCTTCTTGGCCTGGGGATGGTCAGCGTCTCTGAAATCCTATGGACTGAATGGGCAAGGGATGGGTGCCCCAAGGGACGTCCAGGGGTTGCCACCAGAAAAGGGTGTGGAGGGGAAAAGTCCATTTCAGTGTTTTTAGAAACCTCTCCTCTAAAATTTCCCAATGATTGCTTAACCACTGAGAGGGTGGCTTGAATCTCATTATCCTGCAGACCAGGGTGGGGGTGGGGGTGGGGGGAAGGAGTTGGAAGGCCTGACCTTTGGGGGTTGATGATACCCCTTGTTCTGCTTCCCAATAACAGACTTGCACTGACCTTTTTGATTAACGTGGGCCCTGTCCTTTCCTCAGCTCACCAGCATCCATCACTGTCATGTCCTTTGGCAGTAATGAAAGAGGACACATTGGATTAGTAGAATGATAGATTGGGTGGATGTGAGTCAGTGTGGGGGGAGTGGGAGAGAGGAGCTTGCTCTTAGAGAAACCCCCAGCCCCCAAGCAGTGCAGACAGCCTGCTTCACCAGGGGGTTGGGTGTGATTCAGTAACCACCTCCTCCAAGACACCTGCTTGAATTAGGGAACCTTCATGCCCCTTTGGAGACACCTGTGTGGAAATGATGAGCCATGAAGGGTGGACATAGAAACTCTATACCCCTGGCTCTGTCCAGCTCAGTGTCGTCGACTCAGAAGTATGATAAAGAACCAAACTGTTTGTCGCCCCAGAGCTTACGCGTTGGGTAATTGTTTACTTAGTTGAGTTAATTTCTGAGTTTTCTTTCTAGGACTTGGCCTCACATTAAAAAAAAAAAAGGTTAATGAAGTGAAATTTTATGGTAACTAGATTGAAAAGCAAGTAGCGAATAACCCATCTATGAAATTGTTATAAGAAAAGTTATTAGGGTAATGGTTAGAACAAAACAACTCTATTTAATGCTTGATGGTTATAGAGACTCCAACCAAGATAGAGAAATGTATTCTTTCTTAAAAGATTTTTCAAGGCACACATTTTAATGTGCTTTTTATCCTACACAGGGACATGTATTCATGAAGCAAGTTCAACAGAGTGACCTCGGGCAGTAGCCCCGTCCTTGCTTGCTTTCCTTTTGTTCTGTTAGATTTTTCTGTCTTTACAGAAGTACAATTGTCATATAATATTATATTAGTTTCAGGTGTACAGCACGGCGATTGATTCAACAATGACTTACATTACAAACTGCGCACACCATAGTCACCATCTGTCACCATACAAAATGATTACAATATTCCTGACTATATTCCCTACGCTGTACTTTTTATCCCCATGACTCATTTATTTGATAATTAGGAGTTTATGCCTCTCAATCCCCTTTATCCATTTCACCCATCCTCCCACCCCATGATTTCTTTCTTTAAATATCCTGTGTATTTCATGTTGTAAGTTAGGGGCTACATTATTCAAGGTGGATTTTTGTGGTAATAAAATGGATATTTGGGGACTTGTTGTCTATTTATTATTATTTGGGTTTAAAGAACTTCTCTGTACCTCAGCCTATTATAAAGGATCATCCTGTTAGAATCCCAGTTAGAAATGCTTTTTCCCACGAAGAACTCAGATGCCAGTACAAATTCATTATTTTGAAGACATTT
Organism: Halichoerus grypus; assembly: GCF_964656455.1. NCBI lineage: Eukaryota > Metazoa > Chordata > Mammalia > Carnivora > Phocidae > Halichoerus > Halichoerus grypus. Next base: position 135,430,208 of record NC_135721.1, read on the forward strand.
TTTTTTTTACACCAGTTCCTGGCTCAGTAATATTCAGTGATGTCATGCCTATACCATAAAGTATCAATGATAGATCGGAGTGCCTTCCATATTAGATACAAATTGTCCCGTAAGTACCCAATTACTGTTGACCTTCACATGTTAAAAATAAGAAGCAAAAACCTTGTAATGTGGTTTTCCACATTATCTTCATTTGCAGTGCAGATGTGCTTTTATAAATTAGCTTTTGTCTGACTTACTTGAGTTATTTTAGAGGTCTTGTTGCACACTTGGTAATTAGTAGGTTTCCAATATTTTCAGTGTTAAAAGTCAAGTGGTATTTTCCTGTATATATTTTTCCCCTGAAGGTCAAAAGGTGAATTTGCAACATCTGTCAAAATATAGATGAATAATTTATAGATGTGCACGTATTTAATTTTTATGGGTATACAAACAGATATAAAGGGGCCTGGGAAGGATTTCCTTTTGGCAAATGAGCATAAAACAAATCAAACTATAAAGAATGAAATACTAGGCTCTGGGTACAGCATAATATTCATAATACAAAATGTGGAGAGTTTTTTGTTCATATTTTCTAAGATAGGGTTCTTAGAAATCTGTTTCTGCTGTGAAACAAAACAAAGAAATAGTTAAAAAGAAGACCATCAATTAAAAAGCAAATCAGGGGAAATTCCAAATGGATCTGCATGCTTATGCTTGTGTTTTCTCTAAAATTAATAAACTATATGCCTTATGTATCTGCACATATCTAAGATTTACATAAAAGGTTGCAGGTAAAAAGATGCTAAGTTCTTAGTGATGAGAAATAATATATATGAAGCTGTTCTCTGTCTTTTGCATTATGCTGATTGTTCCTGTGGGGATAAAAATTAATTTTAAAAAGCCAATTGAAAGTAAGCTTTCCCATTAAAGAAAGATACTGTTGTTTTAAAATGTTATCTCATTCAATGCAAATGAAAACGAGATGCTATTTAGACTCATCCAGCTGGCAAAAGTAAAAGCACGGAACAATGGGAAATATTGGTGAAAGTTGGAGAAACAAGAGCTTTAAGTCCTGTGGATGTTAGCATAAATGGGTCTGACCACTTTGGAGAGCATTACAGCATGTCTCCTTGAAGTCAAAATACCACCCCAGCAAGGACCCTCCAAACCTTCGCCCTGGAGAAAATCGCATCCCTGAGTAGCAGGAGAGTTATCCAGGGATGTTTATCACAGCATGGATTCAGTAGAGGAAAAAATGGGAGGGGCCATAACAGAGGAATGGGAAATCATGGCAGAGAGAATCCACAGGCCCGCCACTACAGCCGCTGCCTGGAGGTGATGCATGGGGGCTCCTGAGATTACCCCAGGGGCTTTAACTCCACCTGTAATGCTTGTTTCTCCTAATTAAAAGAAAACCCATTTTTAAAAAAATATTCTATCCCTGTATTGAGAGAGAGCGAGTGAGCACAAGCAGGGGACAGCAGCAGAGGGAGAGGGAGAAGCAGACTCCCCGCTGAGCAGGGAGCCCAACACGGGGCTCAGTCCCAGGACCCTGACATCATGACCTGAGCTGAAGACATACGTTTCACCAACTGAGCCACCCAGGCACCCCAAAAGAAAACCTATTTTGAGTAATTATGTCAAGATGTTAATCTTTGCTAATTCTGGCCACCGGATGCATGCGTGTTTATTTTCTGTTGCCTGCGTATTATTCAAAAGCAATCAACACATTCAGATTGCATTTTTTAAAGTAGTAGAATTCTTTATCTCAGAAACTAGAATCAATCAAGCCACTGAAGTATATAGTAAATTATAAATTATTGTTGGTTGCCAAAATATCCTGCCAGTGTGTATTAATTATTAAAAAAATATATAAAAATAGGAGTTAGAAAAACTAAAATACTATATTAGATTGCCATTACAAACTAGCCCTGTCAGCCTTATGGAAGGAAATTTGGCTATATTTAGCAGGATGACATATACAATTACCCTTAGAACCATTAATCCCACTTCTAGGAATTTATCCCAGAGTATCTTGGCAAAATATAAAATAGCACATATGCAAGGCTATTCATTTTGTCATTATTTGTTATAGCAAAATGTTGGAAACAACCCACATATTACCAAATAGTGGACTGGTTGGCTGAACAATGTATATCCACATGGCAGAGTGTTGGGTGGCTCTCAAGAGAAGTGAGGATGCACTCTGTACCAGTAAGGAGCGATGCTCAGGATACATCCTTGAGTGGGAGAAGAATCAAGTTTACAGAGCAGGGTTTAGAGTACACTACCTTTTGCATAAAAAGTGTGTGTGTGTGTGTGTGTATGCATCCACGTGTGTGTGCATGCACGTGTGCCTATGTGTATGCTTAGATTGTCCAAAGGAACCCTAGAAGTATAGAGCAAAACCTAAGAAACATAGCTGCACATAGGAGAGGAAACCTACAAGGTGAAGGGCATAGGTGCAGAGGTGAGGCCTCTGTTAATGTACTTGGTGGTCGAACTTTGAGTTTTGAAACATGTCAATACTTTACATATTGAAAACATTAAATTAAAAAGGGAAAAAAACTGAAAGACGTATAATAATTGAACCTAACTGTATATCCATTTGGTGGCATCACCTGAGAGAAAATAATGCCTTCAAGTGACTTTAAAACCCAGTATTTTAGTTGTCCATCCCTAGTGGGGTATAAAGATACATACGCATATATACACACAAAGCGATCATAAACAGCATTCGTTAGTCTCATTAGCTATAATGTTGATATTGTTACTTTGAAATCATTATAGGAATAATTTTATTTTTATTTTTTTAAAAGATTTTATTTATTTATTTGACAGAAAGAGAGAGAGCACAAGCAGGGGGAGTGGCAGAGGGAGAGGGAGAAGCAGACTCCCTGCTGAGCGGGGAGCCCGATGCGGGGCTCGATCCCAGGACCCTGGGACCATGACCTGAGCCGAAGACAGATGCTTAACTGACTGAGCCACCCAGGCGCCCCAGGAATAATTTTAGAGAAAGCAAATAAGCGAATCAAGATTCTTAGCATGATAGAACAGAGGTGAGGAAGAGTATTTTTCAAAGTTACCTAAAGTTCTATCATTTTAACTTTGAATTGGAAATATCCAGATGAATTCATTACGTTCTTTGCTCTTCAAACTATCTCCATCATACTCAGCATGCTGAAGAGGGCTAGAAGCAGTGATAACACTTTGGCAGTGAACACTCCTTACTGCCCGGAGTTTGGTCGCTAAATACCATTTCCCATGGAACGAAGAGCGCCTCGCTTGGACAAATCACGGATTCCTAGTGTGGATACTTTATTATACCAGAAAGGAAGGCAGCTATCAAAGGTTAATGGGATTATGTCAGAAGAATATAGGAATTAAATTGAATGATTCTCCACCAGTTAAGTTGAGATATTTGCATATCAGACAAGCTAATGACTAGAATTAATTGAAACACTTCAAAATTATAAAAATCTATGCCTTCCAGAATGATACTTCAAAAAATAATTGGTCACCATTATATGTTGTCAGGGCACCAGCTCCTTATTCTGCCAGCCACTAGATAAGGAGAAAGAGTCACACATTTCTGCCTTCCTGTTTGGCTTACATTTCAGGGTAACCAAGTAGTTGGTGATAGAACGTTTTTCTTTAGAGAAAAATTCCAATTAATAAATGCAGAAGGAAAGATACAATTTGAAAATCACCATTTGACAACCCTAGTGAATTAACAGGTCTAGGCAATTGTCATCATTGGGTATTAACATTTTTGGTATGCATCAATGGGGAATTGTATAATGGATGAATCTTGCAGATATAACTTGGATCAACTGATTTCATATCACCCCTCTCAAAGTACAACAACCACACACGCTAGGCCTCCTGATACACGACTGGAAACACACATCACCGTCTGGAATAGGTTCTTGCCTAAAAAAATTAACCCTGAATATGATCAAGCTTCTTGACCTTACTACCAGCTTGCAGGAAAAATGGGGGCTAAAGGAACATGTTAACAAGTTAACTGCCTTCTGGAACAAGATGTGGAAGAGGTTCATCCCTCCAGAAATTTTCCTAGTTTCTTCTGCCACTCAATTCCACCTTTACTCGCAGAAACAGTGATTTTCCATAGATATCACCATAGATTATAACTTAAATGGCGTCGTGCGTGTGTCTGGCTTATTTCACTAAACAATGTTTTAGAAATTCTTCCAAATAGTGTGTGTGTGTGTTTATATATATAATTGGTTTGTTCCTTTTTTATTGTTGAGTAGTATTTCCTTATATAAATATCCCATAATTGTCTATTCTTCTGTTGAGGGACATTTGTGTTGTTTTTGATTTTTGGCTGATGTACGTAAAGCTGCTTGTGAACATTCTTGTACAATTCTTTTTGTGGCTATATGTTTTTATATCTCTTGGGAAGTGAAATTGCTATAATGTAGAGTAGGTATATGATTAACATTACAAGGAAGTTAAAATAGTTCTAAGTGATGTGAATTCCAGTTGCTTCACACTCTTTGCCGAAGTGGGTGTTGTCTGTCATTTTAATTTTGCCATTCAGGTGAATAGGAATTGGCACTCATTATGATTTTTTTAGTTTTTTTGTTTTTGTTTTTGTTTTTTACAAAACAGCTTTATTGAGATTCACATACCGTACAAGTCACACATTTAACGTGTATACTTTAATGGTTTTTCATATCGTACAGTTGGTAGTTTGTGACTTCCAAGAAATTTGTCCATTTCTCCTGAATTGTCTGATTTATTGATGTGCAATAATTCATAGTATTCTGTTCTCATTCTTTTTATTTCTGCAAGGTTGGTAGTGAAGGCTATTCTTACATTCCTTCTTTTAGAAATTTGAGTCTTCTCTCTTTTTTTTTCTTCAGCAGTTCAGCTAAGGATTTGTAAATCTTTTTTGATCTTCCAAGAAGCAAGTCTTGGTTTCGCTGATTTTCTCTGTTGTTTTCTATTCTTTATTTTGTTGGTTTCTGCACTAATCTTTCTCTGTTTCTCCCTTCCGTTTGCGTTAGGTTCAGTTTATGCTGCTTTTTCTGCTGTCTTCAGCTGGAGCATTAAGTTATTGTTTTGAGATTTTTCTTTTAATATAGGCATTTGTAGCTATAAACTTCCCTTTATGCATTTCTTTTTTTTTTTTTTAAGATTTTATTTATTTATTTGACAGAGAGAGACACAGTGAGAGAGGGAACACAAGCAGGGGGAGTGGGAGAGGGAGAAGCAGGCTTCCCACCGAGCAGGGAACCCGATGCGGGGCTCGATCCCAGGACCCTGGGACCATGACCTGAGCCGAAGGCAGACGCTTAATGACTGAGCCACCCAGGCGCCCCCCTTTATGCATTTCTTTAGCTGTGTCCCATACATTTTGGTTTGCTCTTTCCTCATTTGTATTCATTTTGAAGTACTTTCTGTGGTTTCTTCTTTGATTCATAGGTTATTTAGGACCATGTAGTTTAATTTCCACATTTTTATGAATTCTTCAAATTACTATTAAGGATTTCTGATTTCATTCCATGTGATCAGAAGTCATACTTTTTATGATTTGCATGCTTTTAAATTTATTGAGGCTTGGTTTATGATTTAACACATGGCCTGTCCTAGATAATGTTCCATGTGCACTTGAGAAGGATATCTATTCTGCGGTTGCTGGGTAGAGTGCTCTATAGATGTCTGTCATATTGTAGATGGTACAGGTGGTCTGTAGTGTTGTTTAGTTCTTCTGTCCCTTCTTGAACTGCTGCCTGGTTGTTATATTCATGACCGGAAGGGGGCTATTGACATCTCCAACTATTGTTACGAAGTTATATATTTCCCCTTGTACTCTATTAATTTTTGCTTTGTGCATCCTGGAGCTCTGTTGTTAGGTACATATGTCTGTAATTGTTATGCATTCCTGATGGATTGACCATTTTATCTTTATAAAATGTCTCTCTGTCTCTAGAAACATTGTTTTAAAGTTATTTTGTCTGACATTAGTAAACCTCTCCAGCTTTTTTATGGTTGCTGTTTGCATGGTATCTCTTTTTCCATCCTTTTGTGTTCAACCTGTTACATCTTTGAATCTAAAGTATGTTCTTGTTAGGGATGCCTGGGTGGCTTAGTCGATTAAGTGTCCAACTCTTGGTTTCAGCTCAGGTCATGATCTCAGGGTCCCGAGACTGAGTCTCATGTCAGGCTTGGCACTCAGCATGGGGTCTGCTTGTCCCTCTCCCTCTACTCCTTCTCCTCTCTCTCTCTCTCTCTCATAAATTAAAAAAAAAAAAAGTATGTTCCTGTAGACAGTGTATAGCTAGATCTGATTTCTTATTTTTCAAAAAGATTTTATTTATTTATTTGGTAGAGAACACAAGCAGGGAGAAGGGAAAAGGGAGAGGGAGAATCAGACTTCCCACTGAACAGGGAGCCCAATGCGGGGCTTGATCCCAGGACCCTGAGATCATGACCTGAACCGAAGGCTTAACCAACTGAGCCACCCAGGTGCCCCAGATCTGATTTCTTATTGTCTGACAGTCTCTGCCTTTTGTTGAATTGTCTAATCCATTTAAAGGATTTAATGTTACCCACACAGTGGATTTGCATCTGCCACTCTATTCTTTGTTTTCTATATCTCATATCTTTTTTGTTCTTCTGTTCCTCCTTTACTGCTTTAGTTTGCATTAGTGAATACTTTTTAGTGTAACAGTTTTCTTTCCTTAATCGCTTTTTAAACTTACTTTCTTAGTGGTTGCTCTAGGGCCTACTATATGCATGCTACCTTTTCAGATGATTTATACTGATTTAATTTCAGTCAGATATAGAAACATTACTCTTATATAGTTCCATTCCCTTCTCTCTTTCTGTGTTATAATTATTATACATACTACATGTTATATGTTAAAACTCCTATGATACACTGTTATAATTAATACTTCCTATGAAATTATGTCTTTTAAAGAAGCTAAGAGAGTATTGTTTTTTATATTAACCTTTCTGTTTACTATTTCTAGTTTTCTTTATTTGTTCCCATGGACTGAAGTTACTATCTGGTGTGATTTCCTTACCCTCATGCAGCTTTGTCCCATGTACCTCCTTTGTATCTCTATTGTCAAACACATTACATTTCTGTGAGTTGTAGACCCAATAATACTTGTGTGTGTGCGTCATTTTATGTGATTGGTTTTTAAAATCAGTTAACAGAAGAAAGTAGAAGAAATATGCATTCGTGCTATCTGTTAATAATTATGTAATCATTTTTACTGTGGTTTTTTTTTTTTTTTTGGTATGTAGATTTGAATCACTGTCTAGTGTCACTTTCAGCCTGAAAATCTTTCCTAGAATTTTTTATAAGGCAGATCTGCTAGCAGTGAATCCTCTGTTTTATTTATCTGGAAATGTCTTTTATTCACCTTCAAGTTTGAAAGATAGTTTTGCTGGATATAAAATTCGTGGTGTACAGTGTTGTCTCCTTCCACTGTTTGAAAGGAGGAGTTTCATCCCACTGCTTTCTGGCCCCCATTATTTCTGATGAGAAGTTAGCTGTTAATCTTCATGGAGTTGTCTTGTATGTCGCTTGTCCTTTTTCCCTTGCTACTTTCAAGGTATTCTCTTCGTCTTTATCTTTCAACATTAGTATGTGGATTTCTGTGTATTTGTCCTCTTTGGAGTTTATTGAGCTTCCTAAATGTATAAATGAATTTTTTAGATCCAATTTGGGAAGTTTCAGTCATTTTTTCTTCCAGTATTTTTTCTGCCCCTTTCTCACTGTCCTCTCATTCTGGAACTCCTATTATGCATATCTTGGTGCACTTTCTGGTGACTCCAAATTCTCTGACCTCTGTCTTGTTTTGTTTTTTTTTTTTTCTTCACTCTTTTTCTTTCTGTGTTTCAGGTGGAATAATGTCTATTTTCAGGTTTGACAGTTTTTTTCTTCTGCAGGTTCAAAGACCTGTTGATCCCCTCTAGTAATTTTTTTTGTTTTAGTTATTGTAATTTCTATTACAGAATTTCCATTTGATTCTTTTAAATAATTTGTATTTAATTCTCTTTAAGAATGGTTTCCTTTAGTTCTTTGAACCTATTTTTAAAGCTGCTTTGAAATCTTTATCTGCTAATTCTGACATCTGGCCCCTTTCATAAGCTGTTTCCATTGTCTGCTCTTTTCCTATGTATTGGTCATATTTTCCTGTTTGTTTACACATCTGGTATTTTTTTTAATTAGATGTTTTAGATAATATACCTTAGCAACTCTGGATATTGGTTTCCCTTTCCCTTGGGCTTGTTGTTTGTTTGTTTATGTTTTGTGACTTAGATAGGCTATTTTGGTGTTTATTTCTCCCCACAGCCCTTGGTGTTTATTCTCAAAGGATGCAGCCTTGGGGGTGTGCACAGGCACTCTGATAGGACAATAGTTTTAGCAGGTCTCTCTTTGATGGCTGACCTTTCCCCCTAATTTCTCTGTTAGTCTGTTTGCCTCTGTTGTTATCTCCCCAAGCTGTTGGGATCCACTAATTGCCAGCTGAATGCTCTATTATTTTTGTCAGTGCACAGGGGTTTATATTCCTCTATAGTCTGAGCCAATTAAATTTGGACCCCTTTGCTATTTTTGAGGCTAATTTTTGGCTAAGAAGGCTCTTCTTAGCTCTTTTTCTGATGAACTAGCTGGCTTAGAATTTATCTTGTTGCTATTAGCTACTGGCCTTCTATACTTGTCTTTGTGTTCACTGATAATTTCCATTGCTCTGCCTAGTATGCCACTAAGCCTAATGAATTCCTCATTTCTGATATTGTATTTTTCATTTTAGCATTTCCATTTGCATTTTTCTCTTAGTTTCTATGTGTTTCAATTCTCCATCTCTTGAGGCATATTACTATTTTTTACACAGTATTCTTTAGAATTTTTATCATAGTTATTTTAAAGTCCCTATCTGATAACTTCAATAGCTAAACTATTTTAGGTTCTTCTTTTATTGTCTGTTTCCTCTAATGATCATGCATCAAAATTTTTTTGCTTCTTCACACATCTTATTTTTTACTACACATCCAACATTTGTATCAATAACAGTATATTCCTCTTCTTTCAGGCTATCAAAATTGGAGCTGAGCCCTGAGTCAAGCTTGTTTTTAGTTGAGCTGAGTCTGGGCTCTCCTGTAGCTTTATTTTGATTTTGTTCACTACCAGCAGGAAGTGGTTACCTCAGCTCTGACCACTAAGTTTTCTAGTGCTTTACCTGCCAGCCTTCTGAAACTTGTCACAGCTAAGCTAGCAGAAGTAGGGGTCACAGAGTGTTATTTTATGGACTGCTATGCTGCTTCCTGACTTTGGAGACTCCACCTGTCTTATACTTAGTGAAGGCCTGCAATACCTTGATGGGGTTCCCTGCTATACACATTCCCATGCCCCCAGATATCAATGACTAAAAACTAGAATTTCCAGGATGGATTTCTCTTGAGTTTCCTCCTCAGCCCCCCACTTTCAGGGGACTGCTGCCTTTCACTGGGGGGAGGCTTCACACATTGCAGGGGTCTTTTCATTTTCTTGCTTCACCTGTGGTAAATTGCCAGTGGGTGAAAACTCACTCGGAGACCAGGCTTCTTTATATTCTGATCTGTTACCTGGCCATCAGAAATTCACTAAAATATCATTGAGTCTCTCCTTCCTCCTATTCTGTCATTGTGCTGTCAGGGCTGAGAGCAGTCAGCTGCCAAACTCCTTAAATAATGTCTTCTATCACTCGTTTCCATTCTCTGAATTTCATACTCATGTTAGTCATGTAAACACTGCATATATACAGTAAGGACATCGTTCTCTTGGAGAGCCAGAAAGTGAGTTGTTTTAAGAAACATCTCTAATTTAGTAAAAAAAAAAAAAAAAAAAAAAAAACAAACGCTACAATAGTCATTGCTTTGCCTGAGAAAATTATAGAGAAGGGTATTCAGGGGATCATGACTTCATCTCTAGAGGATACTTTTTATTTGCCTTACTGACGTCCTTTGCTCTTTCAAAATTCCAATGGATGAGGAAGAGAAAAGGTGGCAGCCTAAGGGTCTGTTTGACCATGTCTTTTCACACTGTGATTCTTGTTTTCCTAATGTCAAATTTCAATATTTTCAAGTGGACGGTGGATTGTCCAGGTTTTCCAAAGCCTCTTATTATCCAGTCATGCGGGAAAATTGCGCTCAGGACTGAGGGCATAATCTGCCAGCCTCACCCAGGTACTGTGACTTTGCCCAGAATTAAGGAAGTTTGAGCCAGAGAAAGTGGTCTTTTCCAGCTGGGCTGTTCTTTTATTGCTGTGTGTGGTATGGGATTCCAAAGTCATTCCCTATAGTAAGGACAAGTCCAAGTGGTCATTTCCATCGTAACGGTCTGGATAATTGCCAGCATCCTTGTTTTAGGACTTGGTTCTTTGGCCCCCGTGCCTGCAGCCTGTGTCAGTGAATGTGTTGCCCAAATCTTCTTAACTGTGTTGGAAACGTGTCTGGGTTGGCCTTCCATAGTGTGTTCTGTGGCCAAAGAAGGCCATACATGTTATTTCCTATGTGCTTGTGACCTTGGCTCCCTCAGACTGGCCATGGAGTGACAGCCCTGCCTCTCAGTGGGAGTTTTCAGGATGTCTAATCAGATGGAAATCTGACCTGTTTGCATGACTGGCTTCAGCAGTTAGATGGTGCAAAACAAATCTGTCTTGGCTTCCCTCATCCAAAGGTGAACATGAGCAGTCTTCTCCTTGCTGCAGGCCCCTCGTCTTCTGGTTGGAGTGCTTCAAGTTGGATCCGTTTCTCTTGACCCCTGCAAAAGGGAATCATGGAGGCATATTTTACTCAGTGCTGCAGAGGACACCATTGGAGACATAAACCTTGTACTCCAGGGTCTTTCTGTGTGCATCTGTGTCCATTCATTCATTCATTCATTCATTCTCTCAGCCCCTATCTGTTGTACGTCTACTATGTACTAGACTCCGTGCGATGCACTGGGGCCATGGGGGCAAATAGGAGCCAGTTCTACCCTCAGGAGCCTTGCAGTCTAGAGGAGAGATGGATGGTGAACAAGCAGTTACACATGTGACTATGTGAAGAGGCTCAGGATATGGTGGAGCACCTAGCAGGGAGACTAGACCCAGTCTGGGGTGGGGGTGGGACAGAGGTGGTTTCCCCAGGAAGCAGCCTTGTCCCTGAGACCCGCCAGGAGAAACAACATTCCTGAGATGAGGAGTGACAGGTGGGAGATGAAGGAAGGATCAGGACAGTGTTCAGGTGAGAGAACTGTGTGTGCAAGGGGCTTGTGGGAGGGTGAGCAGGATGTCTCCTTCTGAGATTCCAGGTAGACATGACATTGCGGGGGGGACTGCTGGAGGAGTTGTGAAGGGTGGCTCCAGCTTTCTGGCTGAGTGACTGGGTGGATATGTAGGATAGACAGATATCAGCATGAAGACGGCAGGGCCACTGAGCCTGGAAAGCATGTTGACGTGGGCGTGGGTGAATGACCAGGTGGAGAAAAAGTCTCAGTGCACCTCTGGTTGACCTTTTGTTTTGTTTATTCTACATGGAAACCCTTTCAGCTCACCCTTACTTAGTGCAAGCTGTTCTGTAAACTGCTATGCAGACGTAGGTTCGATTCAGTGAAGGTTGTACACTTTCAATAGTGTGATGACCACCGAGGCCTCACCTGGTGCAGGTTCTGTGCTGTATCGCAGGGGGGCCGGCTGACCCCTCAGCACCGACCAGCTCTGCCACTCTCTAGCTGTGTGTACCTGAGCTCCTCTGAGCTTAAGTTGCTTCCTTTGTGCAGTGGGGACAAAAACAGGAATAGTGCCATGGAAAGAACCATATAATGCTGGAAAGTGCTCGGCAGAGTGGTTTTTGTTTTGTTTTTACCTTTAATGGAGGAATTATGTATGAGGATTCTATTTTATATTTTACCAAATACCTGAAACAGGAGGTTGTCGGTGATTATGTGATGCTTGTTCGAACTTCCATGTTACTCTTCAATGCCAATTATTGCCAAGTGCTTGGTTTCTTGTGATTCTTCTTCCTTTCCTGAACATCTAGGAGAGAAAAACCCCACTTAATTGTAGATTCTTATTTACTAAGGGTATACTCTATTTAGTAGCCTGGGAAAATGGTGCTTGACGGATAAATAATAAGCAAAAGAATAAGGAAAACAATAAGCTTCCTCTATAGAAAGAGGGCAAGGAAGTGAAAAATCCACAAAAGGAGCAGTGACCAAGAACTTTTAATTTGATTGATCTGAAAAGTCCAGTTGTTAGCTGGCTTCCTTCAGTAACCCACCTGCATGGCCCTACCCTTGATCCTTATATCACCCAGAAGGACTCTTACTCCACAGTTAAACTCAAGCAGCCAGCTCATTGGTATAGTCCTGCCTGCCTTCCACCTCTTTATGACCCTGTCCCTGGCCCTCCTCCTTCTCATCCTGTAGTCCTTTCCTGGCCCATTTGCCTCACTGAACTAGTCTGGGTCCCAGGACCAGACCCAGCCTCACTCTCCATTGGGTCTCAGCCTTGACCCGCAGCCCCCTCCTCAACCTCCAAACATCCCTCTTCCAGTCCCAGGGAGCTGGCTCCTCATTGATGGCAGAAGTCACATGACCATGCTTTTATCCATCCCTCAACCTCAGCCAAGGCCAAGTGGCTGTTCGCCCAGCTTCTTGTACATCCCGGGATTGCAAAGTTGCTAAGACCTTGGTTCAAGTCTCACCTCCGGCACTCACTGGAAGTACCAGACATCCTCTGCCAACCATGTGGACGCCAGCTTTCACAAGTCAGGTCCCAGAATCTGACCCTATCTGTGAAGCCTCTGCCCTGATGTTCATGAGAGGAGAGTGAATGTCCTCCCGCTAAGTAAGCACTTCAGTCTGGAAGTGGGTTCTCCCAGCCACTTTCACATTCTCTGCCCTTATGTGTGCATTCCATGCTTGCTCTCACCTTCTGCCCTAAGAGTACAATCCGCTTACTTTGTACCTGGTTTATTTTGTCTTATTTTATTTGGTAATCAAATAAAAGAATTTATTTCAGGTAGTCTGAGTTGAAGTTTCATTTCCAAAATGTTGGCACAGGCTGTGTTTCAGTAGAGTATCCACTTCAGTAAGATTTACTTAACTGGTCCTCCGTCTGTTGGATATTTTCAATGCTTCAGATTTTTCAGTGTGAGTACTAATAAAATGGTAAAGGCTTCGTGCATGTAGTGTTCTCTGCATTTAGGAATTTTTTCTTCAGGGTAGAGTCTGAGACATGAATTTAAGAAGTTAAATGTTCTATGCCTCTCAAAAAATAATGCAGGGTTGCCATTGTGTAGGGATGTGCTGACTTCCAGGGCTAGCAGCAATGCACAAAGGGGTGTGATTTCACTGCACCCCCATGAGGACTGGAAAATGGGATAGAAAATCATCTGGGAATGAGTAGAGAACCTGAAGGTACTCAATGCCCAGCTGAAGTCAAATAAAATGAATTTGTTGTGGAGCATGGTATTGTGATTTTTCTCCAGCAGCTTTTAAGCTGTGTGCTTGGGAGCAGAAATGAGAAAAAGCAGATGGCAGGGGCAAGGAGGTTGTAGTGGAGGGCAGGGATGTACTGAGCCTTGGGTGCTGGTCGGACACGCTGACCGTGGGGGCTCAGGTTGAACTGGATGGAAGTAACACCTGGGAGGAGGCGGCTGAGAGGCTGAAGGCAGAAGACAGTCTTTGTGGCCTCAAGGGCCCTGTGGATGGAAGGATGGGAGGTCTTGCGGGGAGGGAGGTGAGACACAGGGGCTTCACGTTTTCAGTTGGGAGGCAGATCTGGGGGAAGCTGTCTCCATGGTGGCCACAGTCATGGTGATTGGACGTGGAGTTGATGTTCAGAACATCAAGGACACGTGATGCTAGGGGCTGGACTGGTCTTCATGTGGGGGATGGTTGGGAGGAGACAGAAGACAGTGGCTGGGCTCCCAGAACCCTGGGGGCATGGCCAGGACAGGCTGATGGTGGACAGAGATGGGGGCTGGTAGAGTTGCAGGTCCTGAGCTTCAGAGGAGGGGGATGTTGGACAAAGACGGTGGGGACGTGGGGTGATGTAAGCAGAGAATCACAAAGATGACTCCTGTCCACTGTGGCTCTAATACCAGGGCCTGAGAGAAGGCGAGGAGGGCCTTCAAGGGGAGAGAAGGACATTGGTTGCAGCTCACACGCACAGGTAGATGACATGGACTTGCTACTGAGGTGTCTGTGCCCTCAGCCTGCAGCTCAACCTCTCTGAGCCTCTGTGAATTGAGGACGAAGCCTCTGTCCGCTAGGGGGGCAGGGAGAGCTCTCAGTGCACCCTTGCACAGAGGAGGTGTCAGTAAAAGCCAATGATGACAGCATGCGTGGCCATGACATTTCTTAGCATTCCAGGTCTCAAACATTTTGTTTTTTAGCAACTAAAGATGGGGTTAATTACCGATCACCTGGGGATGCAAAGTAATTAGGGCTGCTTTCCTTATTGCCTAATTTATACTCAGGATGTGGCTTCCAAATTGGGAGCACCTGACCCATGGATAAGCTGCCTTGGAAATTTTCTTTCTTTTTTTAATAATTTTTTTTTTTTTAAGAGAGAAAGAGAGTGCACTCATGTGCATGCGAGCCAGGGAGTAGGGAGTAGGGTGGGGAGGGGCAGAGGGAGAGAGAGAATTTTAAGCAGGCTCCACATCCAATGCAGAGCCCAACGTGGGGCTCGATCTCAGGACCCTGGCATCATGACTTGAGCTGAAATCAAGAGTCAGAGGCTCAACCGACTGAGCTACCCAGTGCCCCCACAATTTTCTTTAATTTTTTTTTTTTTGGTAACAGCTTTTTTTTTTTTTAATTAATTAATTTATTTGAGAGAAAGAGAGAGAGACGGAGAAACAGTATGGGAGGGGAGAGGGTCAGAGGGAGAAGCAGGCTCCCCGCTGAGCCGGGAGCCCGATGTGGGACTCGATCCCAGGACTCCAGGATCATGACCTGAGCCGAAGGCAGTTGCTTAACCAACTGAGCCACCCAGGCGCCCTTGGTAACAGCTTTATTGAAATATAGTCCACACCGCATATCATAAAATATACCCATTGAAGGCATACTGTTCAGTGGTTTTCAGAATTCACGGAATTGTGCAACCAGCACCATAATCAGTTTTAGAACACCCCCTCCCCAGGAAAGGAACCCTGGGCCCATTCGGGAATCACTCCCACCCCCTTCTCCACCCAGCAGCCACCAATCTGCTTTCTAGAAAGTCTCCGTAGATTTGCCTTCTCTGGACATTTCAGATGAATGGAATCTTACCATCTGTGGCCATTATGACTGGCTTCTGTTGTTTGGCATAATGATTTTGAGGTTCCTCCATATTGTAGCGAGTTGAGAGCTTCATTCCTTTTTGTGGCTGACTAATGTTCCACTGTGTGGATGGACCACATTCTGTTCATTCATTCATCAGCTGACAAACATTTGGGTTGTTCCTACTCTTTTTCAACCTGAATTGCCTTTCACAACATTCTCATGTGGATATCCATCTGTCTCTGTTTTAGGGTTCCTTAGTCCATCTCTTTATCTGTCCAACGAATACTTACGGAGGATCTAACATGTTCTGAGTGCTCTCTGAGACACTTGATGAGCCCCTCACTGTCACGGGAGGACATGTTCTGTGACCAGTGCACAAGTGGAAGTGTGATCCGTCAGGGGTAGCGAGTGCTAGGATCAGCCAAGCCCGCCAAAGACGAGGCGAGTGACAAGGTCTGTTTCTGATGTGGTTGTCAGGGAAGGCCCCCTCCGAGAAGAGGTGTGAGCAGAGCCCACACTTGGTCTGGGTCAGGTTCAGAGTCAGGTGGATGAGCCTTCCCAGGGCTGGAAATTGGGCAGAATTTTGAGGCAAAAGGCCCTTTTTACTCCCTGTGAAACAGCCTCACGTGTGGTCTAGCACCACATATCCTGGACACTTACGGGTATAAAGGGCAATAACATAGACACACCTTCCACCCTACCTCCATGTTTTCTCTGCATTTGGCCTTCTCAGGAGAGAGGAAGGGAGGGTGGGCATTTGCTGGAGCAGGTACTTTCTGTGTCTCCATCCTGGACGGCCGCTGGTCAGTGCGCCATGCTGACCTTCAACAGCACGGGGCGCGTGATGTCTGTAGCTTGTAGGACACGCTGTCTTCCATTGCAGTCAGCTGTGGTTTCTCTCTCTAACGTATCTCCCAAATATGCCCAGCTGTTCCCATCCTCACTGACCCACCCGCTCCTTGTACCTGGATAAGTGCAGTGGCCTCCCTGCTGGTCTTCCTGCTTCTTTGCAGTCTCACACGTTTGCTCCCAAGCCGGAGGCTGGAGGTGTACGGTGTGTGCTCTGAGTGACCTTGAGGGGCTGCCCCTCTACCCATCAGCTCCTCCCCTGGTCCAGGGAGAGAGAACATTTGGTCCATGGAGAGCCACGTGGTTCTCCTTCTGCTTATTCAGAGCTTTCTCCTTCTTTTAGCTTCACTTCCCAGCATGGAAAATCATGGGAGCCAACTGGAAGAGATTTCCAGAATATTTGGCCTTCCTTAAGTGGCTTTCTTGGCCCAGGCAAGTGGGAGACTTGACCATCCATATGTTTCATGGTAAGAGCCGGGGCACAGCTCCATGCTGGATGAACCTCCCCTCTCCTGGCCAGGAAAAGTCAAATGTAGAATCACGCTTTCCCTGAAGCCATCATGCTTTCTCCTTTCTCTCTCAAGCCTGGGTTGGAAGCCACCAAGTCTAGAAGCAGCCCAGGGAGGTGGCCTGGCCCTGTTCTTCTCTAAATCTGGTGGAAAGGAAGGTAAAAACCCAAGGTTCAAAACAGGAAGCCCACGGGCCAAGGTTAACCTATAGTTGTTTGATTTGGTGAAGTGTGTATGTGTGTGTGTGTAACTGAATGAAGATTTAAAAGTTGAGAGATTTCCAATATATGGAAATCCATTGCATTTCTATACACTAATAATGAAGTAGCAGAAAGAGAAATTAATAAAACAGTCCCATTTACAGTTACATAAAAAGTAATAAAATATGTAGGAATCAACTTCACCAAGGAGGTGAAAGACCTGTACTCTGAAAAGTATAAAATACTGATGAAAGAAATTAAAGATGACACAAACAAATGAAAAGATGTTCACTGCTCATGGATCGGAGGAGCAAATATTGTTAAAATGTCCATACTACCCAAAGCAATCTACAGATTTAGTGCAATCCTTATCAAAATACCAACTACACTTTTTACAGTACTAGAACAAATAATCCTGAAGTTTGTACAGAACCACAAAGACCCTGAATAGCCAAAGCCATCTTGAAAAAGAAGAACAAAACTAGAGGTATCACAATCCCAAATTTCAAGATATACTACAAAGCTGTAGTAAATAAAACAGTATGGGGGCGCCTGGGTGGCTCAGTCTTTAAGTATCTGCCTTCGGCTCAGGTCATGATCCCAGGGTCCTGGGATCGAGCCCCGCATCGGGCTCCCTGCTCCGCGGGAAGCCTGCTTCTCCCTCTCCCACTCCCTCTGCTTGTGTTCCCTCTCTCGCTGTCTCTCTCTCTGTCAAATAAATAAAATCTTTAAAAAAAAAAAACAAAACAGGGGTGCCTGGGTGGCTCAGTCGGTTAAGCGGCTGCCTTCGGCTCAGGTCTTGATCCCAGGGTCCTGGGATCGAGTCCCGCATCGGGTTCCCTGCTCTGCGGGGTGCCTGCTTCTCCCTCTCCCTCTGCCTGCTTCTTTGCCTACTTGTGTTCTCTCTCTGTCAAATAAATAAATAAAATCTTTAAAAAAAAAAACAAAACAGTATGGTACTGGCACAAAAATAGACACGTAGATCAATGGAACAGAATAGAGAGCCCAGAAATAAACCCACGATTATATGGTCAATTAATCTTCAATAAAGGAGGCAAGAATATTCAATGAGGAAAAATACAGTCTTCAACAGGTGGTGTTGGGAACACTGGACAGCTACATGCAGAAGAATGAAACAACTAATTTCTTACACCACACACAAACATAAATTCTAAATGGATTAAGGGCCTGAATGTGAGACCTGAAACCATATAAATCTGAGAAGAGGGCACAAACAGAAATTTCTCCAACATCAGCCATAGCAGCATCTTTCTAGATATGTCTCCAGGGGAAAAAAAGCAAAAATAAACTGTTGGGACTATATCAAAAATAAAAAAACTTCTGCACAGTGAAGGAAGCCATCAACAAAACTAAAAGGCAACCTACTGAATGGGAGAAGATATTTGCAAATGCCATCTCTGATAAAGGGTTAGTATCCAAAGTATATGAAGAACTTGTAAAACGCAACACCAGGAAACCCCAAATAATCCAATTAAAAATGGGTAGAAGACATGAACAGACATTTCTCCAGAGAAGACATCCAGATGGCCAATAGATGCATGAAACGATGCTGATCATCACTCATCATCAGGGAAGTTCAAATCAAAACCGCAATGAGATACCACCTCACCCCTGTCAGAATGGCTAAAATTAACAACACAAGAAACAACCGGTTTTGACAAGGATGTGGAGAAAGGGGAACCCTCATGCACTGTTAGTGGGACTGCAAGCTGGTGCAGCCACTGGGGAAGAGAGTATGGGGTGCCTCAAAAATTTTAAAGTAGAATTGCCTATGATCCAGTAATTCCACTACTGGGTATTTACCCAAAGAATACGAAAACCAACTAATTGGAGAAGATATATGCACCTCTGTGTTTATCTCAGCATTATTTACAATAGCCAAGATATGGAAGCAGCCCAAGTGTCCATTGATTAATGAATGGATAAAGAAGTTGGCGTATATATATTAAAGGAGTGTTATTCAGCCATAAACGAGAAAGCAAGCTTGCCATTTCCAATGACATGGATGCAACCAGAGAGTATCATGCTAAGTGAAATAAGTCAGAGAAGACAAATGAGTGAATATAATTTCACTCATGTGGAATTTAAGAAGCAAAGCAAATGAGCAAAGGTGAAAAGAGAGAGAGAGGGGCAAACCAGGAAACAGAGAACACACTGCTGGTCACCAGAGGGAAGGGGGCAGGGGGACAGGGGAAACGGGGGATGAGGATGAAGGAGTGCACTCGTCATGATGAGCACCGGGTGATGGATGGAATGCTGAATCTCTGTATTGTACTCCTGAAACTAATGTAACACTGTATGTTAGCTCTCTGGAATTAAAATTGAAAGAAAAGAAAGAAAGAAAAAAAGAGAAAAAGTAAGAATAAAAGAAAAAGAAAGAAAGAAAGAAAGAAAAAAGAAAAGAAGGAAAGAAAGAAAGAAGTTGAAGGATTTCATGCAAACATTTGGCTTGAAAATCCCAGGGCTTTGGCAATGCTGGGCTTCCAGAATGTACCTTTCACGAAGACAAGGTTTCTGTCTGTTTTGTTCACTGCTTTGTTTTCTTTGCCTAAAGTCCTGCTTGGAGGCCCTGGTCAGTAAATACAAATGGAAAAGCAGACAGCTGAGTGCTGGCTGCGTGCTCCGGGCAGGACCCACCGTGCCCACCACCTGTGTGGAGAACTCACCCCAGGGCCACCTTTCCTTACCTGTGTCCTCAGCCTGGCCTCTCGGGCACAGCCGTGTGCCTTTTAGTCTGCCTGTGATGCTCCAGGCCGCAGCTGTAAAGCTTCCTGACCTTCTGCAGGAGCAAGGCTCGGCGCTGTGGGCACAGCCCTTGTGAGTGACCACATTCTGGAGAGGGGTCGGCCGGACGGCACTTGTTGCCGTCTCCCGGGGGAGAGCCCACAGTGTAAGTGGCCGTGCGTGAACAGAAAGACGATGTGTGGAGGGGCCCGTAATGCTCCTTTTGTTATTCATCTTCCAGGGAAAAGGAGTCTCAGCCCCTGGCTAGAGCAAAGGCCACCCACTTCCTACCCCCTGGTGTTCTGTCCAGAGCAGCGGTTCTTGGCTGGGAGTGGCTTTGGCAACGTCTGGAGGCATTTTTGGTTGTCACACCTGGGAGGGAAGCTCTGTTGGCACTGACCGGGTGGAGCCCCAGGCATTGCTGAGCATCATCTAACGCACAGGACAACCCCACTACAGAGAACCGTGTGGCCTCCGTGTCCGTGGTGCGGGGACTGAGAAGCTGTGTTCCACAGTCACAGTGCCCTGGCTTCCCATCCCAACTCCATTTCATCGCTGTGTGCTGCCGAGCTGCTGCCTCAGTTTCCCATCCCTAACATGGGGACAGTAATGAGATACCCTGCACCCAGGGTCAGGGAGCGGAGTTCTGACTCTTGGGGAGGGAGTGGTCCTTGGCTGGGGCATCTCACGCTCTGTGCATGTTAATGGTGACCTTGGGCATCCTGCTCGCCCTCAGTGAGCCCGTTTGCTCACCTAGACATCAGGGAGAGCGAGAGTGCACCCTTCGGGGATGTGAGCACTGAATGGACCTTGCCCAGACTCGGCACATGGAACGTGATGGCGTGTGAGCCGCCCGTCCTGCCCCTCCTCCCCGTGGGCCCTGGCTGTCTGTGCGGGCGCAACCGTGCACTTTGAAATCGAGCTCCCGGCCTCCCCGCCCTCCACCATCCCTGTTCTTCCACCATCCCTGCTCCTCAAGTCTGCCCTCTGACCCACACGCTTTGCGAGGATTCAGGAAGTTTGTGGGGGTGGATGGACACCTGGGTGCCTCCCCACAAGTGGGGAGACGGGTGGAGGCTGGTGGGGCTTCCAGGGCACAGGTGATCATGGCTTAGTCTGGGCTGGGGCCAGTGGGGTTGGGGAGGAGGTGAAAGGGAGATCCTGGAGGAGGAGCCGGGAGGAGTTGCCAATAGATCGGATGTGTCTGTTCCAGTGCACTGTGAGGTATCTGGGGGCAGGAGGGCACCCCACTTCGCTTGTGTGTCCCAACATCTGAGTCAATATGGTATATGGATTTCAATAAACTTGGAGCTCTTGGGGCATCTTTCTGGGACAAGCCTAATTCGTTTGTCTTCATGATTTATGCGTTAGAGTGTCAGGAATGTCCTGAGACCGGGTCCAGGACCCTGTCTACCTGCTGCCTTGCTGAGCCTCTTTGGGTCTCAGTTTCCCCTCTGTAGAATGGGGATAGAATCCCTCCCTCCAAGGCCTCCTGTGAGGATTCAGAAGACCTGATATTGGAAGTCCCTGGCAGAGAGATGGGCTCGTGAAATACAGATGGGAGGAATCTGATAATGGACCATCCTCATGAAAGCTAGCCCCAGGGGTGCTGAATGCGTCCCAGGAGCCTGGCACTCTGCTGAGCAGAGTTTCTGCGGTGAACCTCATGCGGCTGTGACCCGGCCAGGGAAGAAGGCTCTGGGTTCTCTTGCTCCTGCTCACAGCCAGTTCCGGGCTCAGTTGGCTTGGGGGCCCCTGGGGAGGAAAGGCACCTGGGATGGCACCCCTGGAATTCTGCTCCCTGGGATCAGGACTTGCTCCAGGCTTTGTGTGGTGCTCCCTTGGGACTGTCTCTGAGCGGGGACCATGACTCAGTCGCCCTGGGTGTTGCTGCCCTAGAGCACAGAGGGTCACACCCAGGCCCAGAGTTAGACAGATGTAGTTTCTGTCGCCCTCCCCCAGCCACCTCCTAATGAGGGGCCTTGGGCCGCTCACTCTGCCTCTCTGAGCCTCAGTTTCCCCACTGGACAGAGGGATCATAGAAGTGCCTGCCCTTGGGACCGCTGTGTGTGAGGGTGAGGCCAGGTAAGGCTGCAAGGCCTCCGCACGGCGCCTGGCGGAGGGAGCCGCACTGTTCCCGGGGCCTGGAAGCCCAGCGCTGCTTCTAGAAATGCCTTGAGCGGGAGGTGAGGGGAAGTAATGCGTTTAGAGCTCCATCCTCTGCGGTCAGCTGTGGTCCCTGTCCTTTGCACTCCTTCCCCTGGAAAGGGCAGAACCGGGCCGCCGGCCGCAGGGCTGAGTACGCACCAGCCCCAGGCAGGACCGCGCAGAGCTGTCATCAGCAGGGCCAGCCCTCTTTTCTAAAAGGCAGAAGCAACCTATCACTGGCTCCTGGAATTAGAGGTTTCCAGAGAGACCCCAGATGTGGAATAACTTGTGAAAAATGTTCGGGGTTAGGGTGCTTACCCCAGGGACTGTTCCGAGGGGACCTGGCTCTCCTGTGAGCCCTGCCCTTGGGATTGCCCCCTCTCCCTACTGGTCCCCCCTCCCCTCCCCCCTACTTCTCCTTGCCCTCCCCCAGCTCCTGGTTCTTGAGCCTTTGCTGTGTGCTGATGGACCTCTGCAGACCTTAGCTCAGCTCAGCTCAGCCAGCCTGGGGAATGCGTGCCCTTGCACGGTTGGTGAGCAGAGGGGTACACGGGGGAGTGTGTGGAGGCAGAGTCCGGCCCCTCTCCTCAGCAGGAAGGATCTGGGCCCCTCTGGGTAAGAGCTCCATTAATTAGCCCCTGGCCTGGGCTCTGTACTCCCCACTTTGCAGATGGGAACACTGAGGCTCAGAAGAGTGAAATCCGAAGTCCACACAGTCATGCGGTTCCTGATTCAGACCCCCAGCTGCCTTTCTGCAACACAGGGGTTCTCAACAGGGCAGCTCTGCCCCCAGGACACATCGGCGATATCTGGAGTCACTGGTTGTCCCCCTGGGGTGGGGGCTGCTTCTGGCTTCTAGTGGGGAGAGACCAGTGCGCCAGGCGGGCCCGCAACAGAGAAGTGCGTGGTCGCAGACGGCAGCCGTGCCGAGCTGAGCTGGGGAAACCCTGCTCTGGGCCCCCTCCTCATTGGGCATCTGCCTTCAGCAGCTCTGTCCTGAGGCCGCAGGTCAGACCCTTTCTCCTCCGTGGTCCCTGGGGCTTGGCTCCGGGCAGCCTCCCTGGTCTGAGGCTGCTGCCACTGGCTCAAGACGGCCTGGCCGAGGTGCCTTCTCCCCAAGGCCAGTGTGGCCGCGCTGGGGCAGGGGGAGGAGAAGGGAGAGCACCCCATACTCAGCGGAGAGATTGGCTAAGGCCCGGAGTGGTTGCTGGCACAGTGGGTTTATTTATAGGTGGGATTTAAGGCTTTGGTTTGGCGATTTCTGCCAGGCTCCGGCCAGCTGCCGGCCTGAGCAGCGTCCTGACAGTCCTGTGTGACAAATCAGGGGCGCTGAGCAGAGCAGGGGGCTTGGTGGGGGCTGGTGCGTGTCGTGCTTGGTCCACTGAGCTGGTTCCTCAGCCCCGAGCGGCCCCCCTCACCCCCGCCCCGAGCCCGCACTCCTGCAACGTCTATATTTAAAAATGTTTACAGATAATAACGGTGTTCAGCCCCAAAAGGCAGACAGAGCTTGCTGACAATTGCAGTGCTGTGCTGGGCTGGGGGCTGGAGGCTCTTTGGGAAGCTAAGCGAGTCCCGAGTGCTGCGGGGGCCCTTTGCCAAGCATTACCTCCAAGGGAGGTTTGGGGAGCCAGGATCCCGGAGCCCGCAGGGAGACAGGTTTCCTGGGAGGATGAGGACTGTAATTCAGAACCCTTCTTTGACCGTAAGGTAAGTGGAATTCCCCCAGAAACGGCTGGGGAGGGAGAGAAGCGGGCATCTTTTGGGAGGAGGCCTCTTGCAAACGTTAGCAGCAGCAGGGTCAGCCGGGGAAGAAGGGCACTGTTTGCCCCCTTGAATCAAATGTCCAAGTCTGGAGTCTGGGCTGAGGGATGCGTGCTGCCCCTCTCCCCGCAGACGGGCCCTTTTCAAGCCCCTGGTGAGCACACCAGCATTTGCCAGGAGCCCTGGATCTGCCCCAGAGCCCGAGTCTTTTGTTTCCACGTGAATGTGATTTTGACCCTATTACTTCTGGGCTAAAGATAAAAATTCCACCTGGATGCCTTTTCATCTCCAGCCTGTACGAAAATTTCCAGGAAATAATAGATTGTCCTCGATGTGCATTTTGACAGTCCAGGGTTCTATTCGAAAGCCAGGTTTTGTAAAAATTTAAAGTAGGGGAGGTTTCCCACAGTGGAGATTTAAACCTTCATTTCGTGTTTGGAATAAACATCACTGTCCCTCGGGGACCCTCCACCAGACTCCGGCCCCGGAAAGGTGGAGGTGGGGAGGAGCGTGCATTTTGCTTCTCTGTGATTTTTGCATTTAGTATCCTTTGTCGGTTTGGGGTTCTAAAAACCGGTTTGCAAGGGAGGTTGGATATCTGGAGTTGGGGCCACCAAGGGGGATGGGGGAACTGATTCCAAGTGTTAATATGGGTCAGGGGAAGTTCCTGGAAGCAGAATTGGTTCCTGATGGTGCCCCGCTGTGTTTCTAAGCTGCAAGTTTTTGGACTCAGAGGGAAATGAAGTCCCCAGGACTTCAGGAGAGGGCAGTTGTCAGCATGCCAACCTCCCTCCCCTGGAATGCTCACTTTCTTCCTGGGGGAGGGGGGTGCGCAGGGAGAAAAGATGGTAATTTAGCAGTTGTGTGGTGCCGAGCCCCGGGCATGTTATTCTGCCGGGATGAATTACAGAATTACGCACATGCATAATGATGGTAGCCGCTTTCCAAACTCCAAGAATAACCAATCATCAAAAAGACACTGTGCTCCAAGTTCATTCAGAAATCATCAGGGGTACAGTGTTGGATGGAGGAGAGGAACAGGGGAACGTGCCGCCCTCAGCAGAAGCAAACTCGGCCGGCGAGACACTCTGCACATTGGCTGTTGTTTAATCTCCCGGCTTTCACCGGGTGAGCTAAAATAAGAAGCCCGTAGGAAAATGCACTGTTTCTGGAGCGCACAGCATCGTCCCTCCCTGAGCCACACCCATCAGTAGCAGGACACTCTGCAGCTCTCTGCATGGAAGAGAGAGAGACATTGTGTCTGTGTTTTGTTCCCTGTGAACTCTTGGGCTGCGGAGCAGTTGACCTGCATTATTGACCCACAACCTGTGTCTCACCGTGTTTTTTTTTTTTAATCACATCGTTGTTACATAATGCAATAGCTTTGTTCGTGGGGTGACTGTTCATATCGTGCACGCTCTGAACATTCTATTTTTAAACCATAAAATATCCTCCTCAGGAGCAACCTGCTCGCTCCTGCCTCCCTTGGAGCCCCACGCTCTGCAGACCGCAGTGCTGCGGGCATGAGGGCACCTGCCATATGGACAGAGCAGCTCCTCCCGCCTGGAGCCTCGCAGGACCTGAGGAGTGGCTGGAGGCTGTTCCTTTCTGGTCCTGGAGTGGATGAACCAGAGCCCTTAGAGCTCAGCCTTGTGGTGCTATTTTTAGCTCCCTTTCTTCATTGCATCTTGACATAGTTTGACATGTCACAGCTGAATCCCATCTTTTTGCAGAGGTTCCTGTGTTCTGCAGTCTGGGTTTTGTGGGGCAGACATCGTCTTTGCCTGAGCATATTGCACTGTTATTACTCAGGCAGGAAGTTAAGATATTACCAATTAACTTCAAAAGGTACATGCAAAATAAAACCCGTCCTTTCATTTTATTTCTATGCTAATTTCCCTGGCCCTGAGCACCTGAGGGGAGGGACCATTATCCCAGCTGTTAGCCCAGGGGATGGGGACCGTGCTTCTCAGGGTTCGAGAACCTGCCATCGAATCCCCAGTAGGGCAGGTGGGGGTGGATGGTGCTTGGCACACCACTGACTGAAGGCTCCTCCTGCAGAGTTTCGGGTTCTGCGGGCCTGGGGTGGGTGTGAGAGTTTGCAGCTCTAACACGTTCAGTGGGTGATGCTGCTGGTCAGGCACGGCTCAGAATCACTGATCCAGATCACAGTGCAGGGTCAGTAAATATTTAGGGGCTGGGAGATGCCTCTGTCTGGGGAAGGCAAGCCAATTGAAGAAATATTCAGACAGCAGAGCAGGAGATTTTTATTGGCTGTGTATCCTGTCCATGTGGTTTGAAGATGGACATGATAGGGAAATAAATCAAAGTTTAGATGAAAAACTTTATTTACCAAAGGGACTGGGATTCGGGGAGCGAGGGGAGTGTTCTTAGTGGTGTTAGATGTGCTCGTTTTGCTTTGGGGGGTGGACCGCTTAGAGGTGGAGCGTCCTCTGAGATGGCTCTGCCCGGCCCACGGTCTGCACAGGCACATGCAACAAAATACTAGTAATTGCTCAGCCTGGGGTGTTCATTACACTATTCTTAATTCTTTTCTGCAAGTTCAAAAATCATATTAACACGCTAAGAATGATCACAGGGCTGAGGACGCAGCTGTGCTTTTCCGTGTGTGCGTAAAGTGGCCGAGTGAGGATAACGTGTGTGTTCAGAGCGAAGTGGCTCTGGGAGTAGCGGGCCCGGGGGAGGCACACACGGAACTCTGATGGGCGGCTGGTTGCTGTTCCCCTTAGTCCCTGGGCTGCGATGATGCCCTTGGCTCACGATGTCTTACTAGGACCAGTGTGAAGTTCTCTCCTGGAGCTGGGGTTAACAGGGGGCCGATTCCTACCCGACATGCAAGCTCCCGACTTCAGGTGTTTCCCTGTGAATTAACCCCCCAGCTTTTAACAGGAGAATTCCCTGAACGCAGGGCCTGAGGCACCTTCCAGAACCTGCCTGGGGACAAAGACATGGATAGAGTTAGTACCAGCTAGAGAATTCTGCCCCCGGAGCTGTGGCTGCGGGGCTCACAGGTAGGGGAAAGGCACTTCGGGGTGTGTGTGAGATTGGGCCACCAGCCCTGGGCTGGGAGTCATTGCCACCAGGCCACTTAGGAAGAAGCTCTCATGCCTTCCTTCCTCCTGCCTCCTTCTCTCCTTATATCTTCTTCTTTCCACATGGCTTCTGTTACAAGCAAATGGCACAATAGAAACTTGGTGTTACATTTCACCCTTGGATATAAAACATTTCATCTGTTCCTTCCCAGCAGCGCATCACAGGGCCTGGGAGGCAGGTCCTGTCATTGCTACCATCTTACAGATGGGCAAACTGAGGCTTAGGGGTTTAAGGAACTTGCTCTTAATCCCAGTCTTGAGCCCACTGACACCCATTTTCTTCCCTATGCTGCGGTGAAGAGAGTGGGGTAGGGTGGGGAGTCTTCCTGTCTGTTCTGGGCTCTGCTTCTGGCCCTGGGCCCTGGCTGCTCACCCTCTCCAGGCAGCACTCAGCCTTGGAGCTTGGAGACAGATCTCTGGGCTTCCGCCTCCAGATGAGGAGTTACTGTGAGCTCTGGAATGGACGGCCCGGCTGTCGATGGCCCCCAGCCCCCACAGCACAGCTTCCATCCAGGATTGCGTGTGGGGGTGAGGCTGGATCTGCTCAGAGAGTTTCATTGTGGGCAAACTATTGTTTTTCCCTAGGCTTGTGGGCTGCTGCCGGGTTTTGTCAATAAAGTTTTATTGGAATGCAACCATCCCCATGATGTATTTTTTATGACTGATTGTTGCAGAGAAAGTGTGCTGACCCCTGCATCTTCCTATAGGGTATCTTTCTAGGTGGAGATTACACACACACACACACACACACACACACACACACACGAAGGAAATGCAAGATGTTGATGGAAGAGTCTGAGTG
This sequence comes from Halichoerus grypus, assembly GCF_964656455.1. Taxonomy (NCBI): domain Eukaryota; kingdom Metazoa; phylum Chordata; class Mammalia; order Carnivora; family Phocidae; genus Halichoerus; species Halichoerus grypus. The sequence continues at coordinate 135,457,600 of NC_135721.1, forward strand.
TTATGTATACGATTGTTCATTATACTTTTTTTCTACTTTTCTGTATGTTTGAAATTTCATAAAACATTGTGATAATGGTAGTTTGACCACCCCAGGATCTCTAAAGGAATGCCAGGGCTCCATTCTAGGTCCTGAACCATCAACCTTTGCCTTAACAACTTGACAGGTTAATCAACGGGGCAGATGATAGAAATCGATGAAAGCATTCATAGTCTGGCCAACATACTCAAGAGTCAAATATATATTTTGACAGACGGCTTGGGCGGCTGAGCCAACAGGGAGGAGTTTAATGCTGATGGATTTCAAGCACCCAGCTTAGATTCATGAAGTTTAGTGCCAGGCCCAACAAGGAGTGGACTTGGGTGGGAATCAGGCCTCTTCACTGAGCTGGACCCACGTCTTCTGGGTCCCTAGAGTGTGTGAGCACTGTCCTGCTGGGACACGGGTGAGTACAACAGACAGGATTGCCGGCCTCCCGGGACCTGCATCCAGGCAGGGCGGGGAGGGGTAGAGACACACAGAACCTAGGCCCCATAACCAGTAGAGAGTCATCCCGCATGCTGGTGATACGTGTTGTGGGAAATGCACAGGAGAAGGAGGGCAGGTACGGGAATCCTAAGTGCAGTGAGGATTGAATGGAGTATCAGTATAGGCGTCCTGGAGGAGGTGACATTTGAGCAAGGATTGGAAGGCAGTGAGGACGAGCCATGTGGATGTAGGGGGAAGAGCCTCAGGAAAGGAGCTGCCAGTGTGAAGACCCCGGTGGGAGCCCGCCGGAGGGTCCAGGAGCAGCCAGGAGCCGCGGTGGCAGGAGAGAGCAAGGGGGTGGGAGGGTGGTGAGTGCAACCATGACTGTGGCTTTTGCTCCCAGTGTGCTGGGAGCTGTGGGAGGGTTTGAAACTCCGAGACTCAGCATCCGACTCAGGATTAAGGGACCCCGGCCTCTGCGTGAGAGCTGGCAAGTGCAGAAGCGAGGTGCAGACTGGTTAGAGGTCACTGTGGCGTCCAGGGGAGAGCCTGTGACTGGCCCCAGGGAGGGCGGCCGTGGCAGTTGCAGGTGGGAGGTGGGGCCGGTGAGATTGGCCTCCAGAGTGGACAGGAAAGGGAGGGATGAGGGTGGCGAGGGTGCCCCTCGGGATTTGCCCTGCCTGCCAGGAGGGTGGAGCTCCCTGCCTGGGTGGTGGAGCAGGACGGACTTGTGCGGAGAGAGGGGTCTGGGTGCTGCCTGGGGCTGGCGCTCTGCACCCGGAGGCGGTGGTGGGCCAGGGACTGAACACGCACCCACACGTCCTCACCCACCTTAGCCGTTTGTCTGCCACTCTTAGCATAATTTGGTAAATACTGTCTTCTAATTCAACTCTATTTATTTTTACTTAAACTCATTTTAAAAGGAAATATTTTGTTAGGGCTTTAAGCAGAATGCTGATATCACTTGTATAATTGTAAAACAATGACTATAAAACATTTAGTTTAAACTAGATACGACCTCCTGCCGAGGTTCAAACACCTAGATCTACAAATGTCAGCAGGTGTCAGAATCATCATATCATCCACCACCCACTAAACTGGGTCCTTGAACCCCCTAAAATCACCTCGTCACCCTCAGGTCTATGCCTGCCCCTTGGGGAGGTGCTGGACCGTGTACAGAGTTCGGGAGCTTGGGGTCCAGCTTGACCCTTACTAGGAGTTGGGTTCACTTTAGGATCCTGTGTTTTCCAAAGTACATTGGCAAACTGGAATTTGCGAGAACGCTGCGGGGGCTGCAGCTATTTATTCTAGAACGGACGTGGGGGGTGGCAGCCTTGGAAGGAAAGGGTGGGATTTGTCCCGCGTGATTCCAGAGGGCGGCACCGGGATCTGTGGGGAGGAGACAACCAGCTTTCCTTTCCCTCTGAGCACACACTTCCTCTCTGAGAACTCTCCTTGGAGTTTGTATTTTTAAATTAAATAATCTGCCTCCTGACTCATCTCTTTCTCTGGGGAGTTTCTTTTTCCCGTCTGTTTATTGTGGTCTCTTTTTCATGTGACAGGCTTTCCTCAAGTGCCTGGTGAGCCATGGCTGACCTTTCCTGCTTGAGAACAAAGCGGCAGGGGGCTGTGCTTGCTCGTCGCAGGTGCTTCCAGTAGTGGGTCAGCTTCGGGGCGCTGGCCTGTGTGCGGAAGGGTCCTTGCAGTCCCTTCTGGTGGGTGGCCCAGAATGCTGTGCCTGGAGCTCCCCGTGTTGTCTGCAGCCTGCCGATGGCTGGTGGTGAGAGGGGGAGCTCACTGTCACGAAAAGTGTGCAAACAGGATCAGCCCCCCTCGGTGACAGAAGGTTTTGGGGCCTCTGAGGTCCTTCCTGTTGTACATTTGGGCAGTTTTGTCCCTGCGACCTCTTCTGCAGGAATCCCGAGGCTTCTGACACCTTCTCTGGGCTGGGGGCGCCTGGTGACTAGGAGCTGCTGGGGCCGGTCACATCGCACCCAGCCCAGCTCGTGCATTTGGGGGACACACTGGAATGTGGAATGCACGGGAGGAGGAAGGAATCTGCCACCGAAGGCAAACTGCTTGACTCCAGGCCCCTGAGCCCAGCCCCCACATCTTCGCTGCAATGTCCTCTTTGCTTGCCTCGCTCCCTGAGTCCTGCCTGTATGTCCAAGTCCCGCCGTTGTATGAAATCTGGACTCACCACCTGCATCTCTGTCCACAGCTCTCGGTGAGCGTTCTGGCTCCCCTGGCAATGTTCTGCTCCACCCACTGCCGCTTGGCCCCTGGGCAACCTCACCAGCCTTCTGGTGGGCTCCCTCCACCCCCTCTTGACCTCTGTGGGCCACCCTCTGCCCAGAGCGGGAGGGGCTCTCAAAGTGCAGATCAGGGCTCATCCTGTCCCTGCTTCCTGCTGCCCTTGAATAGAAACCTCGGCTTCCTCGCTGATGTCACCTTCCATCCCTGTGGAGCGGTGGTCCCGTGGCTAGGGTCGGGGACATGGACCTGGAGCCCCAGACCGTGTGGATTTGAAGCCTGGCTCCCGGCGTGCTTGCTTCGTGGCCTGGTTCCTCATTTTCCTCCCCTGTGATGGTGACGGTGACTTCAGCCACCGCATGGGTTGTCCAGTCGAGGATGAGCTCCAGGATGAGCCAGTCGACGTGGCCAAGCTGCTCGTGGTCACCGCCGTGTGTCTGCTCCATCTCCCCACTGTGCATGGTTCTCCAGCCACTGGGACCTTTTCTCATGACCTTTGAACTTGTTCAGGCTGTTCCCCGTGGTTGCTTCCCGCCTCCTTCGCTATGAGCACTTGTCCCTGGCTTGTCACTTGCTCAGCACATTATTCTCTGGGTCTCAAGTTAGATGTCACCTACTCAGAGCAGCCCTCTCTGGCCCCCATTTAAAGTGGGCCTCCTATTCCCACGCTCTATCAATGTGCAGAATGCCTTGGTTTGTGTTTGCAGTGACCAGAATTGGCCCGTCACAGGGGTGGGGACCTTGCCTGCTGCTTCCTCCACTGTGGGGCCTAGAGCAGCAGGGCCCCAGGGACTCTGAATGAAGGGAGGAAGGAAGGACGAATGAAGGCATGAATGCAGACACGAACCGTGGTATGAGGGGCCTGGGGTGGGGGCTGCCCCGGTACCTACCTCTTCCTCTGTGAGTGGTGTTCCTCTGCACTCGTCCAGCACCAGCCTCAAGGGCAGGGATGCGTCATACCAGGTGGCAGACAGCTGCCAGATATCCGGTTCCCTGAGAGGCAGCCCAGTGTTAGGAATCTGGCAGAAAGGGGATGAGAAGAGGGCCAGGAGCCTAACTGCCACGTGTGATGCTGACTCCTGCCGTTCATCGGCCAACTTTATGTTATCCCTGGTTACCTCGGCCTCCTCATCTGCAAAGTGGAAGCAACAGTAGTCCCTGTCCCAAGGGTTGCTGAGAGGATTAGATGGGTCAGTGATACTTAGAGGTGTGTGAACAGGGTCTGTGCCTGGCAGATGGTAATTGCTATGTCAGACGGAGCGGCTGTGATACTAGGGGCGGTGGTGGTGGTGATGATGGTGGTGGTGGTGATGGTGTAGGTGATGGTGGTGGTGATGGTGGTCATGGTGGTGATGATGGTGGTCATGGTGATGGTGTAGGTGGTGGTGGTGATGGTGGTCATGGTGGTGGTGGTGATGGTAGTGGTGATGGTGTAGGTGATGGTGGTGGTGATGGTGGTCATGGTGGTGATGATGGTGGTGATGGTGATGGTGTAGGTGATGGTGATGGTGGTCATGGTGGTGGTGGTGATGGTGGTGGTGATGGTGTAGGTGATGGTGGTGGTGATGGTGGTCATGGTGGTGATGATGGTGGTGATGGTGATAGTGTAGGTGATGGTGGTGGTGATGGTGGTCATGGTGGTGGTGGTGATGGTGGTGGTGGTGTTAGTGATGGTGTAGGTCATGGTGGTCATGGTGGTGGTGATGTAGGTGATGGTGGTCATGGTGATGGTGGTGATGGTGGTCATGGTGATGGTGGTAATGGTGATAATGATGGTGATGATGGGGATGGTGATCATGGTGGTGGTGATGGGGATGGTGATGGTGGTGATGGTGGTGATGGTGATGATGGAGATGGTGGTGGTGATTGTGGTAGTGTTGATGGTGTTGGTGGTGATGGTGATGATGGTGGTGGTGGTGATGATGGTGTGGGTGGTGATGGTGATGATGGGGATGGTGGTGATGATTGTGGTAGTGTTGACGGTGTTGGTGGTGATGGTGATGATGGTGATGGTGGTGGTGATGATGGCATGGGTGGTGATGGGAATGGTGATGATGGGGATGGTGGTGGTGATTGTGGTAGTGTTGATGGTGTTGGTGGTGATGGTGGTGATGCGGATGGTGGTGGTGATGATGGGGATGGTGATGATGGGGATGGTGGTGGTGATTGTGGTAGTGGTGATGGTGATGATACTGTTTCAGAATAGATTTCAAAATGTGGAATAGAACAGATTTAGACAAAGGACTCCAGAGCTAATGAGAGGAGAGCAAGGACACGGCAGGCACTTGCCAGGGAGGAATGGGCCCATTCACGGTATCAGATGAATTCAGACTCGTGAACTTTACTGCACCTGAACTTTCCTGAGGCCGATGGCAGGATCCTTATTTCCTAGAATGTGGACACAGCCCCAGTAGGTATCAGAGATTGTCCAGTAGCATATCTCACACCCTCTGTAGAGTATGACCTGTTTTAAAATTTCCAATCTGTTACAAACTGGTACTTCCTTTAATGTGAAGAGAAGCACTGTGACACTCCGCCCTTAAGGGAAAAGAGGGGCGTGGATTGGCACCTGGGACAGATCCTTACCTGGTTGCCATAGCTACACTCACTTTCCAGGTGGGTGGTGGTCCAGATGCCCTTTGAGCACCACTGTTCTCTATGTAACTCAGATGGGGCTTTGATGTCCCAGAACCCTATGGTCAGATGGCTCCCCCTTTGAATGCTCTTTCAGTCTTCTGGTTGTGAATATCAAGGAGAAACTTTTAGTTTGTGGCTCATGTGTCTTTGACCCCAAATGCTAGCTGATTTCCTTTCTCTGACAAGTGGAGAACAGCCTCAGGCATGGGGCCCTTGGAGGGTACGGTGCCAGAATATAATTGCATTGACTCGTTTCCATTGTATTTATTTTGTGGCCACTTAAAATTTCTGGAAATGGATTCTGATTTTGTTATTAGAGCAGAGGTATAAAGTTTCCTTAATAGATAAATTTATTTAGGTGCAAAAGCAAGTTGACTTAAAATATACAGTAAATTATCACGTAGCTGAGTGTGCATATCTGACAAAAATCTCATAAAAGTGGTACAAGAAAGATTCTTGATAAGTTTTCAGAGAACTCTAGTGGAAGGCAGGGTAAGGGAAGTGGGAATAGATGGGATGGAAGTTTGGGGGTCATTTGGGGCTGTGTAAGCTTCTCCAGCATGCTTCTCTCCATCCCAAACACCTGCTTTGTGAGAAACCATGGGGAGACATTATCTTGGTACCAGAGAAGCCTGGTTTGCTTTATTTTGGGGGATGCAGAGAATGTTGTAACTGATCTTGTTTCTTTCTTCATCGGGGTTGCTAGGAAGCCTGGCATCCCACTTCAATTCAAACTTCCGGTCTCTGCACAGATCCTTTAGTATGTGTTTTGTGTATTTAAATCACGGAATCTGGGGCGCCTGGGTGGCTCAGTTGGTTAAGCATCTGCCTTTGGCTAGGTCATGATCCCAGAATCCTGGGATTGAGCCCCGCATCGGGCTCCCTGCTCAGCAGAGAGCCTTCTTCTCTCTTTGCTGCTCCCCCTGCTCATGCTCTATCTCTCTCTCTTTCTGTCAAATAAACAAATGCTTTAAAAAAATTTTTAAAAATAAACCATGGAATCATGTATTTTTTCACTATCTATTTTATCTTTTTTTTTTTTTTTTTTCTAAACAGCCACAGGTATTTTTGTAAGTTATCTTACCTCCTCTTTGAAACATGGTGGGGATAATGAATAAACTCTGAATAAATAAGTAAATAAGGAATGATGACACTCTTTCCTCAGACTGCAAGATTGGGGGCAGCTCTGTTGTTGGAGGTCCTTGGAAGCGATCAGGACCAGGGAGCAGGCAGAGCGGGGCAGGATGTGAGCCTTTGCTCTCGGAGGCTGGGGCTGGGCGCCGTCACGATTGCTCCGAATGTCAGTTTCTGTTAGTCCGTGGCGCTCCGATCTCGGGCCTCTATTTAAGATACAACATAGATTTCTTCAAGGCACACATTTGCATTCCTTGTGGGCTGAGGTGCCTGGCTTCATTCTCTCTATATATACCCACACCATCCCATGGGTATTTTTAAACGCACGTCTCGAGAGCCAACTTTTTTGCAGGGTGCAGGCTTATCATCGTGCCAGGGGACTTGCCGTGTGGGTTTGCAAGGGCTGAGGGCAAAGACGTTAACCTCTGGGCAGAGAGCTGCCAATCTTGAGCAGGGCAGAGCTCAGTCCCCGGTGCTGTTGTTACGGCTTCTGGAAGGGCCACGAGGTCCCGTGGCCAGAAGGGCAGGATGGGAGGATGAGTCAGATGGACTCAGACAGTGGAGCCGGGCGGAAGCAGCAGAAGCTGACCAAATTGTTGAGGTCTGTGCTTTTTCCCCCACACTTGCCAGGGGATCTTTCAGAATTTGGTGGGGGTGCCCCACAGGCCCACTCAGAATTGAGGGGCATGCCAGGCTCTCTGGGCTGAGTGCCCCACGCCCTGTCCCCTCTCTTCTGATTGGCGTGCTGTGTGGATTGGTTGGATCCATACCTGGCTGGTGAAACAAGACCCCTACAGTTAATCCAGCCCTGTTACTTGATGTAGAGGGAAAACGAGGCTCAGAAGGGGCCCCAAGCTGCAATCCCTCATCCTTTTGCAGGGTTCCCAGGGAAAGACACTCCTTTCAACCCGGCTGCTAAAGCCAGAAACCTGCCTCGCCCATTTCCTTCCTCACCCCACATCACCACCAATAGCCCTGCAGCCAGCCGACTCTCCCCTGAGTGCCGCTCAAATCCACCTGCTTCTCATCACCTCCAGCTACCACCAGGGTCCAGGCCTCCTTGTCTCTCGTCTGGGGGATGCAGCTGCATCCTGACCCACCCCCTGCTTCCTCTGATAGGCCCATCTAATCGGGTTTCTGCTGGGTAATTGGAATGATCTTTTTAAACCTCAAATCTCATTATGGCAGTATTTCCAGCTCCCTCTTCTATGTTTCCATCTTGCTCAGAATTCCTCAGGGGCTGCCCATGACTTAGATTAAAAACACCCAAGCTCCTCCCCATGCCCGTCTGGCCTGCCTGCTCTGGTCCCTCCCTGCCCTTCTGGGCTCATGATAGCATGGCAGTCCTTCCAGCCTCAGGACCTTGACACGTGCTATAACCTGCACCACAACACATGCAGACCTGGGACTTTGCCTGGCTAAGTCCTCTCCCCTTTCCCATCCTAGTCCAACAACTGCTTCCTCACCAGGATCTGTCACATCTTCTTGGTCCTTTGGGACATCCAGAACCTACTCTCAGTGTGTGAGTTGGGGTTCTGTCTGGTTCTCTCACCCACTGGACTGTTGGCTCCATGAAAGCCAAGCGCACCTACTGCGTGCCGCCACGTGCCAGGTCTTTAGCAGGTGCCTGTCCAGGGTACCATCACACGTGCAGAACGGATATGGGCCTCGAGTGTTGTGTGGAGGCCAAGCGCCATACAGAGAAGTCTGAGGTTCAAGCAGGAAATGTCTTCTCTCCCCTCATTGTCCTCCTAGTAAACCTTTCTCTGCTGGGTTGCTGAAGCGTCATGTTGGGAGTGGTTTCAGATCCAGGGTCCTCAGGTAAAGGGACCGTCTTCAGTTCACTGTCCCCAGAGCCCCTGCCTGTTGTGTTCTAGAAGGGTCTCTGCTCTAGCTGCAACTACTACTAACAATCAATATTTAACGAATTATTTGCTGTCGGTCATACTGCCAAAGATGAGCCAGAGGCCACCAGCAACACTCCTGCAGTCAAATAAAGTGAGTTTTATTGAACTTGCTGCGGCGCGGGAGGACGTGCCATTCGGGGGCCTTGGCAGCCTCCCCGTGAGAAAGGCTGGGAGGGGCTGCTTGTATGGTTTGGGGCATGAGCTGGGTGATTCTAGAAGGAACGCAGGAAGCGAGGGCCTGCTCTGGGTTGGATGTTGTCAAGAGAGGTGAGCCTTCCACTGTGGGGTCCCTGTTCAGGAGGTGGTGAACAAGTCGGGGGCACCGTGGCCTTGTCTGCAGTGGGGACCCTCCCCTGGGTGTCCATAGGGGCACTTGTGCTCTGCTCACTTCTCTATCATTTGTTTGTTTGCTTTTTCTCTCTATTTCTGAAGCTCGTCTATTAGGGGAATTCAGCTCTTTGCCTGAGAAATGAGTTGCAAGTACTTTTCCTTGGTTTGAGGCTAGTCTTTTGACTGCTTATAGTCATTTTTGTCATACACACATTCTCATTTTTATGTAGGTGAATTTATTAAGATGTTCTTTTGTTTATGGCATCTGGGTTTCATATCATAGTTAGAAAGGCCTTCTCCACCCTGAGATGATTTTTTAAATGTTTTACTCTTCTTATGCTTTCATTTTTTGCATATTTTAAGCTCTGATAAAGCTGGAATTTATTTTCGTATAAAATGTGAGGGATGGAGCCAACCTACTTTTATTCCCATTTGCTACGGATTGTCTTAACTCCACTTACTGCGTAATCCCATTTTCCTCTGATTTTCATTTTCATTCTTTAGAGATATTTTAAATTCCCATGTGATTTGAGGTTTTTGTTTGGACTTTTCATTTTGTCTCATTGACATCTGTCTATTCTTGTAACAAAATCGCATTGTTTTAATTATCACTGTATTATGTTTCTTAATAAGAGAGAAATCTCTTGTTCCCCTCATACCTTACTCCTCTTACTGTTTTTTTCTGGTTTCTTGTTTATTTTTTTCATTTAAATTTTAGCTTATCTACTGTATGTCTCCTGAATCTCTGATAACATTAGCAGGATTTTAGATATACGGGGGCTGCTGGGTTCGAACCTGGGGGGATGCTTGCTGCCTTTGCTGTAGCTCTCACTTGCTAGAGGGAACACCGTGATTTCATCGAGGCGACGCTGAGTGAGTGTTGGTGACGAACCAAAGCTGGTCTTGCCCGCTGCTGAGGAGGAGCTCCATCCGCAGGTGACCCAGGGTTCTGCCTTTGATTTAAATTTGCTCTTTTATGTGAAAGCGCCGCCTTCTGCTGGGTTGATTTTAGAGGAGAGGATGGTAAGGAATTCAACTTTCATCTCCGTTTTGCTGTTAGTGTTGTGAGCAAAGCTGCAGTGTGGCCAACGCCACTTCTTTGTTTTAATGTCGGAAGGAAGTTCTGTTAGAGGGGTTGGTTGGCTCCATTGAATTTGTGGGAAAAATCTCACAAGTACCCAAGCAAGGGAGGGAGCGGTGGAAACCGAGCCTGGCAAGCGTTGCCCCAGCAGGACCACGGGACCGGAATCACAATAAACAGAAGTAGGTGAGAATCCAGAAGGTCACATGTGGCTGGGCTCCGAGGTGCCCTTGCTTGTGCTTGCTCTGAGTTAGCATCTGCCTAGAAATAGCAGCTGGCCAAGTGCCCGTGATGATCTTGACTGTCCCTTGCTGGAGGCCTGGACTGCTGGCGTGGTCATGATTCTGTCGTGGGTCTCTGTGACCTCGTGGAGCAGGAAGATAGGCAATGACGGATTCTGCTGATATTAGCAACTAATAGTTTTAGACAACGTGTCTGATACCATTCTTGGTACTCTCCATGAATTAACCCTTCAATCTTCCAGCACCCCTTGGAGGCAGGTGCTAGCTATATTTATCCCCATATTACAGATGAGGAAACTGAGTCCTGTAGAGTGGATGGCATAGCCGCCCACTGCCCACAACTCCCTGCCGCTCTTATGTGAAAATACAAACTGCACCAGACATAATCCCACTGCCCAGAGGTGAATGCTGTTGGTGTCTTGGTCGAGCTCATTACAGTGTTTTCCCCTATTCATGTGTGCAAATAGAGGTTCCATAAACAGAATACTGCTTATGCTGTATCCTGTGATTTTTTATTAAGTTTTTAAATTTTAATTCCAGTAGAGTTAACATACAGTGTTATATTAGTTTCACTGTATTCTGTGTTTTTCACCCGAAATTATTTCTGTGAACATTTTCACATGAATATCTTATTGAATGAGGATTTGGGGGTCAGGTATTTTTCGTTTTACCTCTTAAACTCAGTAATGAGGATTTACCAGTATCTACCTCATAGAGGGTGCTTATTTTGCTCTGCCTTAGGGAGGGCTTAATGAGCTAATGCACTCAGCCCAGCTCCATAACCGTCTGCTATGCACTTTCAGATATGTTTCATTTACTTGGGACTGCAACAGATGGTGTGCTAGGCTACAGGTATCCCCTGCCTTCCAAAAGCTGGTCTTAGGCCACTTTGCCTTTTTTTTTTTTTTTTTAAGATTTTTTATTTATTTATTTGACAGAGAGACAGAGAGCACAAGCAGGGGGAGCAGCCGAGGGAGAGGGAGAAGCAGGCTTCCCGCGGAGCAGGGAGCGCGATGCGGGGCTCGATCCCAGGAACCTGAGATCATGACCTGAGCCAAAGGCAGATGCTTAACCAACTGAGCCACCCAGACCCCCAGGCCACTCCACTTTTATGAAAGACCTAGTTAGTGCCCGTTTTTGCTAACCACTGACCAGAAGAAAGCCAAAGAAGATTTTTGTAGACGCATTCAGTGAGCTGTTGCAGAGGCAGCGGGCCCTGGGCGGTGAGGGTGGCACCCCCCAGCTCCTTCCCCTGGAGCCACACGCAGCCTCTCAGCCTCCAGCCGCCAGAGTCTGAACCGTGTCTGTGGGCATCCATGCTTTATCTCGATGTATTTTGTGCATCTCTTACAAAGATGTGTCCTCAGGTATCAGAAAAGCCCAAGAGAGGTTATTTTTGGGGACTGGGAATGCTAAAAAAATTTTCCATATAAATTCATGGTGATTGCTTCTTTGCTTTATGTTATTTTGGCTTATGAAAGGTTTCATAGCAATGTTCTATTTTCAATAGCGAGAGAAACCTGTATTTGGAAGGTCACATGTAGAGAGAAATGCTTTATATTCTTTGGTACTAGCACAAAATAAAATTAAATGGAGGTCAAAGCAGAGAGCACTTATGGATTCCCAAAGTGTTCAGAACGACAGTGGCTGGCTATAAATTACAACAACAGTCCGATGATGCTCCCTCTATGACTGTAAACATGGCATCAATTAGCAGCAGGCCATGGGTAGCCAGCCTCTCTCGGGGCGTTCCCAAGAGCCTCGGAAGGGTGGAAACAATGGGAGTGGGATTGGAGTCATGGCCTGAGCTGCCTCCTTTAGACGTGGGTGGGACTTGCCCATTTTTCCTAAGTGGCCAAGCATGCTGGCGTCTGCCTCAGGCTGTTTTCTACCCTCTTTGTTGGGATGCTCTCCACACCTAAGCGGAGTTTGTGCATTCAGACGTGGGGCATTTGTATTCCAGCCTGCTTTGCCGAGAAGGCTGGAGCGACTTGGTGAATACTAAGGAGGTGCCCCCACCCTGGCTCAGCTGTGCCCACAAAGAATGCCAATGGCCTGGAAGAGGGGCTGGCCAGCATTGGGCCCCTTCGGCTTGACGGGACCCAGAGCAGCCTCTCAGGATACCCAGGTCTGCTTTGGGGAGACTTACAGGCTACTGAACTTCCTCCTACCTCATTCTTGCTTTACTTGAGTAAACACTGGGACATTGGAAGGTGTTGAGCTCTCCTGCTGGTTGGTCTCTGATTGGACAAGTGGATGGACACTGAATCTATCAGCTGTAATCCAGAGACGGGTCTTGGAGTGGAACTGAGGGTGATGGGCTTCATCCAGACATCTGGGCAGAGAGGGGAGAGGGCTGGTAATTGTTCCCGGTGATGTGATGAAGATCGCTCATGAGCACCAGTTCTCAGCAGGGCCCTGGGGGAGCCGTATGGCCCCACATAACAGGCCATGAAGCTGAGGCTCAGAGCATTGAGGTGAGCTGTCCCAGGGGTGGACAGGAGCCCAGGAGCCTTCTCTAGAGCCTTCCACAAAGGTGGTAGGCATGGGCAGCTTCCTTACCTCCTTTCTTCTCAGTGTGTGATGGCATCCTGTTCTACTAATGACTGCACAACAGTGAATTCAGATGCATCACAGATTCATGTCATGACTTTATGGAAATAGGAAGAGGATACTTATTTTTCCTGGTGGCGCAGACCTACTTCTCTATCCCCATCTTTGCACACAGAGGCCCCTAACAAATATCAAGCAGTGGTTAATGAGTCCACAGGAGCCTCGGCTGGAGACTCACTGCCATTTCTTAGCCATGGGACCGTTGGCAAGTCACACGCCCTTCCCCGGCCTCAGATGGCAGTGATTGCTTAGTTACCCATGAGGACCGAGGAAATGGTCATTGTGTTTGATGCCTTAGGCAGTGCACTGGCCAAGAAAGGAACAGAGAAAATTAGGAGAAGACAGGGGAAAAAAGCATGGGACAGTTTTCACCCAAGGGATTGACCAAACAATGAAAATCTCTGACAATGTCAAGTTTGGCAAAAATGTGGGGAAACAGCTCTTGTGCATTTCAGGTATAGGTTGGTGTGGCCATTTTGGAGTGGCAGTTTGACAGAATCAAGGGAAATTGGAAATGTGCTCCCCCCCCACCCCCTGCCCCATATCTATTTCTAGGCAAGGAGATGTGGGCAAGGAGGCCAAGGGGGATCCCTACAATGAGGGCATTGTGGGTAATAATAAGCAACTAAAAACAACCCAAATAACCTTATGTGAGGGGCCTGGTAGATCAGAACTAGTGTGTTCTTACCTGGGACGATGGGCAGTAGTTAAAAGCAACGGACTAAATTTCTACAACAAAATCAAGTTGCAAGAAATGTACAGTGTGCTATCTTGTTTGTAAACCTACCCCCCATATAAACAATATCATACATATGTAAATATGTGTGGGAAGGCAGCTGGGAGAGAGAAGGAGAGAGCGTGTGTGAGCAAACACGTGTGCAAGCAAGTATGCACTAGCGCTTGAAGTATTGAGCTGAAAAGGCACGAACTGAATCCATCCCGATCATTCCTTCTGGGAGTGAAAGGAGTAAAGGAGCATTTCAGCTTTACCCGGGGAGCCTCACTGTGAATATAATAGTATATGTCGTCACACATATACACCAAACAACAGCACTAACAACTACCAGTTCTATGTGTTTAATATATTATTCTCTGTGCTTTTATTTATTATTTTTTACTTATTTTAAAATTTATTTTTAAAGAGGCTCCACGCCCAGCGTAGAGCCCGATGTGGGGCTTGAACTCACGACTCTGAGATCAAGACCTGAGCTGAGATCAAGAGTCAGACACTTAACCAACTGAGCCACCCAGGCGCCCCTCCCTGTGTTTTAAATTTTTTTTTTTTAATTATTCAGAGAAGTTAAAGAAACAATTTTAAAAGAAAGAGATTTATTTCAGGAGGAGTTTAGAGGAGAGGGCTGAAGAGTGGTATTTTAAATTCAAGGTTGATTTGTCTTACTTTTGTAAGGTCATTTTCTCCTAGAGAATGTTTTCAGCAGACACTTAGTAATTGCTTATCACGTATACGGTCCCCAGAACTGTCCGTGGTGCTAGTTCTTTCACTACTTGGCACGGAAATAAATCCTCTAATCGTGTTCATCTCGGATGATTTTTTTTCTCCGTTTGATAAGAACTCAAATTACCACTCTCTGGGTCACGTAAGCCACAGAATGTGGAGAGCAGATCAGCAGTGCCTGGGATGTACATTCAGAAACACGATTTGTCCCAGATGTCCCTGTGTTCCTGCTGATCCAAAATTCCCAAGGCCAAAATAAGTCCAAGGTCATGTCTGAGCTCTAAAAACATCAGCAAATTGCTTGAGTATTAACTGGAAAGGGATGTCGCTTCTTATTTTTAAGAAGAGAAAGAGCAGGGAAATACCACATACCAAGTCAGGAACGGACGGACACGCCAAGCCGTGAGCCACTGTCTCTATCTGCCAGCAGGCGTGGGGCGGGGGTGTGGTTTGCCGGGAGACGGCCCCATGTCCTTATGTTAAATCTTGGGCTTCATCCAATGTGGCGTCCTCTAGATTCAGGGCCAAGAGCTACAGGACACATGTCCTGAAGCAGCAGCTTAAAAAGCAGAAGCCACTGATTCCGAGGAACACGCTGATCCTCCACATGCCCCTGTGACCTGTGAAGCCCTGGCATTCCTTTTTATGCTATTAGTTTTCTTGACTCTGGCCTCCTATGTGTATGATTCCTTTTAAATCCCCGTGGGCACTGGGTCTTATGCCTGATCTGGAAAATTGTTTTCTTTCTGTCTCGTTCCTCTTTACATTTATTTTAAAAATATTTGAATAGAAAATGCATGTGTATGGTAAGAAAAAATGAAGCAGCAGGAGAAGGTGCACACTGTCTTCATCATCATCATCACCATCATCATCACCTCCACCATCATCATCACCACCACCATCATCATCACCACCACCATCATCATCACCACCACCACCATCATCATCACCATCATCATCACCACCATCATCATCATCACCATCACCACCACCACCACCATCAGTATCACCACCACCACCATCATCATCATCATCACCACCACCACCACCATCATCACCATCATCATCACCACCACCATCATCATCACCACCACCATCATCATCGTCACCACCACCATCATCACCACCATCATCATCACCACCATCTTCATCATCACCACCACCATCATCATCACCATCATCACCACCATCATTACCACCACCACCATCATCACCACCATCATCATCATCACCACTACCACCATCATCATCATCACCATCATCATCATCACCACCATCATCCTCACCATCACCACCATCATCACCTTCATCATCATCACCACCATCATCCTCACCATCACCATCATCATCATCAGTTACTAGAGAGGGAAACCCCTCCTCCTCCTCTTCATTGTCTGCCAGATTCTCCTCTTCTGGCCTCTTCTTTGACTCCTTGAAGATATACTCATCATGTAGCATGTATGCATACGTGTGTGTGTGTGTGTGTTCCTGCTTTTTCACACTCATGATGGCATTCTGTACACGCCATTTGGTACCTTTTCTTACTTGGCAGTATTTCTTGTAGAGCATCCCATATCAGTCCACGCCAGTCTTCCTTGTTCTTTCTCTGTGCTGCCTGATGTTCTAAGGAGAGCCCGTAGCAAAATGTTCTCCTCCAGGGCCCTGCCCACCAGGATACTGAGGTTGCTTCCAAACGCTTGTCAGTAAAATCAGCTCTAGCAAAAACACTCACCTGTGTTCACCCTCAAGAACACTCATCTTCATTCTCGGGTTCAGGTTTATTTGTAACGTGTGTTCTGGTGATTGTAACTGCTCAGTCAGGAAATTTCATTTGGATAGATACGAAAAATTGACCTGCAAAGATATTATGCCAATTTATAATCACACAGAAATTGGCAGGGACTCTGTTTCTTGACCCTCACCAAGCCAGGTGGATCGAACATTCTAAAAGTTGTGTCAACAAGAGGAATGTTTAAAAATAGAGGTCATTTCTGGTTTAAATTCAAGCCACAGTTACAGTTGAAATGTATGATGCCTTGCGTTGGCTTCACAATCTGCAGGGGTTTAGGGGGCGGGGGGTGTGCAAGAAGAGATCTCCACGCATCTGTGCTGTGGAAGTGGGGGATGGGTACATGGCAGTCCATGGATCCGTTCTCTGTGCTTCCCAGGTGTTGCATGTCTTTATACTTTTTTATAACAGGAATTTTCAAGTCAGGTGTGAAACAGTGTCACCATCTGATGCACACAATACAAACTTGGATGATGAGCTATCCTGGCTTTTTCATTTTCCTGCTTGCATTTAGTAAAATCTCATCATGTGCCAGGCGCCCGGCTCAGTGCCGTGCCCGGGCATCTCATTTACCCCTCAGGGCACCCCTCTGAGTCTGGATGGTCATAGTTTGGTTTTACAGATGAGAAACAGAGGTTCTGAGAGACTAAGTAGGTGGCGGAACCAGGGAACCAGACATCTAAGAAAGCGACACACTCCTATGACCGGCTGTCCTGTGCCTGGCAGCTGCCCCCACATGCCACCTGTCCGCCAGGCTCTGGGGGCACCAGTCACTCTGAGGGTCTAGTTAGTAGGGAGGGTCCAGGAGGATGGGAAAGACAGGACAGTCACAGGTGGATTACAGGAACATTACATCAGCAACTCTCCTTTTTAGATTTTATTTTTTAGAGCAGTTTTAGGGTTATAGAAACCTTGTACAGAAAGCAGAGTTCCTATATACTTTCTCTCCCCTACATTTCTCCCGTGATTGACCCCTTTGCAATAGTGCGGGTACTTTTTGTTACATGATGGGCCGATACCGATACATTATTATGAACAGAAGTCCATAGTGCACATTGGGGCTCACTCTTGGTGTTGGGCGTTCTGTGATGTGTAACGTGTAACGTATCCACCATTATAGCATCGGACAGAGTAGCTTCACTGCCCTGAAAATGTGCTGGTCTCCGCCTGCCCCTCGTTCCCTCCCTTTCTCAGCACCCCCCCGCCCCGCTCTTCCTCTTGAAGGAAGGAGGTCGCCAGGGTGGGACCGTACTGTGTGCACACAGCTCAGACTGGCTGCTGACACCTGTGTCCCCTCAGGTCTTGATAGCTCCTTTCTCTTTGTCCTTGAATATTCCATTGTCTGGAGATGCCACTGTTTGTTCATTTCCCTACTGAGGGGGAGGGGCCTCTAGTTCGCTTCCTATTATGGGCACAATCTTTTTTAAAAAATGTTTTCATATGCAACTGATAAATCACTAAATTCTACCTCTGAAACTAATAATAAAATAAAAAAAGGTTAGATTTTTACCTGTGAGTCCCACTGCACCTGGAACACCACCCAGGTGCTCCCCACAACCTGAGGCCCAAGCGGCCTGGGCCCTGCCACCCTCACTGCCCTGTACGGCTTCATCCCCTTCTGGGTCCCCCCCCTTCCTCTGCTCTGCAGCCGGCCAGCTTTCCCAGTGCCACGCTGGGTCCCGCACCAGCACCTCACGCTGCTTCTTCTCCCTGTCCTGAAGGCTCTTAGGCCAGCCATCAGCCTGGTTAGGTCCAAGCGGCTCAAATGACACCTCCTCTGAGAAGCCCTCCTGGACCCCTTCCGAAAATTTCAGAACAGAATCCCTCCCAGGCTCCTGTTTTGATTTCCTTTTCACTGCCTGAAATGGTCCCATCTGTTGCCTTGTCTGTTACCTGTCTCCCCATAGAGGGAGGGGCCCCATCTGGCTTCCCCCCCAGCCCTATCTCCCAGCCCTAGAGTGGATGGGTGAATGACATGGATGGGTCTGACTGCTCCCATGCTCCCCAAGTTGGTCGCCTCACCTCTGCACTGGTGGAGTTCATCCATTAAGGAGGAGACGGGCCAGTCCATCTTCAGGGGTGTGGGTCATGTCTCAGGGAGCTGAAGGGGGGACCGTGACAAGTTTTCATGCGGCTTCTGCTGGAGTTTGGCCCACATCTACCTCCGCAGTGGTGTATCATTCTACACAAACACGTTGCAAGAATCAATTTCAAAGCGATCCTTCTTAAAATGAGATGTCTCTCCTTTTCCTTCCCATCCATGTAGCCTTTGGAAGATTTTTATGTTGATTCTGCCCATCTTCATTCCTGGCATGCCAAGAGGTGCCATAAATATGTGCGTTTCGAACAGGTCCTGAAACTTTCTGACAAAATTTCCATTTTCTTGTCAGTACTGATGAGCATGAATGGCCTTTTTTGGGGGGAGGTGGGGAAATATCTACAGTTGGGGATGGTTTGAAGGTATTTTTGTGAGGACGTTTAGTCACTGGGGATCACTTGTTCCTGAGTCATGCATTTATTTTAAGCCGAAGTCTTTTGAAAGGTCATTTAGATTTTTCAAATATAGTAGGCAAATCATTGTCTCATATTCTTTCTCCTTGCCCATTCTTGATTGTAACAAAGGAAATTATTTTCAGAGAAAGAAGATTGAGATGATACTCAGCCCACCCTGGGAGAATATAGCTTTACATACACACTGGTGAGGTGCTTGCATCTTTTTATGGGGGAAGGATTGTGTCCTAGGTAGGAAGTTGTGAGAATTTTACCCAAAGTCTCATTTCTAGTTATGAAAGTATGACATGTCCATGATGGAAAGATTATCAGGTAAGTGTAAGAAAGAAAATTATTACCCAAGTTCCGCCCTAGATATCATTAACATTTTGGTATATTTACTGTGTGTGTGTGTGTGAGAGAGAGAGAGAGAGAGAGAGATCTTACAGATCAGACTGTAAACACCAACCAGGCAGGCCCCTCGTCTGTCTTGTCATTCTCCAGAGTGTCTGTCTACCCCTGAGAAGCTCAAGGCCAATTACTGAATGAAATCAAGTTAAGTATATATGCGTCATATCTTTCAAAGCAAAATTTGGATAGTTCTCTGTATTTAGTTTTGTATCCTGCTTGTTTTTCATTTAAAATACCAGCAATTCCTTATTTTTAAGATTTCTTTGAAAACACGATGTTTAATAGTGCAGTGCCATCTCATTGTATGAAAATCATGTTGGAAACCCCTTCCTACCACAATCTTTAGGACCACCTTCATTCATTTCCTTGCAATCCATCTTCAGAAGTGGAATTCTTGGGTTGGAAGGCCTGAACACTTTTTAAGGCTTTTATGTGTTTTTGCTAAGTAACTCGCCAGAGAGAAGGAGCCAAGCTTCACTCTCCTCAGCAAAGCATAAAGTGGCTCCTCAGGGTATGCCCCATGAAAAGTGGCTGGGCACTCTAACGGGCCAGGTGGGTTCCTGTTGTGTATGTTAAAAATATTTGCTCTAGGGAGTAGTTTTCTGCTGTGGTGGTATTGTTGTTTTTCTTGTTTTCAGTGATGTGTTTTCATGTTCAGAAGTTTTGAAAATTATTAGGTCAAATCTACTAGTTTTTTTTTCTTCATGGCTTTGTTAGTTGCTTTCATACCTAAGAAGGTCATTCCCACTGCCAGGTCAGGGGAGTGGCTATACTCACTATTTTCTTCCGGTTCTTTTCTAGGTTCCTTTTCTTTATATTTGACCTTCAGCTCATAGAAAATACATTTAGCAAGAGGTGGGAGGCCCTGACCTTCTGAGTTAGGTCAGAGACCCAGCTCCATCCTTCGAACTGTCCATTTTTGCCACTGATATGAAATGCATGTTTTATAATATACCCACTTTTATTTATACTACGTTCTTCTTCTGGACTTTTAACTTTCTTTTATTTACCTGAGTCTGTCCTTTTAATAACTATGGTTATGTATTTTAATATCCAGCCTCCCTCATTACATATTTATATTATATATTAATTATAATTATATATTAAATATATTCAGTATATTTTTTAGTATGACACCTACCTCATTATATTTTGGAGTTTTGGAGAATTCACATCTTTGCCAAATTGAATCATCCCGTTCAAGAACCTGGTACATCTCTCTACTCTTTGGGACTTTTAAAAATAATTCTCAGTTTAAATTTTCTTGCTTCTTCCCAAGGAGTTCAACAGTGTCTTATGAGTTTTGTGTCTGTGTGTTCAATGCTGTATATCAGTTATTGCAAATGGGATTGTTCCGTATTAAATTATCTGGGTCATTATTGCTGACTAATTAGGAAAAAAATAGTGATTTGGATCCGTTCATTTTGTAACGAGTTACCTTAGAAACTCTTAGTATTTAAAATAGCTTTCCAGGTGGTGGTTGGGCTCAGCCTCCGAATGTAGATGTGACCCACCAGCCGCCTACAGGGCCAGCACCAGAAGGAGGGCGTGCGTCCTGTCCTGTAAACGTCCACGGCCGGCTCGGGATGGCGCTCATGCAGATGGTCCGGCTCGGGATGGCGCTCATGCAGACACAGCTTCTGCTCTGTCTTCTGTGGAGAACAGCCCTCTGGCCCGCTTTAAACTGCCCTTTCCCTCCTGCAGGCAGTGATCCCAGAATAAATAAGTAAAGATCAGCACCTGGTTGGTAAGTGGCCACGCAGGGCTGGACCCCAGCCTTCCGACAGCTGTGCCCATCCTGTCACCCCCTGCTGCATTTTCAGGATGCTGTGCTCCTTGTCCCCGTACCGACCCCTGACCCAGGATCTCACTGACCTAGTGAGATCTCCTCCTTTCATACCTCTTCCTTTGCTGCTCTCACTGCCAGGATAAGGACCCTTCTCCCCTTCCCCATCTTGCTCACCGCTGTGCATTCCAAACCACTTCCTTCAGGAAGTCTTCCTGGACCTTCCCACTAAGCCATTCTCCCTGGTCCCTGTTTCCATGACGGGCACTTTCCTTTCTCCATGGAGGCAGGGGCCCTTGGGTCTTGTCCACTGATGAGGCCGGGTAGATAGTGAGCACTCTGCACGTCTAGCCGGCAGGTGTCAGGGGAGTAACGGGGTGCCACGAGAGAATTTAGGATGCCAACCAGGTCCGTTTGTGATCGGAGTCTGGGCCCCCACCCAACGGCCAGGCGGCGGGAAGAGCCAGCCTGCAGCATTCAGATGCCCACGAAGGACAGTGCTGTTCACTTGCGAGTTCAGACTGTGGTTTATGTCCCAGGAAATGGGAAGAATCCGTGTGATGATGACAAGTCCCCTCGGAAGCCAAGTGAGGTCTGGGACTTTTCATTAACACATGAGGATGTGGCACAGAGAGCTTCCCACACCCCAGCACGTTTCCGATGCGCACTCCTCCTGCGCCTCTCGGGTGGTATGGATAGCCTTTCCTAAGGCTCTTGCAAACATGGGAATAGTGACAAATGGCACTCTGACCCCACCCAGGGGGCTGGGCCCAAAGGATGCTCATCCTCACCCTCCCAGAGCAGAGATCAGGCATTTCTGGCTCCCAGAAGTCAGTGCTCCTCGGGCTCCTGCCTGGATCCCATTAGTGCTAATGGACGTTCCGCGTGGGCCTGCAAACATAATGGAGCCATTTCCCCCAGAGCTGTTAATTGGGAAAAGAAATGTTTGTTCTGCTTTGCTTGTTCCGAGCTTGTGATTTTGCTTAGAATGCGAACACGCACGGTCACACACAGGCGTGAAAGGCCAGAACAACCAAGGGCCCTTTGGTTTGAGAGCCAAGCCCGACTGACAGAAGGGGAACGGTCCGCAGTCTGGCTCCCGGTGGCCCAGGCTCCTGGCTCGCTGGCTGGGGAGCCACTCAGCTTTGTCTCCTGGGCTGAAAACACCCACCACTTCTCAGCTCCCCACGTTGCCCCTTTTCCTCAGGGCTTCTCTCAAAGCATCTTATGCTTGTCTTCCCGAGGAGATGCAGAGTCTCAGGGGGGCGGAGGGAACAGGTCTGACTTGGAGTGGTGTCTGCGAGAAACCAGAAACACCAGCCAGGGTGTGGGTCAGGCGGCTGTGTCCTTCGTGGGCAGGAATCTTCTCTGTCAGGTCTGCTCTGTCCCCACCTGGTCTGGCTTCCTCCCTGGCAGGCTCCCCCCCAGACGTAGCAAATAGCTCTTTAGAGCCCCAGGCTCATATTCTCAAAGTTCAGCAATCCTTACTTGGGAAAATAGATGTTAATCTCAGCAGTTTCATAAAACATCCCGGGGCTGATTCTCGTTGGGGGTCAAGGGGCTGCAGAGGGTGAGAGAGAGAAGCGTTAGTCAGGATTAGCTGCTCTCACTCCCCAAATATCAGAGGGACTCACAGCCGTGATGTGTATTCTTCTCGGATTCTACATGTGGACTGTGGGACAGCAAAGGGCCGCTGCTTATGCCAGTCCTCTGGGACCCAGCTTGACCGAGGCTCTACCTCAACACGCGTCTCCATGACCATACAGGCAGGAAACATGGCCCGTAAAACATCCAGTTTGGCCCTCGGGACAAGCTCCCAGGGCACAGTTCTTAACCACCAACCCCCCCAGCTCCACCCCTTAGGACGCCCTCTTTTCTTACGTTCTTGGTGGGTTGTGTCAGGAGAAGATGTTGGAAGACAAGGTGCTCCTGAGGTGTGAGCAGCTTTCTCAGCCTGGAGGGTGAGGTCCAAGGATCGTTTATTAAGCAGCACACAGTAGCTGCTTTTATCTCATCTGGTGAGAGTTTGGGCGAGACAAGCCTCTCAAAGCTTATCTGTTGGGTTCTAGTTGGCCTCATCTGCCAACAACCACACCTACAATTCTGTTTGAGATGTGCCCTCCTGTGAGTCTGATTTGGGGTGCTCTGAGGTTGTCAGACGCCCACAAAAGAGCCATAGCCGCAGTCCCTTTGCTGAACACTTTTGTAAGGATTTACTAGACACCACATAAGTCCATTCAGGATTTTGACGAGGGGTGGGCCAGCAGGCGGAGTCGAAACCACCCTTTGTCACTCAAAGCCTTCTGTGTTTGTGTTTGTGTTTTTCTTGTTGGTGCTAATGAAGCAGAGGGCTTTCCCCTGATCTTGCAGACCTTTGAATTTCTGGATTCTCTTTCAGTGCTGCTGGACTTCGTTATCTGGGTGGGCATTTTCCCATATATATTGGTTATATTGTTGAGATTTATTGTCTTCATCTTGGGAGGAATTTGGTGGCTTCTAATCTGAGAGCGTCTACTTGAGACTTGGAATTATCCTTAATATGTCTTAATAAGCAACGGATGTTTCATGCCTTGTGCATCCCCTTTGTCACCGATGCATTTAGAAGCCAATGGAAGTTCTGGGTGGGATGGGGAAGTCAGTGTGAGTGGGACACTGGTGCATGGAGGCTGACTCAGGTTCAGGTCCCCTGAGTCAGGGCTCCAGTGCCTTTGTGATTACGTAAAGCCGTCCTCGGCATCTCAGAAGTGCAGGTTATGTGGTACTCATAGTCATGGCGACATGGTCTTTTATGGGATCCTATCACTTATATCACCAGTCTGGTCTGGTCCTTTGCAGAACCTGCTGAGCTCTGGTTTTCCCCGTTTGGGAGGAGAATCAGTGGGGTTTCAGGGAAGGTGCTGGTAAGTGGCAGAGTCTAGTTTGAGGATCAAGTCTTTCTGGTTCGGTGATATTTTTTCTTTTTACTTTTCCCAATTGGTTTTTGGAAAGATTTCTTTAAATCCTCCCTGGTTTACCACCCGAGTCAATAGATGTATCCTAACAAGCACAGAGAATCCTATTTGTTTGGGTATTGTGGACAAGAATGGCAAAGATGGAAGCGGCCCCATTTGTTCACTGCGTTCCCCCTGTTTTGGTCCCAGGCCGGATGCTCCCATGGTCTAAGTGGACCTCAGGAGGGATGCATCTGTGAGACACCAGATGGCAATGGTCTTCCTTGGACCATGACTAGGTCCTGACTTGTGGAGATTGGTTTGTTCTTTGGGGGACAGAGGGAGACACTTGAGGGCTCAAAGCACTATCCACAGGGCATCACGGACACAGTAGCAGCTGGGTTTGCCAGCCACCCTTTTAGGCAGACACACACTCTCGACTCCCCCAGTCTCCAATTAGGCTTTTTTATTCTTTTTCAATTCTTGTGTGGTTCCTGGAAATACCTGGCCCCTTGCAACACAGCCT
This sequence comes from Halichoerus grypus, assembly GCF_964656455.1. Classification (NCBI taxonomy): domain Eukaryota; kingdom Metazoa; phylum Chordata; class Mammalia; order Carnivora; family Phocidae; genus Halichoerus; species Halichoerus grypus. Next base: position 135,481,653 of record NC_135721.1, read on the forward strand.
TCAGCTCTGCGAGTTTAACCAGTGGTTCCATCAGTGACTTCCTTATTTCCGGTTCCATCTTCTTCATGCTCATCAGCCCTTAGCTCAGCATCCAAGTCCCTCCAGGGTCTGCACGCCCATCCTTCCTCTCCCACGTCTCTCACCATGGCTCCCCCTCAGCCCCCAAACCCGCGTCTGTCCTCCCTGCAACATAGCTTTCCCATCCCCTGCAAGCTCTTCCCCACCCTCAAGGTCTGGTTCAAGTGCTACACCTTCAGGAAGACTTCGAAAAGAGCAATGTTCGTCTGCATCTGAGAGTGTTACATGCTTATTATAGAATATTTACAGATAACATGAAAATCACCTGCAATCCTATCAGCCAGTTAATCACTGCAAATATTTGCATATATTCCATTCATCTTTTTTAAAGCAAATGTACACACAGAAAATATAATACTGATACCATAGTGTAGATCTAATTAGGTGTCCTGATTTTAAATATAGCTATTGGACTATTTGGATTGTTTACTTATGTGTATCCCCGATTATTTCTTTAGAAATATAATTATGTCCAAGGTACATAAACTACTTTAAAGCCTTTGACACACATTGGCAAAGTGCTTCTCAGAAAGGTGGCGTTAATTTACACTCCCATCTGTACCGTATGCTTGTCTTTCCAAATCTTTGCAAACCCTGATGAGTTGGTTTTTAAAAACTCAACTACCAATTTGGTAAAAATGGAAACATTATTTAATTGGCTTCTTTGGAATAACGGGTAAAACTGGGTTTTCTTTTCATTTTTTTACTGTTTACTTATTTTTTTTTTGAAAGACTACTTAAGTCTTCTGTACATTTTCCAAGGGGTGGCTTTTGTTTTTTTTGTTGTTGTTGATTTTAAAGAGGTCTTTGTATATTAAAATATTTTACCCTTTGTCGTTTCTTGTGAATATATTCCAGAGCTCATTTGACTTTGTTTTATATGGATTTTGAATGAAAAGTTTTAAAAATTCCTCTATAATTTGGGCTGTCCATTCTTGTTTGAGGAATATTTGCTCATCCCCAAACCATTAAGATTTTCTTCTGTTTTCTTCTAGAAGTGTTAGTGTTTTATCTGTGATGTTTAGAATCAGAACTGACTTTGATTTGGTGTGAGGGAGGGATCAAGAGTCAATGTTTCTGTTTGGGTTTCCCATTGATTCAGCAACATTTTTGAGAGGCCCACCCTTTTCCTATTGCATACTCTATAGCTGTGTTCCCTTTCTTCTGAGTCACTCACCACGTGGATGTGGGTCTGTTTACACCATTCTCCTCTTTGTTCTTGTACCAACAGCACATTGTCATAGTTTTGTGAATTTATAATCAGTAAGGATATTTTGATAGTGTAAATCTTAACTACTTTTATTTTTATTCTTCAAGATTGCCTCAGCCATTCTTGGTCCTATGCATTTCTGTATAAAATTATGAAATTTTGGGGACACCTGGGTGGCTCAGTCAGTTGAGCATCTGACTCTTGATTTTAGCTCAGGTCATGATCTCAGGGTCGTGGGATTGAGCCCTGCACTGATCCACAATCAGTGGGGAGTCTGCTTGAGATTCTCTCTCTCCCACTCCCTCTGCTCCTCCCCCCATGCTCTCTCTCTCCCTAAAAATTATCATTTAAAAATTATGAAATTTTGAATTAATTCTCCCTCCCTCCCTCTCTCCCTCTCCCTCCCTCTCTCTCTCTCTCTCTCTCTCACACACACACACACACACACACACAAACTGTTGTGATTTTGATTGGGGTTCCACTGACCCTCTGAATCAATTTGGGAAGAAATGAAATCCTTAAAACGTTCAGTCTTTCAGTCTATGAATGTGGTGTATCTCACATTATATTTAGGTTATTTCCCTTTTCTCTCAGGAATGCTTTCTCTGTGGAGGTCTCTTGCACATCTTTCACTAGATTTATTCTGGGGTATTTTATATTTTTTTTGATGACTTTTAAATGATCTCATTATTTAAATATCATTTTCTAAATCTTTGGTTCTGGCATATAGAAATATAATTTATTTTTGAAAAGGAACCTTCTATGTAATAACCTTGCTAAATTAACTTATTCTAATTTTAGAGACTCTTTTGGATTTTCTAAAAACATTACTCTAGGAAAAAAAAAAAAAGATAGCCTCGTCTCTTCCAATCCCATACTTAAACTTTTTGTTCCTGCCGTACTGGTTAATGTCTCTAGTGCAATTTTCAACAAAGACATTTTTGTCTCATTCCCGATCTCAGAGGGAAAGCTTTCAATGTTTCATCAGTAAGTATGAGTTTGCAGGAGATATTTTGTATCTGTTCTTTACGAGATCGAGGAAGTTCCCTCCTATTTCTAATTTGTTAACAGTTCTTAATTATGAATGGATGTGGAGTTTTATCAAGTGCTATTTCTGTATTTATCGAAATGATCATATGACCTTTCCCCCTGTATTTGGTTAATGGTGAGATTTCCACTGACTGGTTTTTGGATGTTGAACGAATCCAGGGGAGAAGCAGTGTGATTGTTTCTGGAATGAGCCGGGCAGATGTGTGATGTTTTATCTCCCTGCGTACCTGTGTGTCTGACCTACCAGCCTTTGCGAAGGATGTCTGTAGGTGTGTTTATGAGAGAGATTGTCCTGCCTGCCCCGCTCCTAGCCACACCCTTTTCTGGTTCTGTTTGTGAAGGTTGTGCCGGCCTCATAAAATGGGTTCCCTTTTCCTTCATTCTCTGCAAGGCTGATGTTATTTCTTCCTTAAGATTGCTCGGAGGGACTCGCTGTCAAGCCGACTGATGCTCTAGCAGATACTTAAAGATTTAGAAAAGGTGACATCCTTCTCAGATGGTTGCAAACTAAGCAAAACCAAAACAGGTAGAAGCAGAGAGGCTTGTCCACATTTCCCCTTAGTGGGAAGATTGGTTCATTCAGCAAAAATCTCCTGAATGTTTGAGGGCACTAGCCCCTGCTGGGCGTTAAGGGCCCCGTAGGAGCCAAACCCAGAGGCCGCGTGCCAGGAGTTTACCTTCAGGACAAAGGAGTGCTTTCAACGCCAGGTTGAGAGTGTGTCCCCCTGCCCTTAGGACCCCTCGTCCCCCCCCCCCAGCCTGTGCTGGCCCTGACCCCTTCTCTGGCTTCTCGGCCCTGCTCACTTCCCTCCTGTTTCCTGGCTCTGGGGTGTGCTGTGCGCCACGGGCCTCAGGGACACCTCGTGCTCTGCGAGCCCTCTGCATTCTGAAAGGTCATTGCTTCAGTGAGGGCTTGGCTGGTTGCGGTTTTAAGTGTAGTAGATAAATGGAGACTTGGAGGTGTAAAAAGGCCAACAGTTGCCATTGGAAAGAGAGTTTGTCACCATTCCCAAGAGAAGGGCACAGCCACGCCAACAGGAGGGAAGCCCTGGGGTGGGTCAGGAGCCCCAGGGAGCGAGGGGAAGATGTGGACAAGAGCCTTCACTGTGGTGTCCCAGAGAAGCAACAGGTGAGGCAGAGGAAGCAGGCTTGGGTTTGGCTAGTTTGGATAATTCCAGTGGGTTCTGGGGCATGGGGGCCGCTGCCCCTTGTCTGGGACCTGGCCCTGGGGTGTTTGGGCAAGTGGATAATGGCCCAGAGCGTGAGACCCCATAGGGAAGCACATTGGGGTGTGGCTTCAGGTTTCTTGGTTTGTATTTGCCAACCATGCTTGTGGGCAAGTTATTTGCTGTCCCTAAGATTTGGCTAGTGTGGGGAGGGCAGTCCCTCCAGGGTCAGCAAAGCTCTAGATGTCAGAGCATCAGAATACAGAAAATAAAAGACACAGTAATATGGCTACTCAGGCTAAATGAAGTTCTTCAGGCCACAGGCTCAGAGCCCCATCCTCTTCCTGCCTAGCACTTTACAAACTTGCAGTTTAATCGTGGGATTATTGTTGTTTTAATGGTACTTGTTCTCACCACATTGTGGTGCTTCCTAGGGACACGAGCTCTACTCATCCTGCTCAACGGTGAAGTCCTTGGGCCCCCTGCAAGGCCACGCCCATGCTAGGTGCTCAATAAATGTGCACTTCTTACCTTCTTTTCTAAAGGGCTCTGGGAAGACGTTAGTAGGGGGAAAAAAAACATGAAAAAAGCCAAAACAAAAAACAACAAAAAAAACCACAAATGCAGAAATGCAGATTAAGACCAAATCCAGCTTGCTTCCGCCATGGGTCCCCGTGCCCAGCACGCACTGCCTTGCCAGTCTCGGTGCCGTAAATAAATGAAGAGAGGGTAATTGAAGTTTGGTTCCCTCACAGAGGAAGACAGAAACAGTCATCACAGTGAGATTATTTCAGAAGTTACTTTGTTCCTACGCTCATTCTGTTTCTGTCACCAACAGTACATAGAGACAGCTATTTTTTGTTTTCATGAAAAATTGAAAGAACCCTTGAGTGTTTATTCACCGCATCCTTTTCGGCAGGATTAACGATCCTAATAATGAAAAGAGCTGGCTAACTATTTAAAATTTGTGCTGGGATCATTGTAGATCTGCGGGCAGCATCAGAAATAGGGGATACTGACATGGACAGTCCCCCGAATTTATCACGCCGGTTAGCTTTTCATTCCCGTTCGGGGTGCTGTCGTGAGTGCTTTGTCTCCTGTAATTGTCACAAGAGCCCTGCAAGGGAGATGGTGTCATTGCACGTGTCCTAGAGCCCGGGGCGCCAGGCAGGTGAAGTCACCCGCCCCGTCGTGCACGCACCATGCGGCTGAGCTGACTCACACCAGGAAGCTCAGGCTGATGTGAGCCACAGGGTATGGCTCTGTCCCTCGTTCGAGATCGCTGAGGAGGAAAATGACGTGGCTAATAAAAAGAATTTTGTTGGAAAGGTGTGTTTCTGAGTATTCCTCCAGAACAGTACCTTCTGTAAGTCTAAAGCCTAAGGAAAACTGCGAAGGTTCAGGGCCCCCGGGTCTCCGAGAGGAAGCTCTTTGAATATATGCGTGCATCATTCATGTTCTTTTAGTATAGCGGTGGGTGGAGTTATGTCCTCTGTGCAGTGGCCTCGTGTCCTGGAAGAGCCCTGTCATCCAGGGTTGCGGATGTCCCTACGAGGTTTGGTTTGGGCAGAGGTCCCAGGTGGTAAGAAACCCGGGTTTGCCATGTCCTCCCATGTTCTTAGAAGCCAGGTGGCTGGGGCAGCCTAGCAGGGAGGTGGCGGAGAGCGAAGATTTTCCCTTTTCTGTCTTCCTTCCCAAGACTTTCTCGCTTGGAAGATCGGAAACGGCTTCCCCAAGGCCTGTGAGGGGGTACTTGCATCCTTATGGGTGCACACTCTGCCAGCCGTACGCTCTCTCCTGCCCCGTGAGTGGTGTCCAAGCCCACCCGGTTCCTACCCTGGTTCCTGCGTGGCTCTGGATGACCCCAGGGCAAGGGGCTTCTTGCTGCCCACCCCAGTGTTCCCAGTGGCGGGAAGTATGGGTGCCATGCTTGTGGCCGAGCTCCAGCAGGACCCCGCCCCAGGGTCCACAGTGCCACCTGCCCGGGCCACGGACACTCACGCCTTGCGTGCCTGTGCTTGAGACAGAAGAACAGGGCGATCATTTACAGCAGAATGAAAGCCTCGTTCCTCAAACTTTGGTCTGGCCCCTATCGATGATGTAGGAAGAAAGCTCCTCGGACAACCCCAGTCATATGCATACCTCTGTTTATTTCATTATAGGGCGAGATCTAGCTTTAACTTACATTAGGTCGATCTGTATGTAAGACTGCCATTTTCGTGAAGCAGTGACAGCTGAATATCGGTAGTTTTGAATGGTTCAAGCTAATACGATAAATTAAAGTGAACGTTGAGGAATGTGCCGAGCAGCACTTTGCACGGCTCTGTATTTTAAGGAGGATGTCAACATATTTCAGCGTATTTCTGTCATGTGTGGCGAGCAGCTGCTCGTGCGCGTGGCCTGCGGTCACCAGAAAGCCCTCCACGTGCCCAAGGGACGGGCATGTCATCTCGAGGGCCCTTCCTTACCTCGAGAAGAAAAAAGAAGATCTCATGAAAATTTAATCAGTGAGCAGCCCTCGGTGATGCAGATGAATCAGTGAATGACGGGGCTTCCCCGGGGCCGCGGGGCCGACCGGCTGCGCTCAGGCTGAAGTCCACCTTCTCTTGTTTGTGGCTTATCCGTAAAGGGAATTCCCTGCCTTTTACTCTCCTTTCTGAGGTGATTTCAGGTGTGCCAGGTTCTGTGGGGGCTCGAGCTGGATTTCGTCCTTTGAGCCTGAGGGCTCCGGTCACCTTCCCCAGAGAAATGGTCGACTCTCACGTGCGGTCCCCCCACCAAGCCTCCCTTCTGGGGGGAGCTTACACGGTGCTGGGAGTTAGTTTTCGCTTGCCGAAGCCTGGGTCTTAGTGGCTGGTTCCGTCCCAGTTTTGGGTTCTGTCGCGGGCGTGACCGGCATGGTGAGGGCCCCTGAGGGACCAGCAGAGGCCTGTGGCCTGAGCACGGCCACGGGGCCAGCGAGCGTGCAGCCAACCCGCGTCTCCCGGCTCTGAGGCTCTGGCTCTTTCCAGGTTGTCGAATGAGACTGTGGTGAGCTCCTTGAAAGCAGGCCCTGCGCTTACTTCCTCCCTGTCCCTGTGGCTCTCGTGTTCCACAGGAGGCGGGTGACGAGCACCGAGGAAAGTGCTTGGTGCTGGCAGCTTCTGAAGTGAGGAAGGGGCGTCACCACCATGTTACCCTCGGAGGGCCCCGTGTCCAAGACCAAACAGCTTCTCCCAGGAGGCCAACACACCTGGCCAGAAAGCTCCCCATTTCTTTGGGTAAGCCCCACATACAGTGACCTCACCCCACCCCACACGGTGGCCCCCAGCCCACACAGTGGCCCCCCGGCCCACACAGCGGACCCCGGCCCACATGGCAGCCACCACCCCACACGGCAGCCACCAGCTCACACGGTGACCCCACCCCACATGGCGGCCCCCATCCCACAGCGGCCCCCACCCCACAGCGGCCCCCACCCCACACAGTGGCTTGCTGGCTCCTGCAGGCCTGTGTTGTGGACACACGCACATCAGTGAACATTACCAGCAGCCACGAGGAGGCCACAGGCTCACGTGGACAGGCAGGGAGAGACTGAAATAGGCGGAGGCCACGGCCTGTTACAGAAGGTCTCTCCATTGCCGTCCCCTTGCTTACTGAGGGGACGGCCGTGGAGTGTGACCCGGCAGCGGCGTCTCTGTCAGGACCCCAAGGACGTATGGCTGAAAAGTAAAGACTTAATCAAAGCGTCATTTTTTTGTGATTCCCTGGAAAGCTGCGGCTTTGCCCAGGGTCTCCGTGGTGTCCTCACGCGTTCGACAGATACGCGCTGCGGGCCTACTGGGTGCAACCGTGATAGGCAAGGCCACCCAAGGGGCCTAGGAAGACCGATGTCGAAGCAGCCGGGGGGCACCGGCGGTTGCGAAGCCTTGCCACGTGCCGGACACCACGCTGTGCCCGGTGTGCGGAGGGGGCCGGCATTAGCCCCACTGCACAGATGTCAGGACTCTGAGGCCCCGAGAGGCCAAGTGACTGGTCCACGGTCGGGCAGTTCACGAGAGCTCGCATCCACGGTGGTCTGTCCGGCTGTGGGTGGCACCCAAGCTTGGCAGCTGCTGCCCCGAGCTGTGCAGGCCAGGCCTGCGGGGGCCGCTTCCCGCCCAGAGCCCTTTCCCGGGGACTGACTTTGTGCGGGGGTCTGCCCTGATTGGTGGTGGTGCGCAGGACCCACGTGGCTCTGTGCTCGATGGAGGCTTCCAGCAATGCTCTGGAAGACACGATGGGAGGCGGCGGTGATAGGCTGGGTGCGTGGAGCAGCGCACAAAGGGATTTATTTGGGGAGGAAGTGAAGTTTAAGCTGTGATCCAGAGTAGGAGTTGGCCAGCTGAAGGTGAGGGGCAAAAAGGTTCTCCAAGGGAAGGCATGTGTGGAGTTCTTGAAGCAAAAGAAGAGAGACCTCAGGAATCACAAAGTCTGGTTGGGTGATCAGTGATGAGGCCAAGAGCAGGCAAGACCAGATCCCATGGGGAGGACCCTGGGGGCCTCCTGGGCTCCTCTCCTGAGGGCAGCTGACTGGAGCAGGGGGTGACTGGTGTCCGACAGAAATTTAATGAGTCCCTACTGCCCTTGGTGTATAACGCTGGACAGAAAGAGTCCTTGCCCTCCAGGAGCTTGTATTCCAAGGGAAAAGCAAACAGGTGAATACACAACACAGCATCAGAGGGCAGCATTGTGCCCCACAGGAAGTGAAACAAAGGGAAGTCTCAGAGTAAGCTGTGGAAGGTGTAGGAAAGCTATGTGAAGAAGGTGGATGGGGAGGGAGGGCATCTTGGTGCAGTTGAGATTTGGGGATGAGGAGTCAGCAATGTGGCAATGTTAGGGGGAATGCATTCCAGGCAGAGGGGACAGCTGGTGCAAAGGCCCTGAGGCAGTAACCAACTGGGCGTGCTCAAGGAATGCAGAGTATGGTCACTGTGGCCAGAATGGAGGGAAGAGGGTGGAAAAGGTTCCAAGGGAAGCCAGAGAGTCTTCGAGGAGTTTGGGTTTGATCCCAAATGGGGGAGAAGCCACGAGAGAGTTTAAGCAGGGTATGGCAGGGCCTAATTTGTAATTTTGACCATCACTCTGCTTTTGTGCAGCCAATGGATTGTGGAACAGCAAGCATGGAAATTGGGCTGGGTGGAGGGAGTGAGCTCTTGCTACAGAAGCTGGTGAGGCGACCTGAGAGAGTCTGTGGTGGGACGAGGAACTCAGGCGGGTTTGGACAATGTTGGCACGTGCTGACACTTGCTCTGATACGGAGCTCCTGACCAGGGGGCGGCAAGGCCCACAGCTGTGGGCAGCAGTCCTGGGTCCGGGGGTCCACTTGTCATGAGAGACACTACCATCCAGGGAGGTCGGGAAAGACCCCCACGGCTCTCAACCAGCTCAGAGATGGAGGTGAGAGAGGATGCGGGCCAGCCCTGACTATCTTGTGTGTTTTTTTATTTTTTGTAACCTGTTACAAAATTATTGAGCTATAATCCACATGCCATCCAAGTGACCCACGTAGAGTATACGATTTAGTGGTTTGACGTTCCCAGGCATGTGCCACCGTCACCATGATTTGTATAAATGGAATCATACTACATGTGGTCTTCTGTGACTTAGTATGATTCCGAAGTTCATCCATGTGGAGCAGGTGTCCATCCTTCATTCCTTTATATGACTGACCATTCTATGGACAGATCGGATTTTATTTATCTGTTCATCAGTTGGTGGACGTTTGGATTGTTCTTTCCCACTTTCTGGCAATGGTGAGTAATGCTCCTACAAATATTCATGGACAGGTCTTTGTGTGGACATATATTTTCAGTTCTTTGGGATAAATACCTGGGAGTGGAATTATCAGAGGGTGACTCTGGGTAACTGGTCAAGAAATTGCCAGACTATTTCCCACAGCAGCTGCCCCACCTTCCATTCCAACTCCTGTGTGTGGAGGGTTGCCATTTCCCACATCCTCACCCACGCTTGTGATTGTCCCTGAACACCTCTGACACACTCTCTCACACTTGCCCTGAGCAGTTCCCTGGCGATTTACAAACCAGGCATCTGGGAACAGTGCCCCCCAGCTCCCAGCTGCATGCGAAACAGTGCTTCCAATGTTCTCTGCTCCTGGGGGTGAGGACGCCTTCCGGAGCAGGGTCCTTGCATTCTCTCCCTCCCCATGTTCATTTCAACCCACTGGGAGGACTGAGCATCTCAAGCTTCACTTCATTTACTTAATGGATGAGGAAGGAAATGATTTCTGAGGCCAAGACCCAAGCAGTCCCCATGGACTCAGTTTCGACAGTGCACTTAAACTTCCATGTGGGGATTCACTCGTTAGGCTGGGAACTGTGACCGAAGACCTTTCAACATTTGATGTTTATAAAGGGAGTTTGAGAGTAATGACTTTTTAAAAGGCATTTGAGTGGGGAGGACTGAGATCATTTTGGGGTCCACAATATATGTGGAGTTTGCAAAAGCAGCTAGACAAGGCATGTACTTTGTCACACTCTGGTCTGGTCTCGGGGGTGGTGAGCAGCAGAGATGTGTAGAAATCTTCACCTGGTAAGATGTGAAGTCTGATGTTCACGTCCAGGGCCGTCACCCGGTGTTATGTGATCCTGGGCCAGTCACTTAGCCCTTCTAGGCTCTACTTGTCTCCTTGGCACATGGCTCCTGATGGACATGCAAGATCAATGGGCAGTGAAGATGTTTTGGAGAAAGGTGTGACTGAATATTCTAAGCTGCCTCTTTCCAGGTGGCTTCACACACTGCATTTTTCTTTTCTATTTTTTAAGATTTTATTTCTTTATTTGAGAGAGAGAGCACATGCGTGAGACAGACAAAGAGAGCACGAGCGGGGGCAGGGCAGAGGAAGAGGGAGAAGCAGACTCCCCGCGGAGCAGGGAGCCCGATGTGGGACTCCATCCCAGGACCCTGGGATCATGACCTGAGCCGAAGGCAGATGCTCAACCAACTAAGCCACCCAGGTGCCCCACACACTTTGTTTTTCTGAATGGAAAGGGCTCACCCCAACTATTCTCATCTGAGCTTCAGTCAGCTTCCTTCTAGGACATTTGTCCCATCCCCCATTGCCTGCCCTCAGATACTTCTCTCCCTCAAAACACTTACCTAGGCTGTCGCAGTGCAGTTATAAATTCAATTCTTTGATTGATGCATGTGTGTGTCTATGAGCCTAGATAGGCTGTGAGCCCAGGTAGACTGTGAGCCCAGGTAGGCTGTGAGCCCAGGTAGACTGTGAGCCCAGGTAGGCTGTGAGCCCAGGTAGACTGTGACCCCAGGTAGGCTGTGAGCCCAGGTAGACTGTGAGCCCAGGTAGACTGTGAGCCCAGGTAGGCTGTGACCCCAGGTAGACTGTGAGCCCAGGTAGGCTGTGACCCCAGGTAGACTGTGAGCCCAGGTAGGCTGTGAGCCCAGGTAGACTGTGAGCCCAGGTAGGCTGTGAGCCCAGGTAGACTGTGAGCCCAGGTAGGCTGTGACCCCAGGGAGACTGTGAGCCCAGGTAGGCTGTGACCCCAGGTAGACTGTGAGCCCAGGTAGGCTGTGAGCCCAGGTAGGCTGTGACCCCAGGTAGGCTGTGAGCCCAGGTAGACTGTGACCCCAGGTAGGCTGTGAGCCCAGGTAGGCTGTGAGCCCAGGTAGACTGTGAGCCCAGGTAGGCTGTGACCCCAGGTAGACTGTGAGCCCAGGTAGGCTGTGACCCCAGGTAGACTGTGAGCCCAGGTAGGCTGTGAGCCCAGGTAGACTGTGAGCCCAGGTAGGCTGTGACCCCAGGTAGACTGTGAGCCCAGGTAGGCTGTGACCCCAGGTAGACTGTGAGCCCAGGTAGGCTGTGACCCCAGGTAGACTGTGAGCCCAGGTAGGCTGTGACCCCAGGTAGACTGTGAGCCCAGGTAGGCTGTGACCCCAGGTAGACTGTGAGCCCAGGTAGACTGTGAGCCCAGGTAGGCTGTGAGCCCAGGTAGACTGTGAGCCCAGGTAGGCTGTGACCCCAGGTAGACTGTGAGCCCAGGTAGGCTGTGACCCCAGGTAGACTGTGAGTCCAGTGAGGGCAGGTACCATGTCTAGTTTTGCTTATCAATGTCACCCTACCACCTGGCACAGAGTAGATGGTAGTCTTAGTTTGGGTTTATTGCAAGGAGACTCTAGGATGTGGGTCTGAGAGCAAGTAACTCATAAGAAAGTGGTCCCAGGAGAAACAGAAATAGGGAAGGGGAAGGGGCCGAGTGGGCATGGTCTCGGGCAGAGCTCAGGCAGCTGCACCTGATCCCACAGGGGACTTGGGGTGTGAGCAGCTCCCCAGAGTTTATCTCTAATGGAGGCAAGGGGGCTGGGCTTTACTTGTGTAAAGTCACCGGCTCAGGCCAGCCAGGGTGTGTCCGCCCCCAGCACTGCCTCCTCTTTCACAGGGAAGCCAGGACGACCTGCAGTTGTGGTGTCAGGACCACGGGGACCCAGGGGGAGTTTGCCCCAGAGTCAATTCACGTCCAGTGTCCTGCCCACATCTTCCTGCTCAGGCCCTGAAGAACAGGGCGCTGCCCAATTTCTGGTGGGCTCTGGAGCATGTTTCTGATTGTCAGCCGGAGTGGAGCCTCCACGTGGCAATCGTGTGAGCCCAGCCAGAGTGCTTTGAAATTTGTGATCCTTAACACATTTTTAATTTAGGGTAATTGCAAAGTTTGCATGAGACTTTGTGCTTATATGGCTCTTTCAGATCTGCATGAATCACAGTCCTGATGTATGTGTGGGTTATCCTTCGGCATCCCGACTGGCTTTCTTCTGGACCCCAGAGTCCTGATTCAGCGAAGGGCTGGGTTGACGTGCCTGAAGGCGGAGGCCGGGCAGGGAAGCAAGCTGGTGTTAAGTACATAGGGAGGCTGCTCACCTTGGTGCAGACCTGCTGGGGCTAGAATAATTGCGTGATTTATTCTCTGGGACCCAGCTTTCCTCAGCAGCAGGTCACGCCACGCTCAGGATGCAGGTGAATGGAAAAATGCAGGCTGTTTGCTCTAGGTTTCCTACCTAGAAACCAGTGTTCTTTTTGGTCAGTTTTATTAGTCTGACCTTGGCTTTATGACATGACAGAGAGCTCCACTGGGTCAGGACATGCTTTTTGTTTTAATAGAGGTAAAAATGACCTTAATTTAACATTTAAAATACCTAAACTGAGTATTTTATCATTTTTAAAAAAGATTTATTTATTTATTTTAGAAAGAAAGAGAACAAACGGGCAGGGAGAGGCAGAGAGAATCTCAAGCAGACTCTGCGCTGAGCATAGAGCCTGATCCCAGGACCCTGAGATCATGGCCTGAGCTGAAACCAAGAGTCAGATGCTTAACCGACTGTGCCACCCAGGTGCCCCCTAAATTTAACATTTTAACTATTTTAAAGGGTACATTTCTGTGGCATGCAGTACATTGACATGGTTGTGCAACCTCTAATTCCAGAACTTTCTCACCACCTAAACAGGAACCTGCCCATCAGCAATCACCCCCAGTCTCCGTCCCCCCAGCCCTGGTGACCACTGACCGGTGTTTACCTATTCTGGCCATTTCATGCCCGTGGACATGTCTTCTGTGTCGGCATCCGGTTCTGGGTGTTCGTCTGCGTCGTGGCTCCTGTCAGTGCGTCGTTCCTGCTGGGCGTGTAACATGGTGCAGCCGCGTGGGAGACAGGCTAGCTTTGCTCAGATATGGTTAAACATAGAACTAAGACCCAGCAATCGCCCTCCCAGGTGTACACCCAGAAGAACTGGAAATAGGTCTTCCAGCGAAAACGTGTCCGCGAATATTCGTAGCAGTGCCGATGAAGGAGACGCAAAGTGTGGTGCGTCCACACAGTGGAGGAGTGCTTTTCTGTCATATTGACGATAGCTCGTTCACCTCCCGCTGGGGCTGTGAGAGTCGCGTCAGGTGTCCTCACGTTGGCAGGAAGGTTCACCTGAGTCGGAGACCAACCCTCGCCTCGCCCACAGAGTGCCTCTGTTCTGGTGCCCCATCCACGCATCCGTGCCTTCCCTGCTCCCTTCCCGAGCTCTCTGGAGCCGGCTGTGGGCGTGGCCGGCTGTGGGCGGGGCCGGCTGTGGGGCGGGGCCGGCTGTGGGCGGGGCCGGCTGTGGGTGGGCCCGGCTGTGTCCACCTTTTTTTTTTTTTTTTTAAAGATTTTTTTTTATTTATTCATTTGACAGAGACACAGCGAGAGAGGGAACACAAGCAGGGGGAGTGGGAGAGGGAGAAGCAGACTTCCCGCGGAGCAGGGAGCCCGACGCGGGGCTCGATCCCAGGACCCTGGGATCATGACCTGAGCCGAAGGCAGACGCTTAACGACTGAGCCACCCAGGCGCCCCCCGGCTGTGTCCACCTTGAGGTGGCTTCTGTAACAGCCGCTGCTGGGGGAGCCGGGCCAGGACGGGGCCTGTGGCGACGCTAGGAGCCACGGTGACAACAAAAGCAGGGACACTGCAGGTTCTCGGCATAGTGGCCTCTGCTCTCAGGGGCAGCCACAAGTCAACCACGGAGGCGCCAGAAGGAGGCAGCGCCAGGCAAAAACGTAGTGTGGCTAAAAAGTCAGCAAGTTCAGGAAGGAGCCCAGCTTGGCAAACCCCGAGAAACATGTCTTGTTCTGTCGGATTATAAACTTCAGGTGCGCCTGCACGTGTTCCCCACGGGGAGGGACCGTGGACTCGCGCACAGAGGAGTCCGCTTCTCCTTTCCTTCTGCCCCTCAAACACTTGCGGAGCCCTTGCTGGGCCCTCCTGCGCTCTCTTTTAGGGCCTGGGGAGGCAGTTACATGGGACACACGTGGTCTCTGCTCTTCTGGTCAAATAGCCAAGATGGACATTCCACTAATGAACAGGTAAATCAATAGCTAATTCTAAATTGTACTGAAGTCTATGGTGAAAAACGTAACAGGAAGCCTAACGGGGAGATGGAGGATGGGACCGTGAGGAGTGAGTAGGAGTTCATCAGGGAAAAGTGTTGCCTCCAGAGGGATTGGCACGGGGGCAGCCTTATGTTGGGAGGGCTTGAGCAGGGCGAAGCCGAGGAGAGCCAGCGGTCAGTGGGGCGAGGCAGGGGGCGTGGTGCGAGGCAAGCTTAAGAAAGCAGACACCAGAATCTGGGGTCACTGTTGGGGTCTTGTGTGTCATCCTAAAGGCCACTGTGACCTTAAGCAGGGAAGTGACACAGAGCCTGTCTGCTTAGGGGGGCAGGCTTAGCGGAGGCTGCAGAGTTGGAGGTGGAGAGTGACGCTGGCCTGGACCCCAGAAGTCAGGAGTGAGAGCAAAGGTTAGGGATCCTGAGCCAAAACCATTCCTTCTCACCCTCTTTCTTTGAGCATCCAGTGGTACCTTCTCCCTGAAGACATTTCCAAAGGGACCGCCTAAGGTAGGAGTTGGCAAACTGTGGCCCACAGAGCAAATCCACCTTCCACTGGTTTTTACAAATAAAGTTTCATTAAAATATATCTGGGCCTATTAACTTAGGTGTCACCTGCACCTGCTTTCATGCAGTGGCTGGGCAGTCACAACAGAGACTGTGTGGCCCACAACACCAGAGATGTGTAGGCTCTCTCGGGCCCTTTACAGAGAACATTTGCCCACCCTGACCTCAGCAAGATGAATGTGGGACACATTTTCAAAATATACATCTATTGGCTCAGAATCTTCCCAGCATTTAAACGTGTTTAATTCCTCGGAAAAATGCTAACGCATGCATATTTTAAAAAATTAACATTTGTCCTTAAGCTTTGACTGGCATATAAGAACCTCATCTTACACTTCGGTTTGGAAAGTCTGGGCTGGAACTTGGGCTTTGACGATGTGGATGATATTATTTGCCTGGATTCACAGTGCAATGCTGGTGTCTCCCGGAGCGGCGTTTGACAGTTTATCCTCCCTCTGAAATGCTCGTTGTTCTCTCCTCTGTTGAAGAGGATCTTTAGGGGGCGGCCTCTAAAAGCAGCCTCTAGTCTTTGCAAAGTCTGTGGGCTTCTTGCTCAACAGTTTCTGTAAGCGTTTGCTGACCTGCAAGTACAGACCCTCCTGCTAAGCCCAATACCAGCAACTGTCAGAGTTGGTGACGGCAGAGGTGCTTTTCCCGATCCGCCCTTTCTCCCTCCCTGATCCCATCCTCCTCGTGCTTTAATTGCTAGTTCCAAACTCCACACAGCCATTTCAGACCCACTTGATTTTTACAGATTTGAGCTGATTTTCACTTGGAGAACTGGCCATATGCCTGGCAGACGCCAGCGACCCTTGGCAGAATTATGGGGTTGATGCTAAACAGATGGGCTTTCTCATCAGATGTGCTGGTTTTTCCACAATATACGCGAGGAAGAAAGAAGCCACTTGAGTGATGCCGTGATTTCCCTCCACTGGTGTCGGGGTATAGACGGTGCTCATTGTCTGGTCTTTGTGTTTGCTTTGTTGCTGTGGGGGACCTGGGGCAGCTGGAGGATGCTCAGGGACGTGGGAAGCTTCGAGGCCCAACTTCTGCGAAGGTCTTAGAGAAACCCCATTATCTTTGGAATGCAGGTATTGGGAACAAGATTTTATATTCCAAAAATAAATTGTCATGAACACTGCTTAGCAGGAGTACGTTTAGACTGCTGAATCTCGCATCTCCTGCTCCAAATCCATTGTTGCCCCAGCCTGCGTGGGGTGATGGCTGTCTGGGCAGCAAGGCGTAAACAGGCCTGATCCATCTGCGTAGGAAAGGTTGGCTAAACAGCTGAATAGAGTGTTGCTGACTGCAGGACTTCTCAGAGCCTTTGTTCGCTGTGATAGTATGTGGTGATAGTATGTGGCAGACTTTCAGTGCACGGTGTTTTCCCATTTGCCTTCATCCACGGAGCATCTCCCATGCTAGGGTCCTGTGGAACGTGTGTTGGGGAACACTGGTGACATGCCCCACTGGGCTCCCTTGTCAGTCCTGCCACTTACCAGCTGTGTGACTTCCTGCACGGGTCCCGCCCCCAGCCTCCTCTTCCTAAATGTAAAATGGAGCTGGAAAGGTAGTCCCTGTCCCCCTGGGGTTGTTTGCTTGGAACAGACATGCTAAAGAATCTGGCAGCTCCCCTCGGGCATTCAAAACTGCGTTCTCCTACAATTAAGCATCCATTCAATTCATGATATTCCGGGGCCCGCTGTTCACTCTGAAGCTTGGCCAGCCAGGCTCTTGGATGTCTTAGCCCCTCGACTGACGAGCAGGGCCCAGCATCTCCTTGCTGGCATCTGTGTCAGGGGCTGCTTGTGGTGGCAGCCGGGAGAAGGGGGGAGGCAGCGTGAAGCCTGGACGCTGCTTCGGAATTGTAATTATCCCCCGCTGTCCAGGGGCGCGGAGGTCACTCAGGGCGCTGTTAATAACCAGTGACCTGCATTCTGATCCCGCTTCTGTTTTCCTACAGCAGAGGAGCCAGCTCTCTCATTCATGCATTAATTCACTCTCTCCTTCGTTCATTTACTCCACATGGCAGGCGTCGTGCTGGGCGCCCAGGGAGGAGGGGGAGCCTGCTGTGGGGGCCCGTGGCCTCTGTACTGGGGAGGCTGCGGTGATCCACCCAGGGGCTGTGATCGGTCGCTGCTTCTGATGGGCAGGCTGGCAGAGCAGTGGGAAAAGCCTGCAGAGGTTCTGGGAAGAGAGCCATCAGCCCTTGGAAGTTCTTCTCCCCTTTTGAATAAACTCACCCTTCTTCCTGCCTCCCTACCGGCCCCCTGCCCACCCCAGCGGCCAGTCCCCGCCGCCATCCCCAGCCGTGATGACGTGGAGTGCCTCCCGCCTTCCGGGACGGTGTTCGGGTGTGGTCCTGCTTCTGCCTGTACTGATCAGTACGCCCCACGCGTCCTGCTCTTCAGTTGTCACTTGAGAATTTTCCGGGAGGAGTGGAGACGGCCAAACCAAAAGTACTTTCACATCTGGGAGACTTGAAGTCCATTTTGAATATTTGGTTTTGGAGGTTCAGACCCATTCCAGTGATGGGTCACTTAAAACACCCAGCACCTCTTTGTAGACAGATGTCAAGCCACACCTTTTGCAGGCTGGACACAAGCCAGGGGTCTTTGGATGCTGAACGCCATGACTTGGCTCTGCGTTGCCCTGACGATGCTCTCTGCTCCAGGCGGCTTTCATCCCGAAGCCCGTATCCCCGATAGCGGTGACGTCATCCTCCGCTCCGCGTGGTCTGACGCAGGGCTTAGGATGAGGGCCTTTGCAGTGGATGTCCTGACTTCCGGGCATACTCTCACCTTCGCTGCATGACCTTGGAAAATTATTTCCCATCTGTCTGGCTCCGTTTGCCTCCTTGTGATGGGGGCTATGAAAATAGTGACCTGCCTTCTAGGGGCTTGATAGGAATGGAATGAGCTCATTCATGGTAGGGGCTCAGGATGGGGCTTGTCACACCACACAGCAAGTACCCCAGAGATGCTGCTGTGGCCGATCTTGGTTTTCCCGATTCTTCCCTGTGTCTTCATGTCCCATGTTGATGGGTCTTCCGGCTCGGATGAGGACTCTGTCTCAGCAACATCTCTGGGTCCTTCCCTCCTTTCTGTGCCGGCCCTTGCTGCCCTCCCCCTGCCTGTCCCCTCTCTGAGGGCCCCCTGCCTGCAGCCCGGGTCCTTGCCTCCGGCCATCCACACCACACTCTCGAGGCCTTTCCACAGCTCTGGTCCTCAGTGCCTGCCCGCCCTCAGGGCTTCCGTCTCGGCCCCACGTGGCTCTTCTTGGCCAGGCCCCAGCCTCCCCTCTCACTCCCATTCCAGAAACCCCGAGCTCCAGCTGAGGGCTCCCAGATTCAAGTGGACAGACCCATGCTGGTCAGTGAGGAACACCAAGGATGACACAGCATTGTTACTTTTTCTCTTATCAATATACTTCTAACTAGAAGATGCCTTTCTTACTTTGAGATTATATTCTTCCTATTATGTATAGTCAGTGGTGGTGATGACAGATGGCAGTCTTGGGTAGGTATATTTGCATGCGTGTGTGTGCTTGTGTGTGTGTGTGTGTGTGTGTGTGTGTGTGTGTTGGTCGTTACCCGGCACCGTAGAAAGTTGGCATCTCTATTTCCTATGTGGGGATTTTACTGGGCTTCTTCTGAACCTCAGAGACTGGGGACATCAGATCATGTTTCCCTGCCTTAATTCCCACTGCCCAGACACCATGTACTGTCGTGCAGTGATGGATTTGCACCCTTTATTCAACTCTAAGGCCCAAATCAAGTATTACCTGCCCCCCCCAGTGGCCCTCTGAGTTCTCACTGCCCCCCACTGCCGCCCCCCAGGCAGGAAGAATTGCGTCCTCTGCAGGTATCATCTCCTGACTTGGCTCTTCCTGGTGATTCCAGGCATCTTGGTTTTCTCTGTGGTCAGCAGACCTGCCAGGGCAGGGGGGTCCAGCACCTGTTTGTTCTGCCTCACACCCGGCAGGTGCTTTTCTCAGAAGGTGGTCACTGAGTATCGAGAGATGGATTCTTTTGGGCAAGGAAGGCTCACTAAGGAAACAGAGGCCCTGTTGTGTTGGTCCGTTCTGGTTTACCTCTGACATAAGTCGTCCCATATTCTGAAGTTCCCTCCTTGGTTCCATCTTTGTGTCTTCTTCCTGCTCCGTGAGCAGGTCGGCTTCCCGCCCAGCCGCCCTGGCCCCTGGCAGGCCACAGCCCATACCTGACGAACGAGCCTGCGAAGGAGTGAGGGCGTCTGATGCGGAGGGCGCCTGCCTTCCCCACGAGGCCAGCCACGCGGCGGGCGGCACCCAGGAGTCGGCGGGTGGGGCTTGCCCCCCGCCGTGTTTTGGGGAAAGGCGAAGGGCAGGAAGAGAGACAGGAGGTCCATGGATAGAAGATGAGGAAGCAGGAATGCCCCAGCTCACTAAGGAGTGGACTTTGGAGTCAGACGGATGGGGGCCAGGTCCAGGCTCCGGCCGCGGGGGCCCCACACCCCAGATACACAGGCCAAACAGGTTTATTTGAAAACCAGCTGGGGGCCAGGCACCAGTCGAGACGGCAGGGGCTTGCGGTGAACAAGACAGCCACAGATCCTGTTCTCACGGGGCTTCGTGGGTTCCGGTGGGAAAGACAGATGACCACCATCAACAGAAGGCCCCAGGATGACATCCAAGAGCCGTCAGAGCGAGGATGGATGGGCTATCATGAAGAGAGGAGCTGGCCCTGGGTCAGGTGTGAAAATTAGCCCGGTAGCCCAGTGAGCTCAGTCATGGGGGCGTTGGTGTCCTTCCCTGCCTTGTTCTAGAACAGCGCCTGGCCGCAGGTCTGTGGGATCCACTGGTGGGGGGAGGTGGGCAGGGTCGGGCACCAGGGGACAGTGTGGCCCTGAGGGGACCAGGAGAGGGCTGGGGTTGTCGGGGGTGCGGGCTGGGGCCTGCCCCTTCAGCTCCAGCTGTGTGGTGTCAGCCGGGCCGGCCCCCTGCCCCATCTGTTCTTCGGGAACCCCGGGAGGCCCCCGCCCGCCCTGTGGCGGCATGTTTTACTTCCTCACGCAGATGTGGGGAAGCATTTTTCGTTAATTCACTGCTAATGCTTCGCAGGTGTAAGAGGTGGCTCTGGCCTAGCCCACTGTGTTGTTCCGCGGCTAGAGGGATCCGCTGATGTGTGTGCACCCCCTGGAGCCTCCCAGCGCGGGGAGGTTGCTGCTCCCGAGCCCCAGAGACACTGGCTGACTTCACGGGCCGGAGACAGAGGGCCGCGGGCCCGTGCACCAAGCCCCGCCGTCCCTCTGCGGACACACACGTAGGGAACATGCCCGCCCGGCACGCTGGGCCCCAGCCACTCCTGCGTACTCTTGAGTGAGTGGGGCCACACCGTGCCCGGGAGGACGCACACCCACCTCTTGCTCACACGGACCCCCACGCACACGGTCAGCAACACATTCACGTCCTCTCTGCCCTGGAGGTTCCGGTAAAGAATCCTTCACTGGATGCTACAGCGTCTCTTCTGAAATTTCTGTCCTTGGGCCAGGCCCTGGGCCTGAGCCCCGCTGGGGGAGGTGTGGGGGGAGAGGGCACCTCCTCCCGGGGGGCGGGGGGTGCTGGAGCCTGTTGCCACCTGGGCTTTGCTCCCCTGGAGACAGCAGGAGCCCCGAGGAGTTGCTCAGGTGAAGGTGTCTGTCCTGGGCCAGGGTGTTGGATATTTGGTAAATGGAGGTGAAGATCCCTCAGTGGCTCCTGCTGAATTTTGGGTCAAGTTCAAGCCTCTGGGTACAGCCCCTTCTGGGCTCCAGGCTGTGTGTGAGGACCCCGTACCTGCTCCAGCCACCAGGGGCAGAGGTGGGGTGGGGGGAGCAGGGAGTCAAGGCATTCAGATAAAGATGGTGGTGTTGGTGGGGAGGAGGAAGGGGCCGGGGAGGAGGGGGACAGCTGTCCCCTCTGCCCACCTTCCGCCGCTTCAAGCGAGCCACATGGCCGAGCCCCAGGCAAGGACGTGGGAAGTCCCGTGCCCTCACTTCCCCAGCAAGGACACGGCAGGTGCAAGGGTGCAGGGAGGAGATGGGGTCAGCACGTCTGCCCTGATCTGTGGGTGACAGAGCCAGGATGGGAGCCCGGATGCCTGGTTGTAGCACCTGCGTTCTGCACAACTACACCGTGCTGATTTCCATGGCGTGCCAGAAATGTTACTGCAGTGATGAGGACAATAAAATTGTGGGGGTGGCGTGTGGGGGGTGGCAGAGATGAGTAGGTGGGCGCGGGATGCAGATTGGGGAGTGTCCGGACTTGGCAATCAACCAGCACTTTGTGCTATGGGAGAAGGGAAAGGGCAGGGAATGTGCAGAAAAGTGATGTGACCAGAGTTGTGTTTGTAAGGGGGGTGGGTGGGACCATGGGGGGGCCGGTTAGAACACCTGTGGGGCATCTGGGGGGAGCCGCTGGTGGCCTGGACCGGGGTCACCGTGATGTGGGTAGCCAATGGGGTGGGATTTGGGGTCTGATTTGTGGTTTATTCTGTGTGCTGCCCCTTTTTGCTTTGGCTGCTGGGAAGCTCAGAACCATGTGCGTGCCCTCCTCTGGTGCCCAGGTCGTGTCTCTAAGCCCTTGACACTGTGGTCCTGTCCAGACTCCCCTTCCTCCGGATTTCTGCAGACGCTCATCTTGTGGGCCCTGTGTTTCTGGTAGCTGCCACCCATCTTTTGTGGGTTATAAACCAACTGATGACAGTGGTCCATTATCCCCATGCACATCTCTGGGGATCTTCACCTTCATCTTCAAACCAGCCTAGAGGCTTGGGGGGACCTGGCCAGTTCTCTCCCCCTTGTGCCAAAATGCCTCCAGGACAGCAGCCTTCCGGGGCCATGTGGCTCTGGCAGTTCCGCCCCCATCTGGCGTCTGTGGGTGGGAAGGAAAGGACAGGATAATAACACGGAATAAACTGCTTCTGGGAAGAGAAGGACCCGTCCGCATCCTGTGCCTGGAGCGTGGGGCTGGGGAGATAGATGGTGGCGGGAGGGGTCCGTGACCCGCACATCCCTCCCTAGCCCTCGCTTTCTGGGCCCCCGCTGGGGGCCAGGTGCTGGGGACGCAGATGAAAACAAGCTCAACGAAGCTGCTTTCTCAAACAAGACGCCCCTAGGCTTGCTCTTCCACACGGGGCTGCTCTGTTGACCGCTGCAGACATGGTGTCCGCTCTGCAGTTAACAGTAACAGCTGGAGAGAGTGGTCACACACCCGGGCTGGCTGGGTGGTCCTGGTTTGTGCCTTTTGTTGGCGTCTCACACATCTGTGTCCTGCCCTGGACACAAATTTACAGTCACCCCAGAAGATACAAGGGGGGGTCTCTGGAGTCAGGCTGCTCAAGGTCATGCCCGACCTCCAGCATTTCCTCGCTCTGTGAGTCAACAAGATGGCTCACGGCTCGAGCCTCAGTGTGCTCGCCTAGGAAATGGATGTAAGTCTGCGTCTCATAGATGTACCGTGAGGGTGAAGTAAGGTATCTGACCCGAACAAGCAGGGACTGACTTTCCCTCCATCGTAATTCTTGTGTTCCTTGTATAAGTCACCCTGAAAATTTCTACCAGGAGACACCATGCTAGCATGGTACGTTAACCAGAGTGTCTATAGCACCTTAAAATGTAGATAATACTATTTTACACGGATTGTAACATACTCTCAATGAACTAGTATTAAATGTGTTTACCCAAGAGTCCAGTCTTCGTGACCATCGTGTGGTCACCCTGGATCTTTCTTTCAACACTAGGCATCAGGGATGACCATTATCTTTATTTTACAGATGTGGAAACCGAGGCTCAGAGGGGCTGGTGGCCTGCCATGAGCCCTGGGCTACTGACAGGTGTCAGACCCCGAGGACCGCCTGGCTGCTCCTCGCCGGGGCTGCACGTCCCTGGGGCGCCCATCACGTGGGGCACTGAGCTAGATCTGATGGCAAATAGCCCATCGCAGGGCCTGGCCCCCCTGGTGGCCTCCTTCTGCTGAAAACCCTCCTGAGATCCCCTCACTCCAGCCCTGCTCTGCTGGCATCTTCGGGTCCCTCTGGGGCCTCTCAGCTCCGTATAAACTCAGGCTCCCGCCCTGCCTGTGGGGAGCAGTGAGGTGAATTAGCCCACTGGGTGTGGAGCTAAGGGTGTGCTGGGCCGCATGTGTGCGTGGGGTGCCCTGGCCAGGGTTGGGCGCGTGTACCAGCAACCATGCTGGGGAGCACTGGTGGGTCTGTGAACGTGCGCCCAAGGGATGTGGAGAGATTAAAACTTAGGGCACTTGGAGCCTCATCATTGCCAGAAGAAGGTCCCTTCCCTGTCCCAGGAGGGGTTTGGGTCAACTGAAGCTTTTTTCTCCATCCTCCTGGCACTGGCCTGAGTTCTGGTCTGAGCTTCGCTCAGCAGACGGGCGTCCCGGTGAGCCGTGGAAGCAGCACTGGTCGCTCTCACGTGGCTCTCTGATTTCTCGGTCTTGCCCATTGCGTTGTTTTCCATTCTAACAAATCTTCTGTCTTCAAACATGAACACATCATAAACTCCCGAAGGGCCAGTGGTGAAGCTCATGTCTTCCTCTCTCCCAGGCCCCCCAGTAGCGCGTGTCCCCCGTGGCTTGAGGGCCCCGCAGATGTGTTCTCTGCACATAAGAGCATGCGCAGGGACACGACCCCCTTACGCACGTTGCTGGCATATGCTGTGTGATTTTGCGTGCTGATTTTCTTGACCTAGCAATCGATCTTGGCCAAGTTGCCTGTCTGCTTTATTTCCTTCCATGTCGGTACACAGGTCACAGAGGGGAGGGATGATCAGCGACTTAGCCAGTGGCCTGTCGATGATACCCGTCCCCTGTGTGTGACAAACAGCACCTTGAATGTGCGTCCCACAGAGTGCAAAAATGGCCTAGTTTTCTGAACAAAGGATCCAAAGGAGAGCTCCTTTCCTTGGACCATTCATGGATGGACTCCTTCCATGGCTCTTCAGTGAGGAGCATGGCCAGGCCTGTGCTGAGGTCCGGGGCAGAGAGCTGACAGCTGAGCGGGAGGGAGGCACCTAGGGACCATTGTGCTCCTTGATACCCTGCACAGGTAGCTTTAGGAGCAGAAGGCAAGGCTCTGAACCTTGTCTGGGACAGGAGAAGGTGGAGACTTGCAGAGAAAGTCAGATTTAGCCGAGTGGCTGACGTTTCCAGGGCAAAGAAGCCGAGGAGAACAGCACAGGTGAAGGGCATAGCTTGGGCAAAGGTCCTGGGGTGGGAGAGATTTCAAGGGGAATTTGAGAAGTCTTCAAATTGCTGTGGCCAAATGCGAAGTTGGGGGAGGGCTTCCAGTAGGCCATAGAAGGGCTCGGGGGGGAGGGTTTCCGTAGAAGCGAGCACATGAACTCAGGTGCTGGTATGTACCACCTGTGGGCACTTGCCCATGGGAATGAGCCCCAGGCTTTGGAGAGTCACTGGTGGCCCCTTGGGGGAGGGGAGGCACCTCGGCAACCCCCCCCACCCATGGAGTCATGTAGGATTGGTGATCACGTGAGCCCTTCC
This sequence comes from Halichoerus grypus, assembly GCF_964656455.1. Classification (NCBI taxonomy): domain Eukaryota; kingdom Metazoa; phylum Chordata; class Mammalia; order Carnivora; family Phocidae; genus Halichoerus; species Halichoerus grypus. Next base: position 135,506,156 of record NC_135721.1, read on the forward strand.
TCAATGTTCCCCTCCCAGATGAGATGGACCAAGCCCCCCCAGCGCGCTCCGAATATCTGGTCTCAGGGATCCGAACTCCCCCGGTGAGGAGGAATAGCAAACTGGCCACCCTGGGCAGGATCTTCAAACCCTGGAAATGGAGGAAGAAGAAAAACGAAAAACTGAAGCAGACGACGTCCGGTGAGCATGGGGGTGAGGGAGCTGGTGCCCCGGTCACCGTGCTTCTCCATGCTGACGTTGTCTCCCCAGCCCCCGCGGGAGGGCCAGCTGAGCTCTGTGGGCCCTGATGGCAGGAGCTGCTCAGCCTTCTCGGGTCCCACCTGGCCGGGGCGGGTCAGCACCGAGTACACCTGTAACCCATTCACCGCCTGGACCCACGGAACACGAGTCACCGGGACCTTGTTGATGTAGTCTCAGAGTCCCTGCAGGCCGGGGCGGGGAGGCTGGCTTGGGACAAGCTGTTCTTGCTGACAACACCGGGGCCTGCCCTCCCTAGGAGCCCCCTGGGTGACTGGGAGGGTCCGGGCCCTCGTCTTGGCCTGGATTCCTGGAGGCTTCCCCTCTTACTGGAAACCAGAGCCAACCGTCTCCCGGCTCCTAAGCTCTTCCTGCAGAGGCTGGTTATCAGGCCCTCCCACCAAAGGACCCAGAAGCTTCCTCCCCTCACTCACCTTGGGCTGCATCCTTACACCCTGCCAGTCCCAGCTCTGTGGGAAGTTGGGTTGCGACGGGTTGTACCGTTGCCCCCGCCCCTCGCATCCACACCAGGAACTCTGGCCGGGACCCTGGACCACGGAGGACAGATGCGGTGACAGCACCACTGCTGGCCGTGATGGCAAGTAGTGACCAAGTGAACACTCAGGGCCAACCCACGGGCCAGCGCTCTTCCTGGGACCCCGCCCATCTTGGGGAGGGGCAGCAGGCTCGGGGAGGAGCGGGGAGCCAGGCCCAGGTTCGAGCAGCCAGGAGGCCGCAGAGCTGGGGTGTGAGCCCCGGCAGCCTGGCTCCGGTCTGGCTCCCGGATGACAGGGTGTCCTTGGTGAAGGGGAAGGAGGTTGGTGCCCCGAGAAGCAAACCCCAGGGGAGACTGCATCTCAGCTCCCCCTGGGCCACGCTGCTGAGCCGTATACTGTTAGCTAGGGCTGGAAACCATTAGTGAGGGAGCCATGGAATTAGTCTAGGCCTTGGGGACCAGCCTGGGAAGTGCTGGGCTCAGGCTGCTCTCCCTAGCGGTCCCCGGGGCCCCGGCCTCCTGTGCAGCCTCGGAACCCTGCAGGCTGCAGACAGAGCCGATGGGGGCGGGGAAGGGGCCGCTAACAGCAGCAGGCCCTCCACTCACACTTGTTACATGTTTTACGAATGATTTCTTAACCCCCCAAGAAGCTGATGGACCAGTCCTCCGTGTGGAGAATGGAAGCAGATCAGTGTCACTGCAGGAGTCCTGAGCACCTGCAGTGTGGCAGGCACAGAGTAGATGGGGGACGTGGGCCCTGCGCGCTTAGAGTGTTCTGCCCAGTGGGGGTGGGGGCGACGGGCCAGCGAGCGTGTGCACAAGCCCGGGAGACGTCACGGCTCTGGCGGGGCCGCGGAGGAGCTGAGCAGGTGCCAGGGAGGAGGTGCGCGGAGCAGGGTCTCACTTTGGGCTGGATGATCTGAGAAGTTTCAGGTGAGGAACACTGTTGAGCCCAGGTCTAACTGGCCCCTTGAGAAAAGCAGGGAACAGCATCGTAGCAGAGGGAATGCAAAGGCACTGAGTTGGGGAAGGCACAGGGGGCCAGGGCACGGTGACCTCTGTAACCTCGGGAGCCCTGATGTGCTCTGGGTCGTAGAGTTGGAGGCTGGAGCTATGCATCTGCGGACTCTGCACCCCAGGCCCCCTCAGCACTGTGCTGCAGGGGAGTGACCTGTAAGTTCATCGGGATGCTGGGGGTCCCTGCAGGTGCCCTGAAGGTCTGCGGGTTAATACCTGCGGGATCCCCACCTGGGGGCCCTTTATCAGGCATTTGGAAATCCGAGGAACAGGACTGCCTTTCATTTATTTATACTAAACCATTCTTCCCCCCAAAGTGTGGGATGTTATTTATTTCAGTATATCGAATCCCCGATTTCACAGGCGTTGGTTAGCATGAGGAAGTAAATCTAAACGTGATTTAAAGAGACAAACGAAGCCAGCAGCGGCTCAGGAAGGGCGAGCATGGGCGGCGTGACGAGGATGACTCCCCAACACTGCGGTCTGGGAAGGGGGCCCCGAGCCGGCACCTGCTTAGGGGGGCAGTCCCCCGAGACGGGGACAGCAGACCCTCGCAGCTGCCTCTCTGGGTCATTGGGAGGCTCCTGCCTGAGTCCTGTGTGTGAGCACCACCCCGGGATGGCCGGGCCATGGGGTCTCTTGGTTCTTCAGACCTCCAGCCCGGTTCTGCTCACGCCCGTCTGTTAGACTGGACGACGCCTCTCTACATACACCTCCCCAAGTCAGGGTTCAATTTCTCCGTTTCTTGCATACTTCCGGCTCCTGGAAATTGGACTAAGAAAGGACATTATGTTCCCTTTGCCTGAAAATGTCTTCTTCCCAGTGTTTGGGTTTTCCCTGTTCATGCTCAGCTCTCGATGTGAACACCTGCGGGGAAGCCAGCCCTGGCGTTCCAGCACGGCTGGTTTCCCAGACCCCCTCCGGTTCTAGGTCATTCCACTCGCCCATTTGTAGATGCCCATCATCAGAGGCCATACCTTTCTTTCTCCCCCATGCTTGCCACAAATAGGTGCTCAGTGAACGCTTTCTTAGTTCTGATCATTAGAACAGCCGTGTTATCACTGCCTGCTTCCCCCAGAGGCCCCTAGAGCCCTGGAGGGAGAGGGGCTGAGTTGGTTCTGCTCCCCAGGGACTCCCCAGTGCATACCCCGCACTTGGCACATAGTAGGTGCTCAGTAAATATTTTTAAATACATAACTTCATCGCCACTACGTGTTTGTAATGGGGTCCAAGGTATTGCATGGGGTGGTATTTGGAAACCGAGTTCTATTGTAGGCAAATCGTTTTCTGGACAGATAAAGAAAAGAGGCTGTCCAGCAGAGTGAGGCCCCTGCTTGGAGTCTGGGGCGAGCTGCCCGGCAGGAAGGCTGTTCTGAGGAGGATTTGAGGAGAACCAGAACCATGGGGTCTGGGGTGGGGGAGGCAAACGAAGCCAACAGCAGCTCAGGAAGGGCGAGCATGGGCGGCGTGACGAGGATGACTCCCCAACACTGCGGTCTGGGAAGGGGGCCCCGAGCCGGCTTTCTTTGAAAGCTTGAAGCTGGGGTTTTTATCGGAGGCACCTCTGGTGGGGCAGTGACACAGAGGACCATTCTGTGGACAGACCCCAAGAGCTGTCAGGATGTAGTGAGCTAAAGAGAACAGGACCCGCAGAGAAGTGCCCCAGGGCATTGGGGGTGGAAAGAAGATGTGGTCCTGGGTGGGGACGTTAAGGAGCATTTGGCAAAGGGTAGGAATGGACAGGAAGTCAGCTTAGGGAAGATAAGGTTATCCGAGGCGTTGCTTTTCAGATGAATCACAGAAATTATTGCCTCAAGTAGCCCGCCGAATGGGCTTCCTTCCGCGTGCATCTGTGCAATGCTCAGCAGACCCCGTGGTAGGAAAGCCTGGGATTCCTGGACAAGCCCCCCCGCCACCGTGGCCCCCAACCCCGCGGGCCCCTGTTGTAAGCGGGGCGTGCAGGCAGGCCCCTGGTGCCCGCGACTCACCAGCATGTTTGTGTTGTGCAGCGCTGGAGAAGAAGATGGTCGGCAGGCAAGGTCGGGAGGAGCTCATCAAGAAGGGTCTGCTGGAGATGATGGAGCGGGGTAAGTGGGGCCCGGAGGCCCGTCGAGGGCGGAGCAGCGATCGGGGGCGCCCGGTGTCCAGATGCAGGGGCTGGGCCCAAGGAGGCCTCGTCAGTGGCCGTTCCCCGTCGGCCCGTCCTGAGGTTCTGGGCCACCTGTGCACGGGGCATAGAGCTGAGAGCAGTCACCTGTCAGGCGAAGGGGCGGGCTGGCCCTCCGTCCCGCGTCCCCCGAGCTGGTGGTGGTGGCCTCTTTTTTGAGTTCCCATCATGACCCCCGATTCGGGCAGGTTATTTTGACTCACACAGCCCTCTAGTACCCTGTCACCCCTTGGGAAGCATTGACGGTATTCTGGGCGCTGACCCACCTCACCCCTTCCCTGCGCCCCCAGCCCCCCGGCCGTGCTGACCCCACTCTGCAGATGAGGAACGTGAGGGTCCAGGAGGGGTCGCTCCGGGGTCACACAGCCCAGGGCCCAGCCGCCGTCCACACTCTGCTCTGGGGGTCTCACCACGGGGGCGTCTGCCCGTGGCTGACACTGGCTGTTACCGCTCCCCGTTCATGCACAAAGTTCTGGAGCTCCCTGCCCGGTCTTGCGCTCTCGGTGACGAGGAGGCACAGACGGGTCCTGACGCACACCTTCCGTGCTTCATCCTTCCGGAGACTCAGGTGTCGGCGGACCTCGCCGCGGCCGGGAGCTCTCTCGGCAGCCCAACCACGCTCTTGCCTCCCGACTGGGGGGCCTGGCCTCGTGGGGTCAGTTCCCCGAGGCTGTGCGAGCCTGTGGAACTCCTGTCTCCGTGTCCAGTGTTTGTGTGGTTTGGCCCAGGTCTCAGGACGAGGGAAGCTGGGGTACCCCGATGTGTAACAGGCTCTGCCTCTGGCCTCTCAAACCCACGGCGGTCTCTGCTCTCCTTTCTCATCTTCAGCCGCAGGGGGAAGGGTTTCGATGATGCCGCGTTCCTGGGAAACCAGGCGTGGAAGTGCTTACTCTGGGTGATGGAACTTTGCGTGTGAATGGGGCGCTTGGTCCCCGGTGCTGTGGCGCTCTGGTGTTGAAAGTCTGACCCTCAGATTTGGGGGAATGTCATTGCTGATGGAAATTCGGACTGTTTTAGTCAGGATGGGACAAAGCAGCTCTGAACTCTGCATTTTGAATATGTTGCCAACAAACCTTCCTTTGGACCTTGGGGAAGGGGAAGGGAAGATGAGAACAACATTAAAGGCCTGTTTATCATCTGTCATAGAAATTATCATCGCTGGTGAATGAAGAGGGAACAGAGGTGTGGATTTGATTCCTGTCAGAAAAATAAAGGGGTGGGTGCAGAATGGAAGGGGGGCTCTGCTTTTCCTCAACTCTGAACCTTTGTTAAAGATGTCGTCTGATGGACTGACGGGCCACACGGAGCAGGCGGTGTCTGGCTTTGGCCCCCAGCATGTCATTTGCCAACCCCCACGTTAGATCACACTCTGTCTTGCTGAGTGATTATGAACCGGGAACCAGGTGGGTCCAACAAACAGCATCCTTCCCCAAGAGTTGGAAATGCGCTCACGGACTGATGCCACGGTAGATAATCCCACAGATCAACAGAAAGTCACAGCGGAGCTGAGCATCCGGAGAACGAGACACGGGTCCCGGCCTGGGCGGGGGGAGGGCGTGCTGTCTCAGTGGGACCCCAGGGCAAAGGAGAACAGGCCGGTTCTCAGAGCCTGCTGCATACTAGCATCACCTGGGGAGAGTGTCAATTAAACGCTCGGGGGTGGGACCCAGGCACCTGTGCTTTATAAACCTCCCAGCTGCCTCCGGCTTTGGTGCCATCAAAGTTGAGAAGCAGAGAGCGCGGGGAGGTGGGGCGCATCTTCCAGCCGGGAGGAGCAGCGTGAGCAGAGCCCCATGGAGGAAGGGGAGAAGGTGGGTGAGGTGCAGGGATACTGGAAATGGGGAGGGGGCCCCGGTCCGACAGAGCCTTGTATCTTCCCTGCACCCCCCCGAAGCTGCTGGGTGACAAGCCCAGGGCAGTGCAGGGGCGTGGGCTGAGTGGGTCTGCAGCGAGCCTGCCAGGGGGGTTGCTGAGGGTGATGTGTTAGCAGGGTAGTAGGGTGCTTCTGGGAAGGGGCCTGGGGTCGGGGAGAGGAGGGGGACGTGCTCTTGTTCTGTGGAACTCTTTCCTGCCTGTGCGCCCTCCCCTGAGTGTGCAGGGACAAGGGGATCTAGGATGGTGTTTGGCAGCAGGCCCCTGGGGTAAAGACCACCCTGCACTGGTGTTTCTGCCATGCACTTGCTTAGAAAATGCCTCTTCCCGCGGGGGGCGAAGGCCAGCCCTAGCCAGGCCATGTGCGCCCCCTCATTCATCCTGGTGTTGGGATAACCAGCGTTCCTGCTCATTGCCAGGAATCCTTGGTGAGGGTGTGGAGCCCCCTCCCGGCTCTGGGCTGGGAGCGGAGCTGTGAGCCCCCTCCCTTCCCATGGCCTTTGTCTGGTGCAGGTGCGGGGGTGAGTCCCTCCTGGGTTTGAATGGAGGACCCCTGGGCTGTCACCACCTGCTCTCAAGCAGGCGCGTGTCTGCAGCCGGAGCGCCTCCCTGCGGCCGGCCAGGCTACGGAGCCCACGCCCAGGGCTGTCCCCACGACTTCACGCCCAGCAGGCACCTGGCTGGGGGGTGAGGGTGACCGTGACCGAGGGGCTCAGAGAGGCCCCCGTGGGCTCGAGCACCGACCCTGCAGAGCCGCCCCCGACCTCACACTTGAGCTTCCTGGGCCAGGACAAACCCACGCAATGCCCGCCCCCCATGTCTGTCACCTGGGAGTTTGCCCGCAAAGCCGAGCAGCATGACGGTGCGAACTGGCTCCTGGGCAGGGCCGGCAGGAGAGAGTCCCGGTGGGGGGGCGAGCCTGTGTCCCTCACTGGGGGTGTTGTTTTGTGATCCTATGAACCCGAGCATTTTATGACCAGCCTGACCCACCCCTCTTCTTGTTCTGGAAAGTTTGGTCATCTACCGGAACCTGGGAAGGACCTGGACCAGGTGTGGGGGGGAGGGAGGAGGTGACCCTTCCCCCACTCTGTCTTCCCTGCTTTGGCCACACTCCTCTGACCCAGCAGTGACAGGTGGGGGCCAGCCAGCGCCCCACCGGCCCCTCCACTCCGTCCTCACCAAAGGCAGCAGGTTAGGAGCCCGCACATTCCTCCATCTTCCCGAAGGTGTCTGCCTGGCATTCTCTTAACTGGAGGAATTTCGTCCTCTACCACGGGATAGAAGAGATCGCTGTCACCCTGGTGTTGTGTTCACTGACCTGGGAGGCACGAGGCTTCCTTCCTGGAGGGGGTGGGGGGTGGAGAGTGACCAATTAAGAGCAGGTGGCTTCTGTGTGGCCGGGGGCCGTGTGTGCGAGTCTGCGGCACGTTCCCGGTCACCGCGGCTGCTCCGTGTAACCCAGGTGCTCCGCTCTGTGCTCCCCCCACAGCCCTCGGGGAGGATGGGCATCCGATGGAGATGGGCCTGGAGGGAGGGCTGGCAGAACAGCGAGGCACAGGGGACGGCCCCCCACAGCTCCCCCCGCCCCAGCCAGCGTTCCTTAGCAACCGCCCTGCCACCAGCGCTATTTTGGGAACTGTAACTTTTCATTGAACAGGATTGTGAACGGGGGCTCTGAGCATGGTCCAGAAGAGTCCTACAGGTGCCCTGAGCTGGGATGCAGGTGGAGGATGCTCCGACGGCCTGTCTGGTGGAGCCTCTGCCGAGCCGGTGGCAGGCTGCAGACCATTGGGCCTTCCAGGTTCAGTGTTCTGACCGCTGTGTTGTTGGTGATGATGGGGGGGGTGTCCGTCACTGGCAGCAAGTGGCCTGTCCTTCCTAAGATTCGGAGTCCGCCTCTGTAAACGGTAGGTTGCAGTCTCACCTGGTGAAGGTGTGCGTTCATCCGACACCGTGCTTGTGGGGTACCCGTGCCGTGTCTCTGGCGGGGCTGCTGTCCTCTGTCCTCTGTTGCCAAGGACCAAGTAAGCTGTGGCAGAGCCTGTCCCAGCCGTATGGGGAGGACGTGTAACCAGTCCTGAGCAAGGGTGGGAGGAAGTACGGTTTTGAGCTTGAGCTTTGTGACCTTTCATCGTGTCCACTGGGTGTGTTCTCCTGGCTGGCGTCTGGGTCTTTTCCTGGGTCGGGGTTGGTCGATGAACTATGGTGCAAGTCTGCACGTTGTTCCTGGACCAGGACCAGTTTTTGGAAGGCCCTTGTGCTGAGTAATGGTTTTTAAACTTAAAGTGTTTTTTGTAAAAAAAAAAAAAAAAAAATCAAAGACTACACAGTATGGGCCAGATGGCATGTGGCCCACAAAGTCTAAAATACTGGCCTTCTGCTCCTTTTTTGGGAAAGGTTGCTGACCCCTCATCAGGACCCTCTGGTCAGGGGACACGGCTGCAGAGATGAGATCTTCCCATCTCCAGACTTCCAGCCCGGCTGACCTTTCTGCCCTTCCTGGGGAGAGGGCTGTGGCCTTGGGGGGCGTGCTGGGCCATGGTGACCACTCCCGTCCCTGTGGGGTCACACGCCGTGGGCTGGGCCCACGTCCTGGGTGCAGTGAGGGCTCCCCTGGGGAAGCCTGTTGCTTTTACCTGGGCACCTGCGCCCAGCCAAGGGGCTGGGCCGTCAGTCCTGCTCGTCAGAGTTCATCAACAGTAGTAAGGATGATTGCAAGCACATGGCCTCCTTTCTGCCAGGTGTGTTGTGTAGATGAGCCCATTTAATTCCCACATGGGTGCCATGAAGTAAGTAGTGACGCCATTCTCCCTATCTCTGAGGTGAGGAAGTGGACGCCAGAGACGTCTGCCGTGGGATGGGGTGCATGGGGAGGTTGACCTTCTACTTCTTGTCCAACCAGTCCACTTCTGGGGTGAAAGGGACATTGTTGGAGGACCGGAGGGCAGCAGGTGGGGGTTGAGACTGGCCGGGGTGAAGGGAGCTCTGACTCTGAGATCGACCCCACACACCCCACAGTGATGGGAGGCAGTTGTCCTGAGCCAGGCTCGTGACCCCGCGGTGCTGCTCTGTGCAGGGTGGCCTTGTGCACGGGATGTGGCATCTGAGCGGGGCGTGCGGGGCTTCATGCGCTGGTCTGTGCTCTGCATCTCGGAAGTGGTGATTGTTATCAGCTGGCTGACCTGCCATCTGGTGGCCATGGGATGGGCCCAGTTACGCCCCTGAGCACTAAGCCCCTCTTCGGTAAAATAGGACGTTGGAGATGATCAATCCGTCATAGGCCAGACCCTCAAAGTTTCCAGCAACTGAGCCCCAAGCAAGGGGAGCCACTGAGTCCTCCTTTCAGCCCTGCTGGGAGCCTGGGTCATTTCTTTTGAGAAGGCCACCTGTCTACACCCAGGGACTCCCTGCTCTGAGCCCCTCAGCCCTGGGCTTGCAGCGCCTCAGAGCGTGACCCAGCTGGGATCGACTCTTCTTGTTCCCCGCCTTCTCCCGGGGGTGGATGCAGGCCCAGGCATACCGTGGGCGCCGGAGAACGGTTTGCGTGCCAGGGGACCAACGGTCCCACCCCGGTCGGTGGGCGCGGGAGCGGATTGGTTGCCTGTAGCCACAAGAATGTTCCGTAGCACCTGAGGCACTCAGGGCAGGCAGCCGTTGGCACGTGTGGTCCCGTCTGGGGCTGGCCTCTGCCGGCCGGACGGGAGCAGCTCCGTTGTGTTCCTGTGCCTCCCGCCCCCAGCCTGCTGGCCCGGCGCGTCCCAGCAGCGAGGACAGGCGGCGGCTCGATTGTGGGAGCGTGCGGGCACTTTTGAAGGCATTGCTGCTTCATGGCCCCATTGGCCAAAGCCAGCCAGAGGGCAGAGGCCGGCATGGGAACGGGGGCACCACGGGGGTACCGATGTGGGTGGAGGCCTGGCCAGTCTCCCACGGGCAGGCAGTGGACAGACCGGGGGCTGGGGGCGTGGCAGTGCCCGGGCCTCCTTAGGAGGCCTGGATGTGGAGCAGGAGTCCCGGGAGGTGTGGGGAAGAGACGTGGGGGTACCACGCCGGGGCCTGGGGTGGCTCGCTTCCCAGGAAGGCCCCTCACACGAGTGAAAGCGTGTAGGAAGGGAGATGTGGGCTTGGCTGACGGCTGGCTTTCCTTGCAGATGCTGAAAGCAAAGCCTGCAGCCCTGACGGAGGGCCCCGGGCCTCACAGAGCGAGCCCTCCACCCCCAAGCAGGAGACGCTGACTTCAGAAGAAGCCCCGCCCGGCAGCCCTCTGGCCACTGGGCCAGACCAGTCTTCCCTGGACGAGCCGCTGTCCTCGGACTCCTATTCTGCCGACGCAGGTACTGGCCATAGACCGTGCAGGGCTGAGCTGCTGTCGGGACAGCCCTTGGCCTGGGCGGCCCCCCGGGCAGCATTCTGGGCTCCAGGCCCTGCCATGCTCCGCCCTGTGGTTGGGTTCCAACATTTGCCAGAGCATTTTTCTCTACTGCTCTTCCCAGCCTGGCACAGCCTGGAGGTGCCGGTGCTTGAAGACGTTCACAGTGGCCTCCCCATGTACATTCTTCCTGGGACGCGGTCGCTTGCTGCCGGGAACCTCTGAGCGGGAAAATGCTAAGGGAGCCAATGTCCAGTGGGAGCGTCTTAGCTGAGCCCACGACTGTGAGGCAGGATGGGGAAGAGGGACCTTCCTAGTGGCCTAAATCCTCAGCAGGGGGCTGCCTCCTCCATGGAGCCTGGCCTCCGTGCCTGCCACACGGCGCCTGGAGCCTCGGGGTGCTGGCGGGGCTGCCGAATGCCTCGCTCCTCACGTGCCGGGCTCTCCTCACCGCGTCTCCGTGGGGCATGCTGGGTGTGCTGCTCAAAGCCTTATTTCCAGCCTCTGGGAAATGGGAACAGCAGTACTTCGTATTCAGGGTTGTTCGAAGGTAGGAGGAGCCGCGCTGGGTCGTCACTGGGGACAGTGAGGGCCGTGGTGGTGGTTTTAATTGACTAGACCAGGACAGGTGCTGGCTGAGGGAAAAGGTGGAGAGAAAAGGAAGGTGGAGATGTAACCAGACATGAACCCATCAAATGAGCCCTTGGGTGCTTTGAAATTATCTGTGCCCTCTTTGGACCCATTAGCAGCGTTTTTACAGAAATATTCAGGGGGACCTCACTGTCAAGCTGGGAGCTTTTTCCCTCGTAAAGTAGCCAGGCAAAAATATGTCAGGCACGGCGTGGGGGCTGAAGCCGGGCGGTCTTCACACGTGTGGGAGGCTGGAAGTCCAGGCTGTGCGGACGGGCCCGCCGGGTTCTTTGGCTTCAGAGCCGGTGGGCATCTGTTCTCTGTGGCCTCCTTCTGCCAACAAGGCTTGCGCCCTCATGTTTCACCAGCAGCCCCGGCCAGCGAAACCCCTCCAGGGTCGGCAGGCCCCTGCCGAGAGGTCTGCTCTGTCCATCCTGGGCGTGGCTGTGCTTCTCCGGTTTCACCCCAGCGTGGGATGTGGTAGGAGTTTGGGGTCTGAAGGGTTGTGACCCTTGGGACAGTCCCGCTGTCCCCAGACACCAGACTCTGTCAGGGTGGTGGTTGGTGTGTTTCCACCTGGGGTCCTTGCAGGCGAGCCCTGCCCTTGGCCCCAAAGCCCCCGGCTCTGCGGGGCTCGCCGCTGGTGCCGGGCGCTTCTCTGTGGCTGGTTCCTTCTGCCTGCTCAGCTCGGAGGAATGTGCCTGTTGCCCTTGCCTGCCCCCCTCCCCAACCTCAGGTGCTCTCTTTCTCTGCATGCTTGGTGGAGGGATGGAATTCCTGAGAGCAGAGTTGGTTTGTGGAGACCACAGGTTTGTATTAAGGACTTTCTCCTGGGCAGTCTGTTGGTCGGGGGTCATAATGACGAACGTGTCTGGGTCTCGTCCCCCACAGTGATGGGAGGAGGTGAGCAAACCTCTGACCCTCTTCAGCGAAGTCCGTGACTGTGGGCGTGCACACGGGGCTCCTCCCTGAGCCTGGGAGCTGGGGCAGCCCAGGGATGAATAGCATTGGCCAGGCAGAGAGGGAAGGAAAGAGCTTCCCTGATGGGGGAAGAACCTTTGCAAAGACTGAAATCAGGGTCCACAGCTGCTTCTGCACGGGGCCACATAACTATGGTTGCCTTTGTGTCAGAAGGTTCCTGATGAAACCACATCCCTCCGTGTAGCCCAGGAGCAGCCACAGAAGATGTGCAAACGAAAGCACGTGGCTATGTGCCCGCAAACCGTACTTGCAGAAGCAGCCCGCAGGCTGGGTTTCGGTGGGCTGTAGTTAGCCAGGGAGCAGGGCCGACCATGGGACTTCCACGGAATGAACAGTTTGTATGTGTGGCCAGAGCCAGGGTGAGATGGAGAGAGAGGAGCTGAAGGCCGCTGGAACCCAGGGGATGGGGAGGTGCCGTGGATTCACCCTGTGCAAGGGGCAGCAGGCTGCAGGGTGGGCCAGGGCCTGGGGAGCGAGCCAGACCACCAGCCCTGGTCCGTGTGGGGCCGTGACGATGTCCTCCTCGAGCCGCACACCCCATCCCTGCCCTCAGTGGGGTCCTGTATCCCTGGGGTAGTGATTCGCACGTGGCGAATCACTAGAAAACTTTTTAATGGTGATGTTTGTTCTCATTAGCACAAGGGGAATGGGTTTCTCATGGAGGGTAGTGAAGGGCTTTTCCCCCAAATAAGTTTAAATGAAAAGCTGGAGTTCATGTAGAAGAAAACGCAGCAAACCAAAGTACAGGAACATGGAGAACAGTCTGAAATCTCTAACGGAGACGGGTTGTGTGCAGGGTTCCATTCTAAGCCCTACACACCCGCCAGCTCGTTTAACCTGAGGTATGGAGTTAGGGAATTCAGGCAACGTGTCTGATAGCAGGCCAACCCGGGCTTGGCACATGGCTGAATGCTCAACTAAGCTGTGTGACAGTGGATAAGTCCCTCAACCTCTCTGACCTTGTGTTGTCAACTATAAATGAGGATAATGCCACCCCACCTCTCAGGGTTGCTAAAATTACGGAATCCCCTAACTCCATCCTGACACATCCCAAGTACTCCGTCCTCGCAGTAAAAGCCTCTCTCGGGGACGAATGCATGTAACACGCAGGATCCAGCTGCCTGCAGATGCCCCAGACGTCCCGGACGCCTCTGTCAGCATGTGTGTTTGGGGATGTGGGTCCACCTGCATTTTGCTACTGAGCTGGGGGGGGCAGGGGGAGGTCACCACCGGGGTCTCTGGCAGCCCTGCAGGCCTGGAGCTCTGCCCCAGGAACACTGGCCACCCCTGGGGCCCAGGTCTCTGTTGAGAAGCCTGGGCTTGAGCAAAGCCCTTCGGGGAGGGAGCACGTTATAATCTAACAGACTTTAAACTCACTGCTTAAAAAATTGCAAGTCAACATTTAAAAATGAGCTTTCACCCAGATCTTCATGTGCAGCCAGCTTCTTTCCAGCCATCAACGTGCCCCCTTCTCCCCCCAGAGCTGGTGTTTCCGCAGAGCCATGGCCACTGGCCGCCTCCCACACGGCCTCACCTGCCTGCCCTGGCCTGGCCCCTTCTGCAAAGATCAAGAGCCTGGTCTGCGGAGCCACCTCTGTGCTGTCATGGGGGTGACCTGCTTTGGGCTTCATCCTTACGTGGTGAATGCTGTGGCCCCCACCCCCATCCGTGGCCTCGCTTTCTGTGGTTTCAGTTCCTCGCCGTCAGCCGCTGTCTGGAAGCAGATGCGTCTCCTCCTGACGTGCGGTCAGTAGGTCAACAGTAACCTAGTGGTCAGTCCCAGGCCTGTGCCCCTGCCCTCACCACATCTCCTCACATAGGCTCGTATCCTCGCGCATTACAAGAAGGGTGACTACAGCCCAGTAGGATCTTTTGAGAGAGCGACCACATTCACAGAACCTTTATTACAGGATGTGGTTATCATTGTTCTGTTCTACAAGTTATTGTTAATCTCTTCCTGGGCCAAATCTATGAATTGTATGTATCTTAGACGGGCATCTAGAGGAAAAGACCCAAGACCCGTTAGGTTCGGCGTTCTCCATGGTTCTAGGCATCCACGGGGGTCCTGGAACGTATCCCCTGAAGATAAGGGGGGGCTGCTGTAGTTAAAGCACGATGGGGTCCCAGGTCTGCAGGGCCTGATGCAGAGCTTGGGGCAACCGGCTGTGATCGAACGCTGTTCTCCTCTCATTCCTGTCCCCACACCCTGCGCATCAGCACCCGATGGAGCCACCTGCTTGTGGGCCCGTCCCTCTGTGCTGTTAGTAATGCGTAACAGAGAAAGCTGGATTCTAGGCAGCGACTGTGCTAGGGGAGTGCTCGAACCCAGGGGAGTGCCTGGGTTCTCTTCTCGGCCCCAGGAAGTTCATGGAAATGTCCGGGGGCCCAGAATGGGATGACCTTGTGTCCTCGGGCACCCCCTGCGGACTTCTGCTCTGGTGTTCACTGTGTCCTGGAGGGTTAGCTGCTTGCTTTTAAATAGCAGACTTCTGCAAACCATGCTGGGGGAGAGGGAGGGACCACATGTGTCAGGAAGCTCCCAGCTTCAGAGACGCAACTCCTTGGCCAGGTGGGACACCCAAATTGGGTCTGCGGCTTCCACGTGCCCACAACTGCTGAGTGGGTTTGGAGGGGAGTAGTGGGAGTTCTATCCAAACATCACGAATATCTTAGGAAGAAAATGCTGTCAAAGATTCTGACCATTGTTTTCTTTGACCCTCAGTTTGAGTTTGGTGGTTTGGGTTGACTTTGGACCCTTGTGTTTGGGGTGATTTTGTTTTTCTTGGTTTTCTTGGGATGGTGCTACACCAGCAACAGAGCATTCCCTGAGAAGCCCAGAAGGATCTGTTGTTTTGGCTTTGAACGGGACCGGTGGCCGTTCAGTGATTGTTGCTGGGCAGGGGCGGACTCTGGCGTTCCCATGAGTGCACTAATTAAAAAGGAAAGTGGCATTCAGAAAGCATGTACTATGTTCATTGTATTTTCTTAACAGCCCAATTTTTTTTTTTTTTTAAGCTGAGAAAGCAGAGGCCTAGAGAGGCTGTTGCTTATCCAAGACCACAGAGCCCAGAGGCGGCAAGCTGGAGTTTGATCCCAGACATGTTTTTAACCATAATATTCTATAGCCCAAAATAGCATCAAGCAGGGGATACACCTTCACTCTGCTTCTAGAATGCTCTGGAATGCGGGTTTCTGAAGTAGAGGAGGGGGTGGCAAACTGCTGCCGGTCGGATCTGGCTGCCACCTCTGTCTGCAGGGCACGTTCGAGGGTGCCGGCGCTGTGAACCCAGTCCGAGCGGAGCCCGCCCCTCCCTGGCCGGTGGCCGCCCTTCCCCACTGCTCAGAATCTGGGCTCGTCCCACCTCCACCTGGGACTCCGCCAGTTGCTGAGCCCATGGCTAGCTGTCCAAGCTGAGACCGAGGACATGCCAGGTGTCACTGGGGTGCGGCGAAACCGGACACAGCAGCTGTCCCCCAGCCCACCAGGACCCTCTTGTCGCACTGGGCACTCCTGGTCTTGGAATGTATCCAGCGGGTGATAAATGGGCTCAAAGCATACCCACCACCTGGGCAGCACTTCCCAGGCTAAACGGCAGGGAGAGCTTTTTCTCGTTACAGAAGTACCTACGTAATATTCTTGGATTTGCCTCTTGTCCTGCCAAGCCTAAAATATTGACTCTCTGTCCCTGGACATAAACAAAAAGTTTATCAGCCCCTGCCTAAGGAAGTACGTGGGGGCCACACAGAAGCATGTCAGTAGAATGTTTTGTAAAATGTGCTAGTAAGTCATGGATGTACAAACTTGGCTCAGCTTCAGTCACTTCTGTTCATCCACTGAGCCCTACGCTGAGGTTTGTAGGATGACACGGGAGTCTTGGCTGAGAGTTCAGTTGGTGAGAAGCGACCTCTGCTGGTCAGGGGAGTGCATGAACAGCACCCCCCCTCCCGAAGGGAGGATCCCAAATGTGGGGAACTTGGAAAACTGACATTGTCTTCTCCATTTTTTTTTTTTTTTTCTGATCTAGCACTTAAGACTTTAATGGATGTCGGGCGCCTGGGTGGCTCAGTCGTTAAGCGTCTGCCTTCGGCTCAGGTCATGATCCCGGGGTCCTGGGATCGAGGCCCGCATCAGGCTCCCTGCTTGGCGGGAAGCCTGCTTCTCCCTCTCCCACTCCCCCGGCTTGTGTTCCCTCTCTCGCGCTCTCTCTCTCTCTCTCTCTCTCTCTCTCTGTCAAATAAATAAATTAAAAAAAAAAAAGACTTTAATGGATGTTAATTTTTTTTTTTTTTTTTTTTTAAGATTTTATTTATTTGACAGAGAGACAGCGAGAGAGGGAACACAAGCAGGGGGAGTGGGAGAGGGAGAAGCAGGCTTCCCGCCGAGCAGGGAGCCTGATGCGGGGCTCGATCCCAGGACCCCGGGATCATGACCTGAGCCGAAGGCAGACGCTTAATGACTGAGCCACCCAGGCGCCCCGGATGTTAATGTTCTAATTTCAACAAGATTCCAAACTATAACGGTAGCTACACACTCACATGAGCTGTAGAGGGAGATGTAGGCTGAAAAAGATGTTGGAGTACCTCTTTCCCAGCCTGGGGAGCCCCAGACAGGTCAGGGACATATAGGGGTCCATGTGTAATGAGCTTGGATGAGTTTTGTGGGAAGATGTTGGAGGGGATTTTAGTGAGATCTGCTGGTGTGTTAGGCCCTGGGGCGCAGAGCAGAGGTAGGGGACCTGCATTCCACCTTGGGCTGGTGGAAGAGAGGATTTCCCTGGAACTGTTAGAAGCTTACCCTGCAGTCTCTGTCTGATTGAGGGGGTATGGGCTGTGACCATTGACTCCCTCCCAGAAGTCTGCAGCTGCCCTGTTCAGCTTGGTACTCACTAGCAGCATGGCTACTTAAATTAATTAAAACTAAATGAAATAAAAATTCAGCTTTCCAGTCACACTGGCCACTTGTCAGTTGCTCATTGGCCACACATGGCTGGTGGCCTACTGAAATGGACAGGGAGGAAATCTGTCCAGCATCTCAGAAAGTTCTGTTGGTGGCACGTATCCACTTTGGACACAGATGGGAGTTTTGCTGTTTGAATTGGCCAGCCTTCTGGACTTTGCTGCACCAACAGAGACACTCTGCCCTACAAAACCCTTTATAGAAAAAGTTTCCTAACCCCTGGTTTTGAGGATGGATTTGGGGCAGGGGGTGTGACAGGGGAGGAGCCTGTAGGCCATGGAAGCTTGTACATGGAGGAAAAGTGGACATGGCTGGGAAATATTTGGAAGTACATCACACAGGATTTATCCATGAATTATATACAAGGGGCAAGGTACTGGGTATCCAGTGTGGCTGCACAGCTGGTGGGCTGCGTAGGAAGCCTGGTGAAGGATCTGTCTGGTTTAGTGACTTGTCTGTGGCTCCTGGAAGGCGGCCTGGACCCCGTAATTGTGCCAGGACATTTGCAAGATGGGTGGATGGATGATGGATGGGTGAGAGTGAGGGAGGAGAAGACTGGGGAGGGCTTTCCCCTGGGAAATCAAGAGATGGGTTTGGGAATGTTTCATTTTGCCTTTCTGACCTCCAGATGGAGATGTCACCGTGGCTGATAATGTACGAGTCTGGAGCTTGGAGGGAAGGTCAAGGGTTGACAGAAAGATGGGATTGATTCTGAAGCCAGAGGACTGGATGGGAGAGTTGGAGCCGTGGACTGAGGGCTGGGTCCTGGGCAGCCCACGTGGAGCTGGTGAGAGGCTGGGCAAGTGTGGCCAATGTCACGGGAGGGAACCAGGGAACAGGTGTCTGGAAGCTGAAGAGGAACGTGTTGAGAGAGACTGAGGACAGCTGAGACAGATCAAGGGGACCTGCCCTGGCCGATGCAGGTGTGGGGACCCTGACCTGGGCTGCTCAGTCTCCCTGTTGGCCTTTTCCTCTGCAGCACAGCCAAGGGAACCTGTGGAGTCTAGGTCATACACTGCTCACTTTGTCCCGACCTCCAGGGCCCAGCGGGAGGAACTGGCCTGTCCATGTTGTGCCGCGAGAGTGTCCCAGCCGTGAAGTCAGCCATGGATAGTAAAAGGACAGAAATGGTAATAACATGGGATCCGTGCAATGTGCAGTGTCCACTTCTGAGGTTTCTTTGGAAGCTCTCGAAGGGCAGGGATGGGGCCAGCACCGGGCTTTCAGCACCGCGGACAGCGCCCCGCCCATCAGGCCCTCCAGAACCCTTCCTGATGGATGAATCCCACCCACACTGTGACCTTAGGACCCGCTCTACCAAGCTGTTCCTGATGAGTGTTTGTATCTTCCTCCGCAGCTGGTCTTAAAAAATAAGCTGAGATGTATAGCAGGCACCGTGCGGGGCACCTGGGGCACGCTCTGGGAAGGCAGGGAGTGCTGGGATCCCAGGTGGGCATGGGGATCCTGTATCAGGGTCTGGCGTTTCAGGGACCGTTGTGTTTGAGTCAGGCATCCAAGAAGAGTGCCCCCACCCCTGTCTGAAGGCCTCAGTTTCCCCTGGAGGTGAGGCCCCCTGGGAGGATGGAGGTGAGGAGCTGGAGGCAGGAGTCTGAGGCAGAGCTGAGCCCGACCGTGAGTCCGCCTGAGGGGGCGGACACCGGGGTTCCTCCATCATCTTTCTCCTGCAGCGCTCACGGGCCCGGAACTGGGGGGCAGAGGCCTCACCACGGAGCTAAATGGAAAGGAAGTGAGGCAGAGGACTTGGGGGTGTCGGTGGGATAGGTGGTGCAGTGCTGACCAGTAGAACTTGAGCTGGCTGAAGGGAGAAGTGAAAGGGGAGTGTTCATGGACTGGGAGAAGGCCGAGGGGCAGACAGGCTCGGGAATGCTGCTCAGGGAGCAGCAGGAAGGAGAGGGGACAGGCACGGGGCTCTGGGCAGGCTGACCCGTCCTCAAAGCTGGACCTCCCTGCCTCCCCGTACCATCTGCTGGGACCTCCTTGTCAGGGGCCAGGGCTGTGGAAAACCAGACTTGTAAGTCAATAGCTGCTGACTTACTCATCTTTTTGTTACTTCCCGTTTAAACCTTGCAACAATCCCATGAGGGACTGTTAGTGTTTGTCAGATGTCACATGTGGGTAAATGGAGGCACCGGGATTTTAGTAATTTACCAGGATCACGGCGCAGGGGCTGATGGGAGCCTGGGCAGGTCTCATTCCAAAACCTGTGATGGCCACCATCCCCAGGTCAGGCGGGAGCAGGAACTTTGGCACCACCTGTTGAGTGGGAAAAGGGACAGAATTATCTGTGCTCTTGAAGTTCCTTCTTCCCTCTCCCCTCCTCCCCCTCCTGTCCCTTCCCCTCCTCCCCCACTTCCCCCTCTGCTCCCTCTTCCCCCTCCTCCCCCTCCTCCCCCTCCTCCCCCTGTCTACTTATGACAGTTCCACTGACCTCTGAACTCACAAGAAGTCAGGTCTGTATTTGAAACATCCCCTCTGTACCCTGTTCCTGTTCACAATCCCACCCAGCCCAAGCTGCCTTACTGTCCTCGCTCCCATCCACCCCAGCCAGAGGAAGAATGGCTTGTGAATGCTCTGTTTTGCCTTTGAACCAGCCAAGATGCCGTCCACATCCAGAGGTGAAGAAGCAGATGCCGCCGGCAACCTCCCGCCGACCACTGACGAACCCTCTCAAGCCTTAGCTGGGTCTGACTCCCTGGACAGTCCTCCCAGACCCCTGGAGAGATCCGTGGGCCAGCTCCCCAGCCCCCCGCTGTTGCCCACCCCACCGCCCAAGGCAGGCTCCAAAACCACGAAAAACGTCACAGGTGGGTCCGCATGTACACATCCTTCCATTCATTCATGCATACCTTCAGCCTGGTGGGGTGCCCACCACGGGCTGGTTCTCACCCTTGGCTTTTGTGATCAGGGTTCTGGGCAGGTCCAGGGGAGCAAAACGTGAGACAGGAGAGCAGTTCTTAGCAGGGAGCTCTGGTTATCAGGAGCAGACCCCTCGGGCTCCCTTGAGCAAATGGGGCACTCTGTTGGCAGGAATCAAAAGTGTCTTCTAGAACCTGAATGGGGAAGATGCAGCCAGCCCCCAGGATGAGGATTTTGTCTGTCTATGTGTCTGGATGTTTGGGTGTCCTTCTGTTTCCTATTCTTTCTCCCTCTCCCCTTCCTTCCCTACTCTGTCCCCACCTCTCCTTCCATCTCTCGCTCTCACAGTCTCTGCTCATCTCTGTTTCACCGTGTCTCCCCAGTGAGCTCCATCCTGCAAGGCAGAGCCAGAGATAAACTCTGGCCTATAGAGTGGTGATCAGAGAGGGGAGCACAGCTGGGGGGAGGCCCCAAAAAGCATCCACTTCCGTAGCTTTGGCCACATTGGCTGAATAATCCCAGGAAGTCGAAACATTCACTTTTGGAGTTTGGGCATTTCTTGTCCCATCACGGGTAGAAACAGGAGACACGGCTAGTCTCAGGGGGAAGGCAGGCCATTACGTTCTTACGGTGACTGTTCTGAAATGTAAATCCTCACCTGTTGCCTCTGAGGGCAGCGGGCATGGAGAGGATGTGGACGGCAGACCTGAGCAGCTTTGACCTCCACCCGCCATGCTGCTCCGTCCCGCTTGCTGGGCCACAAGGAGGCCCGAGTACACACCACGTGTTCCTAATGCGCGGGCCAGCCTCTCTCGGGGGTGGGGTGGGGGGGTGGGGATGTGTGCCCAATTCACAGTTAAAGAGACAGAGGCTCGGGGGTCTCCAAGCAACGTGTCCCAGGTCCCACAGCTAATGAGACTCGACCCTAGTTCTGGGCTTGAGGCTTATTACCCTCCCACTGCTCTTCCTGCTACAATATTCTTCCCCGTGCTTCACCTGGTCAGTGCCTGGGCCTTGCTGTTCCTCCTTGAGGGGAGCTGTCCCCAACCCCAACCGCAACCCCATAGCAACATGCGTCTTGCCTTCTGGTATTTGCCACATCACTTCACCTTGCCCAGTGGGTTGAACATGTCCCCTCAAAATTCACATCTACCCGGCACCTCAGAATGTGGCCTTCTTTGGCAAAGGGTCTTTGCAGACATAATTACATCAGGAACAAGATGAAATCATCCTGCCTTTGTGTGGGCCCTAAATCCAATGAGAATGTCCTTACAAGAGACCCAAAAGGACACAGAAGATGATGCGGACGTGGAGACAGATTGGAGTGACCTGTCTGCAAGCCAGGGTGTGCCAGGGGTCACCAGCGGCCACCAGGAGCTGGAGGGAGGCCTGGCATCTTTCTCTCTCAGCCCTCAGAAGGCTCCAGCCCTGCTGACACCTGGGTTTCAGACTTCTGGCCTCAACAGCCGTGAGAGAATGAAGTCCTGTTGTTCTGAGCTACCCAGTTGGTGGGACTTGGTGACAGCAGGCGAGGACCCCGCCAGACCCCACCAGATCCCAGACACCAGCCTAAGACCCCACCTGGTGTATAGCAGGTACTCAGCGAGTGTGTGTGGCTGCGACTGAAGGAGCAGATGCGTGCTCTGAGCCCGGCCTGCCTGTTTCTACATCTCTGGGAAGGAGTCCAAGCCTGCAGTGTGCCAGGGACAGGGCCCCACAGATAAAAGTTTTGAGCAGAATCATGCTGTCCTGCATCTTGTTACTGTCTTATGATAATTTTCTTCTCCATCCATGGGGACCTGAAACAATTGGAAATCCATCTGATCAGGCAGCCTCCACCACGTTTTCTTCTGGCTCACACATAATTTGTTCTGGTCCCTGGGTAACTCAGCAGCCCAGTCCTGCCTCTGCTGTGCTTGGGACGGATCAGGCCTCAGGCTGCACGTGTTCCCCTACTGTGACTCCTCTGCCTGTTCTCACAGCCGAAATTCTGGGTCCCGAGGGCCTCATATTTGGTGCCTCTGACTTCCGCCCTCTCCTTCCAAGGAGCTCCAGAACATCAGGGGCACTAATCTGGGGACTGGATTAGGAACAGGGAGAGCACGGGAGGGTGGTTTCGGTCTGGATCTCTTTTTAACGGCTGAGACCCCATTTTGGTACCTTTGTCTTCATTTTCTCCATTCTCCCTCTTTTTCCTTCTCTCTTGGGGGGAATGTTTGCTTTAGCATGTGAGCGCTAGGTGGCAGCAGAGGACAAAGGCCCCTTACCTGGGCTTAACTGGGACCCAGGGGGACAGCATGCGCGAGCGGAGTCCCCACGGGGCTCTTTCTTGTCTGCGACGGTGCCCCCAGCCTCCACCAGAGGTCAGGGACCCGTCCCCCCACCCCCAGGCCCACTCACAGACTTGCCTTGCTGGGTCTGAATGGTGTTTAATTTGTTTTAATGGGTTGCCAACATTTTAAACATTCAAATATGTGTGTTAAATATTAACATGTGTCAAACATGTAACTTTTACCTGTAATCCAAATTTTTGGCTCTTCTTGAAAAGTCTTCCTATCTGGCAGCCCCCTGAGTCCCACCAGCCCATTAAGGTGAGCTAGTGCTTTTGTGTTTGCCGGAACCCTCGCCCCCTGTTTGTATGAACTGCATGAGGTTCATTGACTCACCTGTGTCTCACCTGCCTGGACCCAGGACCCGTGTGAGTTAACCCTCTCAGGGCAAAGCTGCCCCTGCCCAGCTGGGGGACAGTCGCCCCTCTGTAAGGGGGTCCTGCGGCCTCTGCCAACTACACTTAGAGGTGTTCCAATCCCAGCCCCTGCCACACCCTGGAGGCATAACTTGGAGTTGGCTTTGGAGCCTGGTTCCTCATCTGAGACACGGGAGCGGTAAGAGGTGCCCTAGGCAGGCTGGACGAGGCGGGCCAGGCTGGACGAGGCGGGCCAGGGAAAGTGCTCAGTGGAGCGGCATGTGGGAAGCACTTAGAGTCCAGGCTGAGTGAGCCCAGGCAAGCCAGGTCACCTCCGTTTCCCTGGGCTGGTGATGCCTTCCTAGCAAGTGTAGAGGGAGGATTCCAGGCAATGGCAGAGCATCACATCCCGGGAGGTGGTCCCCATGATGAGCAGGGGCTGCCCTAGGAGGGCGGAGCTGGCAGAGTGTAGAGAACTGGGATGGTTCTGGGGGCCATGCTCGGATGGAGCCCTCACCTACTCTGCCCAGCCTATGGCTGGTACCGTCTCATCCCCTGGGTGTCAGATCAGATGGCCCTTCTGCTGAGAAGCCTTGCCTGAGCTCCGTAGCCCAGCCCACCTGCTCCCCATCCCAGGTGTGCTCAGCCCACCTGCCTGGCTCAGCTCTCCCTAAAATTCTTGTGTTGGCTTTCTGTCTGCTTTTCCTCTCCTGACTCCATCCAGCCGGCCTCGAGGCCCATCGAGGGCAAGGCCTGGGCTGTTTGGTGTTACCTGGCTATGCCCACAGAAGCAGGTGCTTGTGAAGAAAGAGAAATCACCTGTTTCAATGAGACTTAGTTTTCCTTCTAGTTGTGTGTATGTGGTTTTTTTTTGTTGTTGTTGTTTGTTTTTTATTGACACTGTCCACATTCTGGGATTACATCAGAAAGGCTTTGTCTTTTAGGGAGTGGTTTAGATCTGTGTGTGTGTCCCTCTCCCTGTTGAGGCTAAAAAGGGAGTTGATTTATTTGTACCCAGTCAAACAAATTGGGGGAGCCTGGAGGCTGCCTCTGCGGAGACGTGTTTGGGAGCGAGTCTGTGTATGAAAGTGTGGTAGGTGCCAGGCCCCACCCCAGCAGCTGGGCTCCTGCTGGCCCTGTCAGGGAGCTCTTGGCCCATTTTACAGATAAGAAGGCTGAGGCTTCAGGTGTTCAGGGGACTTGCCTAGGGGGGTCTTCCTGCTGGTAAGTAGCAGATGGAGACTGGCGGCCAGATCTGTGTCATGAGCAAACTCATGCTTTCTGCCTCCCTGAGCACCGGACGCCGTGCAGGACTTGGAGTGAACATTCAGGAAGTATCTGTTAGGGAGGGAAGCCTCACCTCCTTAGGGTGGACTTGAGCAAATCTCTCCTGAGTCTTCAGACTCTTTTCATGTAAATGGAGCTCTGTTGCACACGCACCAAGTGCCAGGCCTGGGGATACAGCAGACACAGGCCCTGCCCAGAGCTGCACAGTCGGGAGACAAGAGCGGACCCGATGAAGTAATTCATTCCAAGTGGGAGGAAAGGGGTGTCAGGGCTGCCCTGAGCCTTATGGGCAGGTATGGTGGGCTCTGCACAAGGGTGGGGATTCACAGAAGGTCTCCCTGAGGAAGTGAGATTAGTACAGACAGGGGAGGGGAAAAGCATTCCAGGCAAAGGGAACAGCCTGTGCAAAGGCTCAGAGTAGAGTGTGTGGTTCCCTCAAGGATTGGAAAGATCCTCCTGTCCTAGAGCCAAGAGAGCTTGGTGGGGAAAGTGGAAGAGATGAAGCCAGAGTGCCGAGCAGGGCAGCCTACAGGGCCCGGGCCAGGAGCCCAGATGCCGTGCTGAGGAGGAGGGGAGAGGCTCGCCTTCCTGAAAGCTCCCACTGGGTGAGGTACAGGGAGAGGGTTGGAGGAGATGTGGACAAGCAGGGACCATGGTGGTCCAGGCTGAGTGACCCCTGCAGACCTTGCAGAGCTGGGGGGATTGTGCTCGTTTCCACGATAGGAAGCGTGGCTTTGGGAAGTCAAACCTGCAGCAGAGCATCGGGAAGGAGGGCGTTCTGTGCCTGAGACCTCGCAGGGGGCCTATGGAGCTCAGCTCCCAGGGCTGGAGGCCAGAGGGCCCGTGGATGGAGCTGGACAGAGGTGAGCCCTGTCTCTGGCTCCGGGGGCGGGGGACCTGGCACGTCTGGAACAGGGTGTGAGGGTCCCCCGGCCAGGGGGCTGTGTCCTCTGCTCTCGGGCTCCTGTCTTTCTGCAGAGTCCTTCCTCCCTGCCCCCAGAGACTTACGTTCTCGTTGGTCCCTCTCACGCTCCAGGCCAGCCTGCGCTCTTCCAGGGCCCTGGCGGGAAGAGTGCTGACCCTCCCCTCCGAGGACAGCTTTCCACGCCCACGGGGTCTCCACATCTCACCACTGTCCACCGGCCACTGCCCCCCAGCCGTGTCATTGAGGAGCTGCACAGGGCACTGGCCACCAAGCATCGCCAGGACAGGTGAGGCCCTCTCCCTGCCAGTAAGGAGACCTGTGTGCCCGAATCCCCATCAGCCTTGTGGTGTACCCTATGTAGTCACGGGGCCCCCGGGCTGGGCTCCGTGCACTGCTGTCACTGTCCTGAAATTGTTAATTTTTGGACAAGAGCCCCACTTTTTTACCTCGCGCCGGGCTCTGGTCTTGGCTGCCACATTCTGGGAGAGGCCGTTCACGGGTGGGAGCCTGGCCACTGAGTCCCTGCGTTTCTCCCGGGGGATCGAGCGCCCGTGGAAGAGAAGTAGCTGTCACGCTGTCCCAGACCCTGAAGACTTTGAGTTTTCGTTAGCAGGAGGACAAAGCCTGTTCCTGAAGCTTACTCTTTTATCTTTGACCTCACGTGTCCATAGAGAAAGAGAAGTGATCGGTGGAGGGCAAAGCAGCCAGCTAACGGGGCGCACGTAGGGCTTGGCAGAAGCACCGCACGAGCGCAGTGCCCTTCCCGGTTCTGGGGAGTCCCGGAGCCGCACCCCTACGGTGCGGAGCGTGGCTGGCTTCCCACGCACAGGCCTGCGCTCTTCAGGACCAAGCGTGCGCCGTCTGGGGCTGCTCGTCCTGTGCGTTCAGGACTGAAGCTAGGCGCCGCATGCATTTGGGGACCATCTTTGCAGCATCGTCGCAAGCCCCCAGGCTGGTTTTGCTGGGTCCTGCGGGGAAGCGGACCGCGCGTAACCCAAACTGTCTTCTGATTTAGTTTTCAAGGAAGGGACAGTAAAGCGTCCCCCAAGAAGCGGGTGGACGTCCGCCTGTCGAGAACGTCCAGCGTGGAGCGGGGCAAGGAGAGGGAGGAGGCCTGGAGCTTCGATGGGGTCGCGGAGAGCAAGCGCACCACCGCCAAAGGGTCTGAGGAGAACAAGGAGAACTTGGTCGTGAATTCGGAACTCAAGGACGACCTGCTGGTGTATCAGGATGAAGAGGCGCTGAACGACTCCATCATCTCTGGTGAGGAGAGCCCGGAGCCTGCGGGGTGCGGGGCCCCGTGGAGGCGGTGCTCCCCCCGGGTAGTGCGGAGGAGGGACAGGGCGAGGGCCTGCACCTCTGAGGATGAGCAGGGCTGCCTGCTGACGGGCCCTGGGCTGGGACTAGGAGATGCTGAGTGAACCCGTTTTATTTTGGTAACTGCATGTTGATTTTCGTGTGTTTTTGAAAACACATAAAAGAGGCTCCGTGAGTAACTTTGAGAGCGTCGCTGCTTAGGAAGCCACGGCAGGAAGTCGTACAGGTGGCACTCGGAGGCCCAGTGTTTGGAAAATAGAGCAAAAATTGCCGCCAGGAAAGCGAGATGAGGTGAAGGAGGAGGGGAGAAGGAGTCGGCGGCCATCCCTGGTGCAGCGCCTGCTTGTGCGGGAACGCACGTTCCCAAGGCCATCAGAAGCCCAGCTCCAGGCCTGTCCTCACGGCCTGCTCCGGAGGTCAGAGTAACTGCTCCGTCTACCTTGAGGACTCAGGCTCAGGGAGTTAGAGCATCGCAGCGGCCCGTGGTGAAGGGGGAGGAGGGGCAGGCCAGGCCAAGCGAGCCCGGGAGGGTGCGGGCCATGTACGCTGTGCTGAGTGCCGGCTCCTGGCCGGGGGCTCGGTCTCCTGCTGACTGTCACCACCGTGGGCAGAGAGCTCTGCGTGGAGGCCCCAGGGACCCAGCCCAGCAAGCTGCTTCTTGGGTGTCGGGTGGCAAATGGGGAAGGGGCTGGCGTTGACCTTGGTCCTGGCTGGTCCTGAAGGGATGTGAGCATCAGCCACCGTGACCAGGTGGACCGAGCTCAGGGTTAGACAGGCACTCTGGCTGTCAGCCTTCCTGTCCCCTTGCATGCTTCTGAGCCTTTTCCACCCTGGCCAGTGAGCTAGTTCTAGGGGTGGGTGCCTTGGCGTGTGAGGAGCACCAGCGTTCTGTGCATTGGGAAGAGACTGACTTTGATCACTGAACCAGAAACTTGGAGCCAGCCATTGGCCGAGGGGCTCTGGGCATGTCAGAGGAGCCTGCAGCCTGTGGACTTTGCCAAGCTTACCCAGCCCCAGAACTCTCTTCCTTGAACACCTGTCAGCCTCTGAGGGATGGGGTCATGCGGGAGATGTCTGAGAACGGTGGGTGCAAACGAGGATGCCAGGCTGGTGCAGGTGCCCCCAAGCTCAGCACCAGCGATGCTGGGTGATTCTCTGGGGGGAGGGCTGCCCTGTGCCTTGGAGGGTGTTTAGCAGCACCTCTGGCCTCTATCCCCTGGACCATGCTCCCTCCAGCTCTAGGGGTGGATCTTGTCTGCCTCTTCGGCTGCTGGCGGCTCCAGGCTCTCCTGGGCTTGGCAGCTGCTTCCTCCAGTCTCTGTCTCTGTGGTCACATTCCTTTCTCCTCTGCTCCCTGGGCCCTCTCCCTCCCTCCCATCCAAGTACTAACCAGGCCCCATCCCACTTAGCTACCAAGATCAGGCGAGCTAGAGCATGTCCAGGGTGCTATGGCCGCAGACATGCCCTCTCCTTTTCTTACAGGGACACTAGTCATTGGATTTAGGGCCCATCTGGATAATCTTGGATGAATCTCCTCATTTTGATATCCTTAATTACATCTTGAAAAACATATTGCATCTTTTTTCCAAATAAGATCACATTCACAGATATAGGGTACACGTTTCTTTTGGGGTCACCATTCCACCTTCTCCAGCCACTTCCGATGGCGTAACATGCTCCTCGCTGAGCCACTGTGGTCTGATGGGAGCAGGGAGGGTAGAACTCCTAGAAACACTGTTGCTAATGTGCGCAGGCTCACTGCCAAGCTGCCTGGGAATGTGCTGCTCTTAACTGCATTTGCAAACCCTGAGCAGAGCATCCTCTCCTCCGTCCCCTCCTCCGTGCACACCAGTGTTCTGGGTTCATGATCAAGGCCTCACGTTCAACCCTAAGAACATCCTGCTGTGGGCTGGGCTTGTTGCACACACCATCAGGAATATCTGGAGATTCCAGTCTTCTGCAAATTGAGCCTCTGGGTGCTCCTCCCAGGTGCCTGATATGGGGTTCCCAAAGCATGGAAATCCAGTGTGGAAAGTGGTTTCCTTGCTTTTACACATTCTCCTATGTGTTCGTGATTCTCTCCAAGTTAAGAACCTCTCAGATAAATCACTTGGAGGAAAAAAATTCTATTTTGGTTCTAGAAAAAGTCTAGAAGTGTTACTTTTAGAAGGACTGTTACTCACAGTGGGAAAGGCCCATGAATGTATTCTGCTTTGCCTGGTAGGATGACAGTGACAAGGATCAGCTATTTGCTTCTCTTGGGTTCAAGAAGTTTTGCGGGTATTGTCCTGTCCCATGTGAACAGTCCAAAGATGTGTCACCCTGAATTCTCTAATGAGGTGGCATCCTATGCATCAGTGTTAGAATTTCATTTCTAAGCGCTGGTGGTGGCCTCATCCAAGGCAGGTTACCTTGTGAATTAGCTGGAAGGCTATCCTACTTGACTAGTTGTAGTGAAAAATGTATCTGTTGTACTCTGAGTCTGACAGTTGGATTTCTGTGCAGAGCAAATAAAATGTCTTGGTCAGCACAGGAAGAGTGTGACAGACCACGTGGGATGCTTTGTGCCCGCCTGCAGCGTGCACAGCTACCTTCCCAGGTGTGTGCAATCAGTGCTGGGTAAAAACAGGACACCAAGGACGTTCTCAGGCTCGTCAACGGTGAATTTTTAAGATTTAATTTTTTAAAAGCAGTTGTAGGTTCACAGGAAAATTAGAGAAAGTTGCAGAGGCTTCCATGTGCATCCGCAGCCCCACACCTGCATAGCCTCCCTGATCCCAGCATCACTCACCGGAGTGATGCCTTTGTTACAGATGATAAACTTACACTGACCCTTCTCCCCCAAAGGGTTCGCTCTTGATGTTGTGCCTTCTGTGGGTTTAGACAAATGTACAATGACTTGTGTCTATCATGATACTATTCATTCACTGCTCCAAAAATCCTCCGTGCTCCCCGTTCATCCCTCCTACCCCCGCAACCACTGATCTTTTTATTGTCTATAGTTTTACTTTTCAAGAATGTCATATAGTTGGAATCATATAGTGTGTATCCTTTCCAGATGGGCTTCTTCCACTTAGTAATGTGCAGTTAAGTTTTCCTCCATGTCTTCAGGGCTTGATAGCTCATGTCTTTTTAGTGCTGAGTAATATTCCATTGTCTGGATGGACCACGGTTTATCCATCCCCTACTGAAGGACATCTCTTAGTTCCTTCCAAGTTTTGGCGATTATGAATAAAGCTGATATAAAAACCCATGTGCAGTTTTTCGTGTGGACGTGATTTTCACCTCCTTTGGGTAAATACCAAGGAGTGAGATTGCTAGAGTGGTATGGTCATACTATGTTTAGATTTGTAAGAAACCATCAAGTTGTCTTCTAAAGTGGCTGCGCCGTTTTGCATTCCCGGCAGCATGAATGAACTCTTGCTGCTCCACATCCTCGCCCGCGTTTCGTGTCATCAGTGCTCTGGATTTTGGCCCTTCTCGGAGCTGTGTGGTGCTATCTCACTGTTCTAATTTGCATTTCCCTGAAGACCTATAATGTGGAGCATCTCTCTATATGCTCACTTGCTACCTCTGTATCTTCTTTGGTGGGATGTCAAGGTTTTGGACTGATTTCTTACCAGGTTATCTGTTTTCTTAGGGTGAGTTTTAAGAGCTGTTTATATTTTGGATGACAGTCCTTTCAGATGTAACTTTTGCAGATATTTCTCCCAATCTGTGTCCTGTCTTATTCTCTTGACATTATCTTTCACGGAGCAGAAGTTTCTAATTGAGTCTAGCTTATTGATGATTTTTGTCGTGGATTGTGCTTTGGGCAATGTATCTGAAAGGACATCACCATATTCAAGTTCACTTAGGTTTTCTCATGTTATCCTCTAAGAGTTTTATAGCTTGGAATCTTGCAGTTAGGTGTGTGACCTATTCTGTGAAGGTTATATGATCTGTGTCAGGATTCTTTTTTTTTTTTTAACATGTGACTGTCCAGTTCTAGCTAATTTGCTAATTAAAATTAATTTAGAATTTTTGTGTTTCATTTAAATTTAATTTAGCATAAACATTTAAAATTTAACAATTTAGCATTTTTAAACTTTTGTTTTTTTTAAGTAGGTTCCACACCCAGCATGGGCTTGAACTCATGACCCTGAGATCAAGACCTGAACTGAGATCAAGGGTCAGACACTTAACCAACTGAGCCACCCAGGCGTCCCTAAAATTTATTTAACAGCTTAAATAATTGTTCCTAATATATTATTGAGGATTTTTGCATCTGTGTTCATGAGAGATACTGGTCTGTAGTGTTTTTTCTTCCTGTAATGTCTTTGGTTTTATTAGGTTAATGCTGGCCTCAGAATGAGTTAGCATCCTATCCTCAGCTTCTGTCCT
The DNA here is from genome assembly GCF_964656455.1 of Halichoerus grypus. Classification (NCBI taxonomy): domain Eukaryota; kingdom Metazoa; phylum Chordata; class Mammalia; order Carnivora; family Phocidae; genus Halichoerus; species Halichoerus grypus. The sequence goes on from NC_135721.1 coordinate 135,536,354, forward strand.
CTGCAAGAGATTGCACAGAATTGGTATAATTTCCTTAAAATTTCAACAGACTTCACCAGTAAACTCATCTTAGCCTAGTGCTTTCTGTTTGGAAGGTTATTAATTATTGATTCAATTTATTTAATAGATACAGGCCTGTTCAGATCATCTGTTTATTCTTGTGATTTTGGACAGATTGTATCTTTCAAGGAATTGGTCCATTTCCTCCAGGTCATGCAATTTGTGGGAATGGAGTGATTTGTAGTATTTCTTTATTCTTTTAATGTCTATGGGATCTGTAATGATGTTCTTTCTTTCATTTCTGATATTAGTAATCAGTGGCCTCTTTTTTTCTTAGTTATCTTGGCTGGAGGCTAATCAATTTTATTGATCTTTTCAAGGAACCAGCTTTTGGTTTCATTGACTTTTCTCTATTGATTTGTTATTTTGAATATCACAGATTTCTGCTTATTTCTCTCCTCCTTCTTACTATGGATTTAATTTGTTCTTTTTCTAGTTTCCTAAGGTAGAAACTTAAATTACTGATTTTAGATCTTCTTTTCTAATCCATGCATTCAGTGCTATAAATTTCCCTCTAAGCTATGCTTTTACCACATCCCAGAAATTTTGATACGTTGTGTTTTCATTTTCATTTAGTTCCAAATATTTTAAAATTTCTGTTGAGATCTCTTTTTTGACTCATGTATTGTTTAGAAGCGTATTATTTAACCTCCATATATATTGGGATTTTCCAGTTGCCGTTCTGTTACTGATTACTGGTTTAACTGCATCGTTTTCTGAGAGCAGACATTACATGATTTGTATTCTTTTAAATTTGTGAGGGTTTGTTTTATGGCCCAGAATGTGGTGTATCTTGGTGAATGTCCCATGTGACCTTGAGAACAATGTGTATTCTGCTCTTGCTGGATGAAGTCGTCTATGGGTGTCAGTTATACCCAGTTGGTCATTGGTGCTGTGGGGTTCAACCAAGTCCTTGCTGATTCTCCATTCCTGGATCTGCCCACTTCTCAGATAAGGGTGTTGGAGTCTCAGTTATGATAGTGTGTTAATCTACCCCTCCTTGCAGTTCTGTTTTAGTCAAAGAGTTTGACATGCTGTTGTTAGGTGCATACTTGTTAAGAACTGTTATGCATTCTTTGAGAATCGGTCCCTTTATCATATGGAATGCCCTCCTTATCCCTGACAACCTTCCTTGCTTTGAAATCTGCTCTTCTAAAATTAATGTAGTTACTCCTATTTTCTTTTGATTTGTGTTATCATGGTATATTTCTCTCCATCCATTTACTCTTAATCTGTGTCTTTATATAGTAGTTTCTCTAGACAACATAGAGTTGAGTCTTAGTTTTTGATCCACTCTGACAATCTCTGCCTTTTTTTTTTTTTTTTAAAGATTTTATTTATTTATTTGAGAGAGAGAATGAGAGAGCGAGAGAGAGCACATGAGAGGGGGGAGAGTCAGAGGGAGAAGCAGACTCCCTGCTGAGCAGGGAGCCCGATGCGGGACTCGATCCGGAGACTCCAGGATCATGACCTGAGCCGAAGGCAGTCGCTTAACCAACTGAGCCACCCAGGCGCCCCTAATCTCTGCCTTTTAATTGGTGAATTTAGGCCATTGATATAGTTGGATTAATATCTACCATATTTGTTACTGTTTTCTATTTATTGCCCTTGTTCTTTGTTCTTCTACCATTTGTGGTTTTATTTTTTTTTATATCATTTTAATTCCAATATATTTAATATATAGTGTTATATTAGTTTCAGGTATACAATATAGTGATTCAACACTTCCAGACATCACCGGGTTCTCATCACCACAAATGCACTCCTTAATCTCCATCACCTGTTTTACCCACATCCCCATCCACCTCCCTGCTGGTAACTATCAGTTTGTTCTCTAGTTAAAAGTCTATTTCTTGCTTTGTCTCTTTCCTTGCCTTTGTTCATTTATTTTGTTTCTTAAATTCCACACATGAGTGAAATCATATGGTATTTGTCTTTTTCTGACTTATTTCACTTAACATTATACCCCCTAGCTCCATCCATTTTGTTGCAGATGGTAAGATTTCATTCTTTTTTTATGGCTGAATAATATATATTGTATATGTACACCACTTCTTCTTTACTCATCTATTGCTGGACATTGAGCTGCTTCCATAGTTTGGTTATTGTAAATAATGGTGCAGTAACATGAGGTTGCATGTATCCTTTCAAATATAGTATTTTTGTATTCTTCGGGTAAATACTCTGTAGTGTGATTACTGGATCATATGGTAGCTCTATTTTTAATTTTTTGAGGACCTTCCATAGGGTCTTCCACAGTGGCTGCAACAGTTTGCATTCCCACCAACAGTGCACAAGGGTTCCTTTTTCTCCACATCTTCACCAACAATTATATTTTGTTTTTTGATTTTAACCGTTCTGACAGGTGTGAGGTGAAATCTCCTAGTGGTTTTGATTTGCATTTCCCTGATGATGAGTGATGTTGAGCATCTTTTCATGTGTCTGTTGGCCATCTTTATGTCTTTTTTGGAAAAAATGTCTGTGTCTTCTTTTTTTTTAATTGGATTGCTTTTTTGGTGTTGGGTTGTATAAGTATATATTTTAGATACTAATCTTTTATAAGGTATGTCATTTGCAAATATTTTCTCCCATTCAGTATGCTGTCTTTTACTTTTTGTTGGTTGTTCCCTTTGCTGTGCAGAAGCTTTTTATTTTGACGTAGTCCTAATAGTTTATTTTTGCTTCTGTTTCCCTTGCCTCAGGAGACCTATCTAGAAAAATGTTGGTATGGCCGATGTCAGAGAAATTAGTGCCTGTGCTCTCTTCTAGAATTTTTATGCTTTTAGATCTCACATTTAGGTCCCTAATCCATTTTGAGTTTATTTTGTGTATGGTGTAAGAAAGTGGTCCAGTTTCATTCTTCTGCATGTAGCTGTCCAGTTTTCCCAACACCATTTGTTGAAGGGACTCTTTTTCCCATTGTATATTCTTGCCTCCCTTGTCAAAGATTGACCATATAATTGTGGGTTTATTTCTGGGTTTTCTTTTCTGTTCCACTGATTTGTGTGTCTATTTCTGTACTGTTTTTGATTACTACCTCTTTGTAATATATCTTGAAATCTGGAATTGTGATGCATCCAGCTTCATTTTTCTTTTTCAAGATTGCTTTGGCTATTCGGGGTCTTTTGTGGTTCCATACAAACTTTAGGACAGTTCTGGTTCTGTGAAAAATGCTGTTGGTATTTTGATAGGGATTATGTTAACTCTGTAGATTGCTTTGGGTAGTATAGACATTTTAACAATATTTGTTCTTCCAATCCATGAGCATGGAATGTCTTTCCATTTATTTTTGTCATCTTCAATTTCTTTCATCAGTGATTTTTAGTTTTTGGAATACAGGGCTTTCACCTCCTTGGTTAGGTTTATTCCTAGGTATTATCTTTGGTGTAATTGTAAATGGTATTTTTTTTTTAAATTTCTCTTTCTGCTACATTATTCTTAGTGTATAGAATTGCAACAGATTCCTGTACATTGATTTTATATTCTCTGACCTTAATGAATTCATTTATCAGTTCCAGTAGTTTTTTATGGAGTCTTTAGAGTTTTCTTTATACAGTATCATGTCATCTGCAAATAGTGAAAGTTGTACTTCTTCATTACCAATTTGGATGCCTTTTATTTCTTTTTGTTGTCTGATTGCTGTGGCTAGGACTTACAGTACTATGTTGAATAAAGTGGTGAGAGTGGACATCCCTGTCTTCTTCCTGACCTTAGGGGAAAAGCGCTCGGTTTCTCTCCATAGAGTGTTCACTGTGGGTTTTTTTTTTTTTAATTTTTTTATTGTTATGTTAATCCCCATACATTACATCATTAGTTTTAGATATAGTGTTCCATGATTCATTGTTTGTGCATAACACCCAGTGCTCCATGCAGAACGTGCCCTCCTCAATACCCATCACCAGGCTAACCCATCCTCCCAACCCCCTCCCCTCTAGAACCCTCAGTTTGTTTTTCAGAGTCCATTGTCTCTCATGGTTCTTCTCCCCCTCCGATTTCCCCCCCTTCATTCTTCCCCTCCTGCTACATTCTTCTTCTTCTTTTTTTCTTTCTTAACATATATTGCATTATTTGTTTCAGAGGTACAGATCTGAGATTCAACAGTCTTGCACAATTCACAGCGCTTACCAGAACACATACCCTCCCCAGTGTCCATCACCCAGTCACCCCATCCCTCCCACCCCACCCCCCACTCCAGCAACCCTGAGTTTGTTTCCTGAGATTAAGAATTCCTCATATCAGTGAGGTCATATGATACATGTCTTTCTCTGTTTGACTTATTTCGCTCAGCATAATACCCTCCAGTTCCATCCACGTCGTTGCAAATGGCAAGATCTCATTCCTTTTGATGGCTGCATAATATTCCATTGTATATATATACCACATCTTCTTTATCCATTCATCTGTTGATGGACATCTTGGCTCTTTCCACAGTTTGGCTATTGTGGACATTGCTGCTATAAACATCGGGGTGCACGTAGCCTTTTGGGTCCCTACTTTTGTATCTTTGGGGTAAATACCCAGTAGTGCAATAGCTGGATCATATGGTAGCTCTATTTTCAACTTTTTGAGGAACCTCCATACTGTTTTCCAGAGTGGCTGCACCAGCTTGCATTCCCACCAACAGTGTAGGAGGGTTCCCCTTTCTCCGCATCCTCGCCAACATCTGTCATTTCCTGACTTGTTAATTTTAGCCATTCTGACTGGTGTGAGGTGGTATCTCATTGAGGTTTTGATTTGGATTTCCCTGATGCCGAGCGATATTGAACACTTTTTCATGTGTCTGTTGGCCATTTGGATGTCTTCTTTGGAAAAATGTCTGTTCATGTCTTCTGCCCATTTCTTGATTGGATTCTTTGTTCTTTTGGTGTTGAGTTTGATGAGTTCTTTATAGATTTTGGATACTAGCCCTTTATCTGATATGTCATTTGCAAATATCTTCTCCCATTCTGTCAGTTGTCTTTTGGTTTTGTTGACTGTTTCCTTTGCTTTGCAAAAGCTTTTTATCTTGATGAAGTCCCAATAGTTCATTTTTGCCCTTGCTTCCCTTGCCTTTGGCGATGTTTCTAGGAAGAAGTTGCTGCGGCTGAGGTCGAAGAGGTTGCTGCCTATGTTCTCCTTTAGGATTTTGATGGACTCCTGTCTCACATTGAGGTCTTTCAACCATTTGGAGTCTATTTTTGTGTGTGGTGTAAGGAAATGGTCCAGTTTCATTCTTCTGCATGTGGCTGTCCAATTTTCCCAACACCATTTGTTGAAGAGACTGTCTTTTTTCCATTGGACATTCTTTCCTGCTTTGTCAAAGATTAGTTGACCATAGAGTTGAGGGTCCATTTCTGGGCTCTCTATTCTGTTCCATTGATCTATGTGTCTTTTTTGTGCCAGTACCATACTGTCTTGATGATGACAGCTTTGTAGTAGAGCTGGAAGTCTGGAATTGTGATGCCGCCGGCTTTGCTTTTCTTTTTCAACATTCCTCTGGCTATGCGGGGTCTTTTCTGGTTCCATACAAATTTTAGGATTATTTGTTCCATTTCTTTGAAGAAAGTGGATGGTATTTTGATGGGGATTGCATTGAATGTGTAGATTGCTCTAGGTAGGATTGACATCTTCACAATATTTGTTCTTCCAATCCATGAGCATGGAACGTTTTTCCATTTCTTTGTGTCTTCCTCAATTTCTTTCATGAGTATTTTATAGTTTTCTGAGTACAGATCCTTTGCCTCTTTGGTTAGATTTATTCCTAGGTATCTTATGGTTTTGGGTGCAATTGTAAATGGGATCGACTCCTTAATTTCTCTTTCTTCTGACTTGTTGTTGGTGTATAGGAATGCCACTGACTTCTGTGCATTGATTTTATATCCTGCCACTTTACTGAATTCCTGTATGAGTTCTAGCAATTTTGGGGTGGAGTCTTTGGGATTTTCCACATAAAGTATCATATCATCTGCAAAGAGTGAGAGTTTGACTTCTTCTTTGCCGATTTGGATGCCTTTGATTTCTTTTTGTTGTCTGATTGCTGTGGCTAGGACTTCCAATACTATGTTGAATAGCAGTGGTGATAGTGGACATCCCTGCCGCGTTCCTGACCTTAGGGGGAAAGCTCTCAGTTTTTCCCCATTGAGAATGATATTTGCTGTAGGTTTTTCATAGATGGCTTTTATGATATTGAGGTATGTACCCTCTATCCCTATACTCTGAAGAGTTTTGATCAAGAAAGGATGCTGTACTTTGTCAAATGCTTTTTCTGCATCTATTGAGAGGATCATATGATTCTTGTTCTTTCTTTTGTTAATGTATTGTATCACGTTGATTGATTTGCGGATGTTGAACCAACCTTGCAGCCCAGGGATAAATCCCACTTGGTCGTGGTGAATAATCCTTTTAATGTACTGTTGGATCCTATTGGCTAGTATTTTGGTGAGAATTTTTGCATCCATGTTCATCAGGGATATTGGTCTGTAATTCTCCTTTTTGATGGGGTCTTTGTCTGGTTTTGGGATCAAGGTAATGCTGGCCTCATAAAATGAGTTTGGAAGTTTTCCTTCCATTTCTATTTTTTGGAACAGTTTCAGAAGGATAGGTATTAATTCTTCTTGAAATGTTTGGTAGAATTCCCCTGGGAAGCCATCTGGCCCTGGGCTTTTGTGTTTTGGGAGATTTTTGATGACTGCTTCTATTTCCTTAGTGGTTATAGGTCTGTTCAGGTGTTCTATTTCTTCCTGGTTCAGTTTTGGTAGTTGATACATCTCTAGGAATGCATCCATTACTTCCAGGTTATCTAATTTGCTGGCATAGAGTTGCTCATAATATGTTCTTATAATTGTTTGTATTTCTTTGGTGTTGGTTGTGATTTCTCCTCTTTCATTCATGATTTTGTTGATTTGGGTCATTTCTCTTTTCTTTTTGATAAGTCTGGCCAGGGGCTTATCAATCTTGTTAATTCTTTCAAAGAACCAGCTCCTAGTTTCGTTTATCTGTTCTACTGTTCTTTTGGTTTCTATTTCATTGATTTCTGCTCTGATCTTTATTATTTCTCTTCTCCTGCTGGGTTTAGGCTTTATTTGCTGTTCTTTCTCCAGCTCCTTTAGGTGTAGGGTTAGGTTGTGTACTTGAGACCTTTCTTGTTTCTTGAGAAAGGCTTGTATTGCTATATACTTTCCTCTTAGGACTGCCTTTGCTGTATCCCAAAGATTTTGAATAGTTGTGTTTTCATTTTCATTGGTTTCCATGAATTTTTTTTAATTCTTCTTTAATTTCCTGGTTGACCCATTCATTCTTCAGTAGGATGCTCTTTAGCCTCCATGTATTTGAGTTCTTTCCGACTTTCCTCTTGTGATTGAGTTCTAGTTTCAAAGCATTGTGGTCTGAAAATAGGCAGGGAATGATCCCAATCTTCTGGTACCGGTTGAGACCTGATTTATGACCTAGGATGTGATCTATTCTGGAGAATGTTCCATGGGCACTAGAGAAGAATGTGTATTCCGTTGCTTTGGGATGGAATGTTCTGAATATGTCTGTGAAGTCCATTTGGTCCAGTGTGTCATTTAAAGTCTTTATTTCCTTGTTGATCTTTTGCTTAGACGATCTGTCCATTTCAGTGAGGGGGGTGTTAAAGTCCCCCACTATTATTGTATTGTTGTCGATGTGTTTCTTTGCTTTTGTTATTAATTGCCTTATATAATTGGCTGCTCCCATGTTAGGGGCATAGATATTTACAATTGTTAGATCTTCTTGTTGGATAGACCCTTTAAGTATGATATAGTGTCCTTCCTCATCTCTTATTACAGTCTTTGGTTTAAAATCTAATTTGTCTGATATAAGGATTGCCACCCCAGCTTTCTTTTGGTGTCCATTAGCATGGTAAATGGTTTTCCACCCCCTCACTTTCAATCTGGGGGTGTCTTTGGGTCTAAAATGAGTCTCTTGCAGACAGCATATCGATGGGTCTTGTTTTTTAATCCAATCTGATAGCCTATGTCTTTTGATTGGGGCATTTAGCCCATTTACATTCAGGGTAACTATTGAAAGATAGGAATTCAGTGCCATTGTATTGCCTGTAAAGTGACTGTTACTGTATATTGTTTGTGTTCCTTTCTGGTCTATGTTGCTTTTAGGCTCTCTCTTTGCTTAGAGGACCCCTTTCAATATTTGTTGTAGGGCTGGTTTCGTGTTTGCAAATTCCTTTAGTTTTTGTTTGTCCTGGAAGCTTTTTATCTCTCCTTCAATTTTCAATGACAGCCTAGCTGGATATAGTATTCTTGGCTGCATATTTTTCTCATTTAGTGCTCTGAATATGTCCTGCCAGTCCTTTCTGGCCTGCCAGGTCTCTGTGGATAAGTCTGTTGCCAATCTAATGTTTCTACCATTGTAGGTTACATATCTCTTCTCCCGAGCTGCTTTCAGGATTTTCTCTTTGTCTCTGAGACTCGTAAGTTTTACTATTAGATGTCGGGGTGTTGACCTATTTTTATTGATTTTGAGAGGGGTTCTCTGTGCTTCCTGGATTTTGATGCCTGTTTCCTTCCCCAAATTAGGGAAGTTCTCTGCTATAATTTGCTCCATTATACCTTCTGCCCCTCTCTCTCTTTCTTCTTCTTCTGGGATCCCAATTATTCTAATGTTGTTTCGTCTTATGGTATCGTTTATCTCTCGAATTCTGCCCTCGTGATCCAGTAGTTGTTTATCTCTCTTTTTCTCAGCTTCTTTATTTTCCATCATTTGGTCTTCTATCTCACTGATTCTTTCTTCTGCCTCATTTATCCTAGCAGTTAGCGCCCCCATATTTGATTGCACCTCATTGATAGCCTTTTTGATTTCTACTTGGTTAGATTTTAGTTCTTTTACTTCTCCAGAAAGGGTTTCTCTAATAACTTCCATGTTTTTTTCAAGCCCAGCTAGTATCTTTAAAGTGATGATTCTGAACTCTAGATCTGACATCGTACTAATGTCCGTATTGAGTAGGTCCCTGGCAGTCGGTACTACCTCTTGTTCTTTTTGTTGAGGTGATTTTTTCCGTCTTGTCATTTTGTGCAGAGGAGAATAGATTAATGAGAGAACAAAATGCTAGCAGGGTAACAACGTCCCCAGAAAATATACTCTAAACAAATCAGAAAAGACCTGAAGCAGTGGGAAAAGAAAGGGAAAGAGAGAAAAAAGAAAAGGAAAGAAAAAAAGAAAAAAGAAAAAGATAAAGATAAAAACAAACAAAAGCAGAACAAAACAAAACAAAACAAAAACAGAATGTGATCAAATATGATCAGGCTGGATTATAGATCAGTGCCACACACTAGATTTTGGGTGTATTTTGGTCTGTTAAAAGAAAGTCCCTCCCAAAATTTTAAAGAAAGAAAAACTTGTATATGTACAAAAATAAGGGTTGATATGATGAAGGGATGGAATATGACTGTAAAGATGGAAATTATAAAAAATTTTTTTAAAAAAGGATTTGATAAGTTGTTTGAAAAAAGAAAGAAGAGGATTAAAAAAAAAAAAAAAGAAAAAAGGGAGAGAATGTGATCAGGCAGGGGAGTAGAAAAAAACCATACACTAGAGATTTAGATTATATTTTGATCTGTTAGAAGAAACTATCTCAAGATTTTAAAGAGAGAACAACTTGTATATATATGCCAAAAATACGGGTAACTACTATGAAGGGATAGAATATGACTTTAAAAATGAAAAATAAAAATGTTTTTTTTTTAAAAAAGGGATTGATAAGATGTTGGTTGAAAAAGGGAAAAAGAAAAATTCAAAAAAAAAGAAAAAAGGAAAAAAGAAAAAAAGTTAAAAAAAAAAATAATTAACTTTGAAAGACTAAAGAATCATGGTAAAAAAGCCATGAATTCTATGTGCAGTATTCCCCTAGCGCTGGAGTTCTGCCGTTCTCATTGATCGGTAAACCTGGTCTTGGCTGGCTGTTCTCGCTGATCTTCTGGGGGAGGGGCCTGTTGCCGTGGTTCCCAAATGTCTCTGCCGGAGGCGGAATTGCCCCGCCCTTGCCCGGTCTGGGCTAAGTCATCTGCTCGGGTTTGCTCTCCGGAGCTTTCATTCCCTGCAAGCTTTCCGTACAGCTTTGGAGGCGGAGAGTGAAAATGGCGGCCTCCCAGTCTCCGCCCCGGAGGAGCCGAGAACTCGGGGTCCCGCTCCTCAGCGAGCCCCCAGAGAAAAGCGGTCAGTCACTCCTGTCTCCCCGGTCTCCGGCCACACTCCGTGCTCACCCGGCCTGTGACCGCGCCTTTCTATCTGGCACCCGACCCCGTGCGGAGTCTCCAAACCCAGCAGATCCCTGCGGTGCACTCCCGCACCTCTCCTCCCGGGGGAAGAAGGTGAGTCTCCCCGGATCTGCCGCTTGTTGGGTCCCTGCTGGAGGAGCAGTGGCCCGACTGTGCCGCGGATCACGGTCTATGACAACCCCGAGCTGAGAGCCCGCGCCTGGGCTCCGTCTCTGCAGCCGGCTTCCCTGCTCCGATCCCTGGGCGCTCTGCCGCACTCAGGCACCCCCGGTCTTTCTGTGACCCCGAGGGTCCTGAGACCACACTGACCTGCGAGGGTTCCACCCCCCACTTCGCCACCAGAGTGACGTCCCTCGGCAGAGCAGACTTCTAAAAGTTCCGATTTTGTGCTCTGCTGCTCTATCACTTGCCAGAAGCGGCCAATGGAGGCCCCTCCCCCGCCGTCTATCCTCCCGAATATCGCCTCGGATTCACTTCTCCGCACGTCCTACCTTCCAGAAAGTGGTCGCTTTTCTGTTCAGAGTTGTTGCTATTCTTTTCTTCGATCTCCTGTTGAGTTTGTAGGTGTTCAGAATGGTTTGATCCCTATCCAGCTGAATTCCTGAGAGGAGACGAAATCCAGGTCTCCTACTGCTCCGCCATCTTCTCACTGTGGGTTTTTTGTTTAAGGCCTTTATTATGTTGAGGTTATGTTCCCTCTAAACTTTGTTGAGGGTTTAGGTTTTTTTTTTTTTTTTTTCTGAGATTTATTTACTTATTTGAGAGCGAGCACATGAGTGGTGGGAAGAGCAGAGGGAGAGGGACAGACTCTGTGCTGAGTGTGGAACCCAACGTGGGGCTCAATCTCACGACCCCGAGCCAAAATCAAGAGTTGGACACTTAACTGACTGAGCCACCCAGGCACTCCTGTTGAGGGTTTTGGTTTTTTTTTTTTAATCATGAATGGATTTGTGCTTTTTCAAATGGTGAATGATTTTTTTAATGTATTGTTGGATTCGGTTAGCTGATACTTTCTTGAAGATTTTTGCATCTATGTTCATCAGCGATATTGGCCTGTAGTTCTCTTTTTGTAGTGTCTTTATCTGGTTTTGGTATCACAGTAATGCTGGTCTCCTAGGAAGAATTTGGAAGCTTTCCTCCACTTCTGTTTTCTGGAGTAGTTTGAGAAGAATGTGTATTAATTCTTCTTTAAATGTATGGTAGAATCCACCTATGAGACCATCTGGTTCCGAACTTTTGTTTTTTGGGAGTATTTTGATTACTGATTCAATGTCCTTGCTGGTAATCTGTTCAAATTTTCTATTTCTTTCTGATTCAGTTTTAGTAGGTTATATGTTTCTAGGAATTTATCCATTTCTTCTAGTCTGTCCAATTTGTTGGTGTATAATTTTTCATAATTTTTTTTTTTAGTCCTTTGTATTTCTGTGTTACCAGTTATTTCTCCTCTGTCATTTGTGATTTTGAGTCCTCTTTTTTTTAATGAGTCTGGCTAGAGGCTTAGCAATTTTGTCGATCTTTTCAAAGAACCAGCTCCTGGTTTTATTGATCAATTCTATTTTTTTTTTTTTAGTTTCTGTATCATTTATTTCTGCTCTAATCTTTATTATTTCCTTCCTTCTACTGGTTTTGGGTTTTGTTCTTTTTCTAGCTCATTTATGTGTAAACTTAGGTTGTTTAAGATTTTTCTTCTTGAGGTACACTCGTATTGCTATAAACTTCCCTCTTAGAACTTCGCGGCATCCCAAAGATTTTGGATTGTTGTGTTTTCATTTTGATGTGTTTCCGTGTCCTTTTTAATTTCTTTTATTTCCTAGTTAACCCAGTCATTCTTTAGTAGCATGTTATTTTACTTAAATGTATTTTAGCTCTTTCCAGACTTTCTCTTCTGATTGACTTCTAGTTTCATAGCATTGTGGTCAGAAAAGATGAATGGTATAACTTCAGTCTTTTTGAGTTTGTTGAGACTTGTTTTGTGGCCCTAATATGTGATCTATTCTGGAGAATGTCCCATGTGAACTTGAAAAGAATGTGTTTTCTGCTGTTTTAGCATGGAATGTTCTGAATATATTTGTTAAATCCATATGGTCCAGTGTGTCATTCAAAGTCATTGTTTCCTTGTTGATTTTCCATTTGGATGCTCTGTCCATTGATGTAAGTGGGGTGTTAAAGCCCCCTATTATTATTGTATTATCAGTTAGTTTCTTTATGTTTGTTGTTGGCTGTTTTATATATTGGGGTGCTCCTATGTTGGGTGCATAAATATTTACAGTTGTCCTATCTTCTCGTTGGATTGTCCCCTTTATGATTATATAGAGTTTTTCTTCATCTCTTGTTACAGTCTTTGTTTTAAAGTCTATTTTCTCTGATAAAAGTATTGCTACCCCAGCTTTCTTATCACATCCTGCATGATAAATGTCTCTCCATCCCTTCACTTTCAATCTGCAGATGTCTTTAGGTCTGAAATGAGTTTCTTGTAGGCAGCATATAGATGGTTTTTTTCTTTTCTTTTTTTTTAATCCATTCTGTCACTCTAGGTCTTCTGATTGGAGCATTTAGTCCACTTATATTCAATATAATTATTGATAGTATGTATTTCCATTTTGTTACTTGTTTTATGGGTGTTTTTACAGTTCCTACCTCTTCCTTTCTTTTCTTGCTCTCTTTTCTCATGATTATTTGGCTTTCTTTAGTGGTATACTTGGATTCATTTCTCTTCATTGTTTGCATATCTATTACTTGTTTTTGATTTGTGGTTACCATTAAGTTTGTATATAACCTCTTCTGCATATAGCAGACTATATTAAGTTGATGGTCACTTAACTTTAAATCCATTCTTTACTCTTTTTCCTGCCATGTCTTAAGTATATGGTGTCATACTTAACATCCTTTTATTTTGTGAGTCCCTTGACTCATTTTTACAGATGTTTTTACTGCTTTTGTGCTTCCTACTTTACTTATGGTCTTTCCTTTCCACTCAAAGAGTCCCCTTTAACATTTCTTGTAGGCCTGGTTTAGCAGTGACAAATTCCTTTAACCTTTGTTCATCTGGGAAACTCTTTATCTCTCCTCCTTATTCTGAATGATAGCCTTGCTGGATATTCTTGGCTGCAGATTTTTCCCTTTCAGCATTTTGAATATAGCATGCAATTCCATTCTGGCCTGCAAAGTTTCTACTGAAAAATCAGCTGTTAGCCTTATGGGGTTTCCCCTTGTATGTAACTGTCTTCTTTTGCTGTTTTAAAATTCTCTATCTCTGCTTTTTATCATTTTCATTACTGTGTGTCTTGGTGTGGTCCTCCTTGGGTTGATTTTGTTGGGGGATCTTTGTGCCTCCTGGATCTGGATATCTGTTTCCTTCCCCAGATTATGTAAGTTTTCAGCTATTATTTCTTCAAAGAAATTTTCTGCTCACTTTTCTCTCTCTCCTTCAGGGATCTCTATAACATGAATGTTACTATGCTTGATAGTGTCACTGAGTTCCCTGAGTCTATTCTCATTTTGCAAAAAAATTTTTTCCCTCACCTGCTAAGTTTGATTACTTTCCATTACTCTGTCATCCAGGCTGCTGATTTGTTCTTCTGCTTCCCTTAGCCTGCTATTTATTCCATCTAGTGTATTTTTAATTTCATTTTTTGTGTTCATCTCTGATTGGTTCTTTTTTATCTCTTTGTTAAGGGTCTCACTGAGATCCTCCACTCTTTTCTCAAGTTTAGGGAGTGTCTTTATGATCATTACTTTAAATTCTCTATCCAGGGATAATACTTACATCCATTTCAGTTAGGTCTCTTTGTTGTGGTTTTGTCCTGTTCTTTCATTTGGGATGTATCCTTTGTGTCCTCATTTTGTCTAACTCCCTTTTACGAAATTCTGCTTTGTCTACTGCACTTGAACATAGTGGCCTTATGAAGAAGAGGTCCTGTAGTGCCCTGCAGTGCAGTGTCCCCTGTTCACCAGAACCTAATACCTCAGTGGTGTCTCCTATGTGTGTTGCATTGCACCCTGCTATTGTGGCTGAGCCACTTTTTCCTCAGTCCAGTCATTTGCAGTGATTCTCTTGGCTTGTTGTGGGCAGTGTTTGGTACCTGTGGTATTAGTGGGCCAGTCTGGGGCCTCCTTGGGCTTGAGTTGAGTCAAACCAGGCATTTGCCAGAGATGCAGTAGCACCAAACTGCAGGGTGCTTTCCCTATGTTGTCCCCTGAGATGCTTTTTTTGGTGGGCAGGGCCTGTAGTCAGACCAGATGTCTACCCCGAGCCCACTGTTGGGGGTCTGCAGTGTGACTGGTGTGTGTGGTTATCTTTCCCTCTGCCTGGGGCAGGAGTCTATTTGGAGTGGTACTGGTCCCTGCCAGGGCTGCATAGGCACTGCCAGGCTTGTGGCACCATTTTGGATGGTCTCTGGCCAAGAGCATATGGGAGGGTGTGGATCCACAAAGCAAGCAGGATGAGATGCAGTGTTAGCAAGGTTTGCTTTGGTCTTCTGGAGGAAGGGACCTGCAGCACTGGGGCTGAGGCAGGCTTGGCTGGGGGGCGTGGATCCACTGAAGCATGGCAGGGACAGGGCGTGGGTAAGCAAGTTAGGAAGTGAGTATCGGTGCTGTGCTGGTTCCCACAGCTGGCAGTGTTCTTATGCTGTGGGGCAGGGGAGGGAGGTGGCTCCTGCCAGCTTCTTTGCTCCTGGAAGAGTCTCCCTGCAATCTCTGTCCCTCTAGAACATGCTCTGAGATGAGTAAATAACACTCCCTCTGGTATGCCCCAGGAGGCTTCTATGCTCTATCTCCATGGACTGTTTGATGTCCTGTCCCTTTAAGGGCTGGGACTCAGTTTTCTCCTGCCTCGTGATTTTTAAAATTCCAGGTTTTAAGACCCACTGGTTGTAAGAACTCAAGAAATTCAACCCTCTGGTTTTCAAAGCCAGAGGTTATGGGGAGATCACCTTCCCTGTGCAGGCCCGCTGCTGTGATAGTCTGTTTCTCTCCCTACTCTGGGCCTTCTCTACATTTAGTGGAGGAGTTTGTTCTGCCAGTCTTTGGATTTTCTGGGCTCTTTACACTGATGTGAATATTATCTAGTTGTATCCATGAATGAGGTGAGTTTAGGGTCCTCCTACTCTGCCATCTTCACAGCAATCCCTACCTTTTGTGGTTTTAATTCAGAATTTTATATAATTTCATTTTCTCTCCTTTCTTTACATAGCAGTTACACTTTTTCTTCATGGTTGCCCTTGAGTTTATGTATTTTATATAATATACATATAATCCAACTCCATTTTTAAATAATGCTAGACCACTTCACAGGTAGCATGAGTACCTTATAGTAACAAGATCATCCTGATTCCTTCCTCTGTCTTTTGTATCATTGCTGACCCTCCTTTCACTTACATAAAAGCACATATATACACATAAGGTATATACATAAGCATAAAAATATAATATGTTTGATACATACATAAGTATATGTACTTGAATACATAGTTGGTATTATTTTGAATAAACTATTATGTTAGATAAATTAAGAATAAGAAAAATAAGAGTTTTTCTGTCACCTTTACCTATTTCCTCTTGATGGTCTCCCTTTCTTTATGCAGATCCAAGTTTCTGGTCTCACTGTTTTCCTTCCCTAAAAAACTTCTTTTAACATCTCATGCAAGACAGGTCTATTGGCAACAAATCCCCTTGATCTTTGTTTGTCTTAGTAAGTCTTTGCATCTCCTTCACTTTTGAAGGATAATTTCTCACTTTCTATAAAATTCTAGGTTGGTGGGTTTTTTATCTAAACACTTTAAATATTTCATTTCATTCTCTTCTTGCTTGCATGGTTTCTGAGAAGCTGGGTAGAAATCTTTTCTTCATTTTTCTGTAGATGTTTTTACTTCTGGCTTCTTACAGAATGTTTTTATTTTTGACTTTCTGTGGTTTGAAGATGTTATGCCAAAGCATAGTTTTTGTTTTGTTTTGTTTCTTTTTGGCATATACCCTGCTTGGTATTCTCTGGGATTCCTGGATCTGTGGTTTGGTGTTTGACATTAATTTGAAGAAATTCTCTGACATTATTATTTTAAAGATTTCTTCTGTTCCTTCCTCTTTCTTCTCCTTCTGGTATGCCAATAATTTGAAGAAATTCTCTGACATTATTATTTTAAAGATTTCTTCTGTTCCTTCCTCTTTCTTCTTCTGGTATGCCAATTATGTGAATGCTACTTCTTTTGTAACTGTCAGTCAATCCTTGGATATTCTGTTATCTTGTTTTAGGTTTTTTTTTCTCTGCTTTTTGGTTTTTAAAGTTTCTGTTGAGATGTCCTCAAGCTCGGGGATTCTTTCCTTTACTGTGTCCATTCTACTAATAAGCCCATCAAAGGCATTCTTTGTTTCTGTTAGTTTTTTATCTCTAGCATTCTATGTTCTTCTTTCATAGAATTTCCATCTCTCTGCTCACGCTACTCACCTGGTCTTGTGTGCTGTCTAGTTTATCCATTAGTGCCCTTAGCATGTTAATCAGGGTTGTTTTAAATTGCTGATGATTCCAACATCCCTGCCATACCTGGTTGATTTTGCCTTTTGGGATGCCTTGTAATGTTTTCCTGATAGCTGGACTTGACGCCTTGGGGAAAAGGAGTTGCTGTAAATAGGGCTTTGGTAACGTGGAGGGGGCATGTTCTGTAGCCTGCGACTGGGTCTCACTGTGTCCGTGAGCCGTGCCTCTGGACTGTGAACCTCGCAAGTGTTTTTCGGTTTTATTTTCCACCTCAGGTGGGACCGGAGGGCTGTTGTGGGCTGGAGTCGGGTGTCTCCCTTCTGCCAGGTCACTTAGTTCTGATGATACCCCAGCGGGTTAGGCTCTGATGAACTAGTTTCCCCAGAGGGAGACCTTGTTAAGGAGAACAGAAGGTTCTGGGGTATTTCAGATCGCTTCCTCCCCTTTCCCCAGCTGGAGGGAAGCAGAAGCGGATTCTTTTTCTGACGTTCACTGTGGGAACCTGGTCGGGCTCCTGGTGGTAAAACCCCCAGTACAGTGGGGGCCCCTGTGACTTTGTAGTTTCTAACTCTCGGACTTGTCCACCTGAGCCTCCAGCAAGTCCTCAATTACCATTCAGGTTTTCCTGCCCTGGCGCTGGTTCCTGTGGAGGCTTCTGCCCATGAGTCTCTGCTCTGGAACCCGTGACTCAGTGTTCACCTGTCCGTCTCCATTCTTCGGAGTGGTGGTTGGCCCTGTGTCCTCCCTCTCTTTTGGATCCAAGAGGGGGTGGCAATTTTGAGTCTGTTCAGCTTTTTACTTGGTGTTAGAACAGGGTGGTGACTTCCAGGTTCCTTGTATGCTGACCTGGAAAGCACGTTTTGCTCACTCAGAGGTGAGTTTTACGAGGAACAGTTTTTATGCTGTTGCCACCCCAAGATTCAAGCTTAAAATCTGTCAAGAAATTTGTTTTTCCTCTTTCCTCCTATCTTGAACTCAGGGCCACATCTGCCTAATGTGTCCACTGTCCCTGCACTGGCCCAGTGGATGGCACAGAGCAGGTGCTCAGGAGGTTGCTGGATGACGGGGAGGGGACAGCAAAGGACGGGGGGGCTTCACAGCGAGCAGGGCTGCAGGAGAAGGAGTTACCAGTGTGGGCGAGCACCTGTCCCAGAGCGTCCGCAGCAACCTGAGCCACTTGTCCCTTCGTGCCGATAGTCTCTGGCCCGGGTATTCCCCACGGCAGACTTGCAGAGCCAGGACGTTCATGTTGGGATGGAGCAGGTGCCCCCGCTCTCCCCACGTCGGGTGTCTGATTCTGTTCGGGCTGCTGTGACGAGATACCATGGACTCCGTGGCTTAAACAGCAGACATTTATTCCTCACAGTTCTGGAGGCTGGCAGGGCCAAGGTCAAGGTGCCAGCAGATGTAGGGTCTAGTGAGGGCCCCCTTCCTGGCTAGCAGGTGGCCATTTCCTTGCTGTGTCCTCAGTGGTGGAGGGACAGAGGGAGGAACAAGATGTCTTGAGTCTGTTTAAGAAGGGCTCGAATCCCATCACAGGGGCTCCATTCTCGTGACCTAAGCACCTCCTAGCACCATCCTAGATACTCAGTCTGGAGCATCAGGAATTTCGTGGTTGAGGGCTGGCTGTGCATTCAGAGGCACCTTCCTCGCTGGATTTACTGCGTGCACAGACTTTGTAGGGGTTGCAATCTCTCTACCTGCCAGGATGTATCCCTTCTAGCTCTGTGACCTTGGATGACTCCCTTAACCTCTCTGGGCCTCAGATACACCATCTGTAAAATGGGAGCGATAAGAGGGTTATCCTGATGGTTAAAAGGGACAGTTCACCCAGCGGAGTCCTGACTCCCTGTGCTCTGAGGGGTGTTGCACTAATAACCATCATCATCTCCATCATTGACAAGTGGGCAAGAACAGGGGAGAGCCCGGGTGCCACCATGCCCGGGATCTGAAGGAGTTTCGCCTCCAATTCTGTTGATATCCTATAGCTGATTTGTTCCTTACTCCCTCAGCCAATTCGTTAGTTTAACCAGAGTGTCAACGTCCCTGTGGCCAAGCAGGTATGTCCTCTGTTGGGAAGTGTAATCCATACATTTGTGTCCTTGGACATGGCTTTAGGATAGAACAAGGACATGGAGAATCAACAATTGCTGGGTGCCCTATTTGGCAAGACAGGCTCAGGGGCCCTTTGTACTGGGGAGGAACACCTCGAGAAGGCCTCCGGTGGCACCTGCTGTGAACCACCTGTCCCTAACTGGGAGGGAGGACTCCCAGGTCTTAGCTTCCCTGTTCTAACTCCTGGTGACAGTTGGGCCTGCCTGGTCAGGTTGCCAGGGCACTGACGAGCCATCACCTGTGACCACCTGCAGGGCTCACGTGGTGGCTGCCATCGTCTGTGTCCTCATTGCTCCCCTTCATGTGAAAATGTGAAATCATGTTTGTCAGAGCCCCTGGATCCTGATGCCCATGCACCTTGTACCTGCAGGCATCCGGATGCCCTCACG
Source organism: Halichoerus grypus (assembly GCF_964656455.1). Lineage (NCBI taxonomy): Eukaryota > Metazoa > Chordata > Mammalia > Carnivora > Phocidae > Halichoerus > Halichoerus grypus. The sequence continues at coordinate 135,555,622 of NC_135721.1, forward strand.
TCATGTCCCTGACACCTAGCAGTTGCTCTGAGGCACCCCGCGTGCCCTAAGCATGGTGGCAGTGGACAGGGCCTCTGGGGAGGAGGTGGAGGCATGCACAGCCCCCCGGCTTTTGCTTGAGATGTAACCAGTACAGGGAGTGACTTGTGCACTTTGCCCCATGCCCTAATAGTACTCGCAGGGCTATTGCGTGTTCACCAAACTCCACATGCACGTCTGGTTGTGTTCCGCTCAGGGGGCGACGAGCTGCTGATTGTGTGAGCAGTGAGCGCTTATCAGATTGTCCATGAGCATAGGAAGAGTGGCCCAGGGGTAACTGTTGCCCAGCTGTGCTCAGCACCAGCTGGTGGCAGTGATCGGTGAGGCGTGCTGACCCCAAAGGCTATTCTGTGGGGACAGTCAAGGTCAAAAGAGAAGCCCGAGGTGGCCGAGGGTGGACTGCATGCAGCCCGGTACCTTGGACTCCAAAGCAGCACAAGACAGTGTGTGGAGACCCAGGGAGGGAAGTCCGCGTTCGCGTGCACTTTGGGGTCACAGCAGAGGGGTGGGACCCCCCTAAAGAGCTGTTGGAATTGTCCATGCTTGTGCTCTCTCTTCCAGCAACTTTGCTCCCAGGAATTTCTCCCCTGGCTCTCCTAGCACACTCATGCGCAATGGTTTATATGCACGAGGGTTTCTCTGCCTTGGTACTTGTCACATTTGGGGCTGGGGCGCCCCTGCTGTGGATGGCGGGACCCTGTGCACTGTAGGAGCATCCCTGGCCTTCCCACCCTCAGCGCCAGGAGCAGCCCACCCCCCATCTTGACATCCAGAAATGCCTGCAGATGTTGCCAAACGTCCCCGGAGGAGAGTAGCTGCCTTTGGTGGAGAAGCGCTGATGCCTCTGGATGTTCACGTGTAATGATTGTGATAGGAAAGTTGGAAACACCCTGAGTGGGCATCAGTCAGGGACCAGTCAGGTTTTATCCCGTGTCTGCAGTGGACACACGCATTCAACCGAATGTTCCGGCTCGAGCATGAAGTGCATCCAAGCTGTATCGGGAGGTGATAGAACTTGAAAGTGGTTGTTTTTGTTAACTATGTAAAATTGCACACACGACCATATTCTATATTCTAAGGAAGAAAGAATAAAGGAGAAAGCAGACATTTTCTTTTCTTTTTTTTTTTTAAAGATTTTATTTATTTATTTGACAGAGACACAGCGAGAGAGGGAACACAAGCAGGGGGAGTGGGAGAGGGAGAAGCAGGCTTCCTGCTGAGCAGGGAGCCCGATGCGGGGCTCGATCCCAGGACCCTGGGATCATGACCTGAGCCGAAGGCAGATGGAAAGCAGACATTTTCTTACCCAGTATGATCGGGACCAACCAATTACGTTTTAGTCAAAGCAGCTGATGAAAGTCAGAAATAGAAAAACGGTGTATACGCGTATTAATCATGTTCAAGGTAAAACAGGAATGACAAAGGTCCGAGCACACACGAGTGCACTCTTCTCTGCCCCGGGCTGGGACCTCGATGGGGGTCTTCTAGCCGGAGCCCCAGGCCCCTGCAGGAAACACGCCCACTGTGTGTCTTTTGTGGCCTCCAGCTCAAGTTCTAGAAGACGGGGAGTGGAGGCTGAGGTGCTTCTCAAAGTGATGCGGGTGCTCACTCCTTCCCCACGGTTATTTCTTTCTGATTCTATTTAGGGGAGAAACAGTAAAATCTACGGTACCGTACTTGTTAACTTTGTAATGAGTACAAAGCAGTGTCCTCCTCAGGAGTGTTAGAGTGCTGATCGTTTCTCCCTCATGCTTACGAGGGACTTTTAGAGATGTACATTTACTTTGTACTCGTTACAAAGTTAAGGATAACAAGAACTAGTGTAGTTTTTACTGTTTGTTTCTTTCCAAATCTGCTTAGGAAAGAGCCAGCTGTTTGCACGCATACAGGGCTAACAGAGAGGGATGTGTCTGCGTGTGAGGGCAGAGCCTCTTCCAGGAGGTCCCCCAGAGTTGCAGGTGGTCCTAGAGAGGGCCGGGGAGCGAGGGCAGGCACGGCCGCCTGGCAGAGCACAGATGGGGTGAGAGCATCTCCCACAGGCACACGGGCCACACAGAGCGCGCGCGTGTGTGTGTGTGTGTGCGCGCGCGTGCGCAGGCAAGAGACTGAGAGAATTCTGTGCGCATCTGGATCATTGTCCTCGGGCGTGGGACACCACGTCTGGCCAGTCTGTTCCCCACTTCAGGCAATGTTGTGAATGCATCCCTAGGAGAAAGTCCTGGAAGTAAATGCCAGGTTGGTATGTATGTGCCTTTTGCACTTGACCCTCGGTGGGGAAAGCACTGTGGGGGGGCCGTGTTGACATCCCCTTCCCAGGCAGAGCAGGAAGCACCCATTTCCCACAGTGCCTTCATGCATCCGTTCCTGGGAATGAGAGGGGCAGGGAGAGGAGGAAACCTCCCAATGAGCCAGGACAGAAGGGGTTGCAGGCAGTTTAAGACAGTTGTTAAAATTTCCACCTGTCTATGCTGCTTGGCCTTTCAGAATGAGCCTGTCTTACTTTTATCATTCACAAATAGACCAAGGCCACTTTTGGGAAGGCACTGTCCTGCCTTGAGGACTACACGGAGCAGGTGATAAGAGCTTGACAGCCTGCACTAGGGGGGCAGACAGGCTGGGAGCGGGATGGGTGGTGGGCGAACGTGATGGGGAGGGCAGAGGGGGCTTCAGTGTGGGTTTGAAGAATGAAGGAGAGTTTGCCGGGTGGGTGAAGTCTCAGAGACAGGACAGAAGGTGCACTTAGGAAGCTGGCATGGGCTGCGTGGGGTCTGGCGTGGGTGTGCGGGAGGGTTTTTGTTAATGGAGCTGAGGGTTAATGCGGGGGTCGTCTTCTCTATCGCTCTCCGGGTTCCCAGGTAACCTGACGAGGCTAGGAATACCAGCCATGGCGTCACTAGCCAATATTGCTAATGGTGAAAAAAATGACTCTGATCATCAAATCATACCTGTTTTGAAAAGACAAATAAGTAAGCAATAAACACTTGAGATCCCAAGTGTAGTGAGGAGGCTTGAGGGGACCCTGGCAACTCAGCCCAGGGAGCTGTCCTAGGATGAAGTGATCCCCCGAGCAGCTGTGGGGCGGCTCCCAGCCCTGCCTGATCCTCCCACCTGAGCCACCTCACCTGGGGGAGGGTGGGGGCAGTTCTGGGGAGCCATGTGAGCTGCTTCTGGGACCCACCCATTGAACTCCTTGGCTGCCCTGTGTGCTGAGCAGATGAGGGAGACATTGGGTCGGTGATAGTCTTGTGAATCCAAACAATACGTTGAACCGAGACAGAACTCCTGTGGTGGGTTCCTCAGGTGGTGACAGGGGTTGGGCTTTACCCTGAGGACAGGGGACCTATCAAATGACTCTCAGGGGGAGTGTAACAAGATTTAGCGCCAATGATACAGAGAGAAGCTCAGAGAGTTTTCTGATGGTGCACCCCAGTAGCCAGGGGGAAAAATACACCCCGGATATTTGTACACTATAGGAGTGGTACCATTCAGATATGCTGCAAACATCATAAAATGTTCACAATAATAGTAATGAAGGAGGGAGGACGTGGAATGGTCACTACGTAAGTATTAACATCTCCTGCCGCAGCCTGACCTACAGAATCCTGGGAGTCAGCATGTCAGAGCCCGCAGGTGGGGTGGGGGTGACTCTGACGCACCGGGTCCAGAGTTTATCCTTGGTGTAAAATAGTATAAGAACTAGAATTTTTTTAAAGCTTCTAAATACGCCTTATTGTTTATTCAAGAAGTACCGTATGTCCTAGCTCTGGGCTGAGGATTCTAAGGACAAACCAGACTATCCGAGGAGCTCCCTGCTAACGTTGGAAAGCTGCCTTTCAGTGTAAAGGCAAGGAGTCCAAAGAGGGCCGTGTCAGGGTGAGGAATCCCAGGACACTGGGCTGGATGGATGTGGACGTGGGTGTGGGGAGAGGTGTGGCTGAGCACTTCCTGCACTGCCTGAGCTGGAAGAAGAGGTGACCCTCTCTGCAGGCTCCGGGACCCTTTCCCGGGGGACACATTTGTGAAAAGAAAAAGCTAAAATGTACTATGTTAATAGAATCCCATTTCCGATGCGGCAGAGGGTGTATTGAAAACCTTCTTGCAAGGAGTCCTGTGAAGTCACCTGTCCTGAGTTAGGGTTCACCTGTCCTCCCCACGGCACACATTGACAGATCACCTGCTCCCTGCCTCTCCTGGAAGCCCGGCCTGGCACCCCCGCCATTTCCCCCACGGACGCCAGGTGGCGCTGCAGATGGTCACTGGGAGGCAGGATGCTCCAGGGCCGGCTTGGGGACAACCTGGTGGCCTTGTGTGGTGGAGTCTCAGGTCTGGGTGGTTCTTGCTGGGCACAGTGCAGTCACTGGGGGGCGGGGGGGACTCCCAGACCCGTGATGACCTACAGCAGCCGAGCTGTATCTTCTTTGAGCCGTTACTTCTTGCCAGGGTTCTCCCAGGCTCTTCTCGTGCAGTCCACCCCCGACCCCCATGGCAGCCTGATGGGGTGCAGGGACTACTATTGTCCCATCTTGAGGAGATCAAGGTGAAGAGGGGTTAGGAAGGTGCCACTCTGAACCCAGGTCTCTCTAGCTCCGTGGATGTGAGTGTGCCCCCGTCATTCACGAGCAAACGTGCTGTGCTGTGAACGCCCAGCCTGCAGGCAGCCCACACACGTGGGGAGGAAGGACCCCCGAGAGGTGATTTCAGGATTGAGGGAGGAGTCCCAGGATGTGCACAGCCGAGAACGTGTGGATTTCCACATCATAAAGCCTTGGCGCCCAGGCCAGCTGTGTGCTCTGGGACGTCCGGATGCACGCCACCCCCCTCCCGGGAGGAAGTACATCGAGACCGCGGACCCGTTGGTCCTGACCCGCCTGCTTCAGGGAGATGCCTGGGCTGGGGCATGTGGGCAGTGGGAGGAAGATGGGGGCCGTGAGGAGGGCCCCGGCCGGGCGCGGGGAGAGGTGGGGCTGACCGGGGCTACCAGCCGGCGTGGGCCCCGTGACAGGATGCCAGAGACAGGGCGGCTGGGAAACCAGGTGCTTCTCATGTCACGGCTCTGGAGGCGGGAGGTCTGAGAGGTGGTCTGTGCTGAGGGCCCTCTTCCTGGCTGCCGACAGCCACCTTCTCACCGTGTCCTCCCGTGACCTTTCCCCTGTGAGCACAAGGGGAGGCCTGGCAACTTCGGGGTCTCTCTCCTCTCCTCTGAGGACCCCTGTGTGATCGGGTCAGGGCCCTGAGGTTGTAAAACCTCAACTTTAATCCCCTCCAGAGGCCTCGTCTCCTGATGCAGGCCCAGATCGGGGTAGGGCTTTGGGCCATGAGTTTTGAGGGACACCACTCAGTCTCTAGCACTGGGGCCGGGGGGAGGCTGAGTCAGGAGAAGTGGGCAGGAGCGGGGTTGGTGGGGCCACCGGCTTAGAGAGAATGCAGGGGAGAGGAAGGGGTCCCCTGCACTGTGAGCTCATGAGGGGAGCCCTGACCGGCTTATAGCCAACCAGGAACCCCACAGTCCCTTAGGAGCATTTATTGAGCACCTCCTGCATGCATGGTGAGTGAAGCCAGGGGACGTCTGGGGGAGACAGGTGAGCATGTGTACCTGGGTGATCCTCAGGGCTACTTGGTCTTGTTTTACACCTTCCCTCTTCATCCCATACTTCCAACGAGACCCAAGTGGCACATGACCTTTCTGTTCGTTCACACGAGTCATCAAACCTCACGTAGTCCCTGAGTCTTGGAGGCCGTTTGGTTCAGAGATCTGAATATCCTTCCCCTGTGGTGATGAAGACTTCTAGGTGATTCACTGTCTTCCCTGTCCCTTGTGCCCCCACCCCAGCTCCTCCCCCAGCAGGGGCTCGTCCACTACAGTGGGAGGGGCCCTGGGCTCTCCGATGTCCCTGCACAGGGCCTCAGGGCTCTCCCTTCTCTGAGAGCCTCAGTTTCACCTCAGAAGGACGTGGTCTCCTCCCTTGGACAGTTGGAGAACCCAAGGCCCTCTGGGGCCAGGATGGAGCCGCATAAACATGGAGAGGGTACTGGTCAGGTATGAGTTTCAGGGACTTGCTGCGGTAACAAATTGCCATACTTGGCGGTTTTACGTAAAATGAATTATTAGCTTACACTCCCGAGGGTCACTCTGGGCCACACTAAAGCCGCCAGCTGGCTCTGCACCTTCTGAAGACTCCGGGGGAACTCTGCTTCCTTGCTTTTTCCAGCTCCTAATGCTGCCCGCGCCCTGGGCTCACAGTCCCACCTTCAAAGCCAGCAGTGGCCGGCGGGGACTTCCTCACGTCCCTCTGACGCTGACTCTCCTGCCACCATCTTTCACCCCGTTGATGACATTGGCCGCCCCTGGCTAATCCAGGGTCACACGTTCGTAGTTTCTGGGGTCAGGAAGTGGCCATCTCTGAGGGCTTTGATTCTGCTGACCACGGTGTCCTTTGTGTGTGTGCGGCTGGGGTAGCTGAGTGGTCGCGGACGCCTCCCGTGCCCCGTTTCTGTACCATTCTCAACTGTGTGCTGGCACATGGTAGGTCCTCAGTGATGACAGAGGTGATGTGACCTGGGCTGTTACCCCATCTCACCAGCGACAAACTGAAGCCCAGGAGATTATGCGGCTGGTTGGGGCTGCATGGCCAGCTGGCCGTGGCCCTGGACACAGGCCCCGACTCCTGCCCCCTCCCACGTGAGCGCAGCCGCTAGATGAGGCAGAGCACCCTGCTTCTTCCAGAAGCCAGCCTTCCGAGAGCCCTGGGGACGTGAAAACGGGGGGTCCGCAGAATCACTCGCTTAGAATTGCCGTCCCAAGAGCAAAAATGGACACCTGGGTGTCCATCCCTGGGGGTCTGGATCAGCAAGCGACGGGCTATGTGACCATCACAGTCTGGGATGCCAAAAAATGTGTTCTTCCTGGGGAGGGTTGTCAGCCCAGGATGCCGGCCTCTGGATTCCCCCGTCAGGTTGAGAATTCTTACGAAGGGCTGGGCCTGCCTCCTTTTGAACAAGATGGATGGGGAAAAGGAGGTTGGAATCCTTTTAGAAGGCAGGTTGGTCCACAGCGTGGTTTCTTAGATGCAGAAGAGCAGTAATCTTAAGGAACAGCAGACTGCAGGAATTCGGGGGCCCCATGGGCAAGAGCCACGTGACCCCCTTCCCTGCAGCCCCATGGCAGGGGCTGGGCACCCTGGCAGTCTCTCCTCTGTCTGTGGTCCCCGTGGCTCATTGACCTCCAAACTCACTCTCTCTGGCCCCACCGCCTCCCCGCCCAGCTCCCTCCCTGTCTTCCTTGGCTCCCTGCTCTTGGTTCCTGTGCCTGGACTGCCCCTAACTTGGATGTCCCACTGGCTCATCGGCACATGCTGTCCCCACAGCCTGTGCCCGTGAGTGGCCAGCCTTCCTCCCTGGCTGTAGGGCTCCACAGCACGGAAGCCCCAGGTGTCCTGTCCTCTGCTCGTGTCCCCGTAGATGCCCTGACTGCCCCCTAGCTCCGCAAGAGCCGAAGCCAGTGCTGCCCCCTCGAGCAGGAAACCCACCCAGCTTCCTGGGTCTCCATTCTCCATTATGTCCTTGCCGTGTTTCTAGGGATTCAAGCTCCGGCAGTCGCCTCCTCCCCTCCCCGTCTTCCCAGAACTCATCTCTTCATTCAGGAAATGCGAGCCCCTCCCTGCGTCCTGCGTGGGGGAGAGGGATGGGCAGGAGCGAGTCCTTGCTGCTGAGGCTCTGGGAGTCCAGTGGCAGCATTTATGAATGCCCCTGCTGCTTCGGGCCTGGGCAGCTGCAGACCTGGCCTGGGTGTGGGAGCCACTGTCTGGGGCACTGGACCACAGGCAGGGCAGGACCATCACCCCCGTTAGACAGGAGACCCACGGGGTGAGCCCCACGCGGGTTGTCCGGCTTTCCTCCTGGCCATCTCCCTGGGCGGGCGGGGCAGGGAGGTGGCCTCGCTGGGACGAGGAGGTGGAGGGGATGTTCTGGGCTGTCGAAGCAGCTGGAATTTGTAGGACAGGGAATTGGAACAGATGAGCCGTGTGAAGGGGGTCCCTGGACGCTGGCGTGGAGACTGAGCGAGCCAGGGGCTGGAGTGTGCCCTCAGCAGGCAGGGTTCCACGAGGCTCAGCCCTGGTCACCTGCGGGAGGGAGGCCTGGGCCGGGGTGCTGGAGGTCAGGGGGGCAGGGGGACCCAGCCCAGACCGCATTCAAAGCCAGATAGACCCGCAGTTGTACGTTCAGGGTCTTAAAGGACAGGATGAACAACCAGATGGAGACTCTTAGCAGAGAAACAAACTATAAAAGAGCACTGAATGCAAATTCTAGGGATAAATGTATAATAGCTAAAACAGCATCACAGCCGATGAAAAACGGCCCCACCCTGTCACTGCTTGTGCCAAGACAGGCTGGAGGGCCCCTCTCACACGGGCTCGTGCACGAGCCGGGCCCCGGCGCAGGCAGGAGACCCCTGCCATCCTCGTCTCTCTCCTGGCACCCAGCCCTGCTTGCTCCTTCTCTTCCGCCAAAGCCTCCCAGCCTCAGCTCCTGTGGCCCGAGCCCCCGGGGAGCCGGGATGGTCAGTCTGGGCCGTGTTAGCAACATGACAGTGTGCATCCTCGGAGCAAAGACTTGTGCATCTCTGTAATTCCGTCCTTAGAATAAATTCCAAAGTGCCACTGATTGAGAAAAAGCTATCTCATGGCGAGTTTATCTTTAACTGCAGAGCTTCTCAGCCATATGTTCTTATTTATCTACAGCCCCATTTACATTTCCTCCTCCTTCCCAGGAGGGCCAGAAAAGCAGGGCAGGGTGGGGAAAGGAGCACCTGTCGGAGCTGAAACCAGCCCCGCTGTGGCTCAGGAGTCTCCCGTCCCAGGGACGAGGCTGCAGCTTTGGGGAAAGAGCAAAAATGGACACCTGGGTGTCCATCCCTGGGGGTCTGGATCAGCAAGCGACGGGCTATTTGACCATCACAGTCTGGGATCATTGGTGGCCCTCAAAGGGCAGGAGCTGGGTTGATTCACCTTGATCTGGACCAGAGCCAGATGTGTGAGCGGGACCACATATGCAGGGTGCCCTGTACGCCGTGATCCCACTTCCATAAAACGTACGAGTGACGTGGGAGTAAGTTGTTAATTGTATAGAAGTAGATCTGGAAGTAAATCTAAAACATAGTAGTGGTTTCTTCTGGAGCTGAGAAGTGGGCGGGAAAGGGGATCTTTTCCCTCCTAATACTGCTTTAAGCTGAAGCTGTCTGCGACAAGGACATGTTTTTGTAGCCGAGCAAGTGAACGTCCTTGTTTACTTGTCACAGCCAGAAGGCCGCCTGCCGGCTCTGTGCTCAGCTGTGACTGGGCCAGCTCTGGTCTCCCTGAGCCTCATCATCCCTCCAATGCATGCCCTGGGGTGGGCGGGGGGAGCCTGGTGGGCCCCTTCCAGCTCTGACCGGGCAAGCTCCCCGTAGGTACCGGGGAGTCTACTGAGATAACCCTATGGTTTCTCTTTAAGTCTGGTGATTTGGTGAATTACATGGATTGCCTTTCAAATACTCAGCCCCCTTGTCTCCCAATTGGTCATGGTGTATTCTCATTTTTATAAATTCTCGGATATGATTTGCTAAAATTGTTTGTGACTTTATATCAGTATTGTTGAGGTGCGGCAGTCTTTAAGTCTTTCTTTGATTCAAATATCTTTTCTGGTTTTAACATCACTCCATCCTAGCTTCGTAGGATGGGCTTTAAAGTGCTCACCCTTCTTTCAACCTTCTGAAATTATTTGTATAGAATTGGTATTATTTACTACATGTTTCATCATCAATGCATCCATCTGGCCTGTGGGTTTTTTTTCTATGGGAGAAGGTTTTTTGTTTTTTTTTTAAAGATATATTTGAGAGAGAGAGAGAGAGCAGGAGCAAAGGTGCAGAGGGAGAGGGAGAAGCAGGCTTCCCACCGGGCAGGGAGCCCGACGCGGGGCTTGATCCCAGGACCCCGGGATCATGACCTGAGCCGAAGGCAGACGCTTAACCGACCGAGCCACCCAGGCACCCCTGGGGGAAGGTTTTTAACTACAAATTCGATTTCTTTAATAGATAAAAGTCTATTCTGGTTTTATATTTCTTCTTGAGTGAGCCTTGGTAGTTTGCATAGAATCAGATGGAGAGATCACCTGTCTTATTTCCTGATGTTGGTAATTTCTCCCCCCTCCCTCTTCTTCCCTTTCTCCTCCCTTCCCCTCCCTACATCTTCCTCCCCTTCCCTCCCCCGCTTTCTCTTTCTCTCTCCCCTGATAAGTCTGCCTAGAGTTTTATCAATTTTATTGCTCTTCTCAAAGAACCAGCTTTTGGTTTCAATTGTTTTTTTTTTCATTCTGCTTCTGTTTTCGATTTCACTTTCTACTCTGATCTTTATGATTCCTTCTACTTCCTTGGTTTTAATTTGCTCTTCTTTCTGTAGCTTCTTAAGATGGAACCTGAGGTCATTGGTTGGAAGGCTTTCTTCTTTTCTAAGATAGGCATTAAAGGCTAACTCTCCCCCAACACCATTTTGATATGTTCTGTTTTTATTTACTTCAAAATATTTTCTAATTTCCCTTTTGATTTCTTCTTGGAACTGTGGGTTATTCCAAAGTTTTTTTTTAATGTAGTTTCCAAAGATTTGCGTACTTTCCTGGAGATCTTTTTGTTACCAGTGCCCAGTTTCATTTCACTCTGATCGGAGAACATGTCTTATAGGACTGGAGTGTTTTTAAATCGGTCAAGACTGGACTATAACCCAGCCCGTGGTTATCCTGGCAGCCGCCACACATACACTTGAGAAGGCAGTGGGATCTCCTATGCGGGGATTTTATAAATACCAGTCTAAACGCCAGTCAGATCCAGCTGCTTGATGGTGGTGTCCGTGTCTTCCACATCCTTGCACACATCCTTGCACACTTCCACATCCTTGCACACTTCCTTCACTTGTTCTTACAGTTACTTACAGGGGTCTTGAAACCTTCAACTCTCCCTTTAGATTTATCCTTTCTACTCTCTGTCAGGTTAGCTTTATGGTTTTGAACCTCTTGCCAGTTTCGCAAATACTTAGCATTGTTCCATCCTCCTGATGAAGTTGCCCCTTTATCACTCGGATCATCCCTTTATCCCTGATGGGGTTCTTGGCTGGGAAACCAACCGTGTCTGCTATTCACATGCCCCTTCAGCCTTCCTGTGGTCAGGCTTAGAGTGCTGCATCATTCCCCTGCTATTTCTAGGCTGTTTAAGTCTTTGCATTCAACATGTATGTTCTGTAGGCAGCATCTAGTTTGGTCCTGCTTTGTTATCCATTCTGAGCATTTCTGCCTTTAAGGAGGGTATTCAGACTATTTGCACTGAGTGCAATTCTTACTTAGGTTTAAATCCAGCCTCTGCTAAAATCCAGATCTTCGGTTCTGCATCTGGGCGGCCCCCTGCCCCCCAGTTCCATGCGGCAGACTCAGGGGTCCTTGGTCTCCCCCTTCACCTTCTCAACTCAGGCATGTTCCAGGCTCCTCCCAGTTCCTCCCCCCGGGTCCCCGGCCCAGAGACTGGGAGGTGGGGAGGCAGAAGCGGGGCATTCGTAGGGCTCACTTTATCTGGTTCCTGTCCCACCAGGATCATTGTGCTTTCCAGCACCTTCACCATCGTTTCGTGTAGCTTGACTTCGTTTTGTTTTCTTTTTGGGAGGAAGAGCCAGTCTCCATTTTCCGTCTTGGCCAGAAGCGGAAGTCCACACCGTCACTTTTACTTCAGAGGCTGAGGCAGATCTCCCCGGCACATTCCTCCTATGGAGTGAAGCTAGCTTCTGGGACCACATGTCCCCGGGTGGGGTGGGGGGCCGCTTTCAGGTCCCAGCTCAGATCCCGCCCCCTCCAGGAAGCCTTTCCTGAGCTCTACCTCGCGCCCCTTTCCTCTGTGGCTTATTCTCTGGCGCTGTGTAAGTCAGCAGGCACCTTCTGAATTTGTGTGTGGGAAACATTGAACAAGGAACCGTCCTCCCCATGGATGAGCCCGGCAGGTTTGTTTTTCTCTGTGAGTGAAAACGTCCCCAGCTCATGCCATGACTGCAGTTAGGGAAGGAGCCAGGCAGACAGGCAGCTCGGGTATGCTGGGAGCATGCACACGTAGAAGGCACACGTCCTGTGTTTCTGGTCATTACAGGTGCTTATTTGCCCCTTTCCCTCCCTCGCCTGAGCAGGCTCAGCCGCACACACCACAGGGCCCTCACTTGGGTGCTGGGCATAGCCGGGGCCCGGCTGCCCTGAGCAGATCCGTGAATGTCGCTCAGCCTGGCTGGGCTTCAGCGGGAGAGCAGGTGCTCAGTTGTGAACGTGCTATGTTTGAGATGCCGGGTAGGGACCCAGGTGGGGACATCCTGAAGGCAGTAGGTAAGCAAGTCTGGAGTGCAGGAGAAGAAGCCCCCAGTGTGGCTGCCTGGGGAAATCCCGAGCCATTAGTAGTGGGGCTGGAGGGTCTCATGGGACAGAGGCGGTCACGTGGGAAGCACGTGTGGACAGAGGAGTCTGAGGATTGAGTCCCGGGGCACCCTAACATGTAGAGCTGGGGAGATGACAAGGAACCAGTGAAGGAGACTGAGCTGCAGCCTTCGAGGCGGGAGGACGCCAGACTGGTGCGGGGGCTTGTGGGGAAAGAGAAGGGAGCCTCTCACAAGAAAGGGAGTGACTGACGGCCTGAAGTTCTCCAAGAGCCTCCTTTGCTTCGCTGGGGTGGGTAATGGGAGCTGACGGGACAGGGGCCTGGGGGATGCTGGGGGCACCACACGGGCTGGGGCGTCAGTGAGCAGGGCGCGTGCAAGGCTGCCTCCTGCTGGCTGAGCTGGAGCCCTGGTTCTGCCCCTCGGTGGCTGTCGGCGCCACTCTGGTGCCTGGGGAGAGGTAGCCGCATCACCCCATCTACCTCCCGCGCCCTGCCTGTCAGCTGCGCATTGGACAGGCACCCCCAGCGTTCGCTGGTGTTGGACTGGATGTGGCAACATCAGGCTTTCACTTCTAATTTACTTAATATTTTGGCCTATACGTTGATTTTTTTTATTGGCTTTTGCCAATACAGAGCTCCATAGGCTATTGAGCAGGACTGGTCTGAAGGTCCATGAGAGTCTTGGCCTTGGAAAGACAATAGAGTTTTCAACAAATGCACCCAGGGAAAGACATTTTGGGCTGGGCGAGCTCTGATCGGGTCCGGCGCAGCCAGCCTTGCACGTGGGGGCGTCTGGGGAGCCCACAGATGGGTCGGAGGATGGCAGTTCCTGGGGAACCAGGCCTGGCTGCGCCCTCCAGGGACTGCCAGGCGGCTGGTCTTCATGGAGAATGCAAACTCTTGGAGTTCAGGGCTACCGCAGGGCTGGAGGAGGAGGGGCCTGGTGCCGGACAGAGCGAAACTTCCTTACAGAGACTCAGCCTCTTTTCCTTGGATAAACGTTCCCTGTGTTGCATTTACAGAGTCCCGAAAAAGTGGATCCTGAACATTTTTGCCAGTTGTCTTGTTGCTTTTACGGAGGAGAGAATTTTCCAGCGTGTTTGCCGATGTCGCTCAGCATTGTTCTTTCTCTTTAAATAATTATCTATTTTCATATAAGGGAACTATGTGATAGAAGATATAATACAGAAGAGCAAATGAATGCATAAAGTGATCAGTTCCTGAAATTTCTGTGCCGATTTGTAACACCAGGTATATTTGCAAAATTAGACACCTGCTCATACACGAGTGTATTTCTATAGACGCCGTACGTACTTCCGTAAAAGCTGTGGTTACAAATGTTGCAAGCATCCCGTGAGTGTCTTCTTGGCGCTCAGTAGCTCGCACACCACCGTTTCCGATGGGCTTGCCACGGTCCAGTAGTACGATGCGCCGCAATCTGACAGGTGCTGTCTTGGATTTCTCGGTTGTGTGTAATTTCTTACTTTCATCGATGATGCTGGATGAACACCTTTTTATGTGCTTTTATGTGCTCGTCCCACTTGTTTTGGGAGGCAGACTCCTGGAAGTGGGATTTCTGGGTCAGAACACAGGAACATAGGTGTGTCCGGGGCACCTGGGGAGGGAAGCTGGCTCGCTTCCCACAGTCTGGACAGAAAGGTCTCGCGGCCGCTGTTTCCCAGCTTCACCTCCTGCTCCGTGTTAGCCCCTGCACTCTGGGACGCGTGCTCAGTCCCACTGGTGCTGATGGTCAGGTGCGCGTGCCGGTCAAATCTATGAAAAGGCTCATTTTAAGCTATTTGTCTGGAAATTTCCTTTTTTGACTTTTCAGTAACAAAACCTAGTAATGTGCTGACACTCTGGAGAAGACCCGAAGTGATCCCATAAGTTTTTGTGGTGGCCCTACTGTGTGCATGGGCTGTGCCTGGGAGGCTGGGAAAACCACTTGTTCCCAGCGTGGAGGGAGTTCTCATTTACATCTGGAAATCTCTGATGAGGGGAGCTTTTTCTCAGTGAAGAACAAATATGATTAAAGTTTGTAATAAGAAACCCAAGACATTTGCAATGGGCTTAAAAGACTTTCGTTATCAAAAGCTAAAAAGATTAAACTGCATTCAGGGCCGTTTCATGGTTGAGCACATTCTGGTTCTCCGAAAATGGCAATCCCTCCTTGCCATGTATTAGACCCTTGACATTCACGAAGGATTTGTCCCGAGACCTTCGAGACTCCCTTAACTCATGAATGCCACCATAGCTTTCAATTTCCCCCAGAACACACAGTAAAGACTAACGGGAAACACATGTGACTCCTTCAGGCTTTTTATGATCCTATAAATATAGGGCTCTAGTCATTTATAAAGCTATTAAAATAAATTCAGGCTGGAGCCCTTGCTGAAATGGTTTGTGGAGTCATTATTTTTCTCTGTCTCTATAAAACACACAGCAAACAAGCACATATTAGAAATTCAAACCTCAGCTGAGCCCCAATTTTTGTGTCTCACTTTATCCCAAACTTCTGTTGAACTATCACGTTATTAGACTCATTTCTCGCTTTGCGTCCCATCTTCGACACTGGACCTTGGCTGTCTTCAGGAGTCTTTTTTTTTGAGAAATAACCTTTCCTTCCACCCACGGGAGTGTCCACGTTGGATGATGGTTTGAGCCCTAGGATTGAAACCTGTGTCCCAATAGAGCTACAAAACCACACACCCTGCATTGTACTTCGCAGTTACTCGCCAGGGCAGGTGGGGAGTCTCATTCAGAAAGCTCAACGAACCAGAACACCTCCATTTCCTAGCCCAGTAATGAATGATCCTTCTCTGCTCATGAACACTGCCAAACCCCACTTCTCTTAATTTAGACATTCCATTCTCTGAGGTCTTACTCGCACCCTGATTTCACTCAGCTGATCCTAGACATGTGTGGAAATAAAGATCAGCCTCAGCCTGGAGACCCTGAGTCAGCCCCCCCATTCCTTCATTCAACAGTATTCATTGGGAACGTGCTGCATCAGCACGGATCTGGGGCCCGGGAGGGCAGACTGACATTGAACTTAGTCTCGTGCAGGAGACGGAATAAAGTAACTGACAGGGAAGAGATGAGATACGGGGGGGATTAATGGTGTGGTGTGCTGGTGTTTGGAGCCCCGTTGGGCCTCCTCAGGAAGGTTCAAGGCTGGCTGTGGCGACAGGGCTGGCCGTAGACGGTCTAGCAGAGCAGGGTGGCAGGCGGAGGGCAGACCGGCAGCAGTGGCCCTGAGGTGGGATGTTCTAGGGACTCAAAGAAGACCCATGTGGCCAGAGAGTAGTGGTCAGCAGGGAGCGTGGACCATGTGGGGAAGGGGGAGAGGAGGGGGCTGCCACGTGGGAAGTAAACTGTAAGTCATGGTCCACACTCAGAAGAAAACCTGGGTGCCATTAATAATCACCCCGGGGCAACAGGTGTTGACCAGGACCGTCCCTGGAGGCCTGGGATGTGTGATCGATCGCCCACCCGTGGAAGGCGTGGCCCATGGGTGGTGACATCCCTTTGTCCCTGTGTTGCCCACGTTCCCTCTGGAAGGCACCCCAAGCTGACAAAGGTGCCCCATGCCTCTGATGCCGAAGCCTTCCTGCAACAGGTGGGTGGCTAGATCAACCAGCCAGCGGTTGACTAACACGTGTTTTCTCCCCTTCTCTCCCCCTCTTTGGTGGCGCTCAGGAACACTGCCAAGGAAATGCAAGAAGGAGCTCTTGGCGGTGAAGCTGAGGAATCGGCCCAGCAAGCAGGAATTGGAAGACAGGAATATTTTCCCCAGGAGGACTGATGAAGAGAGACAGGAAATCCGGCAGCAGATTGAGATGAAACTCTCCAAGTGAGTAGTGGCGCGTCCCCACAGGCGGAGGCTGCGTCCCACCGGACAGCCCGAGCCCCTCAGAGGCCCTGCCTTCCCGGGGCCGCGCTGTCTCAGGGCCCCCACACGGGGCTCTGACGGTGGCTTCTCACCTCGCCACTGTCCGCACTTGGGATGGGACAGTGCTTTGTCGTGGGGGCTGTCCCGTGCGCCGTCAGGTGCTGAGCAGCAAGCTGGGTCTCTACGCGTGACATCCTCCTGTGACAATCAGAACTGTCGCCACACATTTCCAAATGCCCCCGGGGAGGGGAGCACATCCCCAGCCCCCCAGTGGAGAAGCTCTGGTCTATAGCGGCCAGGCCGGCGCCTGCAGGAGTGAAGGGGGTCGCTGTGGGGAGAGACAGTGACAGAGTGGGGAGGACGTGCTTTGTCGGTGTCCAGGGCATGGGGGAGAGTCCCACCTGATCATTTTCCTGCAAGAATTGCATTCGGTGTTGCCAGATCTTCTAAGTTGTTCAAGAAAAGCTGTAAATCTATATTGGGGGCACAGTGTGTGCACCAAGTTGAGCCCATCTGCCACCTGGCTGTGCCCCAGAGCCGTGAGTGAGCACCTTCTGCTCCAAGGGTCCCCTCGGCGGTCCCCGGGGTTGGCCGGCTGGAGATGCCCTGGGTTACGGGCCAGCGCGCGTGCAGCTGTGGGTCTCTGCGGCTGAGGTCTGTTGGGATCGTTGTGTGGCCTGCGACAGGATGCTTTGTAAGGAGGACAGGGTGGGACTGGGACAATGTGGCGGTTTCAAGTGCTGGCTGACTCTAGGTTGCTTTCCAGGAACTGGGGTCATGGGGGTCCAGAACCCAGAGCACGCTGGGCCTCCCAGCTCTCACCAGCGTCCCCTGCCACGGAGCCAGCCCAGAGCTGAGCTTGAACTAAAGGGCTTTGTTGGGAGTCAGGCTCCTCCAGCAGGGTAGGCCTCTGCTTCTTCCGATCCTCCCAAAGAGAGGGGCCAGATCGTAGCCCCAAGATTTGTATGTGGGTATCGGAGAGGAAATATTAATGGGCTTTCAGGCACCCAGTGCTGCGCTCAGCCACCCGCATGTTGCCATCTCCCCGACCTTCCTCGGGCACCTGTGGCGTATCGGCTGGGCTGGGCTGAAGGGACGGTGTCCTGGATCCCCTCCAGCCCACCCATTCCCTCTTTAAACCCCAAAGCTGGTCCTGCAGAGCAGGAAGAGACAATCTTCTGATGACGAGCTAGACCAGCTGTCCCTGGGCCCCACCCTTGATTTGCCCTTGACCCACACTTCTCACTGTCCCCTGCACCCAGGTCACCTACAGCGACCACGGGAAAATGCAGATTCTGATGAAGCAGGTCTGCAGCGAAGCCTGAGGGTCTGCGTGTTAGACGAGCTCCCGGGGATGCCGTTCCTGCCGGTCTGTGGGCCACACGTGCAGTAGCGAAGGTCTCAGGATCTCCCAGCCTCGGCACTCTTGATCTTTGGGGCCAGAGAGCTCTGTGGCGGGGCGTTCAGCAGCAAACTGGCTTCCACCCGAAAGATACTCCTCTAGTCTCCCCACCCGCCCAGCTGTGACAAGCTATAGTGTCTCCAGTCATTGTTGAGTGGCCCCCGGGGGACAGAATCCATCCTGGTCAACACGCACTGATCTGAAGGTCACCTTGGACTTCTTCTCCAGGAAGTCCTTCCTCTGCCTGAGGCCCAGGGCTCTGTGTTCAAGTGGACCAACCCTTGTTTCTGCTCTGTGTTGAGGAGCATGCACCCCAGGGTACCCACTTTCCACTGAAATCCTTTACTGAGTGTTTTCGGGGTGGAGGGCAGGGAGCGTGCGTGGGTGAAGCCCAGACGCTGGGTGCTGTCTCTGCACCTCGGTTTTCTCGCCTGTAAAATGGGGATGAGACCAGCTGCCAGGCCCACGGCGGGGGGCCTGGGGGGCGGTTCAGCATGGCACACGTTACTGCAGGCCACTGGGACGCCGAGCCAGTGTCTTAAGGACTTGGAATCATGCAGACCTGCATTCGAATTCTGCTCTCTGCTGATGCGCTGGGTGACCTAACCCCCCTCCCCCGGTCTTGGTTTTCTCATCTGTAAAGTGGGGTGCTGACCTTCCAAGGTCATTGTCTGTTTCAGGGAGATCCCGTAAGGAAGGCGTGTTGCAGAGCCCCTGTCATGCGGCAGGTGCTCGAGGCTGGGCTGCTGACCTCTGGGAGCCGGGTCCACTTCCTGCATCGGCTCAGAGCTGTGTGGCGGAGGGTGCCTGGTACTGACTGGGGCTCGGGAACCCCGTGGGGAAGCTTCTTATAATACAGATCCATGAGCCCCATCCAAACCTGAGACCAGAACATCTTAACCAGTTGCCTGATAATGCATGCTGAGGGAACCTCCCAGTGTTGGACCATATTAGCCTGATTGCAATGAGATCGTGACACCCGTCAAGCATTTATCACTTCATCTGGTCAATCAGCAAGGACTTAATTTACTCGTATGAGGGGTGGGCACTGTGGCAGTTGCTAGAGATACAGCCCCGGGCCGTGGAGGTCACTCCCGTCAGCTCGAGAGTTCCTGGAGAACAGCAGTGGCCTCAGACCCCTTTCCGTGTGGCTGACGCCCACTCCGGTGCTTGGTCCAGGGAAGATGCTCAAGAAACACACGCGGGAGGGAGGGGGGAGGGAAACAGATGCGTGAATCCCTGAGGGGTTCAGCTGTCACAGAGAGGAGAGGAGGCCGGGGCACAGGCATGGATGCCCCAGGGCAGGGGAGGGGACAGGTTCAGGACACGGAGCCCCAGACCAGGGTCAGCCCCTGCTGCGGGGGCGTGGTCTCCCAGAGGCCCTCCGGAGAGAGGGGTGTGGACCAGCATTTCCTAAAGTCGTGGCAGGCACTGGGAACCATTACGAGAGTGGTCTGTTTGCCATGGGACACGTCAGAGCCTTTTTTTTTTTTTTTTTTAATTTTTTATTGTTATGTTAATCCCCATACATTACATCATTAGTTTTAGATTTAGTGTTCCATGATTCATTGTTTGTGCATAACACCCAGTGCTCCATGCAGAACGTGCCCTCCTCAATACCCATCACCAGGCTAACCCATCCTCCCAACCCCCTCCCCTCTAGAACCCTCAGTTTGTTTTTCAGAGTCCATCATCTCTCATGGTTCTTCTCCCCCTCCGATTTCCCCCCCTTCATTCTTCCCCTCCTGCTACATTCTTCTTCTTCTTTTTTTCTTTCTTAACATATATTGCATTATTTGTTTCAGAGGTACAGATCTGAGATTCAACAGTCTTGCACAATTCACAGCGCTTACCAGAACACATACCCTCCCCAGTGTCCATCACCCAGTCACCCCATCCCTCCCACCCCACCCCCCACTCCAGCAACCCTGAGTTTGTTTCCTGAGATTAAGAATTCCTCATATCAGTGAGGTCATATGATACATGTCTTTCTCTGTTTGACTTATTTCGCTCAGCATAATACCCTCCAGTTCCATCCACGTCGTTGCAAATGGCAAGATCTTATTCCTTTTGATGGCTGCATAATATTCCATTGTATATATATACCACATCTTCTTTATCCATTCATCTGTTGATGGACATCTTGGCTCTTTCCACAGTTTGGCTATTGTGGACATTGCTGCTATAAACATCGGGGTGCACGTAGCCTTTCGGGTCCCTACTTTTGTATCTTTGGGGTAAATACCCAGTAGTGCAATTGCTGGATCATATGGTAGCTCTATTTTCAACTTTTTGAGGAACCTCCATACTGTTTTCCAGAGTGGCTGCACCAGCTTGCATTCCCACCAACAGTGTAGGAGGGTTCCCCTTTCTCCGCAACGTCAGAGCCTTTAATGCTGCCGCACAAGGTGCATGCAGCTCCAGAGGAGGGGGCGGGGCGTCTTGGCCGCAGTGTGTGCAGCCGGGAGGCCTTTTCTCCCTGGGCACTGGGACGGCCACGTGCATGGCCGCATGGGCACTCCTGGCATCGCTCTGGCCCCAGCCGTGCTGGAGGTGTTCCGGGGGCTGTGGGGTGTCCACCCGGACCCACGTGCCCAGACCTCACCCACGGTGGGCAGGGGAAATTCGTGCACCTTCCCCGCCCCCCCCCCCCCCCCCGCAGCAGGAGTTACTGGTGTAGTGGGAGGAATGTTAGACTGAGGACCAGGGAGGCGGTGGGGATGATCTCCACATCCTGGGATGAGGGTGGGGATGTGGGGCCACCACCTCGGTGGGACTTGGATGGCTAATGCTTTGGTGTGGCCCTGACAGCCTGCATAGGCAGGTGAGGCTCCCGGACCCCACCGTGGATCACAGGCTGCGGGGATCCGGCCCTCGGGGTATAGTCCCAGCCGCTACTGAGCACGGGTGGGCCCCGTCTCTCGCGGGGCTCCAGTTCCAGCGTGTCACGTGAAGAACAGGACAGTCTGTGCTTCCCGAACTGCAGCACTGTTCAGGGGGCTGTGACGAGAGCTTCCAGGTCTGTAGACCCCTGAGGGACCGAGCCTTCGTTCTCCTGTCAGTGTTGCTGCTGAAGCATGAGCCCCGTGTTCTACTTACATACTGTTTTTATGATAAAGGAGATTTCCTGTCTCTCCACCGGGGTGTTCTAAGGCTCACACGAGAAGCCGCGGGGAGAGGGGCGTGCCACGAATAGAGCCTCCTGCCGCATGCTGGAGTCATGATGGAACGACCCGTCTTGATCCTCTCTGCCTCCATTTCTTTGCAAACTGCTCCTTTCTTGTCACTGGGGCACAAGCCTTACTCATGCAGTCACACCTCAGCAGCTACTTCTGAAGAACCGTGACGTGCCAGACACCGTGCAGGGTGCTGGGGCGTCGGAGCAAACAGTACGGAGGCACTCTCTGCCCTCCGGGGCTTACGGCATCTGGGTGTGCTCCAGGCATGGCTGGATCCAGGTGCTTGCATGGCATTGACAGGAGTTGGTCTGTTTCTTGACTCTGTTGTGCTCCGTGTGACTTCATTCTCTGGCTCTGTCACTCGGACATCCTAATCCCCGAAGCTCCAGGCTTACATCTGTACGGGAGCCCATTCCTGAACCAATCACCTTGACCAAGGGGATAGAAGGGGCTAATTGGACAGGTTTGGGTCACATGCTCATCCCTGAGCCAATCACTGTGGCCAAGAGAATATGCTCATTAGTCAAGCTTGGCGTACATTGTTGCTGGTCTTGTTGGTGGGATGTGCACTCCCAGGAGGTTTGGTGTTGTCTCATTTCTAGTGAGATCGAACATTTTCTGTGTTTATCAGCTACTTGGTTTCTTCTTCTTTTCACGTACTTAACCTGCTGCCTTCTTTGTCTTAATTTTAGGAGTGTACTTTGGAAATTGTGGTTTCCATTCCTTTCTCAATTTGGGGGCTCGTATTTTCATTTTGTTCACACTTTCCTGTGTGCAGGAAGGTCATTGGATTACTAATCATGCTTCGGGCATCCACAGGTTTCTCTGTGAAGGGCCAGAGAGTGAATATTTTCAGTTTTGTGGACCCGACAGTGTGTGTTGTAACAACACGAGTCTACTCTCAAAGCACGAACACAGCAGGCAGCCCGTGTGGCACGAGTAGGCCTGGCTGCGTGCCAATAAAACTTTATTGATAAACGTAGGCAGTGGTGCACAGGGCATAGTTTGCCGACCTCTAACATACTTGAGGGTTCGTGCCGTTTGTGTCCTTTTCAAAAAATCCTTCCCTACCAGAGGCAAAAAATATATTCACTTACCGTATTATTTTTTAGCTGACTTCTAGCTCTGCCAACTGATAATGGTTTTCTATTTGGTAAACAAAGTTCTCTTTCAAAATAGAGTATCAAGTGAATTGATCTAAAGAGAAAAATAGTGGGGCGCCTGGGTGGCTCAGTCAGTGAAGTGTCTGCCTTCGGCTCAGGTCATGGTCTCAGGGTCCTGGGATCGAGCCCCGCGTCGGGCTCCCTGCTCGGCGGGGAGTCTGCTTCTCCCTCTCTCTCTGCCCCTCCTGCCCGCTCGTGCTTGTTCTCTCTCTCAAATAAATAAAAATCTTTATTAAAAAAAAAGAGAAAAGGGCACCTGGTGGCTCAGTTGGTTAAGCGACTGCCTTTGGCTCAAGTCATGATCCTGGAGTCCCGGGATCGAGTCCCACGTCAGGCTTCCTGCTCGGCGGGGAGTCTGCTTCTCCCTCTGACCCTCCCCCGCTCATGCTCTCTCTCTCTCAAATAAATAAATAAAATCTTTAAAAAAAAAAAAAAGAAAAATAGTGAACAGTGATGTATATGTAGTTCAAACACAGGACAAAATTATCACGAGGATGCCTGGAGTAAGAGAAGTCCAGGGACCCCCGCACCCCTGTCTGTGAGTGCAGAGAGGAGGTGGGAAGAGGTGGGGGCCGGGAATTGCTCTGGAGGGCCTGGAGAGGTACCCCAAACACACGCCCTGGACTGGGTTTCGCCCATTACTTGCTGAGTCTATAATTAATTTTAGACCTTGGACAAGAGCAGTTCCTTGAGCATTCATCACCAGGTGTGAAAACAGAAAAGCAGGTCTAGTTCTGGGGCTGCAGAGTGGCAGTTGAGACGTTGTGTCCCGGAGGGTCAGCCACTTGTTTCCCCACAGAAATGGTTTAATTGGATCCCTTTGTCTTTGTTTTGCCTCCTTCCAGGGTCTTCTGCTAGCACTTGCTGAATAATTCAGCCCTGGTTGCCATGGCAACACGCCATCCACCAGTCCCCCTCCAGTGTGCTGGCTGTTTTTGTTTTGATTTATTTTCCTTAATTTCTAGACCTTGAAGACTTCGTCTTAGGGGCACTCCCAGGGCTATTGGTGAAGTGGTCACAGTCCCCGGCTCCGTGCGCTGGGTCTGGGGACTCCGTGAAGATAGAGGCCTCCCTCCCTATGGGCGGGCAGCGCACCTCTGAAACGTGTCCACCTGGCGTCAGGCAGCATGTTAGGGACCCACAGCCCCCGTGTATCACACAGTAGGCGTATTCTGGAAATCAGGCCCAAAGCCGTGGACTTGTGCACCACATAGAGGGCGTGGTGATTAAGGATGCCTGGGAGCTTTCGCTTCTCAGGGTCGACCCCGTGCAGTAAGTTCTGCTTGCTTTCCCTCATTTAATTTAATCCTTGCAGGAACTGGGTAAAATAGGTATTCTTTTTTTTCCTCTGATTTTTTTTTTAAATTTTATTTTATTATGTTAATCACCATACATTACATCATTAGTTTTTGATGTAGTGTTCCATGATTCATTGTTTGCGTATAACACCCAGTGCTCCATGCAGAATGTGCCCTCCTCAATACCCATCACCAGGCTAACCCATCCCCCCACCCACCTCCCCTCTAGAACCCTCAGTTTGTTTCTCAGAGCCCATGGTCTCTCATGGTTCGTCTCTCCCTCCGATTCCCCCCCTTCTTATCTCCATTTTACAGATGAGCACACTGAGCCTTTAGGAGAGGCTCAGTGACTTGCTCGGGGTCCCACGGGTCCCATGATTCCAGGTGTGTCCCCTGGAACCCCACGCCCGGGCCCAGGGGAAGCGTTCTGGGAGAGTTCTGCCTCATTTATCTCAGGGCCTTGCGTTTTCTCATCGTGGTCTGGCTTCCTTCTGTCAGGGGGCATCTGGGGGCTTCCAGCAACACATCCGGCCCTTGGGCACAGAGTACTTCCTGTCCCTGTCCGGGTGGGGGGACAGAGATGATGCAGAGTGTCCCCCCACCCCGTGGAGTAGTGGGGGGTTCATGATGTCCAGGAAGGGCCCCTCAGCCAGACACAGGCTCTGGGGAAACGTGGCAGGCGGGCTCGATCCCAGCCTCCCCGTCACGGCGGTGGGAACTGGGGAAAGCACTGCCGTCTCTGAGTCTCCTCCCGGGTGTAAGATGGAGACAGGGCAGCGCCTTCCCCCGGTTAGTCCTTGCAGGAACAGAAAGCACATTCCTGGTGGGAGGCACTCAGGGGGATGGACCTGCTGCTGGTAGGCACTTGGCCGGGGGCCCCCTGGGTTAGTGGTCACCTGCACGGGAGGATTCGGCAAGCATCCCCCGTACACTCACCTGGAGGCCAATGAAGCCTGCAGGTCGCAGAGTAGCATCGGCATCGTTGTTAATGCCGATGTGATTGCTGTTCTCGCTCGTTCGTATTTGTGGCTGCTGTACAATCCGCCTGGACAGAGGGCCCGGGTGATGCACGGACTTTCTATTAACTGTTCCGTTAGGGGCCCTCCACTCCAGGGCCACGTCGTGAGAAGCTGATTAAGGCTCACGAATGTCCTTTGGGAGTTGGTACTTAGCATGTTAACACAGGAGTTAAATGATCCTCAAGCTTGTCCCTTTGTACATTTTGTTCAGCCGTATCCAGAACAGTCTGCCACCACTCAGCCTCCATGGAAACACAGGTTCCCGGGGGGGGGGGGGGGGGAGGTATGCAACTGCCCCACCCGCCATGGTCGCCTCGAAATCTGCAGAATTTGAAGGAAGAAGCTGGATGCTTTGAGGGATGGGGATGGAGATTGGCATCTGCTTTATCGTGGGGTCACCTGGACCTGAGTACCAGCTTTGGTACCTTCTGTCCACTGAAGCCTCAGGGTGATGAGGGTCCCTTGTGTGGTCTCCGTTCTGTGGACACAGAATTTCAAAAATACAGAAACCTTTCTTTTTTGTGGGCTAACCAGAAAAATAAATGACTTTTCACTGCTGGAAACGAAGCCAGTCTTTTGGGCGGGGGTGAAACTTCATTGCCTGGGGCGGGGGGTGGTTCCTCACAGCAGCCGGGCATTGATAGATATTTGCCAATTGAAGAAGCGTCGCTCCATTCCCCCCACCCTGCAGGGTGGGAACCCAGCTCATCCTGAGCAACTCGGCTCCAGTTCCACAGGCATCCTGCAAGACGGTCATATAATGATCGTTGCTAACATTTTCCGTACCAGCCTCCTGTGGAGTGCTTCTTGAATATTCTCCCCTTGAAACCTCACAAGGGTTCTCTGGGGTAGCTAATATCAATGGTCCTATTTTTCAGATGAGGAAAATTGGCTCAGGACAGTGCAGTCACTTGCCCATGGGTGCACAGCAGGAAACGTGGGTGGGTAACTGGTCTTCTGGTTACACCAGTGCCCATCTCTGACTGTGCATCTGGATCACTAGGGAGCTTTGTGGAAACACAGATTCCTGGACCCTGCTCCAGATCTCCTGAGTAGGGATCTCTATTTTAACAGGGCGCTTCTTCCTCAAGTGTCCCTGCTGCCCTGAGATGCACTGTGTCTCTTCCTCAGGACCCTAGGAAGACTGTTCTCTGAGGCTTCAGGATCCCAATAAACTGTGTTCTGCCCGTTAGTATCTTAAGGAGAATGCACACTTTAGGGGCATCTGGGGGGCTCAGTTAAGCGTCCAACTCTTGATCTCAGCTCAGGTCTTGATCTCGGGGTTGTGAGTTCAAGCCCCATGTTGGGCTTCATGCTGGGTGTGGAACCTACTTAAAAAAGAGAGAGAATGTACACTTTGTAATTAATTGTGTTTCCCTTTTTGCTTTGGCCACCAGGACGCTCAGAGCCAAGTGTGCAGCTCGCTACCTGTGGCAAAGCTGTTTTATCATTTGGGGTGTGGGTCCACGTTTGACCTTCTCTTGTATGCCCTTTGCCTGGATTTCCTCAACTCTTCATTTTATCTCTATGGCATATATTTTTCTATACATGGTTTCAAAATTATTTCTAGATTTTACTGTAAAAAGTAAGTAAAAATACATATTTTTTAAGGGAGACCCTCTTAGCAAATATGAGATTATGCCACTTTAGCATCCTGTCAGAAGGGTTTCCGTAGTGTGACACAGAATTCAAATGTTGGTTTTTAGTAATGTCTCGTCTCAAAGGAGCAGACGCATCTGCTAGCTTGGCTCTTCCCTCCCACAGTCAACAGACTGGGAGTTTCCTTCAAGATCTTTACTTTTAAAGTAAAACTACAAGGCTCATTTTCACACGTCCGTGTTTTCCTTTTTATGGATTATTGTCATGAGCTACATTTCCAGAAACAGGAGGAGAAGAAAAGCAAGAAGAGCAGGAGGAGGAAAAGCACCTTGAATTAGACAACGTCCGCATCACTCGGGAGCGAGGCCACTGGTCAGGGAACACAGGCGGACCCCAGCAGGTGCGCGGGTGAGCAAGCCTGGAGCGCGCGTGGCTCGGGAGAAGGGAGCCAGGGTGGTAAACAAACCCATGGGAGGCTCTCGACTTCATTAGGAACTGCAGACACGGAAATTCGTAACAACAAAGAACTTTTCATCCCCAAGTAAAATGACAACCGAACTTTCAAAGAATACTACTTTAAAATACGACTCTCTCACGTGTGAGCTGACCTAAGTAATAGTAAGGAGCCGCAGAATCCCGCGCAGCCGGGTGAGGCGGTGGCTCCCACGCGCTCCCCTCTGCAGAGCGAGCAGCCCGCGTGAAGTGCGTTGTCCCTGAACACTCCACTTCCGGGAGGTTCTGATGGAAGACGGAGGAGAAGAATGTGTGACGGTTAACTTTGGGTCCCAAGGAAGCACGATGATTCCGCCGTCAGCAGGTTCTGCTTTGCTGGGGCCGCTGTGGAGCAGACGAGGCACCCGTCGGCCCCCCAAGTCTCCCGGCCTCTTTGCCGTCAGGACCGCGCAGAGGGACGGGCGTGCCCACCGGTTCCGGACGCAGCCGGGCTGCTTCTGTGGGGGGCACTGTCCTGACCCGTCCTTCCCGTCAACACAACGAGGTCGGCACCGTGATCCCCGATCGGAGCAAATGTTAATGACTCGGTGCGGGTGACGCACTGCTGGGTGGGGGTCCGGATCCAGCCCGGCCCCGGGGTAGGGTGCCCAGAGTCAGGCTGCCTGCAGCCGGACCGCGCTGGCCCTGGGGAGGTCATGAACCCCCGGTCTGCTCCCCCTACCACCTGGGGGCCCTAACCGTGCTTGCTCCCCGCGACTGCGCAGGTGACAGGGACTCGGGATGCCCACAGCACACGTGGCCCGAGAGCCTGGCCACTGTCTTCCCACTTCACCTTTGCCCACACACCTCCTGTGACTCCCAGCCTCATGGGGACAGGGCGTCGCCGTGGGCGCAGACCGCCGCACAGCTCCCCGCGGCACCCACGGGCATGAGGCGCAGGACCGAGCGTGCCAGCCAAGCGCCGGGCATCTCCATCCCGCAGGTGTGGGAGGTGAGGCGGCTCTGTCTTGGGGCCTGGGACAGCACGTGCTCAGTGAGCGGCAGTTCAGGCTGCGAGGCCGGCCGGGGTGAGCAGGGCCTTTGTTACACGGCAGGGTTGTGCGTGAACCTGCGTGGCCCACGAGTCTCACTTCCACACACGTGTCCGTGACTCCATTTCCTGGTAATAAGAGCAACAGCAGGGTCTTGGCCCCTGGCTGCTGGGGGGGCGCCGAGCCGATTGATTTTCTGGCCTGACCAAAGTCCCGGGCCGGGACTGTCGTCTTTGCTCTGCAGATGAGGAAACTGGGCCCGCGTGGTGGTGTCCCCGCGTCTCACAGTTCGTGAGCAGCGCATGGTAGGTTCCGGAGCCCCTGCCCCCAGCCACTGGGTCTCCCCACCCGATGCCAGGGTGCCCTGCCCCCATCTCGCATACGGTATAGAAAGCTACCGACCTAATGCGGCTGGAGCTTCCGGCGCGTGTCCTGTTAACGCAGCAGCTAACGTCCCCTCGGCCGGGCTGAGTCGGTCTGCTTCAGCGGCGGCAGCCCTGGGACTCTGCTCTGTGTCCCGTGCAGCTGGGGGCTCCGAGCACCTGTCACTGCATCAGTCCTAGAGCATCACTCGCAGGCCCAGCATTTTGCAGACTGGTTTTTCCAACCGCTCCAAATGCCCGTGGACACAGCGGAGTGCTCGCCCCCAAGTACAGAAACGTCCGGGTCTGGGGGGCAGGAATGAAAAGACTTGTTCTGAGATGCACAAAGACAGGCATGTGCCCCCACCATGGAGCTGCAGGGTCTAGGAGGGAGAGGGGATTGGGCAGGAGGGAGGCAGGGGTGGGGACGGGCATCTGAGAGTGTGTGGCTCGGAGCATGATTTTGATGGATCCGTAGGCGTCCGTTAACCTGCAGGCAGGAGCACAAGGGTGTTCCAGGCTGAGAGCACCACCCCCCCGCGCCCCCCCCGGCCCCCCCCCCCCCCGCCCCAGCTAACAAGCACCAAGTCCAGAGCCAGCGTGGCTGTGGGGACGCGGTGTTGCTGTGGAGGGCCGTGGTGGGCCCAGCAGGGCCAGGGGTGGGCTTTCTATGCTCGCCATCCACAGGTAATTGCCTCTGCTTGTCCCTGGCCTAGCTCAGGGTCACCTCCCCGGAGGGATCTGCCATGACCACCCCTGCCCCCTTACTCTCCCTGACTCTCCAATCACATCGTCCTATTGTTTTCCTCATCACCCTGCTGTCTGAAATTGCCTCTTTTTTTGTTTCTTCCGGGTCCGTCTCCCTGACACTGGGATCCTGCCTGTCTGGTCACTAATGTGCCCTGATGCATTCAGTAGGTGCTCAGTAAGTTGGTGCTAAGCAGTGAACAGAGATGTCTGGTCTTTGCAAGAGGCGGCGGGCCACCCCTGAGGGGTCACAAGCAGGAGCGCCGTGGGGTGAGGGGCATCTGAGGAAGACCGCTCTGCCGACACATGGGGGGTCGAGTGCAGGGAGCAGGCTGGGGCGGGTGGACACTGGTCCTGCAGGTGCTGGTGGCCAAGGAGATGGACACTGTCACATGGGCCATGGGGTGGAGGGCTGTGGACTTGAGAGCACGGGAGGGGAGGAGCAGAACTGGGGGAGAGGGTGAGGGCTGGAGGAGCTCACCCACCAGGGTGGATCTGGATGCTCTGCCCCCCAGGGAGGGGACCCAGGAAGGAGGAAGGGAGATGCATGGAGGGGGTTCTGTGTGCAGGTCTGGACAGCCTTGGTGGGACCCCTGGCACATCCAGGTCCCTGGCACGTTTAGCAGTGGTTAATCCACGAGTGCAGGTGAGCTTGCAGAAGGGGTGTGTAGACCGCGCGGGGATCCCGCAGGAGCGGGGGAGACCCCGTGGGGAGCCTCTGCTGGCAGCTTTGAACTGATCGGTTGTGGTCAAGAGCAGCACCAGCTCAGGATTAAGGACACTGAGGGACCGGCATGGTATTTCATAGGGTTGTGTGTTTCCCGTTACTGTCGGTTCATTTCGTACCAGGTATCTTCCTTCTGACGTCATGCTGCTTTCACAGAGAGCGAGCAAGTGGTCAGTAGTTTTTCACTGACCTCCAGGGACAGAGCAAGCCTCTTGATCTCCTGGAAATGGGGCAGCATGAAATGCAAGCAAAGCAAAATACAGGGGACTTGGAATCCACTTTTCTGTGTTCTGAAAGCCTGCAGGGCTCAAGCTATTGGCCCTTGCTGAATAATTTGGGATTTGGGGTTGGGCATATTAGGAGCTGAGTGTTTGTGTTTGGATGAATCGGGCTGTGGGGAAGGCTATGATCTTCCTCAGATGCCAATGAGGGCTGGCTGGGCCTGAGCTCTCCTGATCCATCAGAGGTGGGAGTCTGAGCAGCTGACCTAGGACTCAATCAGGAGAGGTCTCAGGTTGAGGACCACCCCTTGGTGGCAGAATACTCTCCCAGCACCAGCTTGACCCCTCGGCAAGGATCCTGAGAAGCTGAGCTCAGCTTCCTGATGCATCAGAGCACATTCATTGGCTCAGTGTCGGAAGCTGCCAATGGGTCAGTTTCCAAAGGAGTTTTTAGAAATTGGAGGGAGTAAGGTGGATGAGTAAATTCATAAAGAACTCATTGTGCCCAAGATCACTCTTGAGCAAAAAAACCCCAAACCCCCCCCAAAAACAAAAAAACAAAATAAAAAACAAACAAAAAAACTTAACAGCTGGGCATCTTCACCAAAAAGAAAGAAGCACAGCTGTGTGGGGAACATAAATTTGGAGCTATAATGGGCTTTCCTTTTCACTGTGAATCCCAAATTTGCAAAATGCAGCATCATGCCCATGATTATTAACCTTTAAGGTCATGGATTTAAGAATCTGAGGCAAGCTTTATGTATCCTGGGCATGCAAACATTACTGGAATTTTACCCGTGTAGCCGCTGCTTGTCTGGGCTCAGGACCTCATGATGTCATGTTAGCTAAGCCCAGGTGATAGATCTCACCATCTCCGTTTCGCCTGTGAGGAAACTGAGGCTCAGAGTTGTCCGTAGCCAGGGAGTAGCTGAGTGAGGACATGAGCTTGAGCCTGCCCGGCTCAGCTCCGATCCGAGTCCTCAGCACCCACTGCCTTAGCCCCATCACAGCACCCTGAAATGTGCCATGGGCCATCCCTGGTTCAAGACCACTGATTTGCTCGTGTGATTCTCCACCGAGGCAGAGAAGGAAAGGACCCTGTTTCTTTGATGCTTTAACCCCAGTGCCTGCCCTACCGCCTGGTATAAAACAGGCTCCCAGCCAGCAACTGTTGAATGGACGGGTAGCTGGAGGGCTTAGCTGAGGGCTGTGGAGGGACGCATAGTTATGTGGATGGGTGGGTAGACAGAGAGATGGATAGAAGGACGGATGGTTAAGTGGTTGTGTAGTTAGGTGGGTGGGTAGATGGATGGTTGGTTGGGATGGATGGATGGTTGGATGGGTGGACATCAAGGTGGACCCCACAGAGTGGGTAGGCTGCAATTCAGTAAGAATCCGATTCCACGAAGTAAATATGTATTGAATGAATGACGTCCTTTATGTAGTGGGGTCTTTGGACATCTTTAAGCAGTGATTCCATTCACCAGTTTGATGGGTAACCAACACATTCAGAAGCGTATCTGTGGGTCATGTGCATCTTCATAGCCGCACTGGGCATTCCTAATTTTGGAGCGTGCTTCTGTCCCGGGGCGCGTCCTCGCCGTGGTCTGTATGCATGTCCTGCTGCAGGGCTGCCCCCAGCTCAGCTGACCAGACTGGGCCTCAGCTGGGCTGCAGGTCCTTGGGCCCTGGGGTGGGAGCCCCCACGCTCCCCCACGCTCCCCCACACCATCCCCGGAAGGCCGGCGGACGACAGGGCTGCTCCAAAAGCTCCCTGAGCATTTTCAGGAGGAAAAGTGGAGTTTTCCTGCAGTGACAAAGACTCACCACCTGACTCTCCGGAGGGGGACTCAGACTGTGTCTTCACAGCTCACTCCACAGAGAAGTCCCAGCCCTCGTGCTCCACAGGGACATGGGCCGGACAGCATCTGTGGCGGGTGTGGAGTCCGTGTCCTTGCTGAAGGCGGCAGCTGCTATCCAGCAAAGCGTGGATGTCACCTCCGGAATGCAGGACCAGTGTGCTGGGATCTTTCAAGAGAAACTGGGGATGTTTATTTTTATGCGCATTTTCCTTCAGTTAAATGTTGGCAGCCTATTCACATTTTTATTTTTTATTATTTTTTTTTTCTATTCACATTTTTAAAAAAGCAATGTGTAGACCCCATAAAACACATTTGTGGGCCATATTTGGCCTGGGGCCCCCTCTTTGCACCTGTGATATGAAATCCCTTGCGTGCTTGTTTTCTGAGAAGCTCCTTCTCGCTTGTGCTGAGCGTAGGGGATTTTCGACTGTAGAGTTGCCATAGAGAAATAACGCACCAGGATCTAATCTGGCTGTGGGCAGCAGAAGCGTCAAGGCCCAGAGGGTAGTCGCCAGTGCTCCGTGCGATGCCCGTGGAACCTTCCTCTTCCTCTGGCAGGGGTGCAGTGGCGCTCTGAGAGCTGGGGTAGGACCCCTGCTCACCCGGATCACAGACGGCATCTCCGTGTGGCTGAGCTCTGTCCAGAAGGCCTCGGCTGCCATCCGGGTCCTGGTTTCCAGCCGCGTGACCGCGGGCGGCCACCTCCCTGGCCTGCACCTCCCTTTCCTCCTCCATAAAACGGGAGTGCTTCCAGAAGAGTCCATCCTGCGGGGCTGCAGAATGGAGGCCCTATGACAGGACACAGGAGATGCCTAGAGCTGCCTGGCAGGGAGGAAACACCGGGGGAAAAATAAGGATTCCCACAGGGATAGGGAGTTTGTCTTTTTGTCTTAACAGTTTATTGGGCTATATAGTTTCTGTACCGATCAGTTCACCTTTTCAAAGTGCGCGATTCACGGCTTTCTGTGTGTTTGTACCATTGTGTGCCCCCATCGCCAGTTCTAGAATGTTTCTGTTCCCACCAGAGCAGACCTTCCCCGATACGGATCCCTGGGCCAGGCGGGGGCCCCATGGGTGCTGCACGTGTTCGCGTTATTGTCACAAGGATCGGGGCGACAGTGTGTGCAGGCTGGTCCCAAACATCAGCGTTAGCATCTCCATCTTCTTCACCATCATCTTCATCAGACCTTGAGCATCTTCCTCAGGGTCTTCATCACCCCGTTACCCATCCTCATTCCGTCACTGCCTTCATTATGGTCACCTTCGGCAGGGTCGCTAACATGCCCAGTCTCATGCACAGGAAGCACTTAGGGGACGCTGGCCTCAGCCCCTTGATGTCCCCGGGCTCCATCCATCTTCCAGGGGACTGAAGCCCACACCTACAGCCAGGTCAGGGGCCTCCCTGTCTGCAGGAGCCCTGTCTGCAGAGATGGGGGGGTGGGCGTGTGGGAGGACGGACATCACAGACCCTGCTTAGCAGTCTCTCTGCCTTTCTTCCATTTGGGGGGAAGCAGATTTACCTGACGTCCTTCCCAGCCGTCCCAGGGGCCTCGGGCATGTTCCTGGGGCTTTGCTTCTCTTTCTGTTTAGAAAGCTCAAGATGTCGGGAGGGCAGGTCTACTCTATCCTGCCAAACCCTCTTGGCTGTCAGCTTGGCAGCTCCGCACCACCGCCGTGGTGAGGGGCCAGCCGCCAATATTACGCAGCTTCCGAAGTCAGGAATGCCCCCATTTATGAGGGCGCTCTTGAGGACTGATTGCAAAACTGCAAAAGGAACGCTAGAGGCAGGGCTGTGAGCAGGCCCTGTGGGGTGTTGTGGGGACGGTAAGACGTGACCTCTGCCCGGGAGGGAGGGTGCTCCACGGTCCCGCAAGGCCTGGGCAGCAGGCAAGGCCAAAGGCGTCCGGTCAGAGCGGTGTCTGTAAGGTGTAGATCTTGCACATTCTGCTTTTAGACAGAGGTAGCTAAGCAACAGAAAACAGAGCTTCCAAATCAGGAAAAGTTTGACAAATCTAATTTTTGGAGAACATAAATATAAATCTTGGTCTTTGTGTGGAGCTCATGGTTTGCAGGGAGCACCAGTGTGTGGGACTCAGGCTCCCTTGTTTGTATCACTGTGTAGGGAGCCTGGAGCCTTGAGCTGGCCCCAGGGTCAGCTGCTCTTTGTTTTCCCTGGTTGCTTGGAAATCTGTCAAGGAAGTACAGCATGTTTTGTAAGAAAATGCAAAATGACATCAACCCCCTTCAGTATCAATAGAACACGAATCCCAAACCAGGGGAGCAGGTGGTCTGGTGGTTTAAAGGTCCCCTGGCTGGGACTTGGAGACTGAGCACGGGCACATCACATTACCCGGCTGAGCCTAGGGAATGGGTATGTAGTTCCTGCCTGCTTGGCATTTGCAGGGACTGAGTACACCTGGCCCTGCTCTACCTGCAATCGGGGCTTAACTCATGCGAGTAGTGGCTGTGGTTGTAACAACGACATGGTAGCGTGTAACGTTTATTAAACTTGTGTTCTGTGTCGTGGACTCTGCTTGGCCTGCATTCGCTGAAGCCCAAGATGTAAGTACTATGTTTGTTGTATTTTATAGCTAAGGGGACGGTGGCTCAGAGAAGTTAGGTAGATGTTCAAAGTCACACAAGTAGGATGACACTTAGTTGAGATCTGACCCAGGTAGGCTGGCTGTGAATACCGGGCCTAGA
Organism: Halichoerus grypus; assembly: GCF_964656455.1. NCBI lineage: Eukaryota > Metazoa > Chordata > Mammalia > Carnivora > Phocidae > Halichoerus > Halichoerus grypus. The sequence continues at coordinate 135,589,749 of NC_135721.1, forward strand.
GCCACTCTGCTTCATGAAACAGTTGCAGACTGTTGGGTCTGTCATGACTGTTCCAAAGTCACTGAGAGTCCAGGTTCCTTCTGTCTTCCTGTTCAGTTACGCTCACACTGGCATTTATCCTCCATGGTCTAAGATGGCTGCAGGAGCACCGGACATCACATTTAAGTCCCAAAGGTGCATACATCCCAGCTGAATCGGCTCTTCCCTGAGGCTCCTCGGCATATCTTTGGTCAGAACCCCTCCATGTGGCCAGGTTTGGCTAGGAAAGAGGCTGCCCTGAGCAGAATCAGCTTTCTGGTGCTGCATAGGAAGGGAGGCTGGAGATCAGGCAGGAAACTAGCAGTCTGTGCTATTGTGGGTGTTCAAGTTAATTTTGTTGTGTAGATAGAATGAAGAGAGAGGGGAAGGAACGAGCAAACAGATGGACGAGGGAATGGAAGCATTCCGTCTTAGGTAGCAGCAGCTTCTGAAGCAATCTGGCCCGAGGAGTCTCCGTGGAGGCCCCATGGGCTCAGGAGAGTGCCGCACGTACAGTCCAGCGCCGGGAGGTGGCAGGAAGCTGGGGTGACGTGGACAGTTGCTGTTGTCCCTTCCTCAGTGATTACCCCCTCTGATGACCTCTCAGTTCAAGGACACACTTCCTGAGCAACTCTGTGCGCCACCTCTGCTCCGAGCTCCGGGGACTGGGGAAGGATGGAGGCAGTGCTTTCAGGACGAGGGGACAGGGCGGGCGGGAGGGCGGTCAGCTACGCGAGTGTGTAAGAGGTGCAGGGACATGAAGCACGGGGTGGTGGGACACGGGACGTGCTCCCCGCGTGCCAGGTACAGGGGTGCTGCTCCCGGTCCCCGGCCCCTCCCTCCCCTCCCCGCCCCGGGCCGTGAGGGCCAGGTGCTCCTGACTGCATTGATGGAGTCGCGTGTCCGGTAGAAATCCTCTGGGGTGGAGGCTGGTGGAGGAGGGTTTCAAGTGGAGCTTTGGTTTCCGTCTGCCTTGGTGTTGCGTCGTCCAGGTTGGGCCCATGTCCGCAGCCCCTGCCCACGGCTCCCAGGCCCCCGGGGGAGACAGGACAGGGCGAGACCCCGGCAATGCATCAGAAAGCCAGTTAAAAGCAGAAATTATAAACACGACCTGTTCTCGCTCTAAATGCTTTCCTAGCCCGAGTCACGCAGGTGAGAATGGAGAACAGTCCACTGAGGGGGGACCTACGCTGGAGTTCTTCGTGACGCAGAGGTGGGATCCCTCCAGTGCGGTTTCTAGTGTCGGTTTCTTTGAAGGGGCGTGAGCATTTGGAGGCGCTTGGAAGGACCTAAGTGCAGCATCCTCCCAGAATTTTCGATTCCCTCCCGTCATTTTTGCTCCCTCCCCCACACTAGGCCGACAGCACTATAAAACATCTTCACTTTCCTGACTCCAAGCCTTCAACCCTGTTCTCACAGGATTTTCCTTTCACACCCATATTAAGGCATTTAATCAGTGTGCATAAAACTTAATTAAATTACCTAATCACAAAAATAAGCACACCTGGTACACATAGGTTTGGGAACAAAGGGAGCAGTTCCCGATGGGCGCAGAGCTCACCGTTGAGAACAGACTGGGCAGCATCGGCTGCGGGCTGAGCACGGTCACCGGGCCCTGGCCTTGCAGGATTGGGAGCGTTGGTGCATCCGGAGTCGGTGAGTGGGGACACAGGAGAGAGCTTCTCCCATAGTATTGTCATCCTCATTTATGGGCAAGGAGGTGGTGTCGGTCGGACACCAGGGAAACAGACACGCTAGGAGAATAAGGGATTTATTGCAAGGTGTGGGCATGGGTGACTGTGGGGCTGGCTAGGCAGGTCTGGAATCCGTGACACGGGCCATCAGGAAAGGCTGGGACCCTCAGACATGGGCAGAGGCCACTGTCCACAGGCGGAATTCCTTCTTCACCAGAGAGCCTGAGCCCAGCTTGCAAAGCCTTTCAACTGATTAGACCAGGCCCACCCAGAGCATCCAGGACAGTCTCTTTTCTGTAAAGTCACCTGATTGTGGACTGTAATCACATCTACAAAATACCTCCACTGTGGCACCTGGATGAGGGATTGAATGAACACCTGGGGACTGTTGCCTTGCCAGGTGGACACTTCTCACTGAGCAAAAGGCAGTGAGAAATTCACGAGCAGGTTTGTGGAGCTGATTTGTGGAGAAGTTAGAATCCCAGCCGAGGCCAGATTTGGAGCCCAGATTTTTAACCACAACACGATTTTGCGTTTTCTGTCTTCACTTTTCTGCCTATTCTTCCCAGAGTCCAGCTAGACGAGCCTTCCAATAAAGGCCAGCATAGACGCACCCTGTCCTTTTCCACGTCTGCACAGAGTTCTGTTGCCGGCCAACTGCTTTCTTTGTCCAGCCCCTAAGTGGGCGTAAAGCCTCTGCCCTGCATTTTGCTGTAACGCATCGGCGCCCGTGAGAGCACTTCAGAAACTGCCCACCTCGAGCTGGAATCGTTGGGTCAAAGGATACGGGCATTTATAATCTTGGTAGACGGCGCTGACGGTCCCACCAAAGGGGGGTGGAGGACTGTTGGTCTACACTCTGGCCAACACTGAGTTTCCCGCCGTGTGGCCCTCCACCGTTCTGCACGTAACACAGTGACCTGTGATCGTGGTTGTTACTTCAGTGGGACCTGGGGGGATGGTGGCTTTGGGCTCCACACGCTCACCACAGCGGCTGCCAGTGCCCCCGGGAGACTTAGCATGTCCCAGGACCCCCGGCTGAGTGGCCAGCCCTGCGGGAGGCGCTGACCCAGAGGCCGTGGCCGTGGGAAGTCAGGGGCAGGAAAGGGGCCAGGTGGATGAAGGCCCCACCCCTGGGAGACTCGGGTCCCTAACAGGCCAGCTGCATGCCTCGTCCTGGGTGTGCGCGCACTGCCCCCATCTCCCCAGCGGTGGGCAGCGGGTGGGGGCGTGGGGGTGGCCTTGCCGGGCTTGGGCAGCGGCTGACCTCAGGCTGCACCGCTGCTGGGTCACACCCGTCCCTCGGGCTCCCGTCCCTGGCACAGTCCTGCTGTCTTGCCTCCTCCCCACCTCTTCTCCCCCCACTCCCCCCGCCTCCTTCAACCATGGACGCCTTGGCCTAGGGCTGGGCGCAGACCCCACAGCACAGGACAGTACCGACGTGGGATGACTGCAAGGACACGGGGCTCAGGTTTGGGGGAGCTGCTGTTCCCCATCGTGGAAGGCTCCACCCCCTCAGAGCCCGCAGCCTGTCCCTGCTTTCTGTGGCCTGGTCCTTGGGTCACCCCCTCAAGTGGCCTCGCCCCCCCGGCCCTCTCTCTCAGGCTGGCCCACGAGCCCCTGTGGGTCTGCTGCCCCGACAGCGCCCCGTGGCAGCTCCCCAAAGCCGGTGCGCGGCACAGGCCTGCGTGTGGCAGGAGGAATCCCCGCGGAACGACTGCAGAGACGCCGCCCCGCCGGGGGAATCCGTCCCAGGCAGGGATGCCAGCGCGCCTTGGTGGCTCCAGGCTGGGGGGGCGGCAGGCGCGGCGTTCCCGGGAAGGAGCTCCCAGAATAGCCCGGCGGCCCGTGGGTGTGAAGCTGTCTGCTCGGCAGCTGAGGCTTCCCTTTCCAGAAAGGCACTCTGCCTCCTTGGAAGGAATCGGTTCTCAGTGCTGCTTGGCACTGCGGTGACGTCAGCGGTGTTCGAAGCTCGGCCAAGGACGAAGTAGGGGCTCGGGGCTCCGGTACGCAGTGGGGCCAAGCATGAGGCTGGGGCATGCTGTTTCTGACCCACACCCCCCCGAGCCAGGCCTGCTGTCCCTTTGCGCCCCCGATTCCCTGCAGCCTGAGCGCCGTGCGGGGACAGTTGGGGAACCGGCACAGCCCTGGGCCTGCCGTGTGCCGGGCCCGGGCTCCGGGCGTCTGGGCCGGTTCACTTCGTTAGCAGCAGCCCCGAGAGGCGGCTGCGGTCGTCCTCCCGTTTTCAGGGGAGAAAAGGGCCGCTCAGAAGGCACAGGGGGCTGCCCACGTCACAGAGCTGGAGGGTGGCGGGGTCAGGACTCAAGGTCTGGAGGGACCTGGGTCGAGATGCTCCCCCTTCACCTCGAAGCAGCTGCTGCGCCCCGAAAGGGCTTCTCTAGGCCAGTGAATCGGGTCGGATGTACCGGGTGGGGGGTTTCTCGGGAAGCCTGGTGAGCGGGAGCCGAGGCCACAGGGGCTGTGGGGAGCCAGGGCACGCGAGGGCAGGTGTGCGGCTGGGCCCCTGACACAAGCTGCACGGGGACAGGGCGCATGAGGAGGGAGGCGTGCGGGGCCGGTCGCTGAGTCCCAGCAGGGCCCTTTCCCGGGGGCTCCGCGCTCTGCAGAAGAAGGAGCCGTTTCCCCCAGGGAATCGGGCCAGTGAAGGGCGGGAAGGCTCAGCCCACAGAGCGTGGTTCCAGAGGCTTCTCTGGGGTTTCGTGAGCTGTTTGTGAGGACCTCAGTTTGGGGGTTCTGTGGTTTTTCTGGCAGAGGGTGCTCATCGGTGGGTGATAGGGTCTGAGGCAGAGGGCAGGCTGAGTGAGTCCCGCGGGTGAGAGCGGGGCCGCGGGGACAGGCAGGGCGGTGTGAGCCAGAGGGCTGCGCTGGGCCTCGCTGTCTGTGGACGGGACAGCCCGACCCACAGAGCGGCTGCAGGTCAAAGAGGACGTACAGCGAGTGTGGTGAAGGTGGCCCTTTTATGGGGGTCAGGTGACCTGGAGTTTGACTCCTGTGACTCAGTTTCCCTGGCAAATGAGAGGTGGCGAGCACAGGAGCACATCACAGAGTTGGGTTTCATGGGCCTCATGGAAGCCTGGGGCCTCATGGTTCTGGAGAGAGGGGTACCAGTCGGACACTTCCCCAGACCCCCACACACACCCCTCAGCAGCAGCAAGCTGGGGATGGGGTCCGTCCTCAGACCCCCCGGAGTGGGGTTTGGGTGGGGTCCGTGCTCAGACCCCCCGGAGTGCAGGCAGGGGGGAGGGGGTCCCGTGCTCAGACCCCCTGGAGTGGGGGTGGGGGTGGGGTGGGGTCCGTGCTCAGACCCCCCGGAGTGGGGATGCGGGGGTGGGGAGGTGGAGTCCATGCTCAGACCCCCCGGAGCACGGGCCAGGGGTGGGGTCAGTGCTCAGACCCCCCCCTGGAGTGCGGGCCGGGGGGGGGGGGTGTGTGTGTGCAGGTGGCTCTTGTTCTCGGTGGCGCTGCCCACACACAGGTTCCTGTCCCCACCTCCCCACCAGCCTCCGCTCCAGCCACCGAGCAGGGTCTGGCCCACGTCATGGCCTCTTGTCCTTGGACAGCTCTGGGGCCCTGGTCTTGGGTTCTGGCCAAGCCCTGGGCAGGACCGTTGACCGGGCCCGGAAGGAGGAGAGCCGCGGGGACTGCCAGGCACCAGGGTGCCCACTCTGCCCCACGCCATCCCTGGGGGTCAGGGGTGTGCACCCAAGTAGCCAAGTCTTCTGTATATTCCAGGAAAGTCAGGAAACATACTTGAAAGTGAAACTCGCAATTGATTAACGTCCCTTCGTCCCTTCGTGTTGTTTCTTGAAGTATCCTGTGAGTCAAAAATGCACCTGCTTGCTGTATGTGGAGTGTGGAGCACTGATGGTCTGGTGGCCAGGCTGCCCCCCGGCCCCGATGGTGTGGGCAGAGGGGCACCTACACCTTCGGTCCACCTGGCCTTGCAGGGCTCCCTGGGCCTGGCCCCACGCTGGAGAAGGCTCTGGGCGGGTCCAGGCTGCAGGCAGAGGTGGGAGGCCAGGCCTGGCCCCTGTGGCATGGTGCCCTGGGGCCAAAGCCAGGGTCACGGCCAGCTGTGGCCCGAGCTGTGCCTCCCGAGGTCAGACGGCGCTGTGGTGACACCCCAACCTCAGTGGCCCCACCCAGCACAGGTGTGCTCCGTCCATCATGGTCAGGGCGAGCCTCCAGGGCAGCTGGCCTCACACGGAGGCAGGCCTGGGCCTCTCAGGTTGGAGGCTCTGCCGTCTGGCGTGAGGCCCAGGTGCCCGCGGAGGGGAGGGGAGCCCGCGGAAGTTCCCACACCTCTTCGAGGGCTCAGTCCAGACCCAGCATCTCTCCTCCCAGTCACTGCTCCGAACCATCCGCATAGCCCTGCCTGGCTGCAGGGGGCTGGAAAGTGTAGGGGGCCCCCCGACCCTGGTGAGCACTGGGGGTCCCTGCACCCCTGGCCCAGGGCAGCTGCTAGAGCCCACGGTCACGTGGACGGGGTGGGCGCTGTGTGATGGTGCAGCAGGGTCACCTCCTTGAAGGTGGCAGATGGTTGGGCCTCAGTCACCACCCTGTGCCTGTGCTGGTGTGAGCCTGGCACCGAGGGTCTGGTGGAGGAGGGGGTGAATGAGTGTCTGATGGAGGAGGGTGAGTGAGTGATAGATGCGTGAATGATGGAGGAAGGCCTGTGAGTGTCTGATGGGGGAGGGAGGGAGTGTGTCTGATGGAGGAAGGCATGAATGAGTGTCTGATGGAGGAAGGCCTGTGTGTGTCTGATGGAGGAGGGATGGGTGAGTGAGTGTCTAAGGGAAGAGGGGTGAGTGTCTGATGGAGGCCTGTGTGTGTCTGACGGAGGGAAGTATGAATGCGTGTCTGATGGAGGAGGGGATGAGCGAGTGTCTGATGGGGGAGGGAGTGAGTGTCTGATGGAGGCCTGTGTGTGTCTAATGCAGGGAGTATGAATGAGTGTCTGATGGAGGAGTGTTTCCTGGGGATCCTGGCGGGCACAGAGGCTGCCAGCAGGTTAGAGATTGCAGCTCCCTCGGTGAGGCTGGAAGAGACCTGGCCTCAGCACGCCGGGTGAGCACTGTAGACACCAGTAACAATAGTGCCCCCTGTTTGTGTGCCAGCTCCTGTCTTCAGTGTCCTCCCCCCTCAGAACCCCGGGGGGGCACTGGGGCGGGGACGGCTGGGGACCCGAGGCTCGGGTCGGGGAGGGCATTAGCAGGTGCAGAGCTGGGGCCCGACTCAGCCCCCGTGCCTGTGCGGTGGCCCTCGGTGCTGGTGGGGACGGCGTGGAAACGCGCCCATCTTGTGCAGAGCCAGAGCCTCGGGGACGGTGCGACTGCGTCCTTTGCTCTCGTGCAGCCCACGCGGGCATCTGGTCGGCCACGCACCCTCCGCCCTTCGCCTCCTCCATCCTCTGTTGTTTCCCGTGTTCGCAGCACAGGGTCGGATGTGGGGCATCTGTTCCGTGGAGAGGCGGGAGGGCCCCGTGGGACCAGGGGCACGAGCTGGTGGCGGGACCACGTGTGCACACACTGTCCCGCGGGGTCCCACACCCCTCACCTTGCCCTCGCTGGGTGCTCCAGACCTTCACCTCCCGTTCGAGCCCCCACGGCCTGTCAGCGCACTCCCGGCCCCGGGCCAGTGCTGGTCTCCCCAGGTCTCCTCTGTGCACAGGCGGGGACCAGGCCGGGAGGCGGGCAGGGGCCTCTCTCTACCCTGACACTCCTTTTCCTGCCGCTCCCTCCCTCCCCCCGCAGCGCTGTAATTAGCTGCCACACTCCAGCTTTCTCCGTGGGAAGAGTCAGAAATAGAACGTGTCTTCCCCAGTGGCACCTGCTCCTCACTCCTCGCTCGCTGGGGCGCGTTTCTGAATCGGGAGAGGGAGGAGCCTCCAGGAGGAGCTTGGGAACCCTTGGGGGCTGGAGTGCACCCACGCCCTCCCTGAGGCCACGGCCCCCCCAACCCCCCAGCCCCCCAGCCCAGCCACCTTGGGGCTGTGTCTGCGGGTCCTCTGAGAGCCCCTTGCCACCGAGGAAAGTGAAGATGCTCCGGCCTCATCCCCTGCCCCGGGGCCGCGTAGGGAGAGGGGTCTCCGTGCTCTCATTTGCCGCCTGGTCTCACTGCGTGTGGTCACAGGCGCCGGGCCCTGGGGTCTACGTGGGCGGTAAGACCTGATCACGTTTGCCTCTCTGGGCCTTCATGGTCTCCTCGCCGTCTGTCTCTGACAGTAAGTGGGGTCGTTGTCACTCCTGCTTCTGGAAGCCTCAGCCCACGCAGAGAGCCGAGCCGAGTTGAGCAGCAAGTGGACAGAATGCTGTGGTTTATATATGTAGTCTAAGGGGTACTACCTTGGAGTTTGCATTGTTCTTCCTCCAGAGCCAGGACCTTCCCGGTGCCGTGAACGTTTCCCAGGGCCCTCGGCCACTCGCCGGTCTGGAGCACCCGTCCTTCCTGTCCGACGGGGGTCCTGACCCTGGGAAGGCCGGTGTCTCCTGTTGGTGGGTTCTGCCCTGTCCTTTCTTGGACAGCAGCCTGGAGGGGTCCAGAGAGAGCTTCCCAAGGCACACCTGATCTTGGCATCCCCTCAAGCCCACCCCACCCTTCCCTGCTTCAAACCATCGTATGCCTTCTCAGACTCCTGGAACGAATCCAGACTCCTCACCTGACTCCAGGTTGTGCCCCCACCCAGCTCTCCTGCCCCAGAGATGCTCACACACCTCCATTCAGTCTAAAGAGCATTTGCAGAATTCTTCCTGACCTCAGGACCTTTGCACTTGCTCTTCCTTCCCCTTCTCGCTTAGCAATCCCCACTTACCTGTTGGATCTCAACTCCAGGGGCACCTTCCAGGGAGCCGGCCCTGCCCACGTCAGCCCCCCTACCCTAGGCTTCGTCCTCGTGCTGCATGAGAACAGAGTGAGCATCTCTACCCCAGGAGAGCCTGCAGGCCCGGCACAGGACTGGGTCCCCCTTCTCACCACCCTGTCCCCAGGGCTCCTCGTGTCATGAGTGCTCCCAGAACATGTGATGAAGGAAGGTCGGGTGAACCCAAGGCAGAAGTTCACAGTCTCATGAAGTGGGATCCTGGGTACCGGGTGGCCTCCTGGGTAGGGGTGAGTCTAGACTGACCTCTGGACACGCAGCACTGCCCTCGGGGCCTCCTCCTCCCCTGTCCCCGGTGATTGGGATCCTCTCTCCCGGAAAGAACCACACAGAGCGGCTCGGGTCCTCTGCTCCCGCCTGGACTGTCTCTGCGGGGAGGGCCAGGGAGTGACGGGCCTGCGCTTTGCTCACAGCGGTGTCCCTGACGGCGCTGCGTCCACCCAGAGGACTGCCCGTTCTAGCCGGGGCGGAGGTGGCCTGGGGGCCAGCTGTGCCGTCAGCCCGGCGGCATCTGGGAGGACCCCGCATTGCGGGGCAGGACCCGGCCCGCCTTCATGCGGCCCAGTGGCATAGATCCTGGTGGCGAGCTGTCCACGCTTTTCAGAGACGCAGGAATCGGGTGACGGGCCTTTCTGGGCACTCCACCCGTGGCCAGTTGGCAGCTGACAGGTTGGGTTTTCTTGAGACGATTTTTGAGAACTTACCCTGTGCCAAGCTAGCATTCACAGACACTCGGTGCATTACCTCATTCGGTTCTCACACTTCTGGGGAAGTCTGTGATGGGTTCTCATTTTGGAAGAGAAGACAGGCCTCCAGCAAGAAGAGGCTCGGGGGTGGGGAGGCATTTCCGGTGGGGATTCGGGATACTCTCCAGGTTTGAGGAAATCCATGGCCTCAGTCCTCAGGCGTCGCCGGTCACCAGGCTCTGCCCCCTATAGATTCTCCACAACTCTGCCCAAAGTTCCCTCTTGCACGAAGCCTGCCATGATCACCCCCCTGCCCCCATCTTCAGGCCCCATGTGTGAGCAATTAGGGGACACTGCGGCTAGAGAGGTGTGATCTTCCCGTGGCTGGCCGCCTCCTCGTGCGGGTCTCAGAGGAAAGGGGTCTCCCCGAAACCTTCCGCCCCTGCCCCCGCCTGGTTGCTCAGTCACATGCCCTGTCCTATTTCGTCCGTGGCGTTACACTCCCTGGAATGGTTTTGGTCATTTTTATATGGTTTGTCTACCTTCCTCCTTAGACTCTGAGCTTTCCAGGGCAGGGGGAGCTGGTTCAGCGCCGCGTCCAGGGGCGTGGACCCGCCTGGCACAGAACCACTGCTCCCTGGTCCTTTGCTGAGGGAGTGAGTGAGGGGCATTGGGGATCTTCCGGTGAGGGTGAGGGAGCCTCTGTCCTGGAGCCAGATCTTGCGTGCGCCCCTCCCCCCTCCGGCCCGGGGCAGGTCAGGAGCCTTGGCCCCTGGGTCCCAGCCAGGCCTCGTCGAGGGGCAGGCTCAGGTCCCACCAGACATCAAGACAGCCTGGAAGCAGCCGTCCACAGAGCCAGCGGCACACAAAGCCCGCGACTGTGGTGCGCTCGGCGGGGGTGGGGGTGGGGGGGGGTGGGGGGAGTGGGGGGGGAGCCCTGGGGACGCCCTCGGCTTTGTGCTGGGACAGGGATTGTGAAGAGGAGACAAATATTTCTGGAGGCTGCATCCTCTTTGGGGCAACGTGTGGTGGCCCCAGATTCTGGGCGTTCACAGGCTCAGCCCTGTCGTCTCCGGGGGGCTAACGGGCCGGAAGTGGGACGGCTCCTGGCTCTGACCCAAGGACAACAGTATCAGAGTTACAAGAATCATGAGCGCTTGGCACTAATTTTGGCTAATTATGCCTCTCTCTCCTGACAAGCCTTTTCTTTATTTTATGTATTTGTTTTTGGCTGGATCCTCCGGCTCCTTCAACTCGAAACCCGGCTGGAAAGGCTGGTCCTCTGCCGGGATGGCGCGGGTGGGGCGGGGGAGGGGGGAGGGGGCGGGTGGGGGCGCCCCTCCCTCGGCGGCTGGCTCCGCTGGCGGGAGGCGGCGCTGCCTGTCACTCCCCCTGCCGAGGGCTGCCAGCAAGGCTGCTTGGGACAGGAGCGGGACAGGTGCCGCCCCGGCTGCGGGCGGCGGGCGGCGGTGGCGGAGCTCGGCCTGGGGGGCGTCCCGCCGGGGGGGCTGCGATCGGCAGGTCTGGAAATGAGCCGCACGTCCCGAGGTGGCAGGGGGTCCGCCCCAGGAGCTCCGTGACAGAGAGCGACCTCCGTCCTGTGCAGGATCTTACTGGATTGGCCAGCAAGAGGCCGTGGCCAGGGGTCCCCTCCCCCCCTCCAGCTTTTGGGGACGCGATCTTCGGGGGCGCGCCGGCCACCTCTGCCCCGGCAGACACCGGGCGGAATCTGCAGGCAGCCACCATGGTGCAAAATGTAATTCTAGTGTTTTTCCGCAGACGGCTGAGCCAAAGACCGGCCGTGGAGGAACTGGAGAGAAGAAACATCTTGAAACGTGAGTACTGGGGACCCCTGGCTCCTGCCTCAGGTGGGGAGGCTGGGGGCGGGTTCTGCCCTCACAGCCTGCTCTGCGGTCTGGGCGCTCCCCGAGCCCCGTGAAGTCCGGCGGCAGAAGCAAGCCCTAAAGTTGATGCGCTTGGAAATCTTCCCTTTTAAAATTAAGAGAGAGAGAGAGAAAAAAAGCTCTCCTTGCGGCGTAATTAAAGATATCCCTATTTTCGGGTTATTTAATTAGCCCTGTAGATCTAGGGGAAATGGCTCAGTATCCTCTTTGCATTCTGGGTTTGGAGCAGGTTTCCCTGGCAGTTTGGGAGGGGTTCCTGATGGGCGCAGAGACCACAGGCAAGGTGTGGACAGCGTCAGAGACCCGAGGGCAGGAGCACGTAGCCCTGGGGTGCTACGGCCAGGGCAGATGAAGCCGGCCGCTCCAAGGACCTGGAAACCCCAGGAAACCTGCCCTGGGGCTCACATCTGTGCCATTCCAGGACCGTCCCATCTGGCTCCATGTGGCCTGGGTGTCCCCCAGAGGTCACAGTGCCCACAAACAACCTCCCCAGTACAGAGGACGCCGTGGATGGTTTTGGGGGGTGGTAAAACCCCTTCAAAAGTGTTTCTCGGAGAGTTCTCTGTCCGGCCAGCAGACTTTAGTTTTCAAAACATTTTCTACAAAAGGTGTCCTCGAAAGCCTGGATTTTTAAAGCATTTTCATTCTTTTTCCTCTTTACGTGGTGAACACTACAGATATTCTGTGAGTTTGGTTTTTTATTCTGTGAGCTCTTCCCGAAGTTGGGGCAGCGCCTGAGCAGACGCTCTGCCCGAAAGCCGGTGGATGGCAGAGCCCCCTGCTGGTCCTGGCTGGTCCCTGTCCCCTCCCCCGGCCCCTCTCCTGCCTGAGCGGATCCCTCCGTCAGGGACGGTGGGACATAATTCATCCTAAGGGAAGGGATTCCGTGTTTTTGTTGTCAGACTTAAGATGTGGCCCCTCCTCTTCTGTGTTGTGTGAACTTGGTCTTGTCTGAGGATTTAAAGAGAACCTTTCGTGGACTCTACCTGCTTGATCCAGGAGACAGAAGAGTCAAGCTATTTCAGTCACCAAGTATTTGAATGTTTAAAAATTCCACCACTCATTTATAAAGCAATTTATAAATCACAGATGCCCCCAAAACGCAGCCCAGGAGTTGGTGGGCCGGCTGGAGCAGAGGGGTCTGCTGCCCCAGAGGGCGGCGGGGCTTCCCCGTGAGCCGGCTCGGCTCTGCGTGGCTCTCGGCCCCACTCCTGGGGATGCCACGTCCCCGCGCCAGTAAGCGCCTCCAATTGTATTAGTCTTTGCAAATAAACGTCAGAGCCTTAAAAATAGGACTGGTGCTTGGTGAATGGAGGTGCAGAGTGGATACCTGGGACGGATGCACTCGTGTGCAGTGCACGGAAGGGGAGAGCGGGTTTCCTCCGCACTGGCCACGGCGGTCCCTTCCACACTCTTGAGCCACTCGGGTGCGTCCCTAGCTCAGGAGCTTCTCAAGTGCCCCGAGTGGGAGTATCTGCGAATTTTCTTGCTAGTTCTCAGTGGGCAAATGTTCTGTTCTGTTCTGTGGAGCTGAGAATAGAGTAGCCGTGCGTGGTCCAGCGTAGAACAGCAGCATCACAGGCCCGACACAGGCTTCAAGCCCTCCTGCTCCAGGGCCTTTTCTGCCTATAATTAATCCTTAGAATGTTGTCACATCGCATCTGCTCATCTGCACGTGGGGGCTCACAACTCACTGCGATCAGGTCTGATGGACACTCGGAACTCGGCTTGGGGGTCATTTGTGGATAAGACCGTGGCCCCTTTGCAGGTGACGACCCCAAACCCGATGCCCCCACGTTAGACCCACGCTGTGCCCGCCGCGGTACTCGGGGCTTGCTTATGCACCTGCGCTGAATCGTTACAACAGAGCGGTGTGGTGTGGCACCGCTCTCCCCACTGGCCTGGTAAGGAAGCTAACTGAAGGAGTAATACAGCTTTTTGACGTGAATCTTGGCAAGGAGATAGAGCCAAAGGTTGCCCAGCTCCACGGGCTGTGTTCTAACCCCTGCATTAGAAGCAACAGTGCATCTCTGATGATTTACAGAAGACTCGAATGTGGCTTCCAAGCCGCTGGCTCTGTTTCTAGAACATCTGGGTATGGGGGCTGTGGTCATGGACCCCTTGGTTTGTATAAGGCACAGCGTGTTCTGGGTCTGGGAATCGAAGGTCCACAAACCCATAGCTAGGTGTTGCTCGGAGAGAACCCGTGGGCTCAAGCTTTGGGGAAGGACTTTTTGGGGTTGGCGCCCAACAGAGCAGCTGCCCCAGAGGGGCCCCTGCTGGCCACCTCTCCAAAGCACCTGCGCACTCATGTGACCTTGGTAATGACACTGTTGGTGATTAAAGACAAAGATCTGGTTTTGTTTTTTCACATGGAGGCTGCACTTGGCCTTTGTCTGGGGCCTGTTTTTTAAGAAACCTGAAGAATTAGCATCATGTCATCACTGAAATCCCTCATGGTTGGCCTTATATGATACTTCCACAATTTTTTCTTGATTGTCTCATCAACTTTCTGCAGAGAGCTTCGTGTGGTTTCTCCCGCTTTATCACTTGGATTAGGAACCAGGAACATAAAAGGGCTTCATTTACTTTTTAAAACATTCAAATGCAAGATTAAGTCTTTATTTTAAAAAAAGTTACTGAAGAGTACCGTACATCTAACACCCGTGAACCCAATTCCCCAAATGCACAAATGTGTGGAATGGTGTGAGTCAAGGCGGATGCTGTGAGATTATGTGAAGTGCAAGCAGCACGGCCCCCCCTTTCTCAAACAAGCCGTGTTTCTAGGAGTCTGTGCCAGCAGATGAGCCTCCCTTCCCAGGAATGGAGCTTCCTACAGCCTGGGACCTGAGGCTTTATTTAGCAACCGAGAGCGCCAGAAATAGGACATCCATTATCTCGTATCCCAGGGCAAAGCCTGCATTTTACACCACGGCTCTGACTTCTCTATTTTTAGCTCCCGCCTGTAGGTATGAGCACAGCTTGAATGTTAATAGTCACAACTCAGCGGCAAAGCCGAGTTTAGTGAAGCACTGAGGCTCCCTTAAAAGGCTCTGCCATCTAAGTGAGCTCGCTCCTGCGGGAGAGAGTCAGCTGGGTGCATGGTATCTTTAGATGTGAAATATGCCCTGAAAGTATAAATTCCAGGCAAGCGTATGTTGCCCAGAGTCTGGAGAAGGGTGTTCCTTATGTATGTTGGTTGGCTGAAAGTCTGTATGTATACCTACTAAGCAGAAGGCAAAAAAAAGCAGTGACAGTATATTAATATTCATATATGATACTCGTATGTGGTACATATTAGTAGTCACGGACGTGCACGTTTACTTACCCTACTAAAAGTATTTGTGCGAGTCATCTATACTCCTGGACGTAAATATACAGACAGAGGGTAGATATTTGGTTGGGGCGGAGGGAGGGAGGGAGGGCTGCTTCCTGTTTCTCCTGCAAGTAAATTTGCGCAGCTGAGTTTTTGTGCTGAGTCCGGCACAGAGAAAGCCGAGGAGAGGGGCTGGAACGTGGGCGAAGCGTCTCTTGGTACCAGTGTTTCCGTATGGCAGTGAGACCACGGTCTGAGCGTGGCCAGCCAAGTGGAGGAAGACCAGCCGTGACATGGGGTGTCCCTGATAGCCTGCCTCAGCCACCAGAAACACAGAGGCTGGGAGCTCACTTCCCCGCCAAAAGGATGAGAGTCTCAACCCGTTTTTCTTTCTTTTTTTTCTTTCTGTTTTAATCTTTCACAGAAAGGAATGATCAGACAGAGCAGGAAGAAAGAAGAGAAATCAAGCAAAGATTGACAAGAAAGGTACTATGATTTCAGTGTCTTATCCCTGGATCTTGAGGGACAGGTGACAGGTGCACTGGTGGGGAGAGGGCGGGTGACGCAGGGCCTCACTGTGTTGCTCAGTGACGTTTTCCTGGACAGCAGCGAATTCGCTCCCCAGACGCTGGGAAGGTGGCACCTCTGTCTGCCCCGGTGTCGCCCTCTGCGCCCCGGGTTGGGGGGGGAAGCAGCTTGTGTGGCAGGTCAGGCCCGATGACATTTCCACGGATCCCCAGGGAGCCGGACGGTGACTGGGCATCACCTCCGTGTACCTGAGATCTTCACACACAGCATAGGAAGAGCATCCCTGGGTGTCAGCATTCGCTTACCTTTTGGGCTCCTTGGTACCTTCAGCTTGTCCAGAAGCTCCAATTGCAGAAGTTTTATTGGCCTCCAGGGTTTGGTGTGGGACTCTCGGGGTGAAGGTGGGACCGGCCACGGCCAGCCTAGGTCGCAGCCCCGCGAGCCGGTCCGGTCTCCGTGCTCCGGAGTAAGGACGGGCAGGGGATCTCCCCCCGCCGGAGGTGAACAGCGTCCTTCCTGAGGCTGACTTAGGGGTACTGCTCCAGGAAGCATCCTCCCTCCCCCGACCTTTGATTTGGGCTCATCTCAGGGGAGTCGGGGCAAGTGTCTGCTGCCATCAGACGCGTCCCCTGAGTTTCCTCAGCGAGCTTCCCCCGAGCCTGGGCCGTGGGCGCAGAAGTGCCGGGGGCTGGAATTCAGCTCTGCCTGCGGGCGCTTGCTGGCCTCCGCGGTGTGTCTCCCAGTTCCCGAGTGTCCGCGTCCCTGTAGACACGTGCTGTCCGCCCGAGTCCTCGAGGACGCTGGTGTGGCTGCGGGCGGCTCACGGGCCATCTCTGATTTCAGCTGAATCAGAGACCCACGGTGGATGAACTGCGGGACAGGAAGATTCTGATCCGATTCAGCGATTACGTGGAAGTGGCCAAAGCTCAGGACTATGACAGACGGGCAGACAAACCCTGGACGCGACTGTCCGCGGCCGACAAGGTACAGACGGCGCCACCGTGCTGGGCGGGGGTGGGGGGGCGGCACCACGACGGGCCAGCCAGTTTGTTCCTGGACCCGGGGCGGGCGGGGGTGGGTGCCAGCGGATATCGAAATTGCGGCTGTGCTTTGCCCCAATGTCCGCTTCACAAAGGTGACCCGGGCTCATGGCTGTGGCAGCTGGGGACAGTTTTGCCCTTGGCGGTGTCTGGAGACATGTTTGGTGTCAGAAATGGGGGGTAGTGGGGGGAGCCCAGGGATGCCACTGAACGCCCCGTGATGCACAGGACGGCCCCACCCCAGGATGAGCCAGTCCCCGGCATCAGGAGTGTGGGAGCGGAGAAACTCCGGTGGAAAAGAGGCAGAGGACGGAGCTTGAGCAGAGTCGCTGCAGTGACGCGGGTGCAGGAGGCCGAGGCAGGCGGGAAGGCTCGGCAGTGTAGACAGAGGCGGCTCTGGATCCGTCCCCACCGCTCTGGTGTGCGGCGTCTCCGGGGGGCCTCCAGAGCAGCCTGAAGGGACTGGTGTGGGGCGCGGGGAGGGAGCAAGGAAGCGGCGGGTCCCAGAGGCTGTGGGGGAAGCAGGGGGGCCGAGTGAGCCCTCCCCCAGCCTCACTCTGCCGGGCAGAATCTCTAAATCCGGCCCGTCCAGCATCGCTTCACGTAAGGCCCAGAAAATCCCCGTGGGAGGCGGGCCTGTCCCGGGTCACACGTGTGGACACGCTGAAATTCCCGACTCGGAGCCTCTCCCCGTCCTCAGCCGGCCCGGAGGGCTCCTCCGAGGGAGCGCAGGGTCCCCGTGGGCCGGGGACAGGTCTGGGGCACTGCGATGCTGTTTGTCACGGGACACAGAGCCGTACCCCGTGCCCGAACGAGAACAGCGTCCACATGAGCTCCCTGCAGAATTCCGAGTTCACCCCAAGCCGAACTGGCCGCATTACTGTGCTGTTCCTGCTCCGTCAGGCGGCTCAGCGTGTGCTCAGTGCGGGGTGGTGTGCCCCGGGGGTGCGGGCGGCCTCACCGGCCTGTCGGGGACACGGCGGGGGACGGGCTGGGGACGCCTGCAGCCGAGCTCAGAGGCTGTGCTGGGCCCAACCGTGTGTCGTCGTCTTCTGTAGAAATAGGTTACAGCACGACGGAACTCGGCAAAGATTAGGAACTACTGTTCATCCACGACCTGGGTGCTGACTTCCTGTGCTCATTTGTTAACGTCCCGTTCTTGAATTTCAGGCAGCCATTCGCAAGGAGCTCAACGAATACAAGAGTAACGAGATGGAGGTACACGCATCGAGCAAGCATCTGACAAGGTCGGGTTTCTGTGGGTGTGGCTTTCGTGGTACTTACCGCGTGTTTCTTTAAAACGAAAGGAAAGACAAAGACCCGCGGGTCCGAGTGAACGAATTCAGCGTCTCTGCAGAGAGCCGGACGGAGCTCGCGGCTGCCCGGCGGCGGCTTCGCAGGGGCGCGGGGAGGCGGGCTGCAGAGCCACGTTACTGGGTCCGGGGCTTCAGGAGGTCGTGCGCAGTGAACGTGACCTGCCCGCCCGTCGGCCGCCCCTCCTGGAGTGTCCGGACCTCCCGTTTCAGAACCCCACCCGTCTGTGCCAACAGGACGCCTCCAAGCCCCTTCCAGTTACCCGTTCCCGTCTTCCCTGCATTTAGCTTCGCATCTTTAACACAAGCTGATGCTTCCCCCAGACTCAAATACTGGAGTCCCTACGGCGTGCCAGGGGTCATGCCAGGGGTCATGCCGGGCGTGGAGACAGCAGCGAGGCGTTAGGTAAAGGGGGCCCCCGCTCCGGGGAGCCTCTGTTGCGGTGGGGACACATCGGCCGTGTTCCAGCACCAAGCCGTCCTGTCCTCGTCGTGGGGAATGTGTGCTGTGGACGTGGTGTCCACAGATGCCGCGGGGCCTCTGGAGGGGGCGGCGGGGGAAGGACTGGCTTCCCCTTGCTTATTGGGAGGGATGTTCTTTCCTCGGCCCTTTGTCACGTCTCCCTTGGCCTAGAGACGCTGAAGCCCCAAATACTGAGAAAATGGAAATCCTGAGTATGGATACTGCCTTAAACTAAAAGAGCAGATTCCTTTCCTTTTCTGGTTTGTCCCGAAGTGGCCACTGTGGTGGTGGTTTAGGAGAATAACTCTGTAAGGTCGGTGTGGATGTGGGGCAGAACCAGGTGTATGGGGTTCCATCCTCCAGGACGGTTTCGGGTGAATATATTAAGGGAGGAAGAGGAGGTCGTAAGAGCAGGAGAAAATGATTGCAAATAAACAGTTTAGAAGTTGTTAAGGTTTCCCCCGTGACTGGCATATGTTTGGGCAGGAATAGATCATCTTAGTTTCAATTATCCAAAACACTCAAAAATGTTTAGGAAATTAACATTGTCCAGTAAAACATTTAAAGCTATTTTTCATGTTTACCATGTTAAGAAGGATAGAATGGTTACATAGTGTTACGTGTGTTAATGTCAAAATATTGAATACGTTTTCCCATTACACATTATTAAGAGTTGTTTACTGAAGATATACATCTTCTCTCATAAGTCCTTAATACCTTTCTTAGATGATAGAATTTTAAGAGCTGGCCCAATAC
Organism: Halichoerus grypus; assembly: GCF_964656455.1. Classification (NCBI taxonomy): domain Eukaryota; kingdom Metazoa; phylum Chordata; class Mammalia; order Carnivora; family Phocidae; genus Halichoerus; species Halichoerus grypus. Next base: position 135,608,365 of record NC_135721.1, read on the forward strand.
TTGGACATCAGGAAATAATTCTTAAGGTCTTTATACCACATTTTAGCACTTAATATCAGTTTTTAAAAGAACAATATTTTTAGTCACCTGAGACTTTGTTAAATGTATTACATGTTACCACAAACACATTACCAACTTACAAAAACAAAACAAAACGGTAACTCTAATATCCAAAAGTTTGTTTTATTAATTGATTCATTACTTCTCCTGATTTTCGCAAAGCCTTGGCCTTGCACACTTCAAGAGCTTAACCAGCAGCTTTCGGACTGAGTTTTAGGCAGAATTCAGCCTATCGTTCCTTTTGGGGTCCAGCGCAGGCCCGGGAGCCGGGAGCCCTCGGAGGCCTCCTCTGCCTGAAGCAAAGCGGGCCCCTCCTTCTGTTTTCCATCTTGGCTCCCTGAGCAACTTTCAATAGCCACGCATTTATTTGTGGGAGGTTTTGACTATTTTAACTTAGGAATGTATGACCTTACACTCTTTGTCTTTTTATAATTCCTAGATTCCACAGGCCATAGAGATTTTCTTCTGAGAAGAATTTGTGTTTAATTTTTGATACCAACACTGAACATTCATCAGGGAACTTTCCTGAAGTTCGGCTCATGACTCCCTGCCTCGTCAGCGAGAGGAGCGGGCTCACTGAGGCAGGTGAAGTCTGGGCTGTGCTCACCTGTACGAGGGGAACCCAGAGGACGCCCTTCGCTCTCTGGTGTCTGCAGAGTGGAAACTGTTGGGCCCAGTGGAGACCCAGAGTCGCTCTCCCAGAAGAAAACGGTCATTTGCCTTTGAACCCGGTTTTACAGTTCTGCGGTAAAACAGAGGCCGGGGGACGTGCATGCGCGGGCGCACCTCGGGCCTCTGACGCGGACCTGCGGCGCAGCGGCGTTCGGGATGCTGTTGGAAAAGACATTTTTATTCTGATCACAGTTAATTTGAGAACTCTTTAAGTTCATGTTCCACAAAATTATTGACTGTATTATACTTTTCTTTTTTTTTTTTATATAATGTCTAACAAAAAATACAGCTGCAACATTTTGATTCCTGTTAATTTTGTTCTTTAATTAAATGACTACTTATTGCAGGAAATGAACCTGGGTTTTACGTTTTTTTGGAGTTGGGAGGAGAGCGGAGATCTGTGAAATAAGTAGAGTTTTAGTCCTTTCGAGCCATCAGATCCAAACACATAAGAGTATTCCAACTTTTTGTGTGTTTTGTTTTGTAAATTCTGTTAGTACCTGTGGTTTGTGCCTTAGAAAATCAGATTATCTTTTTCAAGTTAATTTAACTTCATGTATCATTGAGTAATGAACCCAGAGATAAGCAACAACTTGGTGGAAAACTCTACCACGGTGAAAATTAGGCCGTCTTTGAGTATTTTTAGGTTTACACTTGCAAACATTATGGAAAACTCTGTTATAAGAGACAAAGGTTTAGATGGAGTGGAGATTACGAAGAGGACATTTACCCTAGCACAAAGGTAAAACTTAATGTTGGCACAAAGGGGGAAAATAAATTAAAAAAAATAATGTTCCCCGAAAGGTATTTTTACTTGGCCTTTGAATAAGCGTCCTCACAGGTGAGCCCGCCCGCCCGCCCGCCCGCCCGCCCGCCCGGTACGTGGTGAGGCAGGAAGCCCAGTGGCTGGGAGCCTGACTTTAGGAGCTTGCAGACCCTGTTGCTTAAATCCCAGCTCTGCGCTATTCACCAAGATACTTCTTTTCTCTCTAGGAAGATCATCTCTCTCAAAATATTGCTGTAACTTCTAAAGGAGATGAGTGCGACCAACACGTTCTACGCCTCCATAACATTAGCCGCTGGTGGGGCTGCCAGGAGCCCCTGGGGCTGGGGCACGTCCTCTGTGACCCCTCACTGCACAGCTGCCTCACGGCTTTCCACGACCTTTCCTGCTCAACTTCTTTAAGACTGAAGTGGGTCAGGAGCCCATGGAAACTGCTCAACCCTCGTGGCAGCACTTTGTCCTGAGGGACTTGTGATCAAGCCTAGATGCTAGCCAACGTGCCGTCGGTTAGATGAATTAGACTCTCTGAAAGAAATCCCCGTTATGGCGGGAAAGTTCCAAGTCTACCACTTCCTTGCTGTGCAGAACTGCATCACTTCTCTGAGCCTCCATTTCTTCGTCTATGAAATGAGATGATGTCTAAAGCTTTTCTAACTCGAAGCCAGTTCTTTATAAGCATTTGTGTGTATGCTTATATATTGTGTATTTAATATATAGTCTATTCATAACCCATTATTTGCAGCCAACCTCCAGAAAACTTTAATTTTTTTTTCCTATTCTAAACTACATTTTAGCAGCTCCATATTTTGTTTTATTCAGTTTAAAATATTAAGTGGGAGCCCAAATTATGTAAAAGTAAGATTTCAATCTCCTTCACATAGAAATATCAATGCACTTACTATGAAACAAAGAAAGGAAAAAGGTGCTTTTTTCGAAACTATGCTGGCCCCCAAGGCAGAAAGGAACAGTACTGCTTGGAAGATGGGCCCCTGGTTAGAGGTAACTTGGCAGATAGGACACATTTTCAGGTTTTTTGCCCAAGTAAAGTTCCATAACTAATGGATAAATAAAATTCAAAATGAAAATAAGGTACAGGAGACCCAGTGGAGGGTTTGGTTTGGTTCAGGCTTAAGGGTTCTAAGATCTCATAAGACCAGAAGACATTTTCATTGCAACCAAAATTTTTAGCAACAGTATCTAACTTCTCTATTGTATTTTTATTAATCATAAACTATTCCTTTAAGTTGTGTTTCCGTATTTCACGTTCTTACCCAGTATTACAGAAGTCGAGAGAGCAACTGAAACTGTGAATCAGGTGTGTTCGCTCCGCACCTACTAGGTACGCCGAATCCTGCCCTGAGGAAGGCTCTCTTGGGCATCTCGAATGTCCCTCACCCTAGTTGGAGGAACAAAATTAAAAAGCAGCTTTTAAATCTCATGGTATGGGTGATACACATGCTTGTGTATATACATTTACATATGTTCTATAAATTTGAAGAGAAAGTGTATATACTTAAGAGCCTGAAGACTTAGAAAAAACCGATTCTGCTGCCTCCCTATTCAGTAACAGTCACAATGTCTGAATTACCACAATTCTTCACCACCAAGAGTCATTAGGTTTTTATGCATTAACTTCACAAATCATTTGTTCCCATTTCCACAAAATAAACTATGATTAACTATTAAAGTAACAGTGAATATTGTCATTAAAGAAATTCTGTTTTTAAGGAGTTTAAAAGATTTAAAAACCATAATTGATTATTTTATGAGAGGAAATTAAATCACTTCTAGAAGTATCAAGTTTTAACCTGGCATGATGGGGGAAATAGTATATTGTAAGTCTGTAAAAAGAACATTTTTAAACATGTCAAAAGGACTTTGAAATTATATTACATAAGTAATTTTTAGACAATTGAAATGGTTAAAAAATAAAAATAAAAACAATCTCCAAACCCCCAAAACCCTAACATCAAGAAGTCCATCTTGTGGAAATACATAGTAATTACAAGTCTAAATTTTAGAGGTGAAAAGCCAAGTTTTTAGCTACATATCTACAGTTCTTTAATAGCAAGTTCAAGTCCAGAAATGTAAAATTCTATTATGTTGTTAAAATTATTAGTCTCACATGCTTCTAATCTAAACCCCATTCTTTTCCAGAGATTTTTTCCAGTTTTTCGTGTGAAAGAAACATCTGAGAAGATGCTCATGAGAAACTGAACATGTTGAGACTCAAACTGAACGTATGAAAATATTTTTAAACAGTGAATCACCATAAATTAATTTCTCTGTAAATGTATTGATGATGATATAAGAACGTATCACTAGTTCATGTTTTTTTTTTTTTTTTAAGATTTTATTTATTTGACAGAGAGACAGCCAGAGAGGGAACACAAGCAGGGGGAGAGGGGGAAGCAGGCTTCCCGCCGAGCAGGGAGCCCGATGTAGGGCTTGATCCCTGGACCCTGGGATCATGACCTGAGCCAAGGGCAGATGCTTAACAACTGAGCCACCCAGGTGCCCCAGCTAGTTCATGTTTAGACAACGTTAGAATGAACAACGGAAAAGCCACTAGTTACAAATTCCCACAGCTTCATGAAAACAGATTGGTATTTTATGTTTAGAGTAATAAAAAGTAACTTTTAAGTCTTTCAGCAGTTAAATCATTCCCTTTAAAGAAGATGAATAGGGAAATTCTAAAATTCACATTTTCTTGACAATAAGCTATGGTAAGAAAATCTGGAGATGGTGTACATGCTAATAATTCTTAAAGTTAAAAACCATGCTTTTAAATGCACATTATTGCTTTCTAAATGCAATTTATTCCCCCTTTTCAAAGATGGATGTTTTGCAAATGCACAGGTGTGTGCCCCAAACGAATGGTGCATCCCCTGCTTTCCGCCCGGAGAACTTCTTGGTTACAGTGGTGACTCCTGGGTGGCACAGAGTGGTCTCAGGAACATCTAACACCTTGCTCCAGTTTTTACATTCCAACTTACCTTTGTTTGTTGCCATTATTTCCTGCTCTGTTCTTGTGATCAGCATTCTACTTCAGTTGTTTCTTCATAGCATTTATGATTCCTTCCAAGCTAGCTTTAACTTTTCATTCTGTGTGTTCGGGAGCTACGTAGGAATCCAGGGACAGTAATGGCGAGTGGGTCAGCTGTTAACAGGTGTTAGTGACAGGTGGCTGCCGAGCTGGCTCCGGCACCGTGAGCTTCACGCCGCGCGCTGAGGTCGGCGTCGTCAGACCTTGTCACTGTAGGCTGCCAGTTCTCTGTGGAATTAAGTGCGGAACGAAAACCACACTGCCCACCACGGCTCAGAGGATCTGCTAGGTCCCCATGGTGTCAGGATTTGGCGGCATTTACGTCTGTGTAGTATCATCTCTGGAGTTGAGTATTTAAGTTTCTGCCTGGTTATACTAATGATGCAAAATTTGTTCTCTCTCCCGTCCGTCCTTCTGGAACAGTTACCACTTTGCAGCTCAGTTTGGTTGAGGAAGTGTGATAAGCCTACACCAACATGGTGGGAAATTGCAACCCAGGTAAGAAATATAAACTTTTGGCTAGAATGATTCATTTATTTTTAATATGTTTGAAATAGGAAAATCAAGAAGTTATAGCTATATTAGTTAACTCACATAACAGGCTCTGCTAATACAAAATTGATTTAAATCACTATTTTTGTTAAATAGTGAGATAAATTGAGAAATACATTGTATAGTAAAGAAGAGAGAGATCTGATCTTTAGAAGTTTTCTTCTACACTAGGGGTCTTGCAAATGACAGCCCACCAACCAGGCCTGCCCTTTTTTTTTTTTCTTTTAATGGCCTGCAAGCCAAGAATGGTTCTTACATGTTTATGCAAGTACCTACATATATTCTCAAATTTACCTGTTGGCCCACACAACCTAAAACACATATTTTATGGTCTTTTAGATAATTTGCCAACTCCTGCTCTAATTTTTCTTAAGTGTAAATAAATATATAAAATGTTAAAAATGCATTACACAGAACAAAGTCAAGCAATTACATTGTTTTTTTAATATGCTTAAAATTTTTTGACATCAGATCTGTCCCAAACGTCAATATTCATTATAAACTCATACTGACAGTAGTAGAGTTGCATAAAATGCACATTTTATGAGGTAAATAATAAAGGCCTTATTGATGTTAAAGGCAAGCATTTCATTAGTATGACAACCACACTGCTCCAGCTTCCCTGTACTTTTAAAATTATTGCTGTCACAGCAGCATAAACCAAAATTATAGTATCTAAATTAAAATTCAAGATAGTGCAACATTTAGATCTCATTCAAAACATCTGTATTCCTGAAAAAATGTTGAATTATTTTCCTCTAGATATTATTTTAGAATGTTTCCATGGACTTTTTTTGACCTAATGTTTTTCATTTTTTTTAATGAACTGTTTTTAGAGCATGGAGTGGGGGGGAGAGGGGCAGAGGGAGAGGGAGAGAATCTTACGCAGGCTCCAGGCTCAGTGTAGAGCCTGACGTGGGGCTCAATCTCACAACCATGAGATCCTGACCTGAGCCAAAATCAAGAGTCAGACGCTTAACCGACTGAGCCCTAATGTTTTTCAAAAGACCCAAAACTAAACATCACAAATATAACCATCAAAAATATTATATCTTCTTTGATAATAAAGTCTATGTACATTGGACACACCTACACAATTCTTCCAAGGGGCCAATAAAATGGAAATCCATGGAATTCTTTATGACTGTTGTTTTTTGAAATTCAAATGCTCGTTTTTACAAAACATGGATATACACGTCACGTCTTTCTAAAATCTTTTTTAAAAAATTTTTTATTTAAATTCAATTACCGTATAGTGTAGTATTAGTTTCAGAGGTAGAGATTAGTGATTCATCAGTTGCATGTGGCACCCAGTGCTGATCCCATCAGGTGCCCTCCTTAATGCCCATCACCTGGTTACCCCATCCCCACCCCCCCTCCCCTCCAGCAACACTCACTTTGTTTCCTAGAGTTAAGTTCCTTTTAAGTACAAGGAAATGGTTCATTTCTTGCTTATCTCTGTATCTACAGCTGAGGACAGCATGTGACATATCACAGATGCTCAGGGGGCTGATTGACTAATACCTCAGTATCCGTTTTAGTGGAAATGCAACAACTGCACAGCATTTGCGGATCTGAGAGTTTCAGGCATCTCCGCCCTCCCTGAATTCAGTAAATTCCTGCCTAGAAATGCTATATTCGTTCCCTCACTCATTCACCCTGTTGCAAGCTTACTTTTCTAGGCACGTTTTTAGGCTCTGGAAATAGTGACCTAAATTACTACTCATAAGTGAATAAGACAGACAAGGTTCCTGTTCTCCTAGAATTTACAGCAGTGGGGTTTATGGAAGGGAGGAAGAAAGAAATTTCTGGAGTGATAGTGAGATTGATAGGACTGTGAGGGAGGACCGCTCTGAAGTACCGTTCACGTGAGTCCCCGAGGACAGTGCGTGCCCGTGCCCGTGGGAACAGAGGCACAAGGACAGAGCCCCCACGGCAGGAATAGGGTGGGAGCAAGCAGCAGTGCTGGAGTCCGCCGAACGAGAGGAGAGGAGCCGGAAGCGAGGGTGAGGAAAGAGGCCAAGTCCAGCTCACGTAGGGACTTTCAGGCCCTGATCGAAAGGTTGGGTTTTAAGCGCAAAGGACACTTCTGGAGAGGTTTTGTGGGTTTTCAGTAATTTTTTTTAAAGTAAATTGAGGTGAGATGCGGAGAACAGGACGCTAACCGTGCTAAGAGCGCACTCCAGGAGCCGTCCGACCGCTGTCTCCGGCTGGTGCATCCTAACCAAAGGAGACTCCCTATCTTTGCAGGAGGCGCTGCTCATCTTCCCTCGCCCCGAGCCCCTGGCAACCCCCAACCGGCTTTGTCTCTGGATTTACATAGAAATCCAGTCCTACAGTGTAACCGTTTGTGTTTATTTTTTCCCATAGCATGTTTTTGAGGTTCATCCACATTGTAACATGAATCAGCACTTCTTCCTTTTTATGGCCGAGGAACAGCTCGTGTACCGACGCACACGCTGCGCTTACTCACTTAATGCCCGTTCAGGGCGTTTCCATGCTTGGCTGTCAGGACTCGTGCTGCTGTGGACGAATATTCCTGTACCGTATCTGTTGAATATCTGGTTTCAGTTCTGTGGGTGTTTTGCCAGAGGGTGGAATTGTGGAGTCACAGGATAATTCCACATTTAACTCTTGGAGGAGCCACCAAACTGGTTTTCACAGGGGCTGCAGTGTTTATTCCCCCTAGAAACCCGTGGGGTTCCGAGTCCTGCACCACCTTGCCAATACTTATTTTCAGTCCTTTGATTCCAGCCGTTCTGGTGGGTGTGATGCGGCATCTTGCTATGGTTGTGATTTGCAGTTTCTAAATGACTAATGATATTCCGTGCATGTTCATGTGCTTGTTAGCTATTTGTACATCTTCTCTGGAGAAATGATCATACAAATCCTTTGCCCCTGTTTTTATTGGGTCATTTGTCATTTTGTGGCTTAGCTGTAGGAATTCTTTATATGTTCTGAACACTAGATCCTAAGCAGATATGTGATTTGCAAGCATTTTCTCCCATTCTGTAGGTTGTCTTTTCACTTTTATGAAAGTACTCTTTGCACAAAGGTTTTCTTGTTTTTAAAGTCTAATTTACCTTTTGGGTTTTTTGTTTTGTTTTCCTGTTGCTGGTGCTTTTGGTGTCTTATCTAAGAATCCACTGCCAAATCCAAGGTCATGAAGATTTACTCCTATGCTTTTTTATCTTAAGTTTTATAGTTCTAGCTCTTTTAGGTTTTTGATCAATTTATTTTTTTATATATGGTGTAAAGTAAGGGCACAACCTTGTTTTGCATCGGGCTATCAAGTTACCCCAAACCATGTGCTGAAGACTACTCCTTTCCCCACCAAATGGTCTTGGCAGTCTTGATGAAGCTCAGTTGACCATAGATGAGCAGGTTTATTTCTGGACTGTCATTTCTATTCTGTTGGTCTAGATGTCTCTCCTTCTTGAGGCACTACGCAGTTTTGATTAACACAGCTTTGTAGTAAGTATGAAATTGGAAAGTGTGAGTACTCCAACTGTATTATTTTTTTGAGGTTGTTTTGCTATGTGAGGTCCCTTTCATTTCCGTTTGATTTTTAGGATCAGCTTTTTTATTTCTGTAAATAGGCTGTTGGGATTTTGACAGGGATTGCATTAAATCTGTAAATTACTTCCAAGTATTGCTATTCTAACAATATTAAGTCTTGTAATCAAGCACCATGAGAGGTCTTTCCACTTATTTAGGTGTTCTTTAGTTTCTACCAACGTTTCATAGTTTTCATGTGTAAATCTTTTACCTCCTCCATTAAATGTATTCCTTATAATATGCTGCTGGATTTAGCTTGCTTGTTATCTTGTTGAGGACTTTCACCTTACATTCATAAGGTATACTGGTCTGTAATTTTCTCGTGATGTCTTTATTTGACTTTGGGAGGAAGAGAATCCTGGCCTCGTAGAATGAGTTAAGAATGTTCCCTCTCTTATTTTCTGGTGTTAATTCTTATTTAAATAGTTGGTAGAATTCTTTGATTACTGACTCAATCTCTTTTTAAGATTTATTAAGGGAGAGGATACATGCGCATGAGCAGGGGGAAGGGCAGAAGGAGAGGGAGAGAGATAATCTCCAGCAAATTCCCAGCTGATCATGGAGCCCGACGTGGGGCTTACTCTCACAACCCTGAGATCATGACCTGAGCCGAAATCAAGAGTCAGATGCCAAACCGATTGAGCCACCCAGGCGCCCCTGATTCAGTCTCTTTAACATGTTACAAGACTATTTAGATTTTGTTTCTTCTTGACTAAGTTTTGGCAGTTTGTGTTTCTAGGAATTCATCCATTTCACATGAGGTATCTAATTTGTGGCATACAACTGTTTATAGTATTCTCATCCTATTTCTGCAAGGTCAGTAGTAATGTCCCCGATTTTCATTTCTGGTTTTAGAAATTTGTCTTCTGGGGGTGCCTGGGTGGCTCAGTTGGTTAAATGTCTGTCTTCGGCTCAGGTCATGATCTCGGGGTCCTGGGATCGATCGAGCCTGCGTTGGGCTCCCTGCTCAGTGGGATGTCTGCTTCTCCCTCTCCCTCCACTCATGCTCTCTCTCTCAAATAAAATCTTTAAAAAAGAAATCTTAGTCTTCTGTTTATCTCAGTCTGTTTAATAATGGTTTACCAACTTTTGGTTTTATTGATTTTTCTGTTGTTTTTCTATTCCACTTTGGTTTTTTTCCTTAAATCACTACTGTAATCTTTATTATTTCCTTCCTTCTAATGGCTTTGGGTATAGTTAGCTCTTTTTTCTAGTTTTTAAAGTTTAAGTTGGGTTATTGAGATCTTTCTTCATTTTTAATGTATATAAATTTACAGCTATAAACTTCCCTCTCAGCTCTATCACTAAGTTTCAGAATGTTTCATTTTCATTTGTCCCAAAGTATTTTCGAATTTCCCTGTGGCTCCTTCTTTGACGCACTGGTTAAGAGTTTGTGGTCACTGGAGAGTTTTACGTACCTGAGAGGCATGCTAGGATTTAGGACTTAGCAAGAATATCTTGGCTGCGAAGTGAATAAAGGGTTGTGGAAGGCAAGGACGAATGCTGGAAAGCCATTTAGGAGGTTGGTGCAATTGTCTGTGTGAGAAATACTGACAGTCCATAGTAGTGACAGTGTAAGTGACAGAAATTACACATACGGGGAACATATTTTGGCAGTAAAATCTGCAGGACTTGATCAACTAAGTGGCCAAGGGAAAGAGGGAAATCAGGAATCCTAGGTTTTGGCTTGCACAGTTGGGTGGATAAGAGAGATGGAGAGACAAGGTGTTTTTTTCCCTTTGGTGTTGAGAAAGAGTACTGAGGGGAGAGAAATCAAGAGTTGTTCTGAGACTTGAGATGCTTATTAGAACTGTCAAAAAAGCAATGTTGTGTGTGATGCTAATGTCCAAGATAAAGGTCAGAAGTTGTATGCATTTGCAAGCCATCAACACAAAGATGGCTATTACATGGGACCATATGAAGTTACCTAAGGAGAAAGTATAGATTGAAGAAAAGTGACAGACCAGGAATGAGCCCTGCATTAAGAGGGAAAACGGAAGCCAGTAAAGAGACAAGGAATAGAAAGTATGTGGTATTGATATGCGGTAATACTCTGGAAATGTGGTAAAGTCAATTAAACAGGGCAGAGGTAGGATTGCTGAGTAGCCATGTGAAATATGTGGTCATAAATTTAAGCCCGATTGTAAGTTTTCTCCAGTGATGTTCAGATTGTGGAATGAGGGGTGTCAATGAGCAGACTCAGTGAGAGGAGAGAGGGGGGAAAGAGTATTATTTTTGACTAGAGGATCTATAATGGATAAGGAAGGGAAGAGGGACAAGGAAGGTAACAGGCACAGCCGAACAGTGGTGGAGTGAACGGCCCGGGACTACTCCAGAAAGCAAGCTGCAGGGGGAGGTTGGGGTGAAAAGAACATTGGAAAGGGAGATTTAGCAGGACAACTACTGAGTAAGTAGGTGGCAGTGGAGACCTGGGCTGGGTCACACAGTGCAGTAGGGAAGGCATGTGACACATGATTTAGGAGACTTGTAAGTGTGGCCAAACAGGAGGGGTCCTCTCCCAGGGCAGCATGGACTTTCAACTCCTGAGTATTATTTACTGTTTGAGTAGAGAGAGCGGTCACTGTCTCTTGACATAGACTCCCTGCTGCCCTCCCAATAACTGAATTCCTCTGCTTGGCTACACTAAGAAAGCCACTTTTACCACTGTATTTAACTACTGGTAGTATTCCCACACTCGGCTACCCTTCTGCAGGCCAGCAATAGGGAGTGAGGCTGCTTACTATCCTGCTTCAGTTCAGATGTCTGATGGCAGAAGGATGTTTTGTTTGATCCAGTGTTCATAAAATAACTATAATACTTATTCAAGTCACAGAGCATTTATTTCAACTTTAATATATTATACAATTAAAACAAATGTATATTTTTATATTTTAGCAAGATACTATTATAATGACTATTAGGAGCTTAAAAAGTACTGGTCAAAACAGCCTGCTTAGGAGTGAAGACTTCTATCTAGAATTAAGATGTTCAGACAATAAAGTAACTGGAGCCATAACTGAATAAACATACTCTCCCACGATGTGCTCAAAGTACCGACTTACACTCAGGGAACCATTTTAAATCCGAGCCTTCTCCCCTTTCTCAGCATGGCTAAATTTTTATTACATGTAGTATATTCTGAACTAGTAATACCTTCTATTTAGTCCAAACTGTATTCATTTAAAATATATTTTATGTGATAAACTTTATTAAACTAGTTTTATAAGTATAGTTAACTTGGTAAGATTTGTGCAATGTAAATATTACTACAAAATGAGCAAATTCCTATTACTGTTTGGTTTCCCAAAAATTTCTCTTTAAAAGAAGAGTAATATTCTACAGAAAGAAGTCTCTTGAGGTTGGAGTCATGTTAAAGTAGTTCTTTCTCATCCATAAGACGACATTTCTTTGGATTTGGAGGCTCCTACAAAAGCACTCTTTCCTGGGTGACATGTGTATTTTTCTCTTTGTAGGGCTACTCTGGTATTTCCTGTTATACACAAAAAGGAATAAGTGGATAAAACTTGTTGATAACAACTAGACATCACACACGAACATTTCTTTCATGAGCCATGAATAATGACATCAGTCCTCTGCGTACATTAAGAAGCTCCTCTTCTTGCTATAGCCGGAGGGGGGGAAGAAAATCACACTTTAAATTATCACTGTAAAACCACCAAACAGGAAAAAAAAAAAAGCTAGCTATTACTTGGGCTTCTTTTTAAAACAATCCCTTTCATAAGGTTATTTTGTATCAGTGCTTATTCTATATAACCCCTCCCCCCCCCCCCCCCCGATCTATTCCTAGCTAGCTACAGAGTTCAGGGATCATCACTGATATTCTAGATCAACTGAGAGATCCAGTCTTTGAAATACCAAATTGTTGAAATTTTTTTTTTTCTAGACTGAATTTCATTCACCAGTCTAGTTAGCTTGTTTGCTTCAAGCTAAGGTGGCTTAGCCACAAAGTCCTGATCTTCCACTATTCCAGCATAGTGAGATTCTATTAAAATTAAGTGCATTACAAGGAAATCATTCTTTAACTCATTTTAAAATCTGCAAACTGATACTCCTTTTTTCCTTAGGACGGACTCATTTTAATCACCTCTATTAATATTTTACTATAAATTTGCTCCCATTATTCTAATTTAAACAACTAAAACTATCTCTCAGTCCAAAAAGAAAGAAAAGCCCGTGACAGAATTGTCATTGACTGGTGGCCGGTCCACGTGAAACCCTGACCTGAGAGTGGACTTACCGTTTCCTTCAGGAGCCTGTCTCGCAGCATTTTCATGTTTTCTTTCATCGAACACATCTATAAATACATATTTCATCTTTGAAATTTACTGTAAAATTTTCACGGCAAAGAGGTATTGAGAGAGAGGATATATCATCGTGTAAAAGCTGGTACCTCAGATGTAAAAACAGCGTCTTCATAATCAGTGTTGTAGAAGACATTTTTGTCCAATGACGCTTTCAAAAGGTGAAGCCTAACAAAAGGAGTTACCTTTGTAGTTATCATTTTAAATTGCTATAATATAATGATTCGATTTTTAGATTAAAAATTAAAAATGTATAAAGAAAGTCACACTAACCTCTGCTGTTCACTTTTTTGATAGGCACTGAACTTCTGAAATGTCTTCTCCCAGAAATCCTAAATTTTAAAATACAAAAATTAACTCTTGGAGAATTACTGGATTCCTAATTTAAATAAACAATGTGGCTATATGCTAAGCATATTCTAGATATTATACACTCTCTCTCAGGGTTTTCCCCTTATTATCAAAGGTATTTATCATAAGCTTCAGTCTACAAGTGTGTGTATATGAAACCTAAAACTATTTTCTAAAGAACAAAATTAACAGTTTTCCCGAGTGTAGCTCTTTAAAAAAGTTCTTAAAAGCACAAACCACAAACTCCTTCTCCAAATCTTTTAAAGTCTGTGAATCTTTTTCAAAATTCTCCAGCTCCTCTATGATGATGAATTGGAACTTATCAAGTTTTTTGATCCTATTAAAGAAACAAAATGAGGTTATTTTTGTAAACTATAGCATTCAGAAGATTTCAAAAGAGGTTTTTATTACAGACCTATACTCCTGAATCTGATGGTTCATTGTGTTCAGATGTTGTTGAGCTGTTTTCCAAGATTGCTTAGTAAAATAATCCATCATTTTTTGGCGGATCTGAAAAATACTAATTTTTAACTTGAAGACTCTTTACAAAATAATCTAACCCAGGCTATGTTAAGAACAAAGGCTTTATCATGCAAATGACTAAGAACTCAGAAAAGTAACAAATGAAAAACTTGGTGATTTAAACCCAAGTGTTAATTAGCTCGGTCAGGGCAGCATCTGGTTCCAACAAGAAGGTTTTGACTAAGGGTTTAATTGATCATTGTTTTTGTAAAGACACCACAGTCTACATTATTTACAAAAATGCTACTGATTATAATTCTCTTCGGGAACAGAGCCTAAAAGTCACACTCAGAATTACCATCTTCCATGAAAACATATTTGCTAGATCTAGCCAGATGCGGAACAGGATATATAAATCAGGGCTTCTCTGTGTAGGCTAGGTTGACCTTTGATAATTAAAATATACAAATTCTTAGTTTCAGAGAGAAGAAAAAGATAAGGAAGAGATGGGACTGATGATAAAAGATTTTTTTCTGTACAAGTTAACAGCAAGCAAAGAGAACTAAACACAGGCATGTGAATTAAAAATTGTTCTAGAAAGTATTTTTGTAAGCATCACCTCACTGGAGCCTCAGCAGCTCAGGCTCCGCGGGTGTGCAGCCCTGGTGACAAAGAACAAGAGGGGCTCCATCCTTCATGCTCTGTGATGGTGCCCCCTCTAGAAGTCCTCTCCATGCCATAAAAAGATGAAGCATGAAAATTGTTCAGAAAAAAAGAACAATCATGCCAAGAGTCCAAATGGTAAACAAACTGAAAAGGGAAATAAGACAAAGAATCTAGCAAAAGAAAGAATATGGATAACGCACAAATTTTAGAAGAGAAACCTGGCTCCTAAGACAAATCATTCCACTTTTCACCAGTCCATGAGGACCAAGGGAGTTAACAAATGGGTATTTTGTTGCCAAAGGATCAACCCAGCTGATAGTCTAGGAGAAAGCTAGTATCTTAGCATATTATTGGGTATAAATCATAATTTAAAGAATGGTAACTCACACGAAACCTCCTTCTAAAATCTGTGTTGAGGCTTTTGCACATCACTCCTAGCCCTGAGATCTCACTTTCCCAGCTCTCCCCATGGATAGAAAAGTCATTTGTTGATAATGGAGATACACTTCCAGACACTAAAAAACGAAGACAATCAGGTAAAGTTAAAATATGTATTACAAATTTAGTCTGAAGTTAAACTTCATGCAGTTTAGAAGTCTCATGAAGCTGAGAACAAAATCTTATTTTCACATTCTATGCATGATCTAAGAATTGACATAAAAGGTAGACCTATTTTTCAATTTAAAAATATTTTGATTTCTAAAAAATCTTGGCAATGGTAATATTGGGATGGAACATTTTTGGACTGATCATTTTCTAACTATTTCCATGTTAATAACCAAATATTTAATGACACACCAATCTCTCAGTAAATTTATATTCTAGTAAAGCTTATATGTGGTAATCAATAATAGAATCATAAAGGAGATTTATGGGTACAAACACACCCTTACTGCCATATTTTTCACATAAAATGAACTTTGTGATAAAGCATCATCCTTATTAGACTGATCCAGAATTCTCTTTACAGAAGGGATTTTTTTGTGGATCATTCAAGATCTAAGAAACCACGTTCCACAATAATTGCATTTTGACAAAGGCATTTGATCTACCTACCTTTGTAAGTGTGATGATCTCTATCTTCAGTTTTAGACCTTTTTTTGGGAAGCAAGTATGCTCTCCCTTCCTCCTCTTCTTCCAATTGTATTTCATCAGCATTACTTAGATTATCTTCGATGTACATTCGTTTGCGACTAAGATGCTGTGTAGGGCCTTAGGTACAGTTAAAAAACAACAGTGCTACAATCTTGATTAAAAATACCTAATAATTGTCTTGCTTTTATTTAAAAAAAAAAAAGGCTTTCAGTTATTTGTTTTTAGGCAACTGTGCATTAAGTTCTATTTTCCATTTGACATTAATTAAACTGAATAAATTTTGTGACTTCAACTAGAATTCCTTTAGATGCACAGTAGTTCAGTAATACTGTTTTTAAAGCAGTGTAGGACTACAAACCTGACACATGAGGAGAGTCACAAGGCATGTCACACCATATTTGCTCTCTTTCTTCACTAGACAGGGATAGTGGAGATGCGGAATGACTTCCCTAAAACAGATATTAGAAATTGGAAACAAATTCTGTAAGCGCTCTTGGCTTCGCCTTTGACCATCTTTCTCAAACCCTAAAGCAAGGGAATTGCAAATGGGGTCCATTCCTTTTTCAGATAGTTTTGTTTATATCCCTTCCTCTGCATCTCTAACACAACCACACATTAATGAAAATTCCTCTGTTCACTTCAATCCTAAATTACAGCAATAGTTTCCAGCTGGCTTTTTCAACTACTATTCTTCCTTAGTAGGATTTCGATTTCTTTGAGTCAGGGAATGGGAAGCCATACAAAACAGAAGTCTAAACTCCTCTTTCAACCTGCATTTCAGCCACACCTTTTCATCTAACCTGGTAAGTTTTCCTGTTTCAGTACGCAAGTTTCTCCATTCCAGTCAAATGAGTCATTTTCCTATTCCATGAAAATGCATGCCCACTCCAGTTGCCTTCCTTTACTTATTAGGTAGTAGATCCAGACCAAGCAGAGAAGGAACAGAAGCCTATCTACTGAGCTGGAGGTCGAGCCCTCCCCAAGCTATAACATTCTGCCTGACCGTTCTGTGTTTCACAGGTTATTACAGTAGTTTTGAGGACGCACCGATGGACTGTTACAGTGACACAAAGCTCACCCAAAGTTCTATATAGTGAAACCAGAAAGTCCCAGTTATAACTCTGTACGTCAGTGGTTCAGCAGCTGTGTCCTCACTATTTAAGACCTGACAACTTCTCATTTAAAAAATTTCAACTTTTTTCCATGATCAAACCATCCTGCATACTTTAAACATCAGATTTTCAGTAACAGTTAAAAATATTAAAATATAATTATTAAAGGCCAGTAATCTGATTCTTGTAAGAACAATCTTAGTTTAAGTTGGATGGTTATACTACCCTTTCAACCTCTATTGCTTTGTACAGGATTTTCATTGTTTGCAAGTTCAACTTCATCAACTTTTTTCTGAACTATAAATGCTTACATCTGAGTAGTTGTTGCAATTGTATCTTGTGTAAGTACCACAGAATTTGTTTTTTCCATTCACAACAGTATTATTAATTGGAGTAAGCCTGCGCTATGAGTGAACAAGACATATGCAAGCCCAAAGGAAATTAGAAAATTATTTAAAGCCAAAACACAACAATATGAAACCAAAACTACTTGTGTTTTGAGGGAATAATTCATTTGCTGCTAAAATTCAACACCCATTCCCAATTAAAGGGGGAAAAAATCCTTAACTAAAACATTAATTTGATAAAAGTAACCACCAAAAACTACGGAATAAGCACGCCTACTGGTACGGTATCTAGTTAACACTGTCCCTGAGGTCATCATCACCTTAACAATAAAAAACAAGTATAAGGACTGGAATGGAAAATGCAAAAATTATCATGAGTAATTGTCTATATTCAAAATCCAAGAGACCCTAGGCAGGGAATTATGATAGAATTAGTCTATGTAGTTGGGGATATAAAAATCAATAGTGTTTCTATTCAAAAGCAAAAAATTAACCCAGAAAATTTAGTTTTTTTTAATACAGAAAAAGGGAAATACATAAAACACAGGAATTAATCTATTTTCTTTGTGGAAGATTTGGCATAATTTTGTTGGAAATAGCACCAAAATGTAGAGAGAAAAATATGTGGACGAGAAAGCTCAGTATCAATATTGGAAAATGGCAATTCCCTTAGACAAACTGCATAATTTACATGAATGATTAGAGGGCCAAGAATGAGAGAGGTGTGGTGTGGTGAAGCCCCTGTAAGGCTCTACTGATGATGTGGCCTCAGTACAGAGAGAGCCCGCCTCACAGCTGTCCCCCTCATTGCCGGGGCTGTGCCCAGATGAGCTTTGCAAACGATGGAGACAGCAGGGTACCTCATGCATGATGCTGCACTAATTCACTACCCACGTGCAAAGAGAAATCCTAGAAAAATTGAAAACCTAAAAGTTAAAAGGCATCAAAACTAGTATTTTTACCAGAAAGGAATATGACAGTAGCTGAGGGATTTGTTGAACACAAAGACTGGTAAATTTTATGGTATCATTTTTTTTGTCATATGGAAGTTTTTTTATTTAAGTGAAAAGATAACATACTGGAAAAAGAATGTTTTCATTGTATGTAACCAATACAGAATTAATATCTAGAATATTTTAAGAACTCCTACAAATTTATAAGAAAAATCAGACGATGCAATTAAAAAAATTAGAAAAAAAAATAGGCAATTCAGAAACCAGCCAAAAAACATGAAATACTGATGCTGTTAATCAGTAAAATGCAGATTAAAGTTCCTCACTGGGGTGCCTAGGTGGCTCAGATGGTTAAGCGTCTGCCTTCGGCTCGGGTCATGATCCCGGGGTCCTGGGATCGAGCCCCGCGTCGGGCTCCCTGCTCAGTGGGGAGTCTGCTTCTCCCTTTCCCTCTGCCTCTCTCTGCTCATGTTCTCTCTCTCTCTCTCTCTCTCTCTCTCTCTCTGTGTCAAATGAATAAATAAAATCTTTAAAAAACAAAGTTCCTCACTATAATTACAGATTGGCAAAAAGAGAACCATCTGGTAACAGCCGGTTAAAACTAGAGAAATGGGCACTATCACATAGCAGTGTTGGAGTGTAAGCTGATAGAACTATTTATATAGCAAATTTCTAATATCTAAGAGTCAACAGTAAATGGGAAACAAATGGCCAATAAGTATGTGACAATTAAAATTCCAACTAGCACCGAGTAACATAAAAGAAAGTGGGCAGCGGATTATCTAGGTTTTGAGATTTGCAAGATGGAATACTGAGGGGAGAAAGGTTTCAGGGAAACCAAGGATAGTAGAGCAATATTGACAAAGGATGGTGGGATGATGATCTAGCAGGAAACTGGTGTTCAAACTGTGGTCTGTAGAAACTGAGTCTTGCCAAGGTGCCATGGGGGTTATTGGGGAGGGAGGCCAAGTAGGCTAGGGTGCAGACCTCCTGCTTTAAATAGTGTAGCTCTATTTTTATCTGTTTGGCACATTGGTGCTTTCATGAGAGATTTTGTTAGAAAAATATGCTCTGTGAAGACTACTTGCTAAACAGAATAGAAGGAGCTTAAAAGCCTATAGGAATAAAAACATTCAGTTAGAAATGCTAGGACAGAAGTTTGGTTTAATCAGAGATTTCAGACCGTGTCTGTAGGTGTACTGAACTCTCATTAATTCCATCTCTGTGTACAGAGGTTAGTACATATCAAGAGGATAATATATTTGGGTATTTACTATGTATCAGGTAGTAATGCATGTGCAATCAGACTAATTTTCCATGGCCCCACTATGCAGATGAGAAAACTAAGGTGCAGGGGGACTCATTAACTTGTAAAATGTTACACAGTCAGCAAAGAGTGGAGCCAGGATTTAAATGCGAATCTGTCTGACTCAAAACTCTTTCTACTATACCCAGTTATAGTAAACTATAATATCTTGGCAGTCAGTTGTATAACTTTATTACTGCTTTAAAATTCTCTAATTTAAGCCATTTATACAACCCAAGTCAAAAAAAAGGGAGTGGAGGTGGGGTGGGGTTTGTAAACTGGTACCAAAGTATCCACAACTTAAAACTATTCCTTGTAGGCATGACAGTTTTAGCTATCCTCCGTCACTTTGACTGTAATTGATTCCTATCTTTAATGTCTTTTTACAACCCTTGTGAACATACCTACATATTAAGAAAAAATGGTACATATAACAATATACAAAAGAGGAAGAATAAAGAATTTTTCATGTATCATTCAATTTGTTAATATTCATTCATGAACTATGTGATTTGGATGTACAGACAAGTGAGTGCCACTGTGGGAGTGATCATTCCTATCCCAATACTCCTAGTAGCACTCAGTACGTCCCACACCACACATCCTTCCTCCCGTACAGCTACTCATTAGTCTAGAAGTTTCACAGAGGCTATTCTACTTATCAGTAGGTTATTCTTTTCCCGCAGACCAAACCCAGAACTCTATGTTAGGTGGATAAGCAATGTATATTTGATTAAGATTAGAGGCAAATGATTTACCCCCTTCAGATATATCTGATAAAGGAAAAAAATAATGTATATTCTTACCAACAAGAAGGATCGTGGAATTGGCGAGCAACTTTCTCTTGCACATAAATTTTTATCACTGTTTTTAGGCGACTTTTTTGGACCTCCAACTCTGTATTTACTGCTTAAGGATTCAGGTGATGAAGTTTTTGGAGAAGGTGATAGGGATTTTGTTACACGGTCATAATCCTGAGTAAAATCCCTTTCTCTTATTTTCTCTATACCTGTAATGCCTCACAAAACACAAAAAACAGATGGCAGGTATCATCACTGGTGTCTGTTTCAGAAGAATATAATGATTAATCTAATCCTCAAATCTTATCTATATTTAAAAAGGTAAATGTTTAATAAATCAAGACCAAATATGTAAGACTCTGAAAAATATAGTTCAATTTAAAATGTAATCATAAGAACTATGGTATGAGCTGCTCTGTGATGATCAACCTAAGTATTATCTTGAGTATTTTGACATCATAGCCAATACAGTCAAATAGTAAAGTCACAGAATTTTCTGGTTGGAGATGGCTTGGGAAATCATCTTATCTAAATCCTTCATATATAGCTGAGGAAATTCATAGCCAAAATAAGTCTTTGTATAAATGAATTCTCAGACAGTTTTCAGGTCGGATAAGGGCATGTACATCTGTCTTCTAGTATGTGGTTATCTGACCTGTCAGTGGTCCTGAGCGCTATGAAAATATTCTAGAACAATATAGCTACTTTGGAGGAAGTATATGTTAACTTATTTAAATCCTGAATTTTAACTGAAAAGATGGATACTTGGAAATGCTTTAAAATATCCTTAAAAGGAAATGAAGAAGATAAAAAGTACAAACTTACAGTTTCTATGCTGGAAAAGTGTGTGATATGTATATGTTTGTGTGTGTGTGTGTGTATACACCAGAGCTCCAAAGAATATAAATTTTTGTCAGTTATTTTTAAATAAAAGTAAACCTCAAATCATGAAGATAATCTGCTATGGGTCCACAGAATGACCATGATATTCCTTGGAGACTTTTGTCAATGAAATGTGGAAAAAAAAAAAAAAAAGTAGAAATCCCCATCATTATTTTCATGTTATTAAATATATTTGGGGATTAAAAACCTAAAAGTTTATTCAGCTTTCACATTATAATTTGTAAATATATGTTAAATATTTTATAATATAAAATATAAAGCATTTGATCTTTAACTTCCTATCATGAAAGACGAGTGTCACAGGGACACTGTCCTGATGTCTATTTCGCAAAGACCAAGTTACCAGCATTAACTAGTTCAAAAAATGAAGTTTTGACTACCTATAATTTTGAAGGGCACATTTAAGATTAATCGTCAACTGTATTTTCACACAGAGTCATAACAGAAATTTATTGAATAATTAAAAGAAAAAATGATACTGACATCTCATTACTTCTATAGATGATGGGCTCCCAGATAAGGATATAGGAGATAAGCCAAGGCTATTATCCCTTATAGCATCTTGTAGGAGAGCTGAATTTTTCCATCCTTTTGATATATCCTTTTGTGTTTCAGCAGAGAAGGTGTTCTGTTGTTTCTTTGGAAGCTTCATGGTTTTGCTTCTGGAATGGATATTCTCCTCCTAAATGTATTGATAACTTTCAAATCATACTTGAATGCAAATAATTTATACTTAGACATAAAACAAATTGTGCTGAAATACTAAATATCTTCTATTACTATTTACAGGCATAACAGGGGCCTCAATATGAGTAGTGAAGGGCTTTCTAATATATTAGAAGACATGACAAATTCACAGGAAAATATAATACATGGACTATAATAGCTTAAGAAATACAAACAAAATGCTGTAAGGAGAAAATTATATTCAGTTTGGGGAAACCAGAAAGAGTTCTTGGATTTCATGGTACCTGACATGCTTGGGAGTTGTAAAGGCAGATGGTGAAGGAAGACCTCCTAAGGCCAGGGGACCCTGATAGAGCACAGGGGGTGGAGAGTCACGGGTCTCATTGGGTATATGTGTTGCCAAAGCGAGCACGTCACAGGTCCCATTTGGGAGTCACAGGTTACTCCATCTGTTTCAGCTCTGGGTATATACCAGGGAACTGGGGAAATGAGCTTGCAGAGGTATTCTGATGCACTGAATATTTCACTATATGGAGATTTTCAGGGTTTTTCTTTGAAGAGGGATAAGAGGAGAGGGGGCTTGGGAAGACTTAGCCAGCTACATGTATAGTAAATGAAAGTAAGAAGTGATAGCAAATGTGGAGATAAGCTATAAAGTCCTTAAAAGCGTCTAAGTAAAGGGCAGCAAGGTTATAAACAGGGGAGGTGGAAGTTCAATGCTGGGAAATCAGAACAGTGTACCTTTATCTCTCTGAGCCTCAATTCCTCATTTGTAAAATGAGATGTCGATAGAATACTAGTCACCTATGGTACTTAAGAGATTTTAAGAAGTTAAAATACTTAGCATAGCACCTGGCACACTGTAAACACTGGGTTGTTGTTGTTTTGTTTTTTACTTTGTTAAAAAAGCTTTAAAGCACAGATGGCTATTGATACATCTGTAACATTACAAGACAGAAACCAGGGATGGACACAGGTGGGCAGTGAATGGGAAGGACCTCAGGTCCATTCAAGAGAAAGATTCACAGCTTCCCAACAGTCTGTACTTTTCTGAAGTAAAATTTTGGAAAAATCAAGCATTTTTCTAATTCAAAGATATTATCTTCAAGTTATCATTTTCCTAGAGTCAAACATCTGTTTTGGAACATTAATGCCAACTTATCACAAATATTGCCTAAAGATCAATTTTCAGTCTATAAAATTTCTCATATAGAAGGTTAAATCTTAAAATGTGACAAATTTGACATTTCTGCAAAAATATATTCTATATTTAGTATTTTCACAGGCTTTTCAGAAATTTTTAATCTGAATTGTATCTATTTACCTTTACTAGCAATTTCTCTTTAAACGAATGTGAAAATTCTTGTTCACTCTCTGATTCTGAATTTGAAAGATCTTTATAATTTTTTTTGGTTTTTGCCGCTCTTCGTGGAAGTCTGGTTCTCCCATCTGGAACTGTCTCCTCTACCTTTTTGGTGATGTTTTTGTTGGGTGTCTTTAGGAGAAAAATTTCTGAATTATTAGATCAATATTTGAGATATAAGAAATACAAGCTATTTTTTATAAAATTGGCACTGTGACAAGAAATACATAAAATATTTGTAGGAATAAAAAAGATTCTTGATTAACATTTTTAAAAGACGGGATTTTATCTTTCTGCCCAAATATCTTCTCTGTACCTTTTTTTTATCCCTGTCATTAAAGCTGTGAGAGGCCTGGTATATATTACCTAACTTACATAAAAAAGAGGAGAGGAAAAAAGAGAAGCAGAGATATGAAAAGTTCCTAAAACCACAGAATAAAATAGACCTAAAACAGGCCAACATGATCCAAAGGGCAGAAGGTAGGAGGATGCATGCAAAGGTTAGAACAATTATGGAAAAACAAGTAACAATAAGGATAAAATTATGAGATGAAATATGAATTTTTTTACATGACAGAAGAAAAATAATTTTAAAGTGATGTTTGAACACAAACTTCTTGGCTTTACCACTTTAGATCTTGGTTGTCCCCTTTCTAAAGATGATCCTGCAATTCAAGAAAATAAGTTTTTCAAATAGATAAGAACTGGCATTAAAATTTATTAGAATATTTTTGCATAGAAGTTAAAATCGTAACAAGAATATATCTTTAAACTCATTCAAAAATTTAAATTACAAGATGATCTGAGGCTAAATTGACATTGATAACTTTATAATGTTTGGTAGGATATGAATTACCAGTTTCCTTTCTCCTCCTTTACATCCTAAAACTTTTTAAACATGCAAGAGAATACATAAGTTAGAAAGTGAACACCTATATACATCTACCATTCAATTTAAGAGCTGGATTATGAATAATTATGTATCTATTTATGTGTATTCTCTATGATGCTCAATATCCCCTCTGCCAAGAGGGAATATTTTCATTATCCTGAATTATTTCTCATTCACTTGGTCTTAAAGTTTTACTTCACAGATATATATCCCTAAACAATATAATGAACTTTATAAGACAGTATCATCTCATAGGTAATATTCTATGATTTGCTTTATTTTTCACCATTGTTTCTAAGATTCATCCATATTGCTGAGAATCGCTTTTGTTTCTATTCCCTTTTTTGCCTTTCAAGCACAATCAACTTTTCTAAATATTCTCTGAAGCCTAAGAAATGGGATTATCCAAGCCAAGGAAGCAATGAAGTTCTGGGAGAAAGATCTTCCAATCCTGGCAATAAGCCAGCCCCCTACATATTGACTTGTAGTCATTCAGCTATTTAAACAATTCACTCAGAAGTTCAATTTTAGAAGTATTTACTGATGACAGTATTCTACTCTCTGTTACAAATGACTGTAAACTCCCTGAGAGCATGTGAATCTTATGTTTCCCCTTGGCTTAGAACACACTGCTTCAAAGTCCAGACATGTGACCAGATGCAGTACATCTTTCAGCATCTTCCCACAAGTCTGATCTGTGTTCCAAGTACCCCAATACTGCACTCCCTGCACTAGCACGTGATGCTCTTTCAGACTTGTCTCTTTTATAGATGATAATACTGCTGCTTCTCTTCCTCATATATAGGATAGGCTTCATCTGTTTTCAAGATTCAGCCTCATTTATGAACACATGCCAAACTTCATTTCCATATTTCTATTTTTACTTCTATTTAAGCCATCACTGGTCCCCCCGACACAAGCACAAATGTTATGACTGGTTATTTTTATCCTGACATAAAAAACCTGATTCCCTTAAAATATGTATCAATTTAAAAGTTGATTCCCTTAAAATACATATCAATTTAAAAGTTCAGAGTTATGTTGTCTTCTTTTAAAAATGAAATATATGAAATCTTTGTGTTTTAGCAAACAATCCATTTTCCTGGATTAGGAAAATGCATTAGGTCTAGCTAAAAACCCATACCGCAACTCTTATCCAACTACTTCAAGAGAGTCACTAGACAAAGCAGAAGCCATATGCTGGGAAGATAATCTGTGGAAGATTTAGGCAAAAATATTTCTGCAAGAAAATTGTTTTCCTTACAATATATCTTTATATGAATTCTATGTGAATTCCTAAAAAGTATATGGTTGGGTATGACAGGAAATGGGATGTGCAAGATTTGATTTTTGCTTAGAGTGTTGGTTTCATGAATACTTAATAATACATCATTCACAATAATTGCTAAATAACTGAATCACAGCCATGAGTAGACAAACGATGAGAGTATGCATGAACCGAAAATATGACAATCATATTTTGTGTCTCTAAGACCCCAGTAAAAAAAATAATTTATATATAACCATATTACTAAAAATAATAAAACAAAAAACAAAACCACTGTGGTGGTGTGGTGTATTTGCTCTTCTTTTCTATTCACAAGGCTATGTAGTTATAAATACTAACTACATATACAAATATACTTATCAACCAACAAAACATTTCATATAGTTGAAATGGTAAAATCATTTGCAACATTTCTCTAAAAAGTGATTTCTTACTTGATTTCCCACTTTTAGGTTTCTTCACATTTTTATTTCTGCTATAGTCTACTAGCTGTGGTTTTGATTTTGGTTCCTTTAGCCAGCTAACATCAGTCTTGCTGTCATCATATCTGTATTCTGTGTCAGTATCACTAAAGAGATTTTTCTTTTCAGGATTTGTTACAATCTATAAAAAAAAAAAAATCCTTGTAATAGATGAAGAAATGTGTCTCATTATATACTATGCAAGGTAAGTTAAGCCAAAAAAAAAACAACCCCAAGGAGCAGAAAAACTAACTTCTTAATTTTTTGGCATACTAATTTACCTGGCATTAAGGAAAACATACCTAGAAAGTCACTCAGAAATCCAGATCAGAGATTGAGATTCATAATTTGTTGTTGTTAAAACCACTTATGACCACAGAGACATAAGCCGATGTCATCAAAGAAGGTAACTAAAGCTATCATATCTTTTATTATTAGATGATTACAAATAGCTCAGAGACCATGCCAAAGTCATAGCAGGCATGTGGATAATCTCACAGAGGGGGAAAAATCCAAATAATTGTTTTCTAGATCTGTGATCATCTTTGGCATTGGAAAATTATTTTTAAAATAATTAGGATATAACTTACTCTTTTATCTTTTGTTTTGAGAGAAGTTTCAAGTTCATCATGATTCCTTAAACCTATCCTTAAACAAAAATATGCATTAATTTTAATTAACTTTATTATTTGCTCTCTTAAGGTAACATATACCGGACAGTTAGACCGGAGTTTTCAGCCTTGTTCTTTTACTAATTCACTATATAATTCTGGCCAAGTTGCTTATGCTCTCTGACCTCAGTTAATTGTAAAAATAACAAAGTCAGACGAAAGGACCAAGTCCTTTCAGCTTTATCATCTAAGAGACACAACTAATATTAAAAGTACATAGAATCCACATATTAATTTTAGAAGCAAAGGCTGAAATATTAGAAATATAATGGGGGTAATCAGGCCAGTAGCATTTTTATTCATTCTTCTCATATGTTAAAAATTCTCAGACAAACTGGGAGGAAATATTGAAGAAAAAGAACAATTGAGAAGTTTATTTTAATTTGATACATCTAATTATAATAAAAGCACCTACAATTGTACTGAATTATCCAAACAGGCTTCTGTAGCTGTAGCTTGAAATTCCTGGATCTATATTGTGAATAGACATTAAAATTTTCTTAGTGTTGAAATAAGGCAAACAAAAATTAAAAAAATAAACATATAAAATCTGGTTTCTATTACTTCCTATCATAAGATGCATCTAATAAAATTAATTTTACTAAAATATTTTTATATTTAAGAAGAAAGCTAATACTATAAAATATACTAAAAACATAATAAATAGTAATTATTTTAAAATTTCTTAAGAAGGAAAGTGATTTTCTTAATGTAGTAGTGTGAGTCCCCCCATAGCCCAATTACCCATTTTTCTCTACTTTAGTCCAAAGGATTTGAAAGGAAACCAAATATACCTAAGTTGGTGCCAAATAAATTCTAAAATATTTTAAAGCATATCTATAAGAGAATGGAAACCAAAAAACACACTGTAATAACGATACAGTGAATACAAAATAAATACTAAATACAAAATACTGATTTCTAGCTTACTCCAAGTTTTATAATAGGCTCATCAGCTCCATTCAAATTAAAATTGTAAACATCATTCCTGTAAAAATGAAGAGAAATATTAACTCCATTATATAATAAATTTTCTTCAAATATGAATTAAACTAAGATCTATGGAAAATTACTTACAATGGGCATTCAGAAGTAACATTAACAAAAGTAGTCTTCAGTTGTCTATAACTTTTTTTCTGAACCTTTTCCTAAATACAAAAGAAGTTTATATAACATTCAAACTTGTACATTAGTATACTTGGCAAACAAACAACATATGCAATTATAGTTTCATATATTTTCTACTTGTTTCTACTCATGTTTTACATCTGTAACGATTTCCTTTTTTTTTTTTTAAAGATTTTATTTATTTATTTGACAGAGAGAGATAGCAAGAGAGAGAGAAAGAGAGAAAGAGCACAAGCAGGGGGAGCGGCAGGCAGAGGGGGAAGCAGGCTCCCCACCGAGCAGGGAGCCTGATGCAGGACTCGATCCCAGGACTCTGGAATCATGACCTGAGCCGAAGGCGGCGGTTTAACCAACTGAGCCACCCAGGCGCCCCTGTAACGATTTCCTTAATGTAAACTGAATAAAAGTATTAAACATCCACACCTATAAAAATTTTGAAGACTTTAAGTACTAAGAGCATAACTGAAAGTACTGTAAATCAAATATAAAATGTAAATATAAAATATAAAATTAAATATAAAATGTAAATATAAAATTAAATATAAAATATAAATTAAATATAAAATATAAAATCTAAGAGCATAATTGAAAGTACTGTAAATTACATCTTTATTTGCACTGACACTCCTGTACATAGGTAAATGCTATCCTACAAGCTGAACCTTAGTGATTTTAGAATCACAAAACAAGCACGTTTCTTTTCTTCCCAGACTCATTTGCTTTAAAGTCGTAAATAGAAAAACTTTGGGAGAGACTAAGGTTTATGTAAAATCACTATTAATATCACTAAATGATTGATTACTGAACAGAAATACTCTGAAGTCTAGTAAGTTGGAAATATTAAAACTATTCATTTTAGTTGTTATTCATATTAAATTTTATTATGTATTTTGGCTGTTTTATATATAATTATTTGTATTATTTCAAAGTTTATCCCTTAATATATTATTCCTCTGATCACTTATCTCCGTTATCTTTTCCAATAGGATTTTTACCAGCATTTACATACACCTGTTCAATTCATCTCTTGTGTGTTAGCATGTGTTAGGTATTACAGAAGACACCAAAAATAAGCCAAAATATTAAAAAGGATACCAAAGGGAGCGAAAGTGTTATACAGGATACAAAGATGATTCTAAGCAGAAACATGCTAATAGAAGACACAGGAAAGATAAAAAGAACTGCAACAGTGAGTAAAATATCAAAAAATGGTACAAAGAAATCGGGTGTGTAGATTCAGAATTCTTGCCCATTTGGATTTTGAGTCAGGACACCTTGGAAGTTTTTAAAAAGAAGGCAGACTCTGAAGCAAGACTTGCAAGGAGGAATCAAGTTTTGATGACCAGAAAAGAGTGTGAGAGCATGCTGACTCAGTTCAAATTTTTTTCTCAAGAGGGGAAGAAAAAGAGAATAAACACTTGGAAAAGACACTTCAGGGAATCTCAAGTTCTTCTGCTTCAGCGAAAGGAGACATGCATAGGGAGCTAATACCAGGAAATAAAGATGGACTTTTCAAAGGGACTAGGAAGCCAGCCTGAGTCTCCACTTAGTAAGCAACAGGGACCAAAGAAGGAATTGGAACAAGAGAATGGCCTGGCTGGAGCTTTAAAAAGAAAAAAAGCTCGTACTGAATAGAATGACAGGTTGGCAAGAGAAATACTAGAGGCAAAAAGAATTACATAAAGGCTATTGCAATAATCTAGGGATGAGAAATTAGAACTCAAACTAGGAAAAAGGAGTTGCATAGGCAGCAGAGGGGAGATTTAAGAGGAACATACAGAAGGTGAACCTCAAAACTTGAAATTAAAATGGATAGAAATTGTGAAGAAGAAATCAAAGATAATTGGTATTTTAAGCCTGAATAGTAATTTTTTTTTTAAACAAAAAACAGAGACTTAAGGATCTTATTGTCAGAAGAGATGGGATTAACTAGGGAAAAAAAAATGAAGATAAAGATTTATTGAATCAGGTACCAGAAAATGAAAAGATCACACTCACATATGGAAAACAAACATTTCTTTTTGAAAAGCCGAACAGAAAGAGGACTATTTTGAGTAGTTGCCACTAAACTTGTCGATTGTTTATCCATTTATCAACATGCTGAAAACACTAATTCCACCCTATACTGTGATTCTATTTTATGTTTACAGTCAAATATATAGAGTTTGACTATACATTTGGTGTAGTTAAATAAATGAAACCTACCTTACTGAGCTGTAGATCAGATTTGTTTGAAAAACCACTATAAGAAAGGTTTTGTCAAAATTAAAAAAGCAATTCAGTATCAGAATATTCTTCATAAAAGCCTTTTTATATAAGGTAAGACATTTGGGTCACTAAGTTTACATTGAATATGCTATAAATATAAATATTTTTGCAACTTCACTTGTAGCAAATAGCAACACTAACTGTTAATAAGCTGAATCATTCATGCAGTAGGAGGTGCCAAGCAATTGGAAATGAATGGTTCTGCTGGGAGAAATTGTTTTGTATCTTATCATAAGGCCAGAATTAATTTAAATATGAATTAACCACCAGTCAACCTGTAAAGAAACATTTTGAAATAAGAAAAGAACCTTCAGAAAGACTGCCAACGAAAAAATACATATTTACTATATAAAAGTAACTCATTTCAGCTCACTTAAATTTCATGTTTCATTAAGCAATATATTTAAATATATTTAGTTTTACTCATCACTAGGCTCAATAAATAAAATCCTAAAATGTCTATATCCTAAAGATTTATTTATGAAATGGTATGCTGTATCAATATGGTATTTTTGATACTTTATAAAATGTAATAATCACCTACTACAATGACTAATTTCAAAGTCAGTTCCCTTCCTGTATAATTTAAACAGCTACTATTTTTAAAAGTAAATAACTAGGTGTTTTCTACTGGAAAGTTGTATTACTTGAACATGTTCAAAACTAACCTTCTTAAAACGGTGTAAAATAATTTAGTTGTATGTCAGAAAAAAAATTATGTCTAAAATTTAAGAACATACCTGTCAATCAAAGACTCCTTGAATTTTCTTGTAGACTTTATGTCATCCTTTGGTTTATATCTCTTATTAATTTGGTTTATCAAGGATTCTGCTGCATCAGTAAATCCTTTCTCTTTTGACTTTCCTCTCTGAAACAATTTATAAGTTACTTTAAAGCTCTACCAGTAATCCTTCAAAGGAAAATAAAGGAACATTTAAGAAAAATCTGGTTCTATATATAACTACAAAGAGAAATAAAGGAGGTAAGAAATTATTTAGGAAGTCTGGGCTTTGTTAGGCATTAAACAACAGGATAAGATTTAACAGTTTACAGAATGGTGCAGAGTGCTCTGTAGAGAACAAAATAAAAATTTCTATCCATGGGAAAAAAAATCGTATTAAAAACTGAAGGAAACTAAAATCTGGTTCTTTGAAAAGATCAATAAAATCAATACATCTCTAGCCAGGTTAGCTAAGGGAAAAAAAGAGAGAGAGAGAAAAGACAGAAATTACTACTATCAGAAATGAACTAGAGGCTGTCACTCTTATAGACATTAAAAGGTTAATAAAGGAATATTATGAACAACTCTTTGCCCACAAATTTGATAACCTAAATCAAATGGGCCAATTCCTTGAAAGGTAAAATCTACCAGAACTCATACAAGGAGAAATAGATCATCTGAATAGGACTATATCTATTAAAGAAATTGAATCAATAATTAATACCTTTTTTTTTTTAAGATTTTATTTATTTGTCAGAGAGAGAGAGAGCACACAAGCAGGGGGAGCGTCAGGCAGAGGGAGAAGCAGGCTCCCTGCTGAGCAAGGAGCCTGACGCAGGACTCAATCCCAGGGTCCTGGGATCATGACCTGAGCCAAAGGCAGCTGCTTAACTGACTGAACCACCCAGGCATCCCTAATTAATACCTTCTAAAACAGCAAGCACCAGGCCCCAGATGGGTTTACGGGTGAGTTCTATCAAATACTTAAGGAAGAATTATACCAATTTTCCACAATCATCCAGAAGACAGAATCAGAGGGAATACTTCCTAACTCATTAAATGAAGCTAGTATCATCTTTACACCAAAATCAAAGATAACACAAGATAGGAAATAGACCTTACAGACCACTATCTCTCATGAACATAGATAAAAAAATCAACAAAATATTAGCAAATTGTATTCAATAATGTTTAAAAAGAATTATATACCACAACTAAATGGTATTTATTCAAGGTATGAAAGTCTGATTCAACATTTAAAAATCAATTAACATGGGGCGCCTGGGTGGCTCAGTCGTTAAGCGTCTGCCTTCGGCTCAGGTCATGATCCCAGGGTCCTGGGATCGAGCCCCATGTCTGGCTCCCTGCTCGGCGGGGAGCCTGCTTCTCCCTCTCCCTCTGCCTGCCACTGTGTCTACTTGTGCTTTCCCTCTCTCTCTCTGTCAAATAAATAAATAAAATCTTTAAAAAAAAATCTTTAAAAAAAATAAAATCAATTAACATAATGTATCATACCAACAGGCTAAAGAAAAATCATATAATCGTATCAATAGATATAAGAAATGCATTTGACAAAACCCAATACCCTTTCATGATAACAATTCTCAGAAAACTAGGAATAGAAGGGAATGTCTTCAGCTTGATAAAGAACATCTTCCAAAAAAACAAAATTACAGCTAACATCATACTTAATGGAGAAAAACTACATGTTTTCCCACCAACGTCAGAAACAAGGGAAAGATGCCGGCTCTCACCACTTCTATTCAACATCAAACTGGGAAGTCCTATGAATGCAGTAAGACAAGAGAAGGAAATAAATGGAATACAGAATGGGAAAAAATGAAACTGTCTTTGTTCGCAGATGACATCATTGTTTATGTAGAAAAAAATCTCAAAAAATTAACAAAAATACTCCTGGAACTAAAATAAGCAAATGTGATAGCACTGCTGAAGGATATAAGGTTAATATACAAAAGTTGATTGCTTTCTCATAAGCTAGTAATGAACAACCAGAGTTTGAAATTATATTCCATTTACATTAGTACTCCCCAAAATGAAATACTTAGGTATAAATCTAACAAAACATGTACAAGATCTATACATGACTAATGAAGAAAATCAAAGACTAAATAAACGGAAGGAAATTCCACATTCATTGATAGGAAGCTTAATATTGTCAGGATGTCAGTTCTTCCCAACTTGAACTACAGAGTCAATGTAATCCTAATCAAAATCTCAGCAAGTTATTTTGTAGATATCAACAGAATGATTGCACAGTGTATATGGAGAAGCAAGACGAGAATAGCCAATATGGTATTGAAGAACAAAGTTGGAAGATTGACACTACCATACTTTAAGACTTACTGTAAAGATACAATAATCAATATAAAGTGGTATTGGTGAAATAGACAAATGAGTAATAAAACAAAACAGAGAGCAAACAGAAAGCCCAGAAATACCCTCATTTATATAGTCAACTGATCTTTGACAAAGAAGCAAAAGCAATGCAATGGAGAAAGGACAGTCTTTTCAACAAATGATGATGGAATGACTGGACATCCACATGCTAAAAAACAAAAAAACAAAAAAAACAAAAAACAAATCTAGACACAGAAATTACACCCTTCACAAAAATTAACTCAAAAGGGATCATAAACCTAAAAGTAAAATGCAAACTATAAAACTCCTCGAAGATAACAGAGGAGAAAATCCTAGGTTGACTTTGGGTTTGGCAATGCCTTTTTATGTATAACACCAAAAGCACAATCTATGAAAGACAAAATTGAGAAGTAGAACTTCATTAAAATTAAAAACTTATGTTCTGTGAAAGCCACTGTTTCAAAAATAAAAAGACGAGCCATAGACAGAAACTTTTTGTAAAACACATATCTGACAAAGGACTTGTACAGACATACTGCAGAGATCCTGTGGTTTTGGTTCTAGAACACAGTGATAAAGCAAATAATGCATTAAAGTGAGTCAAATGAACTCAGTTTCCCAGCACATATAAAAGTTACGCTTACTCTATACTGTAGTCCGCTAAATGTACAATAGCATCATGTCTTAAAAAAAAGTACATACCTTAATTAAAAAATACTTTAATGCTAAAAAATGCTAATCATTTGAGTTTTAGCAAATTGTAATCTTTTTTCTGGTAGAGGGTCTTGCCTCAATGTTGATGCCTGCTGACTGGTCAGGGTGGTGGTGGTTGAAGGCTGGGGTGGCTGTGGCAATTTCTTACAATACGACAACAATGAAATTTGCCACCATTGACTGACTTTTCCTTTCATGAGTGATTTCTGTGTAGCATGCAATGCTGTTTGATAGCATTTTACCCACAGCAGAACTTCTTTCAAAATTGAAGTCAAGCCTTTCAAACCCTGCCTATGTTTATCAACTAACTTTATGGAATATTCTAAATTCTTTGTTGTCAATCTTCACAGCGTCTCCACCATGAGTAGATTCCATCTCAAGAAACCATGGTCTTTGCTCATCCATAAGAAGCAATTCCTCATCCATTAAAGTTTTATCATGAGATCACAGCAATTCAGTCCCATCTTCAGGCTCCACTTCTAATTCTAGTTCTCCCGTTGTTTCCACCACATCTGCAGCTACTTCCTCCACTGAAGTCTTGAACCCATCAAAGTCATCCATGAGGGTTGGAATCAACTCTTCCAAACTCCTGCTAATGTTGATATTTTGACCTCTTTCCATGAATCACTAAGGTTTTTTTGGGCGGGGGAGAAGGGAGAGAGAATCCTAAGTAAGGCTCCACGCCCAGCGTGAAGCCCGACACGGGGCTCAACCTCATGACCCTCAGATCATGACCTGAGCCAAAATCAGAGTCGGATGCTTAACCAAATGAGTCAGCTGGGTGCCCCATTCACAAATGTTCTTAATGGTATCTAGAATGGTGAATCCTTTCCAGAGGCTTTCAATTTAGTTTGCCCAGCTCTATCAGAGGAATCACTATCTATGGCAGCTAGAGCTTTATGATATGTATTTCTTAAAAAGTAAGACTTGAAAGTAAAAATTACCCTTTGATCCATGGGCTGCAGAAGGGATGTTATGTTAGGAGGTATGAAAACATTAATTTCCCTGCATATCTCCATCAAAGCTCTTGAATGACCAGGTGCACCGTCAGTCAGAAGTAATATTTTAAAAATGAATCTTTTTTTCTGAGCAGATCTCAACAGTGGGCTTAAAATATTCAGCAAACCATGTTGTAAACAGATGTGCTGTCACACAGGCTTTGCTGTTTCATTTATAAAGCACTGGCAGAGTAGATTTAGCATAATTCTTAAGGCCCCTAGGATTTTCAGAATGGTTAATGAGCACTGGCTCTAACTTACAGTCACCAGCTGCATCAGCTCCTAACAAGAGAGTCAGCCTGTCCTTTGAAGCTCTGATGCCAGGCACTGACTTATCTCTAGCTATGAAAGTCCTAGATGGCGTCTTCTTCCAATATATGGCTATCTTGCCTACATTGAAAATCTCTTTAGTGTAGCCACCTTCATTAATTATCTTAGCTAGATCATCTGGATAACTTGCTGCTTCACCTTGCATTTTTATGTTATGGAGATGGCTTCTTTCCCTAAACTACATGAACCAGTCTCTGCTAGCTTCAGACTTTTCTTCTGCAGCTTCTTTACCTCTCTCAGCCTTCATAAAATTGAAGAGAGTTAGGGCCTTGCTCTTAAGTGGGCTTCAGCTTAAGAGAATTTTGTGGCTGGTTTGAGCTTCTATCCAGGCCACTCAAACTTCCTCCAGAACTAATAAAGCTGTTTCACAAGAGGCCGAGGTTTTTGCTTATATCAGCTTTCTGCATGCCTTCCTCATTAACTTAATCATTTTTAACTTTTGACTTAAACTGAGAGACGTGTGACTCTTCCTTTCACTTGAACACTTAGAGGCCCCTGTAAGGTTGTTAACTGGCCTAATCTCAATATTGTTATGTCTCAGGGAACCGAGAGGCCTAAGGAGAGGAAGAGAGATGAGGGAACTGCCAGGTGGCGGAGCAGTCAGAAAACACACATTTATTAAGTTTGCCATCCTATCGGTGCAGTCACGGTGCCTCAAAAAATTACAATAATAACATCAAAGAACACTGATTACAGATCACCATAACTAATATAAAAATAATGAAAAACTTTGAAATATTATGAAAATCACCAAAATGTGACAGAGACATAAAGTTAGCAAATGTTGTTGGAAAAATGGCACCAATACATTTGCCCAATACAGGGCTGCCACAAACCTTCAATTCATAAAAACATGCAGTATCTATGAAGTGCAATAAAACATGGCATGCCTATATCTAAATTATACAAAGAACTGTTAATATTCGACAATAACAAAGAACCCAGTTAAAAAATGAGCAAAAGATCTGAATAGACAACTCACTAAAGATGACATTCAGATGGTAAATAAAAATATAAAAGGATGCTCAAATTCATTTGTCATTAGGGAATTGCAAATTAAAATGAGATGCCACTAAGCACATATAACAATAGCTAAGATCCAAGACACTGACAACACCCGATATTGGCAAGGATATAGATCAAGAGGAATTCTCTCATCTGTTGCTCAGAATGCAAAAATGGTACAGCCATTTCTTCCACTTTTGGAAGACAGGAAGTTTCTTACAAAACTAAACACATTCTAACCATATGATCCAGCAATCATGCTCCTTGGTATTTTCCCAAATGAGCTGGAAGATTATGTCCACATAAACCCTGCAAAATGAATGTTTACAGAAGCTTTATTCATAACTGTCAAACCATAGAAACCAGCTAAGATGTCCTTCCATAGGTGAACATCTAAGCAAATCTTGGTACATACATATCATGGAATATTATTCAGCACTAAGAAAAAATGAGCTGTTAAGTCATGAAAACACATGGAGTAAGCATCATTGCTATTGCTAAGTGAAAGAAGCCAATCTGAAAAGACTACATACTATACGGTTCCAACTCTATGACATTCTGGAAAAGGCAAAACTATGGAGACAGTAAAAAGATCAGTGATTGCCAGGAGTGTGAGGGGGTAGGGAGCGCAGGGGAATTTTAGGGCAGTAAAACTATTATGTATGATAATGTAATAGTAAATACCTGTTGCTATACATCTATCAAAACATACAGAATATACAACACAAAGGGTGAATTCTAACCTATAGACTTTAGTTAGTAATAATGTATTGAGATTGGTTCATAATTTGTAACCCATGTACCCACTGATGTAAGATGCTAATAATGGGGAAACTAGGGTGTGGGTGAAGGGGATATGGGAACTCTCAGTGTACTTGTACACCTGAAACTGCTCTAAAAAATACTATTGTTTTAAGGGTGCCTGCCTGGCTCAATCAGTGGATTGTGCAACTCTTGATCTCGGGATCATAAGTTCGAGCCCCACGTTTGGTGTTGGGATTACTTAAAAAAAAAAAAAGTAAAAAATACTATTACTTTAAAAATGGAAGGACTACAAACAATTATCATCTGCATAATTTTCGGTAATTTGGCTAAGAGAAAACTCCCCACAATACTCTTAAAGATATGAGCTCTCCTGATTCTAGTCATTAGTTTTACCTTTTTCTGGGAATCAGGCATTTTTTTTTTAAATTATGGTAAAATACAATAGAAACAAAAAATTTACTTTTTTTTTTTTTTTTTGCAAGAAAGTCAAAGTGGGGGTAGGGAGGGTTGGGGCAGAGGGAGAGGGAAAGAGAGAGAAAATCTCAAGCAGGCTCCACGCCCATCACAGAGCCCAATGCAGGGCTTGATCTCATGACCCTAAGATCATGACCTGAGTGGAAATCAAGAGTCAGATGCTTAACAGACTGAGCCATCCAGGTGCCCTATTTTAATCATTTTTAAGTTTATGTTTTTATATGTAGTAGATCATAAGTTACTATTTACTGTCTCTTCTTGAGATTACTTTACTTGGCTTGATAAAAATGTAGCAAAAATAGGGGCACCTGGGTGGCTCAGATGGTTAAGCGTCTGCCTTCAGCTCAGGGCATGATCTCAGGGTCCTGGGATCAAGCCCCATATCAGGCTCCTGGCTCAGCGAGGAGTTTGCTTCTCCCTCTCCCTCTGCCTCTCTCCCCTGCTCATATTCCCTCTCTCTTTTTCTCTGTCACATGAATAAAAAAAAAATTTTTAATAAAAAAAATGTAGCAAAAATGAACCTCCCCTAAAATAGTGAGTGTATGATTTAAGAACTTCCAGCATAATTGGAGCCAACCTGGGAAATCTGTATCGCCGCCGAGCTGCAGAGGTTCTGTTTCTCTGGGTTAATCTAGTGAACAGGAAGCAGGATCAGATGACTACCTTAGAGGAGAGTCATCATGCATGTGAGTGGCAGGAAGTCCCGTATAATAACACAGGGAGCAACACTATGAAAGACTGAAGAGAACTTCTGGAAACAGGAAGTTGGGTTTTAAAAAATCAGAGCATAGTTTAGAAGAGATGATCAGTTTCCATGGTCCCAGGAAAAAACCACTGACTAGCTCAGGGAATAATTCTAAATTCCAAAGGAAACAGTTTAAAATAAAAATTGAAGAACATTCAGCATTCAGACAAAAAGAACTTACTTCCCCTGCATCTGAAGAACTAAATAGCAGCTAAGACTAGAAAGAAAAATAGCATACTAAGAAACAAGAAAAAGTGACTCAAAAGAATTTGGTTAAAGAAGAATGTAGCCAAATCAGGCACAGAAAGTGAATTGCAGATTAAAGACAAAATAAAAAGGATGGTCAAGACAAATGAAATAATGTCTAAGTATAAACAACAATTACAAATTATCTATTAAGTTTTTCATTTGCATATAGAGATGCTCCAATACATGGACATTTTACATCAACTCTATGTCCAGGTATTAATACCACTCTGGAAGATATATGAAAATAGAAGCCTATAAGACCTGCATCTTCTAAGCAAGAGTGAAAAACAGATTCTATTATTGGCAGTGGAGTGTATTCTAATTAAAAAGTTTTCTTAATCTGCATCTTGATAGCAATGGCAAAAAAATATTTATGGTAACTACTAAAAAAAGTAAACTTTTGGTCTAAAGTATGGTGCAGACTAGCTAAAACTGTCCTAGAGATGTCCTACAGATGATTACTCTGAAGGAAAAGGGAAAGACTCCAACAGGGATGAACAACAGGACAGCAGAAGACAGTCTCCTGCACTCCGCCTACATCTTTTCCTTTTCTTTGAAAAAACCTGTCAAACTCTAATGCAATAATCCAAGAAATGGTTTCAGATGCTACTATGCGCAGAACTGAGCTAGGCCATGCAGGAAAACAAATGATGAATAAACATAGTCTTTACACTCTAATAGGCTATAACAAGGAGAAAAATAAGACACAAATAACCATTTATTAGAAGAAAGGTGAGCACTGTACGAGAGGTTCAGACAGTTCTATATACGTGCTCAAAGCATCTGCCGGACAGAGTGGAAGAAAACCATCAGGAGGACACAAGGAGCTGCAGGGTGCATTCACACCACACCTATTTACACACCTGCCCTGCACTGGTTCGGGGGTGGGGGAACAGGGACTAGGATGAGGTGAGAGAGTTCAGGAGGCACTCACTCTCAGACTGAAGACTTGAATTAAAGAACAAGGTCTCACAAATGTTAAATCTGCAGCAATCCATCAAGCTTCCTTCACTGTCTTATGCCATTAGGTAGGCATATTATAGGTATGATATATATAGGCAGAAACCAAACACACTGAAAGCTCACCATTTTTTTTTGTTTCAAATCCCAGGAATTAAGTTCAGATGTTAATCTTCTCCCTGCTTTTCTATGACTTTTCACATTTTTTCTAGGAGAAGGGCTTTTATCACAAATAGCAGTATTCACATCTTTTGACAGTATGTATTTCTTCCTATAGATCAGAGATTCTTCAACTCTCTTATTTAGAAGAACGGACTTAAAAGTAGTTTCAGATTCAATATGCCAATCACTTTGCTTGGTATTTTCAGTATTTTTCTGCTCCGAATGTTTAGCATGATTTAGTCGTTGCTGAGTGTCTCTTTTGCACACTCCTACTTCTGCTTTCTCTATTTTGTTATGCTGCATTGTTTTTTTCTTATATTGCACCTTTTCTGTTTCTTCAGAATTATCCTCAGATATTGAAGAGGATGATTTTTGTTTCCTAAGTTTTTTGTTCACAGTAACATCTAATGGAAAAATAAAAACCAATCCTTATTAAATTAATAAACTGGTAATACATAAATTTGTTAAAATCAAAGATATTTATTAGACATTGCAAGAAATGAGTATTTCCCTGAGCTACTATTGTATACAGAGAAAACAATGTTTCACCTTGATTGAATATGTCTCCTGATGAAGTATCTGCTCTTTGGTTATTACATAGATTAATATTTGTTACAGGAGTCCAACAGGACCATTTGGAGGGCATTTTTTTCCCACAGATGTTGTCCAAAACACCACGTAACCTGAAAAATAAAATAACTTGCTTAATGTATTACAAAACATTAGCCTATGACTCTGACATGAGACCTTGATTTTTTTTTTTGTTTAGTCAATGTTTATTGATAGCAGTTCATTAGTCAAGTATGAAAATATTTTGGTAAGTCATTAGGAAAGTTAAAACTTACTATTTAACTGATCAGATTAAAAACTATTATTAAAAAATTCCATTATTGCTATTATTTGATATCTACTTAAATATATCTCACATATCTTACATGTTCTACTGTGTATTTAAACTAGGTTAAATTTCTTCACATTCATACTTTATTATTTTAAAAATCTCATTTTAAGTCTCTCAGTTTGGAAAAGAGTAATGTTGGTGGCTATGAAAAAAACACAGACGATTCCCCATTGTGCAATCATAGTAGTACTTGAGCTGATTACTGTGAGAGCCAATACTACATTCTAAGAATATAAAAGCCTGGGGCGCCTGGGTGGCTCAGTCGTTAAGCGTCTGCCTTCGGCTCAGGTCATGATCCCAGGGTCCTGGGATCGAGCCCCGCATTGGGCTCCCTGCTCTGCAGGAAGCCTGCTTCTCCCTCTCCCACTCCCCCTGCTTGTGTTCCCTCTCTCGCTGTGTTTCTCTCTGTCAAATAAAAAAAAAAAAAAAAAAAATCTTTAAAAGAATATAAAAGCCTTTTCTTTTAAATGTATTACATTTATATAAAAACAACATTAATATATACTAACTTATTTGATGGTTTTGTTCATACTTACACAGGTTTATCTATTTTCTCCACTGCCTGGGAATCTGGAACAATATCCTGCAGGTCATCTAAATAAAATAAAAATTATGGCATTTTCAATTTTTTGTGCAGTTGGCAGGGTAAAATGGGAGTTGGTATAGAAGTTGATCAAGATTCACATTATTAGGATACAGAGATTGATCTTCTTGGAAATAGAGATTGTATTATATTTCCTTGTAACCTCTAAGTTCCTTTCATAAAGCCAAATGCATTCATTCTAAATCTTTCTTTTTCAAATCAATGAAAGCCAGTGGAGTTAAAGGAAATATGAAGTGTATACATTTTTTAAAAGAGAAGGTGAAATTAAACCAAAAAAGTACTTACCCATATTTTGGTTTGGGAATTCAACAACCTTATTTTCTGTCTTCTTTACAACTTTAGCCATTTTGATATGCTATAACACAGAGGAGACATGGTAATGTGAATTTAAATCAAGGCATTACATGAAAACAACTCTTAAAAGTCAGAGTATTAAAGTTTAAAGCCTTTAAAATAATTTGCCTTGCTATTAAAAGTTGGATAGTATTTCTATTGTTTCATAAAGGTTATGCCCACTCCAGAATGCTACTTATTCTAAAACATAAGAAAATAATTGTCATTACAGACAAGGCAGAAGAGCCTACAAACTTTCTGCTCTCATCCACAGCTAGTACACTAATTCCATTCTCATCTGTAACTGACAATTTCTAGAATCACCGTGGCACATCTCCTACTGCAGCTGGTCTCACAGCCTGCATTTATTCTGTCTTTTCGCTAACATACACACAAGAGTTGGAAACTCTAGAATATTAAAGGATTCTGTAAAGTTGTGGCCACTGAACAGGTAACTTCTTGCCTCCACCAAGGTTCCCTCTTTTCATAGCCACAGATCTGATAACAATCTGCCATCACTCAGAAACACACGCCCTCTGGGCTAAGACGCAGTGCCTCATGCTGGCTGTCTTCACTACTTGGTCTAGCAGGCAGTTCTCCATCCCAGGACAGGAGCAGTAGGAAAGCATGCAGATACGTGTTGGCTGTCACAATGACAGAAGGGTTCCCCTGACTGGAACAAGCAAGCCCAGGTCTGGGATGCCCACCATCCTACCACACTCAGGACCACACCACACCACTGAACAACAGCACCCTAATAAAGGAACACTCAGCTGATTAATTTGAACAATTACTTTTGACTTTTTTTCCGATCATCTTCAACTCTTGCACCATTCATCCTTTGGCCACATAACCATTTTTTAAAAATCCACCACCTATTCCTTTTTACTGTGCTTTGTTGGAGAAAAATGACACACAAAATTCACAGTCTTAAATTGAAAGGGCCTTCAACCTAACAGCTTTACTTACTCTTCATTATCCTTCACTTACCCTCCCCATTATCTTAGTAACTGTTTCAAGTCTTTACACCCTTGAGCCCTCTACTTCAGCATATCGCCAAGACAAATTCACCATGTTCACCCCATACTTCAATGACAACAAAAGCTGTTAGGCATTTCTCATCAACAAACTTACTTATCTGTATCTCTGACTACCTCGCCTCACAAAGAAATAACTTTCTCTCAGCTATTCTCTGTTCTGTCCCTTCAACTACCTGGAATGAATGCCCTTCTCCTTGATGTCCATTTGACTAACCTTTATTGACCCTTCAAAAACCAGCTCACTCTCCACCTCCTTAAGGAGCACCTCCTGATCTTCACTCTCCCCCCCAGCTCTGGGGTTAAGCACCTGCCCCCCACTCGGTTCCTACTGCATCTTACAGGTACAATCTGAGAACATCTATACAATATTATAATTATCTTATTAATTTATTTAATTTCCACACTAGACTTTGAGATACTTAAGGACAGAGTCCATGTGTATCTTACATTTCTAGCAGACACTAACTTGTATAATAAACTAAAGAATGATGGCAAGTCCATTTCTCCTACTGAATACATAAATCAGAGTTATACTGAAGGGATATTCCTCAATTTTACTGTTAGCACAGTAAGTAGGTCCTGTCAGAAGGAACTGACTTTCAAAAACAATGAATCATACATGTACACATGTATGTATATATGTGTGTGTGTGTGTGTGTGTGCGCGTGATGGTACTTTAAACAAAGTGAGGCCCTCACTGCTTGCAAAAGAAGTTAGCTCAATATGTATTTCTACAATAGATTGATAAAATTAATTTTTAAAAATGTTTTCAAAATAAAATTACTTTGTCTGTATTATCTCCACTATTTCTTCCTTCAGATGGTCTAGATATAAGAAATACAGCATTATCCACTCCACTTTCTGATGTTTTAGGTGTATCAGGTTTTTCTGCAGAACTCATCATTTGCAGTGGTGGTTTAATTCTTCCTCTTCGTGGTGTTGCTAAAAAGGAGGACAAAGGACTGTAATATTTATAGGGCTTCTAAAATTACATATTGCTATTATCGAGGTACTTTTTAGATGAGGAAGGTAAAAAAGGGAGGTGCTAGGATGGGTCCCAGGTTTCTGGTTTAGATGAATAAAGTATACAGATGCCATTTACCAAGGTAAGAAAGAGACAAAAAACTGGCAGAGAGGGTGGAAAGATGAATTTATTGTGAAGCCTACTGGACATTAAGTAACTATCCAGTAGGCAATTGGATTTTGGGAACAGAAGGTCACTATTAAATTGTCATATATACTAAATAAGACTGTGCTTTATAGCAGCTAGTATGTATTATTATTTTTTTATTTGTATTTAGTCCTTAGTATGTACCAGGCACTGTCTAAATGTTTCATAATATTTCTCATTGAGTGAATGATTTTTATTTAGTCTTCTAAACACCTTGATGAGATAGACACTTTAGTTCCATTTTATAAAAAGAAAACCGGTTCTAAACTTAGCTGGAGGATAATCTGTACAAAGTACACACCTGGGGGTAGGGAAATAAGCCCAAGCATCCTGATTAATTCAATGTTTTATCCACTATGTTACAGCTGACACTCAAATTACAATAAGTTATTAATGCTGGGTATTAATACTTTGAATAATGTTTACATGTTAATAACCAATATACCTTTCTTAGAAATTTGAAATTTCTTGACAATTAGAAGACATTTGTGGTTCATATCTTAATAAATTCTATAATTTCTTTCTTTTTTTTTTTAAAGGATTTTTTTTATTTATTTATTTGAGAGAGAGAGAATGAGAGACAGAAAGCACGAGAGGGAAGAGGGTCAGAGGGAGAAGCAGACTCCCCGCTGAGCAGGGAGCCCGATGTGGGACTCGATCCCGGGACTCCAGGATCATGACCTGAGCCGAAGGCAGTCGCTTAACCAACTGAGCCACCCAGGCGCCCCTAAATTCTATAATTTCTATATCCCCAACTTATCCTCTACGTAAATTATGCCCAGAATATCTCTGAATTAAAAAATGTTGATTTTAAAAATTTATTTATTTATTAAAGGTCTTTTAAGACTATAAAACTTACATGTGTTGATTAAAAGTATTGGACTTCTCACAGTGTATCTGTCTGCACCAGGAACAATCATTGATGCTTCAGACATTTTTCTTTTGCTAGGAGTAATTATCTGAAACCACAAGAAGCAGCCACAGTAAACACACATTCTGTTTTGAAATTAAATATTTTGTAATTTTATCCATAGCATTTTACCTTGACTACACACAAAAGACATATGGTACTTCTTTAAAAGATTTTATTTATTCACTTCAGAGATAGATGGAGAGAGCAAGAGAGAAAGCACAAGCAGGGGGGAGAGCAGAGAGAAAGGAACAAGGAGACTCCATGCTGAGCACAGAGCACCACATGGGGCTCAAACCCAGGATCTTGAGATCATGACCTGGGCCAAAACCAAGAGTTGGATGCTCAACCAACTGTGCCACCCAGGTGCCCTGATATACGGTATTTTATAAACAACATGATAACCAAAAATTTCTGTGTTTTAGGCTGACTCGAACGGTTTTACCCTAATATTTAGTATTGAATAGGTAGCCAAAACTTGTTTTAAAAAGTATTTCTAGAATACCCATACATATGAAATATAGCACCTTATATACTAGCTGAAAATATTTTATTGATACTGAGTGTATCTATAACCAATGGCTCAGTTTCTTATTCTATTTCAGTGTATGATATTTGGATACATAGTTATGTAAATTTATATACATTTGTTTGTGAATGCTTTCATAATGTTTAGAATTCTTCAAAACTTTCACACATTTTTAAAAACAGAATATTAATATTCTGTGAGGACTAAAGTAGCTTTGGAGTAAAAAGTAGCTATAG
Organism: Halichoerus grypus; assembly: GCF_964656455.1. Taxonomy (NCBI): domain Eukaryota; kingdom Metazoa; phylum Chordata; class Mammalia; order Carnivora; family Phocidae; genus Halichoerus; species Halichoerus grypus. Next base: position 135,653,338 of record NC_135721.1, read on the forward strand.
GAATTCAGAGCCTCAGCGGCACCACAGCCAGTGGTTCCAGTAAAGATGTGCATTTTCTAACTTCATCCTAGAGTCACTGAACAGAGGCGGAAAGGAGTTTCAGAGGATGCCATGGAACGGAGCAGATGGTGACAAACTGTAAAGATGCAAAGGAGATCTGGTTTTCAAAAGGCACCTGCCCCTAAGACTAAGAAAAAAATACTGCAGGAGTTTTTAATAGTTCTGTAAACAGGGTGTGGAGGAAGGGTGGAAAGGAGAGGAAAAGGAGGAATTCTACGATTAACCAGAAAACGAACTACTGAACCAATGGATTCTTCAAGAAAAGACAGTTCCTAGTGGCATAGTGAATGGGACCTGGGAAGTTACCTATTCATATAAATGCTTCAGTCAATCCTTAACAAAAACACAGTGGTATTTAATAACAGTGCACTGTTTCTTAGAGATTTTTACTTCTAGAGTTTATGACAATAAATTTAAGGTGGGGGGGCCCTAAGAATTAGCATTTTAAATAAGTACTCGTGTTATGACCCTGATATAAAAACATAGAAAATGGCTTTTATAATTTAATTGTCCAAGGAAAACAGAAGATGGCATTTTTCATTTAACGAAGGACACAAGACTAATGGGGAAAAAACAGTGAGTAACATCAACATGAAAAAATGTACGGAAGAGCCTGTGAGAGTTAAAGTTGCCTAAAAGTGAGATATTAGTAAAAAGTAAAACAGGAAAAGGTCCATGAAGAAAAGTGAAAATTAATCAAGACTTGCAACTCTAAGGGCACTTTAAATGAGGGAAGGTAAAAAAAAAAAAAAAAAAAAAAGGACAAACAACATGAATGAAGGTATAGAGGCAAGAATTAGTGTGACATAAAAAGAGGCAGGAAAGCAGTTAACCTTACTAACGTGGTCAGTATGTAGAGTAAAATGAACTTGTAGGTCTCAGAATTGAGTTAAAATTTCGATGCAGGAAGATAAACACAGAGATCCCACAACTTTCTGAGCAGAATGCAACAGGGACTCTGGGATTAAGAAAAACCAGGGGAAGGAACACCACATGGGGTAGTTCACAGAGTCAAAGACCAATGAGGAGGCTGCTGTACTAAGCTGGGTGTACTAAAATGAGTAAGGGCGAAGGGAATGAGGAGGGGAGGATGTGCGAGGTACTGTGAAGGAACCATCACTAGTACCTTGGTCCTAGGCGTCAGGGGAGAGGAGGCAGGATTCAGGATACCATCAGAAAATTAATGGTAGCTTTACTGAAGTATGGAGGCAGATACAAATATGAAGCAAAAGATAAAAGTTTGAGGTTAGATCAGGAAAACGAGACATACAGAAGGAAACATTCGAAGAGTAAGTGGAGACTTCGCGGCAGCACTGTGAAGAGACGTCTGGTATATTCCAAGAGCTTAAACTATGCACATGAAGGAAGCTCTTTCAGGGAGAAGGCATAGAGATGTTTAAGAAGCTGAGTCAGGCTTTCAGAGCAAATCTACATTTAGGATGCGGGGAAAGAAAGTATCTCTAATGTAGTAACAGAAGTAGGAAGAGAACTAAAAGGCTAACAGAAATCAAAGAAGGTGAGGACATTAAGAAAGACAAGGCTGTTAGCAATGTCAAGTGTCACAACAAGACAAGGAGGCTGAGAACTGGTTCTGCTGAATATGGCCTAGAGGAGAGCCTCCACCAGCAGGAGGAGGAGGAAAAAGTACTTAATACTTAGCTTTCTTTCCTTATGCAAATAAAGAGAACGTTACATTATAGATTTGCATTCTACATAACAGCCAAAAGCAAAAATAGACAGGATAAATGTAACAAGTGGTACTTTCTTACATATTTCTAACTTGGAATTTACAAGTGTATAGTATACCTTGTCTTACTTAACCCTCTTACCCCTACACAAACACAATTGCTAAAATACTATCTTTTGTTTGCATTTGTAAAAGGCAGGGGGAATACTCTGAATGTTATTGATGAAGGCCATTAAGGTAAATTCTAGATGCTTTTTTTCTGTAATTATATGTAGCAATGATTTGATCTATGCTGTTTTATAAAAAACTATTTTTTTTTTTAAGATTTTACTTATTTATTTGACAGAGACACAGCGAGAGAGGGAACACAAGTGGGGGAGCAGGAGAGGGAGAAGCAGACTTCCCGCTAAGCAGGGAGCCCGATGCGGGGCTCAATCCCAGGACCCTGGGATCATGACCTGAGCCGAAGGCAGACGCTTAACGAACGACAGCCACCCAGGCGCCCCTATCAACAACTATTTTGACACCATATTTACCTCAAGCTGACTATTCTTTCTGTCTCCTTGATTACAGTTTTTGATATATTTCGGAGGTTTAGCAAATTCCTTTTGGGAGTTAGGTTTTTCTTTCAAAGTAGTGAGTTCCTCTTCGGTGGGTGAGACTTGACTTTCTGGCACTAGAATCTGTTGGAGAATGTGGAGAAAAGTATTTCAAACTGCAAACCACAGGAAGTTCTCAAAAATCACTGGATGTCTTAGTAAAGCACCCATTCATCCCACACTTACAAAAGTCAATTCTTTGTTTTCTATGTACTTAGTCAAAGTGACCCAACAAAAAACACCCACATTTTCAAACGTCCATAGACATAAAACAAGCTTGGCATTAGTGGCAGGACATATATGCCTAATTTTTAAAGTTACCAAAATGATATTAATAACTATCTTCTGTACTAAAGTAAATGATCTTTAATAACACGTTTAAAAAATCATATACCTTAGTGGGGCACTATATGTTGAGACAATTCATTTTTTATATATTCACCGTCCAACATAATGCTGTGCAATTATTTAGGGTTCAACTTAGCTCAGTGATAAAAATCAAGTAACTCAGACACATACCTGTGATCCACTTGCATCAAAAAGTATATGCACAGATGTTTTGGCAACCGAAATACCTTGTTTTCTGGTAAATTCCTAAAATTAAATTAATTCAAAGTGATGTCATTTTCTCCCAGTTCTTTCCATGTTAATGTATTTCCTGCATTTCCTTTCAAAACTCCCAAATTATCTCAAATCATTATTTTGTATATATAAATACCCTTCTCCACACACAGTCTCTATTTTTCTTCACCATAAATCTTCTGCACTGCTATGAACTGAATGTGTCCCCCAAATTCATATATTGAAACCTACCCCCCAAGGTGATGGTGTTAGGAGGCGGGGCCTCTGGCAGGTGACTGCTTCATCAGGGCAGGGTCCTTGTGAATATGATTAGTGCCCCTATAAAATGAGACCCCAAAGGACTCCCTGGCCCCTTCTGGCATGTGAGGACACAGTGAAAAGACAGCCACTGTGAAACAGGAAGCGGGGCCTCGACAGAAAATATGTCTGCTGGTGCCAGTCATAGCCACCTAGCCTCCAGAGCTAGGAGAGACAGATGGAAGTGAATGGGGAGGGAGAGAAAAAGAAATGACAGAACAGACGGAAAGAAAGGAGGTTTGTCATTTTCAGCCACCCCGTCTACGGTATTCGCGCTCCAGCAGCCTGAACAGACTACGACATGCGCTATCCAAGCTTGTCAACAGAGTAGCTCCCTGAAACTTAACATGAATCGTCACCTTACTGACTCATCATGTCTTCCACAGTCCTAGAATGCATCTTCTCTAAATTTCACCCATCGATTTCCAAGGCCATTTCAAGTCCCATCTGAACAGCCTTTCCTTCATATCAGACTCTTAATGAGTATTCTCTTTTCTCAACTTCTATACCTGCCCCTTATTTACTTCTTCTGAGGTAGATTCTGTAATTCTCACAAACACTGTCTAATATCTTAAAAACATGGTCTTGTCTTAATTCACTTTTTAAACACCTAGCAGGAATTCATTAAATATTTTGAATACTGCAGCTTATTTTGTCATCTGAGATTCTAACAGGTGTCTCAAGGATATGGCCTACAATGTGATGGCTATTCCACAATAAAAATTTAAAGAACTAAAAATCAACATGTCATTTTAAGAATTCTAGGAAAAAAAATGAAACTTACAGCCCCAAGTAACCGAAAGTTTCCATAATTATGAAAATAAATATTAAAAAGAATCTTATGAAAATAAATGTTGAAAAGAATTTAAACACTTACCCTATATTTATGTGCACCAAAAATTTTTTGTGTCACACTAGTGATTTCTAATGATGCATCAAAATACAAAAGCAATTCTTTCCCTTCTCTTTTACTAATTTTTACTATGTTTTTCAGAATTATGGTCAGCAGCTTCTTCGATTCTCTCACTGTATACAAACAAATCACACCGATTAGTTTATATTCATTTCTATGATACTACTCTCTAGGTATGTTATAAATAAGCCATGAAGCATATTAATTAAATTGAAGTGAAATAACATTAACTTTTAGGATTTAACAATCAATTCCAGTACTAACTACTTATGCAAACCAATCCAATTTATTTTTCAGAGTCTCAGTTTCTTGATCTATAAATTACAAACTAATACAATAACTAATGAGCTAAAGCCCTAAATATGCTGTGGACACTAATAGGTTCTTAATAAATACTCCTAGAACATATCTAAGAAAACTATTTGCTTAATTTAAAAGAGGCAAAGAAAATAACTTTAATTCCATAAGTAACTATATTTCTAGGCATAAGCATCCATTCAAACATTTCTCTTAAATCCAGCTGTTACAAGCAAGTTGACAGTAAACAACTGTCAAACACCTTGAGTGCCAGGAAACTAAAGAAAGAATCAGGGCAATTCCTCCATTAATTCGCTGATCCACTGAAAATACTGTAAGTGCCAGTTTATAAGAGGTATTCACTTCCCTTCCTCTAAAAATTCACCAAAGAATCACTTGGCATCCAATTAATGTGCCTGTATTACGGACTAAAGGCCACTTATGGCCCTGTTCTACTTCTGACGGTACTCCTGCTGATGACTGACAAGTCTCCACACCTGCCCCCACTGCATATTTTTGGGCAGGAGGAAATCCTACATCCTGATGGAGATGGAGCATACCAAGTAGAAAAATTTGTCTCTACATGAAGAAAAGCTCTGCTGCCTACTTCATGACCTAATCTACAGGACAAATAATTCTGATTCCTATGAGGCTTACTCAAGCACAATATGTGTTGTCTGTTTTTGCAACTATATGGTCATGACAAACTTCCGCAGTAAAGTCCTTTGATGATTATAAGAATTATTAATTGCTTGAAGATAATGGTGACAGTTTCTAACTCAAAGAGTGCTGGTGGTTTTATTCTGGGAAAAAAAAGTCATGTGTTTCAAAAGTAACAAGTTTTCAGGCTTTAGAGATGAAAGTTTGGGTGACTTTGAAGCGAATAATGTTTTGAATTCTGATGAATATTAGAAAATTTATAATCCTTATGGATATTTTTGATTATTATATTGCTCTGATACGATTTTTTTCCTGCAGCTTGCCACAAACTTATAGTAAATACAGTATTTGTTTCACTGCTTACATGAACATATTAGAATTACTTCAAATATTGCTGAATGTTTTGTACCTTTTTGTACAAAGTATTCCCCACATATACTGTGACTATCTATAAAGAATTTATTGATATTTGTTATATTTTATTGTGGGCTTTGTTGAAATTTTTGTTAGTTCCTTTAACTGCCTGGACTATATCATAGCTTGTTTTTAATTAGCAATATTACTATGATACCAGGAAAGTTATTTTGTTGCTTGCTAAAAAGCCAAGTATTTTGGGGTGCCTGGGAGGCACAGTCAGTTGAGCATCCAACTCTTGGTTTTGGCTCAGGTCATGATCTCGGGGTTGTGAGATCGAGCCCTATGATGGGCTCCACACTTAGTGCAGAGTCTGCTTGTGACTCTCTCCCTCTTCCTCTCCTCCCAACACACACGGGCATGTGCAAGCGTGCTCTCACTCTAAGTAAATCTTTAAAAAAAAAAATCTAAGTATTTATAGATAAACATATTTATATGAGATTCTAGTACACTATATGAATATAATAATGTTTTCTTCTGCGAAGGCATTTAAAAAAATTTTAAGATTGCCCATGGAGCCTTCATTTTATACATTCTTACGTATTACATATAAAAGTGTCTAACTACCTGCAATCCATCATGCTGCTGCTTCCCCATCCCCTCAGCCTGCAACTAATGAAATTCTTTTTCACTAGAAATATTGACTGACTTCCAGGTTCCTTTTTTTTTTTTTTACTTCCATGACTGCTATTCATGTAAAAATTCAGATACTGCCCATTCCATATAGGTTACACTAGATTACCATTTTACTACAAAGGATATTAAAGGATACACATGAACAGCTAGGTGAAGAGACACACAGTGTGAGTGAGGATTGGAAGGGTCTGGAGCACAGGAGCTCCTGTCCCTGTGAAGTTTAGGGTGCACCACCCTCCTGGCATGAAGATTCATTATTATTCACCAACCAGGAAGCTCCAAAAAACCCCTTTTAATCTAAACATAAAGAACTTAATTTTTTATAAAAGTGTCCTCATAAAATTAGGATGAGTTATGTATTGGAAAATAAATCTTAAAAATCAAGTTATGCTATTACAACAATGAAAATAACTTTTTTTTTGCCCAATTATGCAGAACTACGTTTGGCAAGATGCAAAAGACAGAACTTTATTAGGAAGTGGAGGCAGTGATTAGCATGAAAATAAAGGGGAGTAAAGAAATTCAAAAAATGTTAAGAGAACTACATGAACATGAAAAATGATTAGTTGAGGGAGAGGAAACAATCAAGAATGGCTTCTATATTGGGGCACCTGGAAGTTTTATCATACCATTTGTCAAAATAGGAAATAAAGGATGAGTATATAGAGCTTAGCTGAGAAATTAGGAAAAAAGATTAAAAATGAAAGTGTAGTCAACAGTGTCAAATGTGGAGGAAGGTTCAAGTATAAGGACTGAAAGTGTGCATATTGATATTAATAATAAACTATTATTTTGACATCTAAAATTTCAGTGGAGTGGGATGGAAAACAATGTAATAAGAGCAGGATGAAAAGCAGGAGAAAAAAGATTTAGTAAAAACCATCTCTCAAAATTGGCTATGAATGGAAAAAGAGTGAGACAACTAGAGGAAGATGAAGATCCAAGTAGGCTTTTTGTTTTAAAATGCAATAACGGAGGTACCATAAAAATGTAAGATGTGAAAAAAAAGACATAAAAGTTAAAAAATAAGGGGGGCGCCTGGGTGGCTCAGTTGGTTAAGCGACTGCCTTCGGCTCAGGTCATGATCCTGGAGTCCCAGGATCGAGTCCCGCATTGGGCTCCCTGCTCAGTGGGGAGTCTGTTTCTCCCTCTGACCCTCCTCCCTCTCATTCTCTTTCTCGCAAATAAATAAAATCTTAAAAAAAAAAAAAATAAGGGGCTCCTGGCTTGGTCAGTGGATCTTGTTCTAGGGGGTTTACGCCCCAAGGTGGGTGTAGAGATTAAAGAAAATAAAAATCTTAAAAAAAAAAAAAAGTATGGGAGAAAACACTATGCTAAATGAAAAATGCCAGTCACAAAAAGATATATACTGTATGATTCCACTTAAAATAGTCAAATTTACAGAAGAAAAATGTAGAATGGTGGTTACCAGGGGCTGAGTGGAAGGGGGGAAAAGGGAAGTTGATTAACAGGTATAGAGTTATAATTTGGCAAGATGACAAAAGTTCTGGAGATCTGTTTCACAACAATGTGAATATACTTAACACTACTGAACTATACACTTAAAATAGTAAGGTAGTAAATTTTATGTTGTATTTATTTGTTTTTTAACCACAATTTAAAAAATTGGAGAAACTGGGTGAGGAGGTACATAGAAACTTTATATACCATTTTGGCAAGTTTTCTGTAATCTAAAACTAAAAATTTATCTTACAAAAAGACCCAAATCAAACTTCCAGAAATGAAAAATATAACACGGGAGGTGAACATTATACAAGATAGGACCAACAACAGATTAGACACTGCTAAAGAAAATATTAATGACCATGAAATACAACAACAGAAAAGTATTCAAATGAAAAAAAAGGGGGTGGAAATCTGGGGTGGAAGGAGTGGAGAAACCACAGAATCAGTGAGCTGTGGGAAAATTTCAGGTAGCTTAGTGTATGTGTAATCAGACTCTCCAAAGGGAAGGAGAAGAAAGAATCAGCAGGAAAAAATATCTGAAGAATACTGGATAAAAACTTTAAATTTGATGAAAACTATCAACCCACAGAACAAAAGTCTCAATGAACCCCAAGAACAAACAACATGAAGAAAATCACACTAAAGCATGATATTGGCATTGTTTAAAACTAGTGATGAAGAGAAAATCTTAAAAGCATCCAGGGGTAAAAAGACTTTAAATAAAATGGAACAAACTAGAGAATGACAGTGGACTTCTCATCAGAAACAACACAAGCCAGGAGACAGGAGTTTAAAGTAAACTGAACCAAAACAACAGGCAATCTAAAATTCGATATGTATCAAAAGTAATTTTCAAAAATGAAAACAAAAGATTTTTCTGATATATAAAAACTGAAAGAACTCATCACTGGTATTGTACTACAAGAAATACTAGAGAAGTCATTCAGGGAGAAGGAAAACAACACTAGGTAGAACTCTGAATCCACACAAAGGAAAACTCAACACTGGAAATGGTAAACGTGTAGGTAAATATAAAATACTTTTTAATCCATTTTAAAAATCTCTTTAAAACCTAATTGGCTGCATAAAGCAAAAAATCATTACACCATATTGCAAGGTTTCTGACACATGCAAAACAAAACAACAACAACAAACAAAGAAACAAACAAAAACCTTTTGTGTATATTGATAGCAATGGCATGAAAGCCAGGAAAGCAAATGTGCAAGTGCACTGTTGCAGGGTTACCGTGCTACACATAAAAGGGTGTAATATTACCTGAATATACACACTATTAAGTTAAAAATGAATAAAATAAATCCTAAATCAACCACTAATTAAAGGGGGTATAAAGCCAACAAAGGAGATATAATAAAATCAGCTTTTACCCTGAGACACTAGAAACAGAAAAACAAATTAAAACCAAAGCAAAAAAATAAATAAATAAACAAAAGAGCAGAGATCAACCAAATGGAAAATAGAAAAACAATAGAGAAAAATCAATGAAACCAAAGGCTGGTTCTTTGACAATACCAATAAACTGATATTCCTCTTATCAGACTGATTAGGGAAAAAATATACAAGTTATAAACATCAGGAGTGACAGAATGGCCAACATAACAAGTCTACAGACATTACAAAGATACTAAGGGACCATAATAAACCACTTCATGCCAATAAATTTGAATAAAATGGACAGATTACTAGAGAGACACAAATTATCAGCTTACTCAAGAAGAAACAGATAACCTGAAACACTTTCTATTAAATAAACTGAATTTGTAGTTAAGAGTCTTCAACAAAGAACGGTGGCAGCCCAGACTGCTTCACTGGCAAACACTAGTAGGTACTTAAGAAACAGTATCAACTCCACTCACATTCTTACAGAAAACTGAAGATGATGGAAAACTTGCCAATTCATTTTTATGAGGCTAATACTGCCCTCACTCTGAAACTGAAAGACATTACAAGAAAACTGCAGACCTTCTAGTGCATAGAATACCAAATTCCTAAGTAAATTTCATAAATCAATTCCAATGATATATAAAAGGATAACGTACCAAAATCAAGTGGGGTTTATCCCAACAATGCAAAGTTGGTCTAACATTTGAAAATCAATGTATTTCTATTAAGGAACCAAACAAGAGAAACTATATATAATATCAATAGAGGCAGGAAAAGCATTTCCCCAAATCCAATGTTTGTGATCAAGGAAGGCTCTCGCAACAAATTAGGAATAAGAGAATTTCCTCAATTTGACAGAGGGCACACATGAAAAACTGCCACCATAAATACATCATGGTGAAAAAAAGGAATGCTTCCCCCACCTAACATCAAAAACTAGGCAAAGACATCTACTCTCATCACTTCTACTCAACATTGTACTGAAGGTTCCAGGCAGTGCAATAAGGCAAGGTAAGATTGACCATATGAAGTGTTGCCAAGGATGTCAACTGGAACTCTTACACACTGGTGGTGAAAATGTAAAATGATAAAACTGCTTGGGACAACACTTTGGAAGTTTCTGAAAAAGGTAAACATATACTTATGTTTTGACACAGCCACTACACTCCTAAGTATTTACCCAGGAGAAATAAAAGCATATATATACACATACCTGAAAGTAAGTATACATGAATACTCACAGCAGCATTTTATAATAGCTGAAAACTGGGAACATTCCAAATACTCATCAAAAGGTGAATGGATAAACAAATTGAAGTATAACCATGCAATGGAATACCACTCAGCAATAAAAAGGAATAAACTATTAATACATGTAATGTGGCTAAATAAAAAATATATATCTAAATGTATATATTATATAAAAAATATACAAATGTCGTATATAAACGTACATATTACACTTGTATAAAATATGTATTACATATATTTTTACATGTATATTTTATATATTACATAGATAGTACATATAATTATACATATTACATATACTAACATAAATATGCATATATATAGGTATATGCTGTATGATTCTATTTATAGAAACTGCAGAAAATGTAAACTTGTTCATGGCAGAGAAAATATCAGTGACTTCCTGGGGCTAGATCTTCCTGGGGATAGATCAAAAGGAGCATAAAGAACATTTGGGGGGGGCGCCTGGGTGGCTCAGTCGTTAAGCGTCTGCCTTCGGCTCAGGTCATGATCCCAGGGTCCTGGGATCGAGCCCCGCATCGGGCTCCCTGCTCAGCGGGAAGCCTGCTTCTCCCTCTCCCCCTCCCTCTGCTTGTGTTCCCTCTCTCGCTGTGTCTCTGTCAAATGAATAAATAAAAAAAATCTTTAAAAAAAAAAAAAAGAACATTTAGGGGGACTGGATATATTTACTACCTTGAATTGCATAATAGTTTCATGTATGTTTATACACGTGAAGACTCACCAACTTCCTCAACCTGATGGAAGGTAATCTACAAAAAACCTTCAGCTAACATCATGTTTGAGGGTCAAATACTACATGTTCTTTCCTAAGCAAAGATCATGAAGAATGCAAAGATGACCACTTTTACCACTTCTATCCAATACTGTACTAGAAGTTCTAGCTATTGCAGTAAGGCAAAGGTAGGAATAAAGGGAGGAAAAAATAAAGAGAGGAAGGAAGAAGAGGTAGGGGAGAGGGATAAAGGAAAGAATTTCGTTAAGGAAGGCCATAAGGATCAGAAAGGAAGAAGTAAAACCTCTCTCTATTTGCAGATACCATGACGGACTACCTAGAATATTCCCAGGAATCCATGCTACAACTACTAGAACTAAATAGTGACTTTGGCAAGATTGTAGGATACAAGGTAAGTATTTCAAAATCAATTGTATTTTTACATACCAGCAGAGAATATCTGGAAAATGAAATTAAAAACCAGTTCTATTCACAATCATACAAGTTTATGATTGAAGACTTGGGAATAAGTTCATCAAAGGATATGTAAGATTTCTACACTGAAAACAAGGCGTTGTTGAGAGAAACCAAAGACCCAAATAAATGTAAAAATACACCATGTTTGTGGACTGAAATACTTACTATTATTACAATGTTATTTCTCCCCATATCAAACTACAGTTGCAATTATAAATCTAGCAGGCTTTTTATAGCAATTGATAAGTCAACTCTAAAAGATATATGGAAATACAGAAGGTCTAGAATTTCTAAAACAGCCTTGAAAAAAACCACAATGTTGGAAGACTTACACTATCTGATTTCAAGACTAACTATAAATCTACAAAAATTAAAACAGTGTGGTACTACTTGCATAAGGAACGGCAAATAGATCCATGGGATGGAGTACAGCTTTAAGAAATAAGATGTGCACTTCTATCAGTCATTTGATTTTCAAAGAGGGAATCAATGAAATCCAGTGGGGAAAGGAAAGTCTTTTCATCAAATAGTCCTGGAATAACTGCATGTCCATGTGAAAAAAATGAACCTCAACTCCTGTATCATACCATAACCAAATGTTAATTTGAGATGGATCATAATCCCAAACATAAAAGCTAAAACCACAAAGTTTTTATAGACAAACAAAAGAACATCTTTGTGACTTGGTAGTAGTTAAAAATTACTTAGGTCACACAAAGCAATAAGCACAATGAAAAAAGTGATCAAGTGGACTTCAAATTTAAAGACTTCTGCTCATTAAAGACACCCCTAAGAAAATAAATTAGCAAGATGCAGACGGGGAGAAAATACACTAGAACATCTATCTATCAAAGAATTGATACCCACATATGTAAGAACTCAAAAACTTAATTAAAAAAAGACAGCCTAGAAAAAAAAAGGACAAAATATTTAAACGGATACTGCACAAAGAGTATATATCAATGGCCACCAAGCAAATGCAAAAGTGCTCAATATTTATGGTCAAGAGGAATATGCAAATAAAAACTATCATGAGATACCACATCCCCATTGAAATGCCTAAAATCTATCTTGATAGCTGAATGTGTAGTGGTACCAGTCTGCCAAGTTGTAGGACTTTGCCAGCAGTGTTATACAATTCCAGTTATATTAGTGCAGGAACTAGATGTTTGGATCTCATCAAACTAATAGGATAAAAGGCAAGGGCCTTGAACATATTGACAAGAAAGTGACTGATCATAAGTTTTAGACTAAAGAAAAGTTCAGGAAGGAGTTGGGAAATTGGGGGTGGGGGAAATGTGGGTTCAGGGAATACTGATATTTAACTATCAAATTTATGAATGTGAATATATGAAAATGTTCACTTTGTTTTCATTAGTCTATTTTTTTCCCCAGAGAGCATGCAACTGCTACTCCATGTGATCAGAGTCAAGACGAGAGTTAGAGGAAACAAGTTAAATACCTTCAATGCTGTATATTTGTACTTTATCCTCAGGCACAATCACTGCTTCCCACTGATGATCCTTAAATTTAAAAACAGGTTTGACCATAAATAATTTACTCCTGCTTTAAGTCTTCTTTAAACACCAGTTTAAAAACTTAAAAGTTATACAAACAATAATTATTTTTTATTAAGTATTACTAAGTAACACATTTCTTGCTCCATCAATTGATTGTGTAATACATTACATGTGTCACATTTAATCTATTCACTTTTATGAAGGAAATACTGGTATGATTTCATAGTATAATGGTATAATTTCTTGTTTTTGACCAAAAAAGGAATTACTACCATTAATATTTATTAGAGGCTATCCTTTTTAAAAATGTTACCAAATCCTGTCATTTATGCTTTTGAAATAGTGTGAAATCCTATGCATTCCTCAATTCCCACTCACAGACTGTCTTTAGATTCAAACACTGAATGCATATGAATAATCACCATTATTTTCCCCTTCCCCCTTCCACGTGCTTTCATTGAAAATTTATAACTCAATAATACTGAATTCACAAAAAAAGCTACAAGAAAAATTAGATACCATTCCTAAAAGATGAGATCCTAAAACCTTCCACTAATCTTGTGAGGAAAATAGACCCCCTTCTTTTGTTATTTAAGGACAATTCATTTTACAGAAATTCACCTGAATCCTGAATCTCTTCACTAACTCCCTCCACTTCTTTGCCTTAATTGAAACCAGTCCATATGCTGAGGGCACCACTACCATTATGGCATCTCCAGTTAAGGCGCTAGTTCTCCCATACCTCAAAGCCTCAGGGTCAGGAGGAAAGCTGCCCCAAAGCTTTGAGCAGCTTCTTATTTTCTATGTGTAAAAACACTTGCTCCTTTGAGGCACATGTCAGATGGTTGTTAACTTCAAAGTGATGCTTCCCGGTTTATTGCCTTCCTTTTTAAGAAATTTTTATATTATGGAAATTTTCATAATTTTTATTTATTTTTATTTTTATTTTTTAACTTAAATTCAATTAACATATAGTGTATTATTAGTTTCAGAGGTAGAGTTCAGTGATTCATCAGTCTTATATAACACCCAGTGCTTGTTATATCACGTGCCCTCCTTAATGCCGATCACCCAGTTACCCCATCCCTCCACCCGCCTCCCCTCTAGCTACCCTCAGTTTGTTTCCTATGATTAAAAGTCTCTTATGGTTTTTCTCCCTCTCTAATTTCATTTTGATGGACATCTGGGCTCTTTCCATAGTTTGGCTATTGTGGACATTGCTGTTATGAATATTGGGGTGTGGGTACACCTCAGAATCACCATCTTTGTATCTTTGGGGTAAGTACCAGTAGTGCAATTGCTGGGTCATAGGGTAGCTCTATTTTCAACTTCTTGAGGAACCTCCATACTGTTTTTCAGAGTGGCTGCACCAGCTTGCATTCCCACCAACAGTGTAGGAGGGTTCCCCTTTCTCCGAATTCCCCACATCTGTTGTTTCCTGACATGTTAATTGTAGCCATTCTGAGTGGTGTGAGGTGGTATCTCATTGTGGTTTTGATTTGTATTTCCCTGATGCCAAGTGATGTGGAGCATTTTTTTATGTGTCTGTTGGCCATTTGGATGTCTTCTTTGCAGAAATGTCTGTTCATGTCTTCTGTCCATTTCTTGACTGGATTATTTGTTCTTTGGGTATTGAGTTTAATAAGTCCTTTATAGGTTTTAGATACTAGCCCTTTAACTGGTAAGAGATTTGCAAATATCTTCTCCCATTCTATACCTTCTCTTTTGGTTTTGTCGAATGTTTCCTTTGCTATGCAAAAGATTTTTATCTTTTTTTTAAATTTTATTTTGTTATGTTAATCACCATACATCATTAGTTTTTGATGTAGTGTTCCATGATTCATTGTTTGCATATAACACCCAGTGCTCCATTCAATACGTGCCCTCTTTAATACCCATCACCAGGCTAACCCCACCCCCCTCCCCTCTAGAACCCTCAGTTTCTTTCTCAGAGTCCATAGTCTCTCATGGTTCGTCTCCCCCTCTGAATCCCCCCTCTTCATTTTTCCCTTCCTACTATCTTCTTTTTTTTAACATATAATGTATTATTTTTTTCAGAGGTACAGGTCGGTGATTCATCAGTCTTACACGATTGACAGCACTCACCATAGCACATACCCTCCCCAATGTCTATCACCCAGCCACCCTATCCCTCCCACCCCCCACCACTCCAGCAACCCTCAGTTTATTTCCTAAGATTAAGAATTCCTCATATCAGTGAGATCATATGATACATGTCTTTTTCTGATTGACTTATTTCGCTTAGCATAATACCCTCTAGTTCCATCCATGTCGTTGCAAATTCTAAGATTTCGGTTTTTTTGATGGCTAAATAATATTCCATTATTTATATTATATATATCATATATATATATATATATATATATATATATATATATATATATCACATCTTCTTTATCCATTCATCTGTTGATGGACATCTTGGCTCTTTCCACAGTTTGGCTATTGTGGACGTTGCTGCTATAAACATTGGGGAGCAGGTGCCCCTTCCTATCACTACATTTGTATGTTTGGGGTAAATACCCAGTAGTGCAATTGCTGGGTTGTAGGGCAGCTCTATTTTCAACTTTTTGAGGAACCTCCATACTGTTTTCCAGAGAGGCTGCACCACCTTGCATTCCCACCAACAGTGTAGGAGGGTTCCCCTTTCTCCGCATCCTCGCCAACATCTGTCATTTCCTGACTTGTTAATTTTAGCCATTCTGCCTGGTGTGAGGTGGTATCTCATTGAGGTTTTGATTTGGATTTCCCTGATGCCAAGCGATGTTGAGCACTTTTTCATGTGTCTGTTGGCCATTTGGATGTCTTCTTTGCACAAATGTCTGTTCATGTCTTCTGCCCATTTTTTGATTGGATTGGTTGATCTATGGGTGTTGAGTTTGATAAGTTCTTTATAGATTTTGGATACTAGCCCTTTATCTGATGTGTCATTTGCAAATATCTTCTCCCATTCTGTCGGTTGACTTTTGGTTTTGTTGACTGTTTCCTTTGCTGGGCAAAAGCTTTTTATCTTGATGAAGTCCCAATAGTTCATTTTTGCCCTTGCTTCCCTTGCCTTTGGCAATGTTTCTAGGAAGAAGTTGCTGGGCTGTGGTCGAAGAGGTTGCTGCCTGTGTTCTCCTCTAGGATTTTGATGGATTTCTGTCTCACATTTAGGTCTTTCATCCATTTTGAGTCTATTTTGTGTGTGGTATAAGGAAATGGTCCAATTTCATTCTTCTGCACGTGGCTGTCCAATTCTCCCAGCACAATTTGTTGAAGAGACTGTCTTTTTTCCATTGGACATTCTTTCCTGCTTTGTCGAAGATTAGTTGACCATAGAGTTGAGGGTCCATTTCTGGGTTCTCTATTCTGTTCCATTGATCTATGTGTCTGTTTTTGGGCCAGTACCATACTGTCTTGATGATGACAGCTTTGTAATAGAGCTTGAAGTCCGGAATTGTGATGCCACCAGCTTTGCTTTTCTTTTTCAACATTCCCCTGGCTATTCGGGGTCTTTTCTGGTTCCATACAAATTTTAGGATTATTTGTTCCATTTCTTTGAAGAAAGTGGATGGTATTTTGATAGGGATTGCATTAAATGTATAGATTGCTCTAGGTAGCATTGACATCTTCACAATATTTGTTCTTCCAATCCATGAGCATGGAATGTTTTTCCATTTCTTTGTGTCTTCTTCAATTTCCTTCATGAGTATTTTATAGTTTTCTGAGTACATATTCTTTGCCTCTTTGGTTAGATTTATTCCTAGGTATCTTATGGTTTTGGGTGCAATTGTAAATGGGATCGACTCCTTAATTTCTCTTTCTTCTGTCTTGTTGTTGGTGTATAGGAATGCCACTGATTTCTGTGCATTGATTTTATATCCTGCCACTTTACTGAATTCCTCTATGATTTCTAGCAGTTTTGGGGTGGAGTCTTTTGGGTTTTCCACATAAAGTATCATATCTGCAAAGAGTGAGAGTTTGACTTCTTCTTTGCGGATTCAGATGCCTTTTATTTCTTTTTGTTGTCTGATTGCTGTGGCTAGGACTTCTAGTACTATGTTGAATAGCAGTGGTGATAGTGGACATCCCTGCTGTGTTCCTGACCTTTGGGGGAAAGCTCTCAGTTTTTCCCCATTGAGAATGATATTCACTGTGGGTTTTTCATAGATGGCTTTTATGATATTGAGGTATGTACCCTCTATCCCTATACTCTGAAGAGTTTTAATCAAGAAAGGATGCTGTACTTTGACAAATGCTTTGTCTGCATCTATTGAGAGGATCATATGGTTCTTGTTCTTTCTTTTATTAATGTATTGTATCACGTTGATTGATATGACGATGTTGAACCAAGCTTGCAGGCCAGGAATAAATCCCACTTGGTCGTGGTGAATAATCCTTTTAATGTACTGTTGGATCCTATTGGCTTGTATTTTGGCGAGAATTTTTGCATCCATGTTCATCAGGGATTATTGGTCTATAATTCTCCTTTTTGATGGGGTCTTTGTCTGATTTTGGGATCAAGGTAATGCTGGCCTCATAAAATGAGTCTGGAAGTTTTCCTTCCATTTCTATTTTTTGGAACAGTTTCAGAAGAATAGGTATTAATTCTTCTTTAGATGTTTGGTAGAATTCCCCCTGGGAAGCCATCTGGCCCTGGGCTCTTGTTTGTTGGGAGATTTTTGATGACTGCTTCAATTTCCTTAGTGGTTATAGGTCTGTTCAGGTTTTCTATTTCTTCCTGGTTCAGTTTTGGTAGTTGATACATTTCTAGGAATGCATCCATTTCTTCCAGGTTATCTAATTTGCTGGCATAGAGTTGCTCATAATATGTTCTTATAATTGTTTGTATTTCTTTGGTGTTGGTTGTGATCTCTCCTCTTTCATTCATGATTTTATTTGGGTCACTTCTCTTTTCTTTTTGATAAGTCTGGCCAGGGGTTTATCAATCTTGTTAATTCTTTTAAAGAACCAGCTCCTAGTTTCGTTGATCTGTTCTACTGTTCTTTTGGTTTCTATTTCATTGATTTCTGCTCTGATCTTTATTATTTCTCTTCTCCTGCTGGGTTTAACCTTTATTTGCTGTTATTTCTCCAGATCCTTTAGGTGTAGGGTTAGGTTGTGTATTTGAGACCTTTCTTGTTTCTTGAGAAAGGCTTGTATTGCTATATACTTTTCTCTCAGGACTGCCTTTGCTGCATCCCAAAGATTTTGAACAGTTGTGTTTTCATTTTGTTTCCATGAATTTTTTAATTCTTCTTTAATTTCCTGTTTGACCCACTCATTCTTTTGTAGGATGCTCTTTAGCCTCCATGTATTTGAGTTCTTTCTGACTTTCCTCTTGTGGTTAAACATTGTGGTCTGAAAATATGCAGGGAATGATCCCAATCTTTTGGTACCAGATGAGACCTAATTTGTGACCCAGGATGTGATCTATTCTGGAGAATGTTCCATGGACACTAGAGAAGAATGTGTATTCTGTTGCTTTGGGATGGAATGTTCTGAATATATCTGTGAAGTCCATTTGGTCCAGTGTGTCATTTATTTATTTTTTAAATTTTATTTTATTATGTTAATCACCATACATCATTAGTTTTTGATGTAGCGTTCCATGATTCATTGTTTGCGTATAACACCCAGTGCTCCATTCAATACGTGCCCTCTTTAATACCCATCACCAGGCTAATCCATCCCAGCAAACCCCTCCCCTCTAGAACCCTCAGTTTCTCAGAGTCCATAGTCTCTCATGGTTTGTCTCCCCCTCTGATGCCCCCCTTCATTTTTCCCTTCCTTTTTTTTTTTTTTTAACATATAATGTATTTTTTTCAGAGGTAAATGTCTGTGATTGATCAGCCAATGTTTATAGCATCAATGTCCACAATAGCCAGTGTGTCATTTAAAGTCTTTATTTCCTTGTTGATCTTTTGCTCGATGATCTGTCCATTTCAGTGAGGGGGGTGTTGTTGTTGATGTGTTTCTTTGATTTTGTTATTAATTGGCTTATATAATTGGCTGCTCCCATGTTAGGGGCATAGATATTTACAACTGTTAGATCTTCTTGTTGGATAGACCTTTTAAGTAGGATAAAGAGTCCCTCCTCATCTCTTACTATAGTCTTTGGTTTAAAATCAAATTTGTCTGATATAAGGATTGCCACCCCAGCTTTCTTTTGGTGTCCATTAGCATGGTAAATGGTTTTCCACCCCCTCACTTTCAATCTGGATGTGTCTTTGGGTCTAAAATGAGTCTCTTGCAGACAGCATATTGATGGGTCTTGTATCTTTATCCAATCTGATAGTCTGTGTCTTTTGATTGGGGCATTTAGCCCATTAACATTCAGGGTAACTATTGAAAGATACGAATTTAGTGCCACTGTATTGCCTGTAAGGTGACTGTTACTTTATATTGTCTGTGTTCCTTTCTGGTCTATGTTGCTTTTAGGCTCGCTCTTTGCTTAGAGGACCCCTTTCAATATTTCTTGTAGGGCTGGTTTCGTGTTTGCAAATTCCTTTAGTTATTGTATGTCCTGGAAACTTTTTCTCTCTCCTTCTATTTTCAATGAAAGCCTAGGTGGATATAGTATTCTTGGCTGCATATTTTTCTCATTTAGTGCTCTAATATGTCATGCCAGTCCTTTCTGGCCTGCCAGGTCTCTGTGGATAGGTCTGTTGCCAATCTAATGTTTCTACCATTGTAGGTTACAGACCTCTTGTCCCGAGCTACTTTCAGGATTTTCTCTTTATCTCTGAGACTTGTAAATTCTACTATTAGATCTCGGGGTGTTGACCTATTTTTATTGATTTTGAATGGGGTTCTCTGTGCCCCCTGGATTTTGATGCCTGTTTCCTTCCCCAAATTAGGGAAGTTATCTGCTATAATTTGCTCCAATATACCTTCTGCCCCTCTCTCTCTTCTTCTTCTGGGATCCCAATTATTCTAATATTGTTTTGTCTTATGGTATCACTTATCTGTCGAATTCTGCCCTCATGATCCAGTAGTTGTTTATCTCTCTTTTTCTCAGCTTCTTTATTCTCCATCATTTGGTCTTCTATATCACTAATTCTCTCTTCTGCCTCATTTATCCTAGCAGTTAGAGCCTCCATTTTTTATTGCACCTCATTAATAGCCTTTTTGATTTGGACTTGGTTAGATTTTAGTTCTTTTATTTCTCCAGAAAGGGTTTCTCTAGTATCTTCCACGCTTTTTTCAAGCCCAGCTAGTATCTTTATAATCGTCATTCTGAACTCTACTTCCGACATCTTACTAATGTCCGTACTGATTAGGTCCCAGGCAGTCGGTACTGCCTCTTGTTCTTTTTTTTGAGGTGAGTTTTTCTGTCTTGTCATTTTGTCCAGAGGAGAACAGATGAATGAGAGAACAAAATGCTAACAGTGTAACAACGACCCCAGAAAAATATACACTAAACAAATCAGAAGAGACCTGAAACTGGGGGAAAAGAAAGGGAAAGAAAGAAAAAAGAAGAAAAGAAAAAGAAAAAAAAAAAGAATATGATCAAATATAATCAGACTGGTTAATAGATCAGTGCCACACACTAGATTATGGGCGTGTTTTGGTCTGTTAGAAGAAACTGCCTCCCAAAATTTTAAAGAATAAAAAACATATATATGTACAAAAATAAGGGCAAATATGATGAAAGGATGGAATATGACTGTAGAGATGAAAATTATAAGATTTTATAAAAGAAATTGGCAAGTTGGTTGAAAAAGAAGAGAAATTAAAAAGAAAAGGAGAGAATGTGATCATGCAGGAGACTAGAACAAAGCCATACACTAGAGATTTAGGGTATATTTTGGTCTGTTAGAAGAAACTGTATCCCAAAATTTTAAAGAGAGAAAAACCTATATACCAAAAATAAGGTTAACTACAATGAAGGGATAGAATATGACTCTAAAAATGAAAAATAAAAAGGATTTTTTAAAAAGGGATTGATAAGATGTTGGTTGAAAAAGGGAAAAAGAAAACTTCAAAAAAAATAGAAAAAGAAAAAAAAATTTAAAAAATTAACTTTGAAAGACTAAAGAATCAGGGGGGAAAAAAGCCATGAATTCTATGTGCTGTATTCCCATAGTGTTGGCGTTCTGCCGGTCTCATTCATCAGTAAACTTGGTCTTGGCTGGCTGTTCTTGCTGATCTTCTGGGGGAAGGGCCTGTTGCCGTGGTTCCCAAATGTCTTTGCCGGAGGCGGAATTGCCCTGCCCTTGCCGGGTCTGGGCTAAGTAATCTACTCAGGTTTGCTCTTGGGAGCTTTTGTTCCCTGCAAGCTTTCCGTACAGATTTGGAGGACGAGAGTGAAAATGGTGGCCTCCCAATCTCCACCCCAGAGGAGCCAAGAACTTGGGGCCCTGCTCCTCAGTGAGCCCCCAGAGAAAAGCAGTCAGTTGCTCCCGTCTCCCCAGTCTCTGGCCACACTCCGTGCTCACCCGGCCTGTGACCGAGCGTTTCTATCTCTGGGGCACCCGACCCCATGTGGAGTCTCCAAACCCCGCAGATCCCTGCGGTGCGCTCCCGCGCTGCTCCTCCCGGGGGAGGAAGGGGAGTCTCCCCGGATCTGCCGCTTGCTGGGTCCCTGCTGGAGGAGCAGTGGCCCGACTGTGCCGCGGATCACGGTTTATGGCAACCCCAAGCTGAGAGCCCGTGCCTCGGCTCCGTCTCTGCAGCTGGCTTCCCTGCTCCGATCCCTGGGAGCTCTGCCGCACTCAGGCACCCCCGGTCTTTCTGTGACCCCAAGGGTCCTGAGACTACATTGTCCAGTGAGGGTTCCATCCCCCGCTTAGCCACTGGAGCGACGTCCCTCAGTGAAGCAGACTTCTAAAAGTTCCGATTTTGTGCTCCGCGGCTCTATCACTTGCCGTTAGTGGCTGACAGAGGCCCCCTCCCCCGCCATCTATCTTCCCGAATATCACCTCGGATTCATTCTCCGCACGTCCTACCTTCCAGAAAGTGGTCGCTTTTCTGTTCAGAGAGTTGCTGTTATTCTTTTCTTCGATCTCCTGTTGAGTTCGTAGGTATTCAGAATCATTTAATCCCTATCTAGCTTAATTCCTGGGACCAGACAAATTTTAGATCTCTTACTCCTCTGCCATCTTGCTCCTCCTCCTCAAAAGCTTTTTATCTTGATGAAACCCCAATAGTTCATTTTTCCCTGTTTCCCTTGCCTTTGGAGACTGGTCTAGCAAGAAGTTGCTGTGACTGAGGTCAAAGAGGTTGCTGCCTGTGTTCTCCTCTAGGATTTTGATGGATTCCTGTCTCACGTTTAGGTCTTTCATCCATTTTGAGTCTATTTTTGTGTGTGGTATAAGGAAATGGTCCAATTTCATTCTTCTGCACGTGGCTGTCCAATTCTCCCAGCACAATTTGTTGAAGAGACTGTCTTTTTTCCATTGGACATTCTTTCCTGCTTTGTCGAAGATTAGTTGACCATAGAGTTGAGGGTCCATTTCTGGGTTCTCTATTCTGTTCCATTGATCTATGTGTCTGTTTTTGGGCCAGTACCATACTGTCTTGATGATGACAGCTTTGTAATAGAGCTTGAAGTCCGGAATTGTGATGCCACCAGCTTTGCTTTTCTTTTTCAACATTCCCCTGGCTATTCGGGGTCTTTTCTGGTTCCATACAAATTTTAGGATTATTTGTTCCATTTCTTTGAAGAAAGTGGATGGTATTTTGATAGGGATTGCATTAAATGTATAGATTGCTCTAGGTAGCATTGACATCTTCACAATATTTGTTCTTCCAATCCATGAGCATGGAATGTTTTTCCATTTCTTTGTGTCTTCTTCAATTTCCTTCATGAGTATTTTATAGTTTTCTGAGTACATATTCTTTGCCTCTTTGGTTAGATTTATTCCTAGGTATCTTATGGTTTTGGGTGCAATTGTAAATGGGATCGACTCCTTAATTTCTCTTTCTTCTGTCTTGTTGTTGGTGTATAGGAATGCCACTGATTTCTGTGCATTGATTTTATATCCTGCCACTTTACTGAATTCCTCTATGATTTCTAGCAGTTTTGGGGTGGAGTCTTTTGGGTTTTCCACATAAAGTATCATATCTGCAAAGAGTGAGAGTTTGACTTCTTCTTTGCGGATTCAGATGCCTTTTATTTCTTTTTGTTGTCTGATTGCTGTGGCTAGGACTTCTAGTACTATGTTGAATAGCAGTGGTGATAGTGGACATCCCTGCTGTGTTCCTGACCTTTGGGGGAAAGCTCTCAGTTTTTCCCCATTGAGAATGATATTCACTGTGGGTTTTTCATAGATGGCTTTTATGATATTGAGGTATGTACCCTCTATCCCTATACTCTGAAGAGTTTTAATCAAGAAAGGATGCTGTACTTTGACAAATGCTTTGTCTGCATCTATTGAGAGGATCATATGGTTCTTGTTCTTTCTTTTATTAATGTATTGTATCACGTTGATTGATATGACGATGTTGAACCAAGCTTGCAGGCCAGGAATAAATCCCACTTGGTCGTGGTGAATAATCCTTTTAATGTACTGTTGGATCCTATTGGCTTGTATTTTGGCGAGAATTTTTGCATCCATGTTCATCAGGGATTATTGGTCTATAATTCTCCTTTTTGATGGGGTCTTTGTCTGATTTTGGGATCAAGGTAATGCTGGCCTCATAAAATGAGTCTGGAAGTTTTCCTTCCATTTCTATTTTTTGGAACAGTTTCAGAAGAATAGGTATTAATTCTTCTTTAGATGTTTGGTAGAATTCCCCCTGGGAAGCCATCTGGCCCTGGGCTCTTGTTTGTTGGGAGATTTTTGATGACTGCTTCAATTTCCTTAGTGGTTATAGGTCTGTTCAGGTTTTCTATTTCTTCCTGGTTCAGTTTTGGTAGTTGATACATTTCTAGGAATGCATCCATTTCTTCCAGGTTATCTAATTTGCTGGCATAGAGTTGCTCATAATATGTTCTTATAATTGTTTGTATTTCTTTGGTGTTGGTTGTGATCTCTCCTCTTTCATTCATGATTTTATTTGGGTCACTTCTCTTTTCTTTTTGATAAGTCTGGCCAGGGGTTTATCAATCTTGTTAATTCTTTTAAAGAACCAGCTCCTAGTTTCGTTGATCTGTTCTACTGTTCTTTTGGTTTCTATTTCATTGATTTCTGCTCTGATCTTTATTATTTCTCTTCTCCTGCTGGGTTTAACCTTTATTTGCTGTTATTTCTCCAGATCCTTTAGGTGTAGGGTTAGGTTGTGTATTTGAGACCTTTCTTGTTTCTTGAGAAAGGCTTGTATTGCTATATACTTTTCTCTCAGGACTGCCTTTGCTGCATCCCAAAGATTTTGAACAGTTGTGTTTTCATTTTGTTTCCATGAATTTTTTAATTCTTCTTTAATTTCCTGTTTGACCCACTCATTCTTTTGTAGGATGCTCTTTAGCCTCCATGTATTTGAGTTCTTTCTGACTTTCCTCTTGTGGTTAAACATTGTGGTCTGAAAATATGCAGGGAATGATCCCAATCTTTTGGTACCAGATGAGACCTAATTTGTGACCCAGGATGTGATCTATTCTGGAGAATGTTCCATGGACACTAGAGAAGAATGTGTATTCTGTTGCTTTGGGATGGAATGTTCTGAATATATCTGTGAAGTCCATTTGGTCCAGTGTGTCATTTATTTATTTTTTAAATTTTATTTTATTATGTTAATCACCATACATCATTAGTTTTTGATGTAGCGTTCCATGATTCATTGTTTGCGTATAACACCCAGTGCTCCATTCAATACGTGCCCTCTTTAATACCCATCACCAGGCTAATCCATCCCAGCAAACCCCTCCCCTCTAGAACCCTCAGTTTCTCAGAGTCCATAGTCTCTCATGGTTTGTCTCCCCCTCTGATGCCCCCCTTCATTTTTCCCTTCCTTTTTTTTTTTTTTTAACATATAATGTATTTTTTTCAGAGGTAAATGTCTGTGATTGATCAGCCAATGTTTATAGCATCAATGTCCACAATAGCCAGTGTGTCATTTAAAGTCTTTATTTCCTTGTTGATCTTTTGCTCGATGATCTGTCCATTTCAGTGAGGGGGGTGTTGTTGTTGATGTGTTTCTTTGATTTTGTTATTAATTGGCTTATATAATTGGCTGCTCCCATGTTAGGGGCATAGATATTTACAACTGTTAGATCTTCTTGTTGGATAGACCTTTTAAGTAGGATAAAGAGTCCCTCCTCATCTCTTACTATAGTCTTTGGTTTAAAATCAAATTTGTCTGATATAAGGATTGCCACCCCAGCTTTCTTTTGGTGTCCATTAGCATGGTAAATGGTTTTCCACCCCCTCACTTTCAATCTGGATGTGTCTTTGGGTCTAAAATGAGTCTCTTGCAGACAGCATATTGATGGGTCTTGTATCTTTATCCAATCTGATAGTCTGTGTCTTTTGATTGGGGCATTTAGCCCATTAACATTCAGGGTAACTATTGAAAGATACGAATTTAGTGCCACTGTATTGCCTGTAAGGTGACTGTTACTTTATATTGTCTGTGTTCCTTTCTGGTCTATGTTGCTTTTAGGCTCGCTCTTTGCTTAGAGGACCCCTTTCAATATTTCTTGTAGGGCTGGTTTCGTGTTTGCAAATTCCTTTAGTTATTGTATGTCCTGGAAACTTTTTCTCTCTCCTTCTATTTTCAATGAAAGCCTAGGTGGATATAGTATTCTTGGCTGCATATTTTTCTCATTTAGTGCTCTAATATGTCATGCCAGTCCTTTCTGGCCTGCCAGGTCTCTGTGGATAGGTCTGTTGCCAATCTAATGTTTCTACCATTGTAGGTTACAGACCTCTTGTCCCGAGCTACTTTCAGGATTTTCTCTTTATCTCTGAGACTTGTAAATTCTACTATTAGATCTCGGGGTGTTGACCTATTTTTATTGATTTTGAATGGGGTTCTCTGTGCCCCCTGGATTTTGATGCCTGTTTCCTTCCCCAAATTAGGGAAGTTATCTGCTATAATTTGCTCCAATATACCTTCTGCCCCTCTCTCTCTTCTTCTTCTGGGATCCCAATTATTCTAATATTGTTTTGTCTTATGGTATCACTTATCTGTCGAATTCTGCCCTCATGATCCAGTAGTTGTTTATCTCTCTTTTTCTCAGCTTCTTTATTCTCCATCATTTGGTCTTCTATATCACTAATTCTCTCTTCTGCCTCATTTATCCTAGCAGTTAGAGCCTCCATTTTTTATTGCACCTCATTAATAGCCTTTTTGATTTGGACTTGGTTAGATTTTAGTTCTTTTATTTCTCCAGAAAGGGTTTCTCTAGTATCTTCCACGCTTTTTTCAAGCCCAGCTAGTATCTTTATAATCGTCATTCTGAACTCTACTTCCGACATCTTACTAATGTCCGTACTGATTAGGTCCCAGGCAGTCGGTACTGCCTCTTGTTCTTTTTTTTGAGGTGAGTTTTTCTGTCTTGTCATTTTGTCCAGAGGAGAACAGATGAATGAGAGAACAAAATGCTAACAGTGTAACAACGACCCCAGAAAAATATACACTAAACAAATCAGAAGAGACCTGAAACTGGGGGAAAAGAAAGGGAAAGAAAGAAAAAAGAAGAAAAGAAAAAGAAAAAAAAAAAGAATATGATCAAATATAATCAGACTGGTTAATAGATCAGTGCCACACACTAGATTATGGGCGTGTTTTGGTCTGTTAGAAGAAACTGCCTCCCAAAATTTTAAAGAATAAAAAACATATATATGTACAAAAATAAGGGCAAATATGATGAAAGGATGGAATATGACTGTAGAGATGAAAATTATAAGATTTTATAAAAGAAATTGGCAAGTTGGTTGAAAAAGAAGAGAAATTAAAAAGAAAAGGAGAGAATGTGATCATGCAGGAGACTAGAACAAAGCCATACACTAGAGATTTAGGGTATATTTTGGTCTGTTAGAAGAAACTGTATCCCAAAATTTTAAAGAGAGAAAAACCTATATACCAAAAATAAGGTTAACTACAATGAAGGGATAGAATATGACTCTAAAAATGAAAAATAAAAAGGATTTTTTAAAAAGGGATTGATAAGATGTTGGTTGAAAAAGGGAAAAAGAAAACTTCAAAAAAAATAGAAAAAGAAAAAAAAATTTAAAAAATTAACTTTGAAAGACTAAAGAATCAGGGGGGAAAAAAGCCATGAATTCTATGTGCTGTATTCCCATAGTGTTGGCGTTCTGCCGGTCTCATTCATCAGTAAACTTGGTCTTGGCTGGCTGTTCTTGCTGATCTTCTGGGGGAAGGGCCTGTTGCCGTGGTTCCCAAATGTCTTTGCCGGAGGCGGAATTGCCCTGCCCTTGCCGGGTCTGGGCTAAGTAATCTACTCAGGTTTGCTCTTGGGAGCTTTTGTTCCCTGCAAGCTTTCCGTACAGATTTGGAGGACGAGAGTGAAAATGGTGGCCTCCCAATCTCCACCCCAGAGGAGCCAAGAACTTGGGGCCCTGCTCCTCAGTGAGCCCCCAGAGAAAAGCAGTCAGTTGCTCCCGTCTCCCCAGTCTCTGGCCACACTCCGTGCTCACCCGGCCTGTGACCGAGCGTTTCTATCTCTGGGGCACCCGACCCCATGTGGAGTCTCCAAACCCCGCAGATCCCTGCGGTGCGCTCCCGCGCTGCTCCTCCCGGGGGAGGAAGGGGAGTCTCCCCGGATCTGCCGCTTGCTGGGTCCCTGCTGGAGGAGCAGTGGCCCGACTGTGCCGCGGATCACGGTTTATGGCAACCCCAAGCTGAGAGCCCGTGCCTCGGCTCCGTCTCTGCAGCTGGCTTCCCTGCTCCGATCCCTGGGAGCTCTGCCGCACTCAGGCACCCCCGGTCTTTCTGTGACCCCAAGGGTCCTGAGACTACATTGTCCAGTGAGGGTTCCATCCCCCGCTTAGCCACTGGAGCGACGTCCCTCAGTGAAGCAGACTTCTAAAAGTTCCGATTTTGTGCTCCGCGGCTCTATCACTTGCCGTTAGTGGCTGACAGAGGCCCCCTCCCCCGCCATCTATCTTCCCGAATATCACCTCGGATTCATTCTCCGCACGTCCTACCTTCCAGAAAGTGGTCGCTTTTCTGTTCAGAGAGTTGCTGTTATTCTTTTCTTCGATCTCCTGTTGAGTTCGTAGGTATTCAGAATCATTTAATCCCTATCTAGCTTAATTCCTGGGACCAGACAAATTTTAGATCTCTTACTCCTCTGCCATCTTGCTCCTCCTCCTCAAAAGCTTTTTATCTTGATGAAACCCCAATAGTTCATTTTTCCCTGTTTCCCTTGCCTTTGGAGACTGGTCTAGCAAGAAGTTGCTGTGACTGAGGTCAAAGAGGTTGCTGCCTGTGTTCTCCTCTAGGATTTTGATGGATTCCTGTCTCACGTTTAGGTCTTTCATCCATTTTGAGTCTATTTTTGTGTGTGGTGTAAGGAAATGGTCCAGTTTCATTCTTCTGCATGTGGCTGTCCAATTCTCCCAATACCATTTGCTGAAGAGACTGTCTTTTTTCCATTGGACATTATTTCCTGCTTTGTCGAAGATTAGTTGACCATAGAGTTGAGGGTCCATTTCTGGGCTCTCTCTTCTGTTCCACTGATCTATGTGTCTGTTTTTGTGCCAGTACCATACTGTCTTGATGATGACAGCTTTGTAATAGAGCTTGAAGTCCGGAATTGTAATGCCACCAGCTTTGCTTTGCTTTTTCAACATTCCTTTGGCTATTTTGGGTCTTTTCTGGTTCCATACAAATTTTAGGATTATTTTTTCCAGCTCTGTGAAAAGTGTTAATGGTATTTTCATAGGGATTGCATTGAATGTATAGACTGCTCTAGGTAGCAAAGACATTTTAACAATATTTGTTCTTCCAATCCATGAGCATGGAATGTTTTTCCATTTCTTTGTGTCTTCCTCAATTTCTTTTGTGAGTGTTCTATAATTTTCAGAGTACAGATCCTTGACCTCTTTGGTTAGGTTTATTCCTAGGTATCTTACCGTTTTGGGTGCAATTGTAAATGGGACTGATTCCTTAATTTCTCTTTCTTCTTAGTGTATAAAGATGCAATTGATACCTGTGCATTGATTTTATATCCTGCCACTTTGCTGAATTCCTATATGAGTTCTAGCAATTCTGGGGTGGAGTCTTTTGGGTTTTCCACATAGAGTATTATGTCATCTGCGAAGAGTGAAAGTTTGACTTCTCTGCTGATTTGGATGCGTTTTATTTCTTTTTGTTGTCTGATTGCTGAGGCAAGGACTTCTAGTACTATGTTGAACAACAGTGGTGAGAGTGACATCCCTGTCCTGTTCCTGACCTTAGGGGAAAAGCTCTGATTTCCCCATTGAAAATGATATTCACAGTGGGCTTTTTGTAAATGGCTTTTATGATATTGAGGTATGTTCCCTTTATACCTACACTGTGAAGAGTTTTAATCAAGAAAGGATGCTGCATTTTGTCAAATCTTTTTTTTGCACCTATTGCAAAGATCATATGGTTGGGAGGCAACTTTAAACATTAGATTGAGTTACCAGAGAAGATCTCTATAAAGAAGCAATATTTATAGTGAAATCTAAATGGGAAGAAACTGAGATGCAAAGATCTGGAAGTTTCTGGGCAGAAGAACCAGCAAGTAGAAAGATCTGAAATGCGCAGGATCTTTGTTAAAGACACAGAAAAAAAATGAATGTGGCTGGAACATAGTAAACATAGAGAATGGTCTGAGATGTTAGAGAAATAGCTAGGGGCCAGATCATTAAGACCTTCATACACAATGAGACAAAAGAAGGATTTTATTTTTTTATTTTTTTATTTTTTTTAAAGATTTTATTTATTTATTTGACAGAGAGAGACATAGCAAGAGAAGGAACACAAGCAGGGGGAGTGGGAGAGGGAGAAGCAGGCTTCCCGCTGAGCAGGGAGCCCGATGCGGTGCTTGATCCCAGGAACCTGAGATCATGACCTGAGCTGAAGGCAGACGCTTAACGACTGAGCCACCCAGGCGCCCAAAAAGAAGGATTTTAAGCAGCCACTCCACGGAGAATGGCTTTTAGGAAATTCAGAAAGAATACAGGCAACATTCTACTGCTACAGAAATCCAGGAAAGAGAGGATTCTAAATACATATTTTGGAGCAATCTCCCTGCATTTCTAGGTTAGTTTCTGGCATATGGCAGGCATTTAACATTTATAAATGCATTTTATACTATCCCTACCATATATCATACTATAATTGCTTATTTTCTTGTTGGAATTATCCATTAGACCAAACTGAGTGAAGGCAGGGACTACACTGATCCTATTCTATCCTCTTCTTCCAAAATTAAAGTTAATTTTTAAAGAAAGCCCAGTTAAAAAATATTCCTACAAACCCTGCTGGAATAAATACACCATTAAAAACTGTCAGTAACCCTGAGGAGTAGTGCTAATATTTGGAACTCAATTTTAATTAAGCATTCTATGAAGGTGCTCTTAAATAAGAAATAATGGTATGTGGAAATCCTCGGGGGCATTTGTTTAATGTCTATCTGTAGTTTACCTGGAACAAAACGCGGGATTTTACAAGAGACAGACTAAAAAGACTAGATCCTCATTAAAATATCAGCAACTACAATGAGATTAGTAAATGCAGATCAACTCTTAGTTGGATTTTTACAAAGTGACTCTACAGTCCAGACTCGCAGTGTGCCCTTGGACTAAATACTAAGTGGTAGCTATTTGGAAACAATGGCTCAAGAATTCTCTTCAGGTTAAAAAGAAGTCAGTAGAAAACATACCATCTGGTTGGAAGGTTTAAATATAGTTACAATATAGCACATAAAGAACTAAATCATTTCCAAATACTACCATAAGAATCAATACCTATTTTTATTTTTTATTTTTATTTTTTTACCTTGCAGAAATTTAATTCCACCATGAAGCTTGATCAATACCTATTTTTAAATAGATTTTATGAATGGTTAAGACCACTCGTCAGTATTTGTTAAAATATTTTTAAATGAGTGCCTTCACATTTGAATAACTGGTATCTTTTCTAGATTCCAGTCCATATGTTCATATGAATGTTAAATGTTATGTCATTAACATGTAATTTATTTCTGAAAAATCTTAGGTTAAAAAAACTAGTATTAAAATCTAGCATTAATTTTTCTGTTGCAGTAAAACATCAGAAGTAATCTTCATTTGTAATTAACTGAATGGGTTACCATGCTATTCAAAACTATAGGGTTAATATTGAATTCTATTAAAAGAGCTGGAAAAATAAACATACAAAAATCCACATTCTTAAATTAAAACATTTTATATAGACACATATACAAACATAAAATGTTAGCTAGAATAAAGCTTACATCATTATCTCCAGCAATGTAGAATGATAGAGTCTGGCTCCCAAGATTAAAATCTATCCAAAATTCCTCAAGTTTTTCATCTGAAGGTATCTGCAACTAATAAAACAAACATAAAAAACTTTTATATACTATGATTTTAAAAGTGACAATAGAAAAGCACGACTATGTTATACTCATGGTTGAGTTTGTTTGTTTTTTTTTTTTTTTAAGATTTTATTTATTTGACAGAGAGAGACACAGCGAGAGAGGGAACACAAGCGGGGGGAGAGGGAGAAGCAGGCTTTCTGCTGAGCAGAGAGCCCGACGCGGGGCTCGATCCCAGGACTCTGGGATCATGACCTGAGCCGAAGGCAGACGCTTAACGACTGAGCCACCCAGGCACCCGTTTTTGTTTTTTTTTTAAAGAAAAGAGGACAAGACAAGTAGAGCATTTAAACCAATTTAGAAACAATCAAAAGAAATGCTGCTTTAATACCTTACACAGAAATTAGCTAGCTCCAAGAAATCACAAATATTCCAAGTACAAATAAAGGTTGAAAATATTAGTTTGAATATATTAATGAGTGGTAAATCAATGGGCTTCACTTAAAGGAAAAAAAAGAAAATCTGAAGTGCAGGCTTTATATTTCAGTTACCCCTGGCTACAAAAATGTCACTTCATAAAATGGCTCTTATTCACAGAATACTAGACCAGCTATATTTGTGATCAAGTTATGACTATTTTTAACATTCTTGTCAACTTGTAACCTGTAATTTACTAGACCATATATCAAAGTTCATCCAATAACTAAAACATGTTACAGTTAAAACTTACCTCATATTTATCAAGAAATGCTGATATACAAGGAAATGTAAAGACCCTGAAATAAAAAGTAGTTTGCATTAAAAAATATTAATAAGCCTTCACACTGTAATCTTGACTAGCCATAGAAATCATGTCTAGGATCAAAAGGAAATCAGGCTGTGGTCCTAATGATTTAAATAAAGTCATATCTCCTTCTAAACTAAAATAAGAGTTTAATGGAAATTTGTTTCTATAGAAAATGTATATTATTTTGAGGATACTACTCAACCTCCCATTCTGACTACAGTGACTATACCAATTTACTTTTTATGCTATTGACTAGGAGTAGAAATTCCTAATTTAGCTTATACTATTAAGATAGTAGAAGCTCCCATAGGATTTACATGGGAAAAGAAGAGTAGGAATGAATAATACAGCTAATAAAAATGACTGAATTTGCCGAACGATTTCTTGGTCAGATATTTTTTATTATAAGCACTTAATATATAATCATCTCATTTAATTTCTACAACAAACATATGAGGTAGATACTATTAATATTCCTACTTTACAGCTAAGGAAACTGAAGCAAGTAAGTTTAATAATTTGCCCAACATTAGAATAGGAAGAGGGGAACCTATGATTCAAATCTAAATAACATGAGTCCCTGCACTCAACCCTCACCCTGTCTTTGTTTCCTTAGTAAGTAAAGTAAACGTGAACTCATTCATCCAATAAAGATGTCCTGAGCATCTATAATATGGTGCCAGGCAATGAACTGCAAACACTGCTCTGTTACTATCAAAAGTGATAATTACCTTTCATTCATGCCCATTCCTGAGATTAAATAACCTCAGAAAGAGGTTAGCATTACAGTGCATTAATTATAAAAAAAAGATAATTTGTTTGCTATATATTTTTATTCCAGTATGTGGATGAAGGAGGTAGCTCAAATAGTATTTATACGAGATTTTTATTATTCCTCAAAATTCTGCTAAGAAGTACAAAGTAAAATAAGACAAGTGGGAGATTATTTCAGTCTACCAGTGTAGTAAGTTATTACACGGTGTTACAATAAGATACTGTTTTAAATATCCCTGTGCATTTTACATCCCAAAAGACAAAATAAATTTTAAAGGTTCAACACTGTGTTCTCCCTGTTGAGCTAGTTCTTTATGAGTAAATGGTTGACTACTGTATTAAGTTTACCTTCTCTTGTCTCCAAGCATGCCATTTACAAGGTTGAGAAATACTCTGCAATCCTAATTTTTAAAAAAAGAGACTTTTAAAAAGCATAGTAATAAAAAAACCTCTTGTTATTTTGTTATTTTTATACTACTTACTGTTTCAAATTCAGAGTCTTTAATTCCTTTAAATGCATTAGCAATAAAATCCATTGAAAACCACTGACATGCCAGTTCTTGTCTTTGTTTTTCTGTAGTCATTCTACATAGTGCTTCTACGATACCTACTTGTAAGTCATAATCTTAAAAAAAAATTGTTAATGTATTATTGGAAATTATGAAAAATAAGTTTATAAAAGTCATTGTTTATAAGGAATTAGAACAAGCAAGAGAAAGAAGAAAATATTAGTGTCATTCACTCATCTTTTGCCATTTTGTTCATATGGATTAGAAAGATCTCATCAGCTCAGAAATGAATACAGCCCAAATAACAAGTTTACTAATAGAAGAAAGGAGTAAAACTTTTTTTTTTTTAAAAGGATATTTGAAAGAAACTCCTAAATAATTCAAAGACTATGCCATTCCATTATTAGAGTTGTGAATTGCAAAATAACTCACAGGATAGTCCATAAATCACAGAAACTTTTACTTTTATATGATGGTTATAGTTATTCCAAAGTATTTTAACCAGTGGTTTGTTCTAGATGTAAATCACTACATCAAAATTTTCTCATATGAAACTTAGAAAAGATTGAGTTCTTTTAATAAACACATTGTTTAAAAACAAATCTGTAAGTCCCCAAAATATTAAACCTCCAAATTCATGAAACACCATTTGAGGAATTTCTTAGGGAAAGTAATTCAAATGTTAGAAAATTAAGTTATTATTCATAAATCTACCATTAGGCACAATTTATATTTGAAGACTCCTACTGTCATGTTTAATTATTATTTTAGTCTCACAGATATAGATCATTTAATCACCTATTAGTAATTAAAAATTGCTTGATTGTACATAATTTATAATTTCCTCACATAATCTCACTACATTACAATGTTAATATTATTTTTACTAAAGAGATAATATTTTCTATTAATAAATTTGGAATAATTTCAAATATGAACATTTTGAGAAAGCATACTTACCTCCAGCATCTAAAATCCTTTCTCCCATACTACTCCTGTAAATCAAAATAATAGATTACATACCAAACTAGTACCAATTAAATAAAAAACCCACATATTTGGGGGGAAAAGACTTCCTAAAATTTACAATTGGCTAGTATCACAGACTTTTGCAGAAAATATAGCCATAAATTATATTAGAAATCTACAACAGTTTATCAGTTTTAATTATTAATGCAACTCATGGTTGTCTTACAGCCTTATAAAATATCCTTTAAATTCTTGACCAGAACCACTAATTAAAGCAATATAGTATAAATTATTACATGAGAATTAACATTTCTTGGTTAGAGAGTATTTTCCTGGCTTCTTGAGGCATTTTGTCAAGCATAGCATTCATTTTTTTTAGAGTCTAGAAAAGAAAAAAAGATAATCCATTAACTTCATATACTCAGTGAAACATTAAGTATTTAGAGAACTATTCTAGGTATACAAACTTAGAAGCCTATTTTTTTTTCTTAAGCACAGCATTTTATGCAGGGAATTGAAAAGGGTGGAGGAAAGAATATAAAGTATAATATAGTGAATACAAAAAAACATGAAACAAAGGATATCAAGAATTAAATATAACATGATTCCAGTTATACTCTTTGCAATAAAACATATGATTATTACTCTATTATAATAACTAAAACAAAAATTATTACCTGATTAATATATATTCTTATGGTTATATATATGTACACACATACATATACTAATACAAGTTATTTTTAGCATTTTAATACTGAGAACTCCTAATATCTGGATGGTATAATTTATTTTCATACGAGTTATATGCATACATAAACACAAATAGCTATGAATTTTCAGTAAATATTTGGGTAACATTTATTTATCACATCAGACAATGAATTAAGACAACAGAAATACACTACATAATTAATTTAGTACCAAGAAAATATAATTATTCATTTTGATGAATTGCTACTAAATTTGCTTCACTCTCTCATTTTTAGGTTTAAAAGAAAATCTAACAAATGACTTTACCTCTTGCTGAATACAAATATTCACTCTTGCGTCAATAACCAGGACACAGATTCGAGGCACGAAACTTTCCACTACTTGCCTTTTACCTGAAAGTGTTAAATCATTAATAAATGTGTATTTTAAATTCTTTTAAATGGCAATCTTATATGAGTTAATGAAAGAATGTACTAGTTCAGAAAAGGCCCACTGACTGACTGGTCTTGGGCAGCAGGAAACATGAAATCCAGTCCTAGTTCTCCCACTAACTAGCTATGTGCCTTTGAAAAAATACCTTTCAACAGATTTGACTCATCTTAACTCTGGCAAAGGCATAACTTCAGATTCAGCTTCTCCTTTAAGTCCTAAGGTAGGACTTTTTCAGATGAAATAAACATAGTTCAAAAGTGGAAATTTCTATCGTTAAGTTCTCATGAAAACCGGTCTCATTAATTTAGTCATATATCGAAAGTTCCATAACGGCCGTAAACACTCCTCGATATAAAGATCTAAATATCTTGAGCTTTTCACTAGCTTACTATTTATCTCCTTCACAAACTTCCATCTAAAGTCTTAGCTACTGTTCACTTGCCAATATTCTGGTTTTCACCTGGTACTTATAAATTGATATTTTAAGAATAAACTGCTCCCAGGACGCCTCGGTGGCTCAGTAGGTTAAGCATCTGCCTTCAGTTCAGGTCATGATCCCAGAGTTCTGGGATCGAGTTCCGCATCGGGCTCCCTGCTCAGCTGGGAATCTGCTTCTCCCTCTGCCTCTGCCTGCCGCCTCCCCCTTGTACACTCACTCTCTCTCTGACAAATAAATAAAATCTTAAAAAAAAAATAAAAATAAAAATAAAAATAAATAAATATCTTGAGCTTTTTCCTAAGTTAACCCTATTCTCAAAAGACAAGGCTTTATCAATACTAAATATATTTAGAGGAATTTGCCACATGCTATTTCATAATGCAAATTTAAAAAATAATTTTAAATAATGGCAATACTACAACAGAAAATATACAACTTTCCAAAGTGACTACACTGAAGGTAAAAAAAAAAGAATAAAATTACTCAATTAGGTAGAAAGATATAGTTATTTACTTAAAAAAACACTTGGATTACTTCATATTCACTGGTGCTTTAGGATTGTTTTCTTCTCTAAAAACTTAAGAATTTAAGCTAGATTATATGTTAACTATAAAGCAATCAATGAAAAGGTAGCATTAACTACTATTGAAGTAAATAGCAATTGAGCTTTTAAAACTTTTTGGCTTTGAAGGCAAACTGTTCCTTTATTTATAAACAATTCACCAGCCTCAGTGACCAATCCCAGGTAATTCTTCTTCAACCAACAGAAATAAAATAATTTGTTGGACTACTTGCTTGGCACAAAACAATGACCATTCATAAGTGAGGATGAGTTGTTATGTGTTCTACATATTGAAAATTCTGTCTCATTAAATCAAGAGTTGGCAAATTATGGCCCACAAACCAAATCCACACCATTGCCCATTTTGTATGGCTCTATTATTCATCAGGAGGTACTCTACGGAAATATCTGAATGACTGAACCAGCAGTATCAAAGTGAATTTCATTCTACTCTCATGAACTTAACCAATATCAGATACCACTGAATGGCTTCAGTAATTAGCATGGGCTACAGAGTTGATGTTTCTTAATGAATTCAACCCAAAATTACAAGGCAAAAATCATTCTTATATGAGAAACTTCACTGAAGTCATTTCAATGAAAGTAAGGTTATCTGAATCACAAGTAATGCCAAACTGTTTTATACATTTCCCAGGCTGTCAAAAATTAAAACAAGGAGTGACATCTCCATTCCCACCCAAATTTATAGGAGTACGTTTTTCTAAGCTCCAATTACAGGTCCAGCAGCATTTCTGGACACTGATGAAGTACAAAGGAAATTTCCATATTTCAAAATCCATTTAAATGTTCAGCTGAGGGCTTCCACCTAGCCTTCAGTTGAAAGTGATTCATCTGCGATGCAATGACATTCTAAAAGGCAATATTAAGAATCTAATATAATTCCATAAATGCTTTCCAAGTGATGAACATGCTCAATTAAAAATCATGCTCATGAATTGATACCAGTATTTGGCATTATCTGCATGAAAAGACATTTTCTAATGCAATTTACATAAAATCTCATTACAGATAAGCATAAAAAATGAACATTTGCAATCAATTCTGATAAGAGCAAACCAACTCTGAGCCTTAATTAAATGAAATGTCATCCTCTCAAAAGAGTGCTTTCTCATTAGTTGACCTATATTACAAAAACACTGTATTCAATTATTGTAGTATCTTGAATTGTATCAATAAGATATCTGTGGAAATCTGTTTTCTTTTTGTTATATAAGTACCTATATAATATCCTTGATTTCTTTTGCTTGGCCCTAATATAAAGCTTAAAATGTTTACTATTTGGTCCTTTACAGAAAAAGGTTGTTGATCCCTAAATTAAATAGTTAGATTCCTAATATTAGGACAATACTCTGAGGATTGCAAAGTCATACTAAAACCCTAATAGCAAATTATTGTTTTAAAAGAAATAAAATATTTATTATACCTTCATCATTGATGTCATATATGACCTGAAAAAAAGTGAATATTTAATTTGTAATTTATTATCTTGTATTATAAACCATTATGTTGTATTGATACAGTAGTAAATATTAAAATAGTATTAAAGTAACAGATCACATTTGAATTCACCATATAATTAACTTTTATTTATTAACTATTTAATTGTATTAATCAGGATAAGTGCTTTATACAATCTGAACAGACTAATCCAATCAAGCCACTAACCAATCTGTTAGTGACTTTTAGGCCCTGGACATATAGAACACAAATTGTATTTTAAATAAACACATGATTGTAAGATTGGTTAACCAATGTGATTTTTACCATCAGAAGATCAAATAAGTCTTCTATCATATTTGTAACTGCCTCATCTTTTGAATTTCCTCGACTGAGAATAATCTTCTTTGATTTTTCAAACCAGGCAACCATGTAAAAAAAAGAAATGTATATTAGTTACTTTGAATGCAATTTTAATAATTTTAAGAATGTACTTATCTTGCATAAACAGTAAACCTAGGAATAAAGAAACATTAAAAATAAAAATTCCAGTATTATATGAAAAGTTTTATGTTTTTAAACATCTTTGTTGTTTTCATTTTTTGGTAACTCACTATATTTTAACATTCTTTAGATGGGAATGGATGAACTAATCCTAATTCTAGGCAGAAGACCTTGATTTCCCCTTTCAAATTCCTAGTTCAGGTAGATTCATTAATAGATGAAAATAAATTATCATCATAAATTAGACTCTTTTGGCATTATTACTATTTGAAAAGTTTCGGTGTTATTTTACTTTAATTAATTCTTATATTTGAGAATATACTACATCCTAGGTACTGTTCTTACCGCTAGGTATACAGAAATGAATAAAACAAAATAAAAATCAATATCCCACATTCTAGCATGGGAATTAGATAATAAACAATATAAAAAGCAAAACAAAGTTAGACAGTAAATAGATGAGAAAATAAAGTAAAGGCCTCAGGGAGTCTTGTGACCTTAAATTCACATGATCATCAAGGAGCCTGGTGCGTACGGTGTCCTTTTGATCTTTATCTTTGTAACACAGAGCTCAGGTTACAAAACTATTTATTTTACCTAAACCTTTATGTAAAGTCCCCAAATTCATATTTCAACTGTTTGAACATTTTATTAGAAAACACACCTTGAATACTATTTCCCCTCACATAAATATTACATATTCTGTACTTATCTTTTGGACCAGTCCTTGTTTTATCATATTTATAAGTCCAGCTTGCCCCAATATAGTGATATTTTTGCCACATCTTCCAAAAGAAACCAAAATGGTTGAAACTGCTTGGATATCCTTTTTATTAAGCTCCTAAAACAAAAAGTATACATTTAAACATCTGTAAATACAAAATAGCGTGGAACTGGCACTGTGCTAGGAATTTTGTAATCCTCACAAATCCTGAAAGTTAGCTCCTACCACCATCTCCATATTGCAAAGTACGGAAGTGCGCTTTAGAAAAACAAGGCCTAAAGCCACCAGCCCGTGAATGACAAATCCAGTACAAAAATGCAGATTTGTGTAAATTGAAGAAACTTTAGATGATGGTACAATGAATCAGTTACCTTCCATTCTAAACAGCTCTATACATTTAACTAATGGAAATAAAAAATGTTTACTCAATCTTTTAGATTCATAACAAATCTCAGATACTGGGGGAGATGGTCAATAATCACTTTTTCTCCTGCATAAAAATGCCCTACATATAATAAATCGAGTCCAGGATTTTGGATAATTTTTGTTTGTTTTATTTTTGAAAGCACCAAGCACTATCCCCATAACATAAATATGCTGATAGGTTTTTTAAAAAGTTTTTCAAACTTCAAACAGGTAAACTGTTTTTCCTCAGTTTAGGCAACACTTAGTAATGGTAATGCTATGTAAACATAGCTTTTTGTATATTGTATTTAGAAAACAGTAGTCTAATATGTCATTTGGGACTCCTCAGATTTTTTAAAAAATTAGCACTTATTCATATAATTATAAGCAAGTTTGCCAAAGCCTTTTTATTCATTTCTTCCAAAGGAGTACTTCTTCCTAAAAAGAGTGCTATCCGATAATTTTAACAATCATTCAACAAAAAGGAGTATTTACCCTGCATACAAGGTCATCCAACTTGTGGAAAAACTGCTTGCTGCATTTAATCTTCACATCTTCACAAATATCAATTTGTAAAAGTGTTTTCAAAGGCTTGAAATCATTTTTCCTTAAAGCATCATCAATGCATTTTTCCAACTGCTACAGAAATACAGTAATGGCACAGAGATTGAATCAAAACCAAAATTAGTCACTGTATGCAATCCAGTAATTCAAGAATTGTCACATGAAAATTCTCAAAAGAGCTTATATCAATTCACTTACTTAAAAAAAAAAAAAAAAGCTGTCCACTATTAAATTTGGAGAAAGAGAGATAGAGATCAAGCTTCTTTCATAATAGCAAGATTCTGCATTAAAAATATATATATACATTCTACTAATTTTCCACTTCATATCCTTTATTATAAAGTTATCATTATGTCGAGTTCAAAAAAGAAACCTATTAATGAAAGAAATAAACTTAATAGTAACTAATATTTAACACCGTGGATAAAACCCTAACACATCTGAATATCAATTTCTTAATGAGGTTTAAATAGTTTTTAAAAAAACGCATACAGACAGACAAAAGCACTGATTGGAAACTATATCAATATAATTTAAGATTTACATATATAATTTATATTATACATTTATAACCTTTACAAAATCCACCATTCTTACTACTAAAGTATAACATCACTAATAAGGAATTTTTATACTATAATCTGATCACCAGATTTGGTGGTAAATTGCATACATGTTAGATAGATATATTAAAACTTCTTACCAAAATGCCCTGACATAAAAATATCCAGGCATAAATTATACATGAATGACTGCATAATTCTTTTCAATGTAAAAGGCATATGAAAATAATCAGCATCTTTCATACTTCATAAATAACAGATTTTGAAAAGAAACCTACTGAAAAAATGAAAGAGTAACATTTTAAATTATTCCACTCCTGACCATTTCATAAAAACAAGTAAGCTTCATTTTTCCTAAAAATATAGCACTTAACACCTATAAACAAACAAAAGTGATTTTAGGAATTAAAATACTTCCTTCCTTTTGGTCTAGGACTACATACCTGGAGATCTGGTCTTATGGGCATTTTGATTTAATTTTAAAACAGCAAGACAAAACAAACACCTGTAAAACAAAACATATGCTTTCAGTATCTTACAATCTATTCTGTATGTTTATTGTTCAAAATCTTAATATGCATAAATAAGCATCAGTGCTTATACCAAAGGCAATAAATAATTTCAAGTTCCTCACTGTTTATGAAATTACACATGTGAACCTGGTCAAGGAAGTTTCTGGAGGAAAGCCTGAAGATCATTTATTCAAGCCTTCTCTTTTTATAGATTACTTAAATAAATGTCCCAAGTCTTGCCAAAGGTCACAGAACTAGTTAGTGAAAAAATACAAACCTGGACCTCTCTCTTTGGGATTTCTGCTATACTTGTTCCAACTTTGGGAACAAGAAGAAAAATAATCTTGAATTAATGTGTAAATGAAATTCAGTCTAGTAACATAATATTTAAGAAGGAGAGAATATGCAAGTGTATTGCCAAAGACTAGGCTATATGAGAATAGACAAATATGCAATGAAAAGAGGAAAAGAAAACCTAAGCACACTGACCCTTCAAAGAGGAGTGGAAACAGGCATCAACAGGGTTACACTTTAGCACCACCTACCATGTTTCTTTTTTTAAGATTTTATTTATTTATATGAGAGAGAAAAAGCAGGAGGAGAGGCAGAGGGAGAAGGACAAGCAGACTCCCCATTGAGCAGGGAGCCCAATGTGGGGCTTGATCCCAAGACCCTGAAATCAGGCCCTGAGCCAGAGGCAAACACTTAACCGACCAAGCCATCCAGGCGCCCCAACATCACCTACCATCTTGACAAAAGCATCTAACATTTTCAAATGTGATTTGGCAATTAGCTCTATAAAGGAAAAGAAAGAGCATCTTTTCTAGATATTATAACTGGAACAATTTAAAAATAATCTGTACTATGAAAAGCTTCGTAATAGAAACACCAGGAAATCAACATAGAGAGGTAATTAATTAACCCAAGATGAATACAGGACTACGTACTCATGAGAACAAGTGGTGTTAGTCACAGCCTACTTTCTTGCAGATGTGCTAATAGAGAAATTTAAGTGCCAATGAGGGCATACATTTCAGGTAGACAAAAGGCATGAGTAAAAAAATCTCTTGTATTTTCAAATTAACTCTAGGGGGGAAAAAAAATCAATCCCCAGAGAAACATTTGCTCCATGTGCATAAGGAGCCAAATCTAAAGATGTTTTTGCAGCACTGTTTTGAGTGGCAAAAATTCAAAAGTACCCAGATAGGAGTTAGGAATAGAAGGGAAGGTGAAGAATGAATAAAATGTGGTATATGATAATCAATTTTGTAAACATAACAGATGAACCAGAATTTTAGATATTTGCAGTCCATTTTAAGTTAAATTAGAAATATGTTGCCAAATGATACATACTGTGTAATGGCATTTATGTGAAAAAAAAGAAACACTGGCTTATTTATGATTATATCTTTAGGAATAAGTATATACATATTTGTGCATGCTTGTGCGTGCGTGCGTGTGTGTGTGTATTTATGTTGAGGTCGGGGGGTGGAGAGAGGCAAAGGGAGACTCTGTTGGGAGAGTTTGTCAGCTCACTGGGGAGGAAGAGCAGTGAGTTGCATAGGACTGAAAATTGCTATTTGACAAAACAAGCTTTATCTGTAATTTATGCTTACATGCCTTTTTAAAAGTACAATAAATTCTTGCCAAAATACAGGTAAGTGGGATCCAAAACATGGGATTGGTAAAATGTAGGTTGGGTTATTGTGACGGGGTGAAAATGACCAAAGCCAGCCTCCACAGTTAAGTAGCTGGGAAATCCAACTGCTCC
Organism: Halichoerus grypus; assembly: GCF_964656455.1. Taxonomy (NCBI): domain Eukaryota; kingdom Metazoa; phylum Chordata; class Mammalia; order Carnivora; family Phocidae; genus Halichoerus; species Halichoerus grypus. Next base: position 135,696,444 of record NC_135721.1, read on the forward strand.
ATCCAAACTATTCAGGGCCTAGCTGTGATTATGCCCCATATGGTTGTGCTTGTCTGCTCTGGCCTATATACTAAAGGGGCAATCCTAGGTCCATGGCTAGCTGGGAATTCCAGTATACCAACAATGATTCCAAGATCTCTAAATAGTTGGTAGTCATTCTGTCATTTTGCCTGACTCACAAAGCTCTGACCCAGAAAATATTGGAAACTCAGGGACCCACTCTTTGCTTCCCAAATTCCAAAGAAGGGGTTTGCCTATTTTCTACTTGGCTTCACTCTTTCCTTAATTCTCCCCAGGCCATCACAGAAAATAGAAATTTAGACTGGTTCTCTTTGAGAATGTCGTATCACACACTGTTACAAGATTTTAACATACACCGACTTGCTTCATAGATAGAAAATGCGGGGGGGGGGGGGAAGGATATGAAAAGTATTATCTCAAATACAGAGGTAAGAAGTAAGTACTGGAGGTCAACAACCAAACGGTTGATTACTGAGAAACAATGTAGGCTAGAACCTTAAGCATCCACTACTGGCACTATCGTCATAAGCCTGAAGCTCAAGGGGGTAGCTGTCTGCAGGAGGAACTATTCCTTGGGTGATATGATACAGAATATCACAAAGGAATGAAATGATAAAATGTATACAAGTAAAAGTTGAGGTATGAAAGAGAGATGCAGACATTCCAATATCTACCCAATAAGAATTCCAAAAATTATAAAAAAAAAAAAAAATAGTGGGGTAGCAAGAATTGAATAACATCCAAGAACTTTCCCAAAATAAAAACAGACAACCACACATTTAAAGAGTCCACAGAATACCAAAGAAGTCAAATTTACAAACACTGTGAGGTTATTTCTGAATAATAAAAGAGAAAATCTTAACTCACAAAAGCAAAAACAAACAAAAGCATTCAAAAGAATAACATAATAGATACCCTGTTCTCACAATAAATTTAGAAATCAGCCACAAAGTTAGCTTCAAACTTTCCCTTTACTTGGAAACTAAAATATGTTCCTTTGCAGGATATAAAAAGTTGGAAAAGACTAAATATTTAAGTGAATATGTATACATACAAAACCCTGTAAGATGCAACCAAAGCAATACTTAAAGTGCAATCCATAGACTTGGACGAATCTATGAAAACATGAGGACCAGCAGAGGTAGCCCCAAGTAACAGGGTCCTAGGACCTCCAGATGGTAAAGTTATTAAACAAATACTTTAAAGTAACTATAAATACTGTGTACCTAAAGATTATTCAAAAAGACTGAGAACTTTGGCAGAAAACCAGAAACTAGGGTGGGGAGTAAGGAAGGCCACAGAAAATTTGAAAAAGAATCATATAATTCTAGAAACAAAAATAGTCAATAACAAAATAATTAAGAATAAAATGGAAAGACATATAGATGAAAATTATAGAAACAGAAGCTATATCAGAAAAAAAATCCAGAAAGAAACAAAGATACACAAAAATATGAGGAGGGAGACTAGAAGATAGAACAACACAGAGGGGGATGCCTGGGTGGCTCAGTCGGTTAAGCGGCTGCCTTCGGCCCGGGTCATGATCCCGGGGTCCTGGGATCGAGTCCCACGTCGGGCTCCTTGCTCGGCGGGGAGCCTGCTTCTCCTTCTCTCTCCTTCTGCTTGTGCTCTCTGTCAAATAAAATCTTAAAAAAAAAAAAAAAAAGAAAAGAACAACACAGAGGATGTTACGAAGCCCTACGTATCTGGCACTGAAACCTTGGAGATAGTGAATGAGGCAGAAATAATTCCTAAGAAATGATGACAAAGAATTTCCCCAAACCAATAAAAGATATCAAACTATAGATTCAAAAAGCCCCATGAACCCCAGATAGAAAAAGAAAAAGAAAACTATACTCAGGTGCACCACAGAAACTACTGAGGAAAGACAAAAACATTAAAAGCTGCCAGAGAGTAAAAAAAGATTACTTTTAAGTAGCATCAATAAGACTGATAGCTGACCAACAAAAACTATGAAAGCAGAAGACTTAGAACAGTATCTTTTTTAAAGTGCCTTAAGATCGGACTTACCCTACGTGTTAGACCAGATGTACCTGACAGACATCTACAGAACATTCCATCCAACAGCAGCAGGAAACACATTCTTCTCAAGCACACATGGAAAATTCTCCAACATAAATCATATGTTAGGCCACAAAACAAGTCTTAATAAATTTAAAAAATTGAAATCATATCAAGCATCTTTTCTGACCACAAGGATGTGAAACTAAAAATCAATTACAAGAAGAAAACCAAAAATTCTACAATTATGTGAAGATAAAACAACATGCTTCTGAACAACCAACAAATCAAAGGAGAAATAAAAAAAATACCTGAAGACAAATGATATGGAAAAGCAACATAGCAAAAAAATTATCGAGTATAGCAAAAGCAGTTTTAAAAGATAAATTTATGGTGAAAAATGTTTACAGTAAAAGAAAAAAGAAAGATCTCAAACAAACAACCTACCTTTGCACCTCAAGGAACTAGAAAAAGAAGAAAAAACTAAGCCCAAAGTTAGTGGGAGGAAGGAAATAACAAAGATCTGAGTGGAAATAAAGGACAGACTAAAAAGACAATACATCAATGAAAATTGCTGGATTTTTAAAAAGATAAACAAATAGACAACTCTTTAGAGTTAACAAGAAAAAAAAAAGAGGACTCAAAATCATAAATTAAAGAAACATTACAATTCAAATTACAGAGATATAAAGGATCATAAGAGACAATGAACAATAAATTGGACAACCTAGAAGAAATGCAACCTAGAGGAAACATATAAGCTAGAGAGATATAAGACTGGATCATGAAGAAATAGAAAATTTGAACAGATCAGTCACTAGTATGGAGACAGAATGAGTCATCAAAAACCTCTCAACAAAGGGAAGTCCAGGACCAGATGGCTTCACTGGTAAATTCTACCAAACATTTAGAGAACTAAACCAATCCTTCTCAACCTGCTCCCAAAAACAGAAGAGGAGGAATACTTCCAACCTCACTTCGTGAGTCAGCATTATCCTGATACCAAAGCCAGACAAGGACACTACAAGAAATTACAAAGTGCTAAAAAGAAAGAAAGAAAAGAAAGAAAGAAAGAGAGAGAGAGCAAGCAAGAAATTACAAAGTGCTGAAAGAAAAAAACTACAAACCATAATTCTATACCAGCAAAAATACTATTCAAAAATAAAGGGAAGAGGTTTAGAGGAAACATATCTCCACATAATAAAGGCCATATATGAAAAATGCACAGCTAACATCATACTCAATGGTGAAAAACTGAGAGCTTTCCCCCTAAGATTAGGAACAAGACAAGGATGTCCATTCTCACCACTTTTATTCAACACAGTACTGGAAGTCCTAGCCACAGCAATCAGAAAAGAAAAAAATAAATAAAAGGAATCTAAATTGGTAAGGAAGAAATAAAACTCTCATTATTTCCATATGATAGGATACTATACATAAAAAACCCTAAAGACTCCACTAAAATACTACCAGAACTGATAAATGAATTCAGTAAGGTCACAAAATCAACATACAGAAATCTGTTGCATTTCTATACACTAATAATGAAGTGGCAGAAAGAGAAATTAAGAAAACAATTCCATTTACATTTGCACCAAAAATAATAAAATCCCTAGGAATAAACTTAACCAAGGAAGTGAAAGACCTGTACTCTGAAAACTATAAAACACTGATGAAAGAAACTGAAGATGACACAAATAAATGGAATGCTATTGGAACCAGGAGAACAAATATTGTTAAAATGTCCATACTACCCAAAGCCATCTATAGATTTAATACAATTCCTGTCAAAATACCAACAGCACTCTTCACAGAACTAGAACAAATAATCCTAAAATTTGATTGAACCACAAAGACCCAGAATAGCCAAATCAATCTTGAAAAAGAACAAAACTTGAAGTATCACAATCCCAGATTTCAAGATATATACACAAAGCTGTAGTAATCAAAACTGTATGTACTTGCACAAAAATAGACACATAGATCAACAGAACAGCACAGAAATCACAGAAATAAATCCATGATTAATTATATGGTCAATTAATCTATGACAAAGGAGACAAGACCATACAACGGGAAAAAGTCAGTCTCTTCAACAAATGGTGCTGGGAAAACTGGACAGCCACATGCAAAACAATGAAACTGGACCACGTTCCTACACTATACACAAAAATTCAAAATGGATTAAAGAACTACATGTAAAACCTGAAACCATAAAGATTCTAAAAGAGAGAACAGGCAGTAATTTCTCTGACATCAGCCATAGCAACATTTTTCTAGATAGCTCTCCTAAGGCATAGAAAACAAAATCAAAAAAACTATTGGGACTACATCAAAATAAAAAGTCTGCACAGCAAAGAAAACAATCAACCTATTGAATGGCGGAAGATATTTGCAAATGATATATGATAAGGGGTTGTGTTCAAAATACATAAAGAACTTATACAACTCAATACCAAAAAAAAAAATACAACTAAAAATATAATTTAAAAAATACAATTAAAAAAATGAACAAAAGACAGACATTTCTACAAAGAAGACATACAGATGGCCAACAGACATATGAAATGATGCTCACCATCACTCATCATCAGGGAAATACAAATCAAAACAACAATGAGATATCACCTCACACCTGTTCGAATGGTGAAAATCAACAACACAAGAAACAATTGTTGGGGCACCTGGGTGGCTCAGTCCTTGGGCGTCTGCCTTCGGCTCGGGTCATGGCCCCAGGGTCCTGGGATCGAGTCCTGCATCAGGCTCCCTGCTGAGCGGGGAGCCTGCTTCTCCCTCTCCCTCTGCCTGATGCTTCCCCTACTTGTGCTTTCTCTCTCTCTGGCAAATAAATAAATAAAATCTTAAAAAGAAAAAAAAAAAAAGAAACAATTGTTGGCGATGATGTGGAGAAAAAGGAACCTTTGTGCAATGTTCGTGAGAATGCACACTGGTGCAGCCACTCTGGAAAACAGTATAGACGTTCCACAAAAAAATAAAAATAGAACTACCATATGATCCAGTAATTCCACTGCTGTTTATTTACCCAAAGAATACAAAAACACAAATTTGAAAAGATATATGCACCCCTATATTTAATGCAACAATATTTACGGTAGCCAAATTATGGAAACAGTCATGTGTCCATCAATAAATGAATGACACAGAAGATGTGGTGTAGCTACACAATGAAATATTACTCAGCCATAAAAAGAATGAAATCTTGCCATTTGCACAACATGGATAGACCATAGAGTATAATGCTAAGTGAAATAAGTCAGTCAGAGAATGACAAATACCATTTGATTTCAATCATATGTGGAATTTAAGAAATAAACAAAGAAAAAAGAAAAAAATGAAAACCAGACTCTTAAATATAGAGAACTGTTGGTTACCAGAGGGAAGGAGAGTAGGGGGATGGTTGAAATAGGTGAAAGGAATTAAGATTACACTTATTGTGATGAGCACTGAGTAATGTACAGAACTGTTGAGTCCCTATATTGTATACCTGAAACTAATATAACACACATTAATTATACTGGAATTTAAAAATTTTAAAAATAAAGTAAAAAGGGGAATAATCATCCTATTTGATATTAAGACATTTTACAAAGTCACAATTACTAAAAAAAAAAAAAGTGTTAAGAATAGGAAGTAAATGGATCAATAAAACAGAAGAGTCCAAATGCACACCCAAACATATATTGTAAGTTCATGTATATGTAAGACTTTATAAATCAGAGGGAAAAAGGTAAACTAGTTGATAAATGGTATTAGGAAAATTGACTCACCATATGAAAAAAAATTATACCTCTATTTCCCACATTCACAAAAATAAACTATAGATTCATTATTTACCCAATGTAATAAGTAAATGTTTAAAAATTACTAGAAGGGAATACAGCAGGATATCTCTATGACTTTGCAATACAGAAGGATTTAAGACATGGAAAGCACAAAGCATAAAAATAGTAATTTTTGTACATCACTGTCTCTCTCCTACACACACACACAATTTTATTAAGGAGCACACAGGAATCTTTATTCACTCAGAATCCACAACTGGCCCAGCAAGTCCTTTAAACATGAACACATACATTCATTCTTGTAACTCAAACCTTCAGGCCCCAGAGAAACATTTTCCTTGACTATGCCTTTGTAAGAAGGGGACTTCAGTTAATTACACTATTCTATTTATTTTGTATATGTTAGAAAACTTCTATTAAAAAAAAGTTGGGGTGCCTGGGTGGCTCAGTCAGTTGGGCATCTGGCTCTTGGTTTCAGCTCAGGTCATGATCGCATGGGTCGTGCTACTGAGCCCCTCTTAGGGCTCTCCATGCTCAGCAGGGAGTTGGGTTGGAGATTCTCTCCCTCTGCCCGAGCTGCCCGCCCCCCCAGAGCTCATTCTCTCTCTGGAATAAATAAATATTTATTTTTATTTAATTTATTAAATTTTTATTTAATTTATTAAATTTTAATTTATTAAATTTATTTTATTTTTATTTATTTTTTAATAGATCTTATTTTTTTTAATTTTTAAAATAGATTTTATTTATTAATTTGCCAGAGAGAGAGCAAGAGAGCACAAGCAGGGGGAGCAGTAGGCAGAGGGAGAAGCAGGCTCCCTGCCAAGCAAGGAGCCCAATGCGGGACTCGATTCCAGGACCCTGGGATCATGACCTGAGCCAAAAGCAGTCGCTGAACCGACTGAGCCACCTAGGCATCCCTAAATAAATCTTTTAAAGAAAAAGTTTAAGGGGAAGAGGAGGCCAAAACAATGCTGAGAAGGTTGTAGGTTGTGCCAATACTGACATTCTTCTCTATGCTTTAGAATGGAGGTAGAATTTGAGAAACCTAAGTGGTCAGGTATGAGAAAATACATTAATTCACTGCCAAATCCTTCCTCTAGCAGAGCAAAAATACAGTTGCTTCTTGCATAATGAACAACTGCTTCCTAATCGTGCCAAATGTCCATTTTCCTGCTTTTCTTTGCATTCCAGCCTGTGGCTCTGGAAGTACTAGCAACTTAGTACACAGTATTTGCAACAGTTGCACGTGGTGACTGAGGAACATTCTGTAGTTCCAAGCCATTCATACTATTAATTTGTGCACATGTAAATCTAGACATAAACTGCACGGACACAATATGGATTCTACAATGGCAGAGGACAAGTAAACATTAGGATGGTGACTAAGTATGTTTATAAAAACATTTAATAAGTTTAATTATTAAAAATAGCTTCAGTATTAAATAATTTTAAGATAAATGTTCATTAATAATTCATATTTTATCTTAATCTTAAGAGATTTTAATATTTCAAAACATTTTAAAGGAAAAAAAATTCTTTTAAACTAGGCTCCACATCCATTGTGGAGTCCAATTCAGGGCTTGAACTCATGACCCTGAGATTAAGAGCTGAGCTGAGATCAAGGACACTTAACTGAGCCACCCAAGCACCCCTAAAAAAAAAAAAATTTGTTATATTATTTCATGTTTTTTAATGAAAATGTACTCAAATCAGTATTTTTGAATACAATTACATATTGTTTCAATGCTTAAATCATACTGTCTATAGAACACAAAAGTAAGTCTTGATTGTAACATATTTGTTAATTTATCTAAAATGAAAATAAAATTATGGACTATATACTAATTTCTGATTTTATAGGTAAATATTTTATTATTCAAAATTCACCAATCATCAAACATCCATAATAAGTGAATTCAGTTATCTTTGATATTTTTCCAGCATTCAGTCATGAAAATAGCTTTACACATATTGGTCTACTTTGTTGTAATGAAGGTATGTTTGTAAAAGACTAGAACATTTTATTTCACAATTTGAAAACTTGATTAAAAATTTAAATACTTAAAATATATTTTAGGGACATCAATGTGTACTCTTTTCCTAGGGCCAGCAACTGCGGGGACAGGCAGGCCCACTTCATTACACTTTTCTGTCTTCACAACTAAAACAATATGAATTTGAATTTAACAGGTAATTTACGAAGACATGAAATACAGCACAGAATTACTTATGGCCAAGAGACACAAAAATGCTAACGAGAATGGTTTAGTTCCCAGACTACCTTCCTGCAAAAAGTCGGCCAAGGAAAAGGAAAACTGATTAGTATCTACACAGGCAGACTTGAAAGTAAGGAAAATAAACCATTCAGGGAGTCCCCCCTCCCTCTCAAGGCTGACTACATACTAGCTTCGACAGAACCAAAAACTCAGCACCCTTCACTGGACAGGTCAAACATTTCCAACTGAGAGGTTACGGATGACTCTAGAAGGAACCAAAAGCCACACACTCATCTACACCAAGCGTGAACAGGCTAAAGCATCCTTAAGAAGCGCGATGCAACAGAACGAGGGACAGGAGATGACCTAAGAAACGCAGCACAGATTCAGACTTACGCAAGAGGCCTGTGGGGCTGTGCTTCGGTCTAAGCAGGCTTTGAACCCTGGGCTAAAATCTTTTTTACACTATTTCATGCTTTTGATGAAAATATACTCAAATGAGTACATTTTGAATACAATTAAGTTATATTCAATGTGAGGGTATGAATGCGTATATATGCAGGCAAATACAAGGATTAGAGCTTTGACAACGACCCGACAACCTGACAAGCAGGAGGCGCACACCTTCCCCCCAAAGCCCAGTGGATCAGTACAAGGTCCGCGCTCCAGCACCGCACCGACCGCTCAGGTCTACAAACGCGGACAGGAGGCTAACCTGGACCCGGGACGAGGACCAGGGAGAAACACCGGCCTCCCTCCTCACTAGAAAGGACCCGCGGTGATGGCCTCGCCGCGGAGTCCGGCACACGCATCCACTTTATCAGGAGCCCCGCGCGGCGGCGCTCAGGAACGAAGGCTGCGGTGCGGCAGGCAGGGCCGGCTCCGCGCTCAGCGAGCGGAGATCCCGCGGCCGCCGCAGGTGCAAGCGCCGCAAGCCCCGCCCCGCCCGCCGCCCCAGCCAACCGCGGACGGCGGGGGCGGGGCCTGGACCCGCCACACCTGCGGCGGCCGCCCGGCCGACGTGTCCGAACTACGCGGCCCACAGCCCGCGGCCCGCCGCTCGCGCCCGCCGCCCCGCCCCACCCGCGTCCCCGGCCCCTGCCTGCCGCGCGACCGGCGCGAGGCCCGCCCTGCCCACCCGGCCGGAGTCGTCCCCTCAGTCCCGCCGCCGCGCCGCCCCAGCCGTTTCCACAACGGCTCCGCCTCAACCGTCGGGAGGCTGGCCGTCCGCCCGCTCGCCCACCCGCCGCTGCTGGAGACCGGCCCGGCGTCACGGCCCCCCTCCACGCAGCCCCGCTGTCAGGGAGGCCCGTCCCGGCGCCCGGCTCTACCTGCGGCTGGAGGAAGCCTCCCCGTCCGGGCCCGGGAGCCGCCGCCACGGCCGCCGCCTCGAGTCGCGTCTCTGGCCTCTGCGACCGCCGCGGCTCTTCAGGCGGCCGACGGTGGGCGGGAAGAGCCCGCCCAATCAGCGCCGCGTGCGTTCGGAATCGCGCCCAATCAGCGCAGCCCGCAGTCCAGGCTCCGCCCCTCGTGCCCGTCGGCGATGCAGGGGTCGCCAGAGGCCGAAGCCAGGGGCGTCGCGGTGGGCGCGGCTCGGGGCCGGGCCGGGCCGGGTAGGGGGACTGCCGCGCTGCGGCCGCGACCCCTGCCCCGGCCCCCGCCCCCGCCCCAGAGGAGGCGCCGGCGTCCCTGCCTGGCCCCGCACTGCCCTCCCGCGGTGCGGACGCGCCCGGGCGCCCCACTTGCCTGTCTGCAGGACGCCGGCCAGTAGGGCAGGAGGGCGCGGGCGGGCCCCGGGGAGACCTCTGGGCTGCCCACAAACAGCCTGGATGGCGACGGCTGGACGGGGTCGCGGGGACCTGGGGACACCTGCCGAACCTGCGACGGTGTGAGGGCCCGACTCCCCCTGAGGGAGCCCACGCTGCGGCCACAGAGGATGGCCTAGCGAGGCCAGGCGGGTCCCCCCCGAGCCCCGCGCCCCGCCCACTGCGGCCCAACTTACTGGGACGGCCACCGGCGGCACCGGCCACGCCCACCCGGAGCCACGCCCCCGACGCCACGCCCCCACCCCGATCCCTAGAAGCACTTGGTGCGGGGATCTGTTGCCCTCATTAGCCTAACCTCAGACTCCTGGGGGACGTTAGGCTGAGGCCATGTAGGTGTGGTACTGAGCACACACATCAACACTTTATCCGAGGCTTTTTAGAGCATTTCCACTTAAATTATCAGTTTAAATGATAAGTTCAATGGATGCTTGCGTAAAATAGGAAGCAATTCAGAAACGGATACAGCAGACAAGCACTTCAGAATTTAAAGTACTGATCTCTCATCTTGCCACTTTTTAGTAGAGAAGAAAAATGATAAGAATGCTTTTTGTTGAGTCACGGATCTGGAAAGCATGGGGATTGTTTAGTAAACTACCACATGGAAGATAAAAACAGATCCTCTTATTTGAATTGTTCTTAAACAGGGTTTTAGAGTATGGTGTCAGATGGAAAACCTTATCAATCAATCATTATCGGATTTCCCATTAAATTTAACAAGCACATCCTCTCACAGGGCAGAGCAGGTGGACTTTGGTCTAGGTTTGAAAGCTTGACTGCGCTGCTTACCAGCTGTGGGTCTTTAGAAGAATTACTTAAACCTCTCTGAGCTTCATTCTCGTCAGCTAAGAAAGCAGGGATATTATCTGCCAGGTAATTTTCAGAGTTCAATGAAATCAACTGCTTGCAGTACCTATCACTGGGGGCAAGCCAATAAGAATGAGTGCACAAAAAATGTTAGTTTCCTTCCGATAAGTGCAAGGCTTTGTCCTGGGTAAGGGACATAATCAGGGGGAGGCAGATACACACTCATTACTCCACACACAGGATTCAGTAAGCATTGAAAGAATCACTATCCCATACCCTACACTCCCTTAGAGCTTTCATCAGAGGTTAACACTGTTCTGGCCTAAAAGATTGCATTTCAGTTTCTCAAGGACATACACGACTGTGCTGCTGAAGCTGAGGTGCAATCCTACAATTTTCCTTTTTTTTGGCAAGGCATTAAATTTGATCGTGTTTTAGGAAGAATAAGACTTATGTATGAAATGATTTAAACAAGAAGTTTCCAAAGTCTTGTTTCTATAATTAGACCACAAGAAAAACACACCTCAGATAACAATTTATGCACATACTTTAATATTTAGGCTTGAGCGAAATCATCTTAAATGACCTTAAAATATGTTTGGGGAGACAACCCCACAATTGCACAATCCACTGCAAAATATTAACATCTAAGCAATATAACTATTTTAGGATCTGAAAATTCTCCTTAAGCTGAACTTTATCAACTTCTTTATCAACTAGGCAGGTATATTTAAGTTTTTAAATTTTTAAATGTTGATTTTTTTAAAGGCACGTTGAGGTTCTCTTAATATCGAAGATAAAACATTTACGGTATATTCCATGACCAGAACCTTTTTGACAAGTGACTTTCACATGGATAAGATTCTTTACATGCCTTTACACAACAATACATTTGGCGGCTCTAACTCTTATACCTGAATGCTCTGGACAATTGTCGTGCACTCTGGGCTGGGCCAAGGACACAACAACCACGGCTCTCACAGGCTTGCTGACCTAATTGGACTGTTAATTAAACAGCAGGAAATGGAACCAGGCTTTTGTCTCTCTTGCATGTCAATGTAGTGCACAGTGTTAATAGCCAAAGGTTGTTCAATTGAATTACAACACTTTAAATCAAAATTCAGTGTAATTATCAAAAGGTACCAAAGAAAGCGATCCCTCTTCTCGCAATTTTAGAAACACAGAAGTTGCAATTATAAAAATAAATTGGTTAAAAGGCAAAACACATCTTTTACATAGTGATTTGACAAATGTCAATAAGTATTCAAAAATTTAGAGTTAATTCACTGGTGACAGCTATCACAAATTAATGACACTGGCTTCAACTGCATCAGAACCAAACTTCACAAGTTGGAGGCCTTGTTCATCATGGCTGGGTTTTCACACCTCAGTGTTAGCACCTGCTGTCAGAGAGACCACCACTCAGCACCAAAAGAAATCATCAGTGCCTTGCTGGGAGTTTTAAGTCATCCTGGCATTCAGCAGGGGACAAAGGCCTTGACTTCTTGGTTGGAGATAAAAAACAAACAACAAAAAGGAAAAGCATTTAACATTTTTAAAACTGGGGGGGGGGGAAGTCCAGACAATGTTAGAAACTCTCCTGTCTGAAGGCACAAAGAATAAAGTTGGCAGGTAGCTGATAAAACTGGGAATATATAAATACAATTTAAAATGATTAAAAAGTGTAAGTATTGGTGATTTTTCCTCCAGGGCTCCAGCTATTGATGAAAACCCCTGCCAGTTCCACTTGATAACCTGACTTCTTAAGGATGGCCGCTGGAATTTTCTGACACTTAAGCAGACATAAAAAGAGTCACCTTAGTCATCAAAAAGGTATTGCAAAGGGCACTGTTGCCTGAAATTTTTCTAGAGAGTTGCCTGAAAATGGAAATAACTTAAGGCAGAATTTCTTAAAATGTTTAGGTAGTCTCAAACCTAAACAGAATGGCCTGATAACATGCAGATCCATAATTATCAAAGACAAGAAGCGGAACACAGGAAGTGAGAGGAGACACTGCAAGAGAAGGGACTTTTTTGCTAGTTTTCAAAGTCAAGCTTTTCCCCCCTTCCTTGGCTGTTGATGTAGAAGACACATGGCCTAACCAGGGCAGCCTGAACTCCCAGGAATGGCTGTGTGATGACTGATGAGGCATAAATTTCTTGCCTATTAATAGTTTCCCACTGTTAGAAGTCTACAGACATTGGCAAGCAAACCTAGTCTCAGGTTTTCCTTGTCCCAGGGCAGAAATGCCTTAAGGGACCATGATGGGAGTCACACCGTACACTCTGTTTACAATGGGCACAAAACACACAGGACTTATTTTTTAGCTTGTTAAATCCAGAATGTTCCTGAGAAGGCATCCAATAAGGGTAAAATGTTCCAACATCACAATGATAAATAACAGCTACGTTTACAGAGACCCAATCAGGACACATGCAAAAGCCACAGGCTTTCCTAGTAGGAGGATGCAGGCCTTTCCAAAAAATCAACCAACCAACCAACCAACCAACCAACCAACCAACGAACCAACCCACCCAGCCTGCCTGGGCCCTCTCCAGAGGGGCAGACACGGCTGGGCATCCACCCACCCCGCACCCTCCCCCAGCGCATTGTACAACTTGGCCTCCCGGCCACCTGAGGCTACTTTGTAGAGCCGGTGACACAGACATTTCCAGTAGAGAATGGGAAGGGTCACCGCCCAGGGACTTGAAGCGGGAAGTGAAGTCAGAAGACTCAGGCGGGGGGTGGGGTGTGCGCAACAGTAAGCGCCCGGACCGGAGAGCCCAGCTGGGGACACTGCGGCCGCCTTCAGATGAAGTGGATCCAGCTCTCCTCGCACTCCCCGCGGGGCACGCGCAGCGCGTGGTTGCGGCACGTGAGGCTGTAGTCTCGGCCGTGGTTGTTGTCCCAGTACTCGGCGCCCGCCACTCGGTAGCGCAGCGCGAAGTGCACGCGCGAGCCCAGCGCCAGCAGGAAGGGCGGCACCGGGAAGCCGAAGGCGAAGACGTCCTCCGTGCCCTCGGAGCCCGCGGGCCCGCGCCACCGGGCCGCCGCCTCATGCGCGCTCCGCCAGTCTGAGAAGGTGTAGCGCACCGCCACCTGCTTCTCGAAGGCCACGTTGCTCACGCGCACCGTGCCGCTGATGCCCAGGTCCGAGCAGGTGACGCGCTCCAAACAGACGAGCTGCCGCCCCAGGCGCTCGCCGAAGTCGGCGGCCTCGACGGGCGGCGGGAAGTCGGGCACCAGGCACCGCAGGGTGAACTCCAGGTCCTGGCTGCTGCAGCACAGGTCCGCGTTGATGGCAAGGCGCGACAGCACGTGCAGCGGCACCGACGGGTCGTCGCCCGCGTTGAACACCTTGACCTGCGCCAGCTCCAGGCCCAGCGCGTCGGCGAAGCGCACGCGGAGCTGCCGACTGCAGCCCGGCCGGCAAGCGGCTCCGGGCGCGCCCCCGCCCTTCTGGCGGCGCTCGGGCGAGCTGGGCAGCGAGCGCGCCCGCCGCAGGATGATGGGCCGAAGGCCGGGGTCGCAGCCTGACGGCTCCGGCGGTGGAGGTGGCGCGCGGCCCGGGCTCCCGGGGGGCCTGCAGGGCCGCGGCTCCCGGGCGGCGCCGCCGTCCAGGTCTGAGAGGGAGCTGAGGCTCCGCGGGCCGGGCTTCCGGGACCCCGGCGCTGGGGGCAGGGCCGCCGAGCCCCAGCCTCCGGACATGGCCCGGCCGGTCGTCGGGCGACTGGGAGGCGGGACCGAGAGGCGTTCTCCGGACCCGGCGTTCCCTACCTCGGGGTCCCCGCGGTGTTCAGAACTGCCTGGCGTCCGCCGAAACCGCAGCCTGCAGGGAGCCTCCGGAGCCGGCTGCGCGCCCCCCCGTCCGCCACCGCGCCCCGAGTCCTGGCGCAGGTCTTCCGCTTCTGGCAGCGAGAAAGGAGATGGTCTGCCTAGAGCTGAGTGCTCTCTCGGGGCAGGTTCCTCCGGGACCCCCGGCAGCGCAGCGTGGCGCCTCCCCTCGGCTTCCTCCGAGCTTCTTGGGGGAAGGCTGCGCCGGCGGACCGCCCCTCCCACCTTCCCCGCCCGCTGCGTTACTTACAGGGCTGCAACTTGTCGGGGAGCAACTTCCCCGCGAGCCTGCGCCCCGCCCCTCGTGACGCCGCCGCGCGCCGTCCCCGCCGGCCGGGCACAGCCGGGGAGCCCGCCGCCGCCGCCGCCGCCCCTGCCCTGCCGCAGCGCGCCGCAGCCCGGCCTCCCCGCCCGGCGCCGGGAAGGCTGGCGGGCGGCCTCGTCACGTGGCCTCGGCGATCGCCGACCAGGTCTGATCAATTCCTGTCTGCATCTGCCGGGTCCCTGCGCCTATCGATCGTGCGTCTGTGTCCGCACCAGCGGAGGACGAGGAGAATGCATGCTGCGGGCCCTGGGACTTCTGGGTTACTGGGCCGGGGGGGGAGCGGGTGCGCAAAATTGGCCTTTCCCGAAGCTGGTCCCCTGGCGAATTTGAAGCCTGTAGGCTAGCCAGCTCTTTGGACGTCTGCACTGCAACCTGAAGCCCCGGCCAGACCGCGGGAGCCTCGCTGCGTAGACGGCGGGCGTCCTGACCGCACGTTACCCACAATGCTTTGCCGCGGACCGCCAGCCAGTTCCCTGGAGGGTGGGGAGGGGGCGGTGCTGCCGCTGTCCGTCTCCTGGCGCCTGGCCCGAGAGGAAGATGTGGGAACCGGAGTTAATGCCCTGTGATGAATTATGCCACTGCCCTTAATCGGCCGCTGGCGCTGGGGAAGCATTTTTGTAGCCAGAATCCCAGACCTTTAGCTTTGTTCCGCTGCAGGCCTGAACCATCAGGGAAACCGCGAGCTTGCTTTCTGCATCTTAGGACCCTGCAAGCATTCTTTGCCTATTTCACTCTGTGACTTGCCCACAAAATGGGCAAGTAAGCCCACTGCTTACAGTGTAAAGCATGGCAAGTGAAATGAAGTGGGAAAGGTGGAAACGCACTTTCCAGACAGCAGCTTGGGGCCAGGCATCTTGGAGGGTTCCTTTTTACCGTCCAGAGGGACAAAGCAGAAGGAAAACCAAACTATTGAGGGGGGTTGGCAAAGAACCTTCTCTACACCTAAAATAAATCCAGCCTGGGGTATAAGTCATTTATTGTGAGAGCCTGTGTACTCTGGCTAAAAAGGCATACACGCTTATGAAAAGTAATACAGCAGAGTTTCAGGAAGAAAAAAGTCTTCTATCCTACCTCTTGTCTATTTTACAAAGGTAGGGGATATTATGGAAGAAAGTATTCACTTTCCAATCAGGGCCCTTTTAGTAGGCCACCCACTCAAAATCAGGGAAAGCAGCATTCTTGATATGAGTCAACAGAATTTCACAGACATAACATTATATGATTTGTGTTACTATACTGACGATCTTTAAATGAATTGATGTGATCCTGAAGGCAGGAGAATTAAAGGGGAGCTTCCCCAATAGAGTGCTCGTTCCATGAGAGTGGGGATATGTGCATAATCCTGGCCATCTTGAAGGTTCTCTTGCAATTACTTGTTGAATGAATGAATGAATGAATGAATGAGTGGACATGGGAGATTGGAGTAATACCCGACCTTAATTATTAATTAGCCCCACACATTTCCTGAAGGTGTTATTTCCGAGGAGGCTCTGTGTGTGGTGTGTGGTGTGTGTGTGTGTGTAAGGAGAGAGAGAAGGATTCATTCCATTGGCAACATTTATAGCAGTGTGATTTTGTATCTAATACCCACTGTGAAAAACAAGCAGAAAAGATGAAACTGTAAACAGAAGTCAGTACCAGCCCCCCCCCCAACATTTCAATACTATGCAAATATTTCAAAACAAACCAGTGAAAGAAAGCTCAGTACTGGTGGCAGAACACTTTGCAATCCATACTTACCCACAGTGTTCTGTTGCTTCCAGTTCCGGGGGTGAGGAGTCCTTTCCAAATATAAGAGGAATAAAGAAGTCACTTCCCCAGCTGTCATCATCTGCCAACACATTGAGCAAGAATATTTCAAGCACTACAGAAAAGGTGATGTAAATTTTGAGGGAAAATCTTACTAGATTTGTTCTGCTGTTTTGTGTGTGTGTGTGTGTGTATGTTGTTGTTGTTGTTGTCACAGTATTTACTACTCCATGTCTGTTTTTTTAGACAGTCCATCAAACCCTAGAAGATGATCGGCCATCTGATTTTTTCAAGAAAGGGAATAGGGTGACGAAATCTCATCAGAAAAGCAGGTAAATGATTTTAATTGCTTTGTCTTGCAAAAGGCACATTATACTAGTTCTCCAGGCTGAATATGTGTGGCTGGAAATAAATAATGTCTGTGGATAAAAAATATGAATACATATTTTTTATCCAGGAGAAATGAGTGGGCAAAGTGGTTTTAAACATTAAGAGTTAGTAAAAATTCCAGAGGTCATACTTCTGCCACTGTTAACTGTTAGCAGAGTCTATCATTTTGGGTAAGCCCCTTAATCACCCTTCTATGATTGTTTCCTTTTTTTATAAAGAGGCTACTGATCATCACTTTTATTGATGTGCACTGACAGTATAACAGGATTGATTGGTTATGAGTTCCAAATAAGGACAATTCCTTTATCCATTTCTTCAACATATACTGAGCATGTGTTAGCTATTGACCATGATTCAACATCTTCCGTATTTATTAAGAAATCACATATTTTCAAACGATTGCTTACTGTGGTAGAAACCACTGGGCAAGTGAACCTCTGAGGTTTCCAGAAAGCATGTTGACCACTCATTTTCTTTTACCCTACCCATGTTCCTGAGAAGTATTATGAATCCTAGTGAGATGCTATGCTTTGGGTAAATACACAGAAAAGACAGTATTTTCAACTCTGATAGGAGATCCTGCCTCAGAGTAAGTCCCCCTGGGGGAACCCAGTTGCTCTGCTAGTCATTATTCCCATTTCTCCGCCATTCACAAGACAGCAGTAATCTTATGTTTTCATTCATTCTCTGTTTTAAGGCATCTCTCCTTTTAAACCGTTTTCCTGAGTGTGTTTCCTATTTGAAAATACTTTAATAAGCTTTTGATTTGACGTATAGGTTGTCTGTACTACACTCTTTTGATATTAAGATTTTAGACAGCTCAGAATCACCACCAATCGGTGATTAAGTTGTATAAAACTTGCATTTTACAGCTTGTTTTCTTTTCATGGAAAACAGCCTTGAAAAAGAAAGCTGTAGGGGCACTTGGGTGGCTCAGTCGGTTAAGCGTCTGTCTTCAGCTCAGGTCATGATCCCAGAGTCCTGGGATCAAGCCCCGCATAGGGCTCCCTGCTCCGCAGGAAGCCTGCTTCTCCCTCTCCCACTCCCTCTCCCGCTCCCCCTGCTTGTGTTCCCTCTCTCGTGTCTCTGTCAAATAAATAAATAAAATCTTAAAAAAGAAAAAGAAAGCTGTAGCTTTTACTCGCTAGTGTCATTAAACACCGTTCATCAATAGCAGAACAGATTTGAGAGTTTACAACAGATTTTCTCCAAACTGGTGTTTGTTTTTTTTAAAGTGTACATGACTGGTCTAAAATTATAAGCACTTTAAGAAATGTCAGTATTTTTCTTAAATGATACTATTTGATATGAAACAGAATCCATGCATCTCCTTTTGGCACCTGCGTCCTACGATTGTTTCCTTTTTTTATAAAAAGGATACTGATAAGTGTTTCTCGACTAGAGCCCGCTGTGGCCCGTTGCCCCTCCCGGGGACAGCGCCGACTGCAGCCCGAGGAGTCTGTTTAATCACAGCCAGACCTCTGTGTCCTATGAACTAAGAATTACAGTTTTATTTCTCACAGCAATATGAATGCTGGCCCATCTTGGAATAAAGTACAACGTTCAAAAAACCCTTCAGGAAAAAGGCAGAGTCAGTTCCAAGTGCCCCACGTGTCCTCCCAGCCTCCTGCGCATGGACTCCAGGAAAGCGGTTCCCCAGAAGGAAAACCCGAAAGGAGCCCACTGGGCCCCCGGCGGCGGGGCGCCTCGGGGAATGAGCTGTTTCTGGACCTGCGCTGCATGAAAATCCTGAAGGAGGGTGCGGGCGAGGACGAGGACAGCGCCAGCGACCTGTCGGACTCGGAGCGAGTGCCCGTGCCGCCGTCCTCGCGCGCGCCCCCGGAGCTGCACCTGCGCGCGGAGGAGATCGACGCGGCGGACCCGGGTCCGGACCCCGACGCGGAGCCGCAGGGCAGCGCGCAGCCCGCCTACCAATATGCGGACTTCCTGCCCGCCCCGTTCAGCGCCCGGGACCTCCGGGACCTGGCTGTGCCGCCCGGCGCTGAGCCCAGGCCCGCAGCTCGGAGCGGCGCCGCAGGGCTGCTGGCCAGGTACATCGACAGGCTGGTCCAGCTCGAGTGGCTGCAGATACAGACGGTCCAGGGCGAGAAGGGGAAGGGCGCCAAAGCCAGGCCTCCCACCGCCCCCGGCTTGTCCGCGTCTGGGACTCTGAAAAGCCCCGGCAGAAGCAAGCCAGGGGCCAGTGCTCCCGCCAGGCCTCCCCAGGAGGGGGCTTGCAAATTGGGCGCTTCCGGCGCTTCCCGGAGGAAGGAGCTACCCCGCGAGGAAGCCAGGCCCTCCTATTACGCGTTTGACACGGCCCCCAAAACCCTCCACGTGCGACGGGGCAGCAGGCCGAGTTCTCGGAAGCCAGCCCTCGACGTGACGGCCGAGGAGCAGAGAAAGAAAGCGAGTAAGAGCCCCAGACTCCAGCGCTGGGACCTGCCCTGCCGTGATGGCGGTGGCCCTGGAGCTCCCACGCAGGGGGTGACCGCTCGGGACTCCGCCGACCCCGGTGGGCCCCCCAGGCCGCAGGCACACGCGGGCCTGCAGAAGAAGGGCGGTGCGAGCAGGTGCGCCCACGCCACCACATCCAGCGAGAAGAAACCCAAAGCCAATGGAGTAAAGCAAAGCACATGCAAATTCAAGTAAGAACCGAAATGATGCACTGCAAAGCCCTGCCGATAGCTAAACGTCAGAGTTCTTCCGGAAGTTAGCATACTGTGAATTTCTGATGACCCACATGTGAGTCGTCGAGGGGTCCCGTGGGGGCAACCCCACCTCACCCCAGCCACACTGGGCTTCTTTCCAAAGAAAGGTGGCTTTCAATGAGCCTTTCTTTGTGTTGACCATCTTAAGCAAATGAGAGCCCTTTAGATAACACTTAACCAGGTATGCGCCATATAACGACATACAACGACGGGGGTGACAGGTGTAAACTGGACGTAGCAGCCAGCCCCGCACCCCGGTCCGCGGCGCCGTCCAGCTCCCCACTCGCCACGCACCTACAGGTAGAAAGTAGTGCATACCGCTTTCAACTGTGTAGACTCTGAAACGTTTGAAATAGGGTTCTTGGTGTCCTCCTCCTAAACTGTCCGAACAGAAGTTCTGTCTACTTCAGGCCCAGGAAAGGCTCCAGCCCTTCCACAGGCTCAGGAGCCTCTCCTAGGAGCAAAGTCATGAACACTGAGCTGCTTGTTCTTTCCAGACAATGGAATCTAATACTTTCATAGTTTTGGGTCTTTTTTTTTTTTTTTTTTTTTTTTAAGGCATTTTAAACTCAGAGGTGGTGGTGAAGTGCACCTTTGTGTTCTCTACCCCGAGGTTAGAGCGGTGCCCAGACTTGGTCCAGGTGTGAGTCCGTGGGTCTCAGCAGGACCGTTCCTGCCTGGTAGGAGCCCAAAGTGGAACATTTGGCCCCCAAGTGTTTCTGGCATAGGTATGCCTTCTGGAAAAGGTGTGCGGTAAAGCCACCGTGTGGAGTGTGTACAGGGAAGGCCTGCCACCACGGATAGACGTGAAAGCACTGTGACCACCACACGCATCCCATCCTGACTTGGGACCTGGGTCCTGCTGTCTGTAGCCGACGTAATCTGTTTTACTTTGCAAGAGCAGGACTTTATCACCTTGCTTCAGGGCAGAGGGGTGAGGACACATTTCCAGATGGAGCGGGGACTGTCTTCTTAACATCCTTCCCAGGTCCCCTGGCTCCCCCGCTCTTCTAGATGCTTCTTATTTAACTGCCACTAAGCCAGGTCTGTGTGTGCCTCTAGTCACGCTGTGAGGTTTCTGCTGATACTGTATCTTTAAAACCTTTGGTTGACCACTGGATGTACGGTATGTTTTAATGACTGTGGCCGATTTTATCTCTTTAAATGAGTATTTGTTTTCATCCATACATGTTTCTATTTTTTCACCTTTAGGGCAAATTAAGAACTTGGCACTTTTCCTTTGGAAGTGTGTACTAGCTCGCAGACTCCCCCGAACAGCCCATGTCATCCAAAGCCCTTCAGTTAGTAGGACAACGACCAGAGACATTTGTAAGTGAAATAATGCGCACAAGTTAAATGTTAAGATCCCGTTTTAAAATCTGACTTTACTAATATGAAACAACATATACAGATTTTTAGGGCCGTTTTCTTTTCTCCCACAACTTGACTTCTAGATCTTCACAGATTCTGTCTTACATTCTTTACCTTTCACACCCCCCCCATGGGAGACAGCATGCTGTTACACGAAGATCTTGTACCTTTATTATGTGGGCGAAGACTCACATCTAGTGGGCCTTACTTCCCCAGTTCTCAGTTACATTGTAACTTTTCTACTCAGTATATGCACTGCAGTTTGAAACCCTAGCACTGCTCTGACTTCACCCTTCTGTGGTTGCTGCGTGGTGTCCCCTGTGCCCTTTGCCTGCACTCCTCCTTGTGAGCTCAGGGGGACTAGTCTTTTGTACCCAGCCGGCACTACCCCTCATTCATGATGCTTTCTCAGCTACCGTGTTTACGCAGCTCTTTAGAACATTTCAGGGCTGATAAATCTCCGTAAGCGCATCATATACATACACATACTCCCATTATTAACACTAAGGGGTTTCGGTGAGCTGCTGCCTTCTCCAGGAATGCTGTGTGTGGGTCCCCTTGGAGGCCCTGCTGGGCGAAGGCCCCGTGTTCACTTTGCCTTGTGGACGTCTGAGCCAAAGACCATCCTGATTAGGAAATGGAGAGGCGGTGCCTCGGATGCCACATTTGTTCCTTGCTCTCTGAATTGAAGTCGGTTGCCTAATTTGGGGAACAGTTATAATGCCACATGTTACGACAGTTTGAAAAGCCTGAAAAAGTGACTTTGCCTCAGGTTGACGGTTTATTTTAACCAGGATTCTTGAGATTGGATCAGAGCTCCTGATGAACAGCAGGGGCTCACTAGAGAACATAAGCACAATTTCATTCCCACGGTTTCCGATCCCCACCCCTGACAGCCTCCTGTTCTAAATGCTGCAGACAAGAATCCCACCACTTTCCCGCAGACAGCACCCATGTCTTGCTAGTCTGGGGACACGTCATTGTCTTCAGAGAAGTGCCTCTCATTTGTGGGAGTTGTTGACATACATGTTGTGTTTAAACCAACTAAAATAATCCAAGGTTTAAAAAAAAAAGGTATAGAGAAAGTTAAGGGCTACTGAAGGTTTAGAATCAGTTAATGGAAAAAGTTGTAAAAACATACAAGAACAAACTGCAAAAACCTATCAGTATTAGCTACAGTTCTTTAGGTTGAGACTATTTCTCAACTCCTTAAGGACCACACTGGCTGAAGGTTCGTAACTGACCAGCAGGGCAGGGTGGGTGCCTGTGTCGACAAAGATCTCTGGTCTCACAGCAGCTACGGGCTGAAAGGAGGAAGGCTTGTCCTGGTTCTTAAGCCAGTAGGCTAGTTTACTGAAAGACGGAACAATCTCCACCTTCCGTGATCTAAATACTGTCTTTTTCCTCTTTATGCTCACTTACTTAAGTAGTTAAAAATAGAAAACTCTAGACGGTATTGTGTTTCAAGGTAACAGAGAACCAGTATTTATGGTTTATTTATGTCTGTGTACTGAGGTCCATTTCACACGGCCTGACCCGATCGAGCATGTTTGCTATTTGCTGTTAAATTATTGTATGCTTGGTTTTGTACATAATAAAATGAAACACGTCTAAGTTTTTGTGAAGCTGGATTTTTCCTCTCTTGAGGTCAATTAAACAGTAGGAGATGTTGCCTGGGTTTTTTGGGCATGGTTTTGTTTTGCTTTTCGTGCAGTTCTCTTCCTGAGTTGGTCTCATCTCTGCCTGGTCATCTCACAGATCCGCTGGGCAGGAGACTCTGCTCTGTGTCCTTTCTTAACACTCAGCAACGCACCTGCCAACATGACTAGGTGCATCTGAGAAGCACCACGGGTGTTTTCCCGAGTCCCTGTTCCTCTTGTTTCCCCCAAAGGTGTCCAACAGTTAGGGAGGCAGGACGGAAATTCACTAACAGTAAAGTGACATGATAGGAGCTCACGCGCCAACGGGCCCCTCCCGGACTGAGCGCCGGTGCTCTCCAGGAGTGCACCTGGAGCCGTGAACATTCGCAAAGGCCCCTTGCTCCTTTTTCTAAACTCCCTTCTGAGAAGAAGGGGCATTCTTTTGAGTCTACCAAATAGTGGCGGTTTAAAACATAATTCTGGGGGCATTAAAAAGCAAAATTTCACTGAGAAAATTTTATAGATCTCATTGGCTTTATTTAATGATGCGTGAGTCGGGCCGCATCCCAGCCAGCAGGTGGAAAGGAGCTCCGAGGAGTGTGCAAAAGGAAGGACTTCTATAGGCAGAAGGGAGTGGGCACCAGGAAGTTGTACTAGACGAGAAGGTGGCTGGGTGATTGCAAGCTCACTTTCCTTTCGGGGGCCAGTGGCCGGGGTCTTATCAGGCGAATGGCCTCCCTAGTGCTGATCAGGTGACTCCTGACCGCCTGGTTGAAGATCCCACTCTGGGACAGCCCAAGCTCCAAATAAGGCTGGGTTCTGTGGCTGGCTGGGCAAAGTCACCCCATATAGGCCTGTGGTCTTTTTATCAGCAGGTTTAAAAATAAACTTCCTGGTAGTTGGAAAATTAACCATGTTGGGGTTTTAAATCATAAATTTGTACATAAAATGGTAGGTTATTCTTGGATGTTGCTGTTTTATTATCCATGAAGTGGCAACGAAACCTCTCGACCTAACCTAAAACCACCTCAGTCTAAAGGTCTCCTTGTTTGATTAACATCATACAACAACTATATCAAGCACAGAATAATGGTCAGTGGAAGAACATAGATCATTAATTTGTAAAAATCTTCCTAGAGACCGTGCTTCAAACAATAGGATCCAAATATCCCTGTCCTCAGCAATTTGCTATTGAAGGAATTAACTGTGATAACACTGGGAAACATATGTGGAATTTTAAAAAAATGGGGTAGTCACGAATAGAACTGTCCCAGCTCAAATGATATTTTAGAGAAAGCCAATGCACATCTCACTTGTGATCCCAGTCAGCTGGCACGGTTCCGTGGCCCTACTCCTCCTGTGGCGAGCCCCGCCTTGGCACCTGCTGCAGGTGAAGGAGTTCCCAATGCGTCGCCCCGAAATCCGCCGCCTGGCACATTGCCTACCTTGAGTTAAAGGCACTTGAAAAACAGCAAGTCGAAGAAAAACACTCTTACCTTTCTTCTTTCTCTTCAAAGCAGGAGATGAAATTCCTGTAGGAGAGACGTCCTCCCGGTGCCAGAAAGAAAGAGACATTCTTACCGTCGGGGATGAGAAGTGGTGACTGAGAAGAATTCTGCACAGATTTTGTTAAAAGGCTCTTGTCTTCCTTAGTCTCCCCACATAGCCGAGGACGTTTTCTACAACTGCCTCTCCTTGGTCAACCTATTAGCAAAGCCAGTGACTCCCACCATTTCTCCGGGCCCTCATTCCTTCTCAAGGCCCCCGCATCTTGCAGAACTGGGATTCCACAGTCAGTCTGCTTTTTTTCTCCTGTTGATCTGTCTTACATCGACTTAATTCTCAGCACCAGCCAAAAAGGACCCAAAGAGGGTGCAGCGGAGCAGTTTGCCACCCCAAAATATTTTTAAGGGACAGCACAGCCACAGGAAAAGCTCTGAAAGTGGAGTGTAAGAGATGCACAGGGGAGATCCCCGTGTGTTGGGGCATGTCTCCCTCTCTGTACCAGGAAGAGGAAGAGGATCCTAGAAATGCTTATCGACTCTTATCTCATTAAGGCATGGACTTAAATCTGCAAAACAGCCGTACCCATTTATTGTGCTTTTCCTGGTAACCTCACGGGGTAGAATCCAGTGATTCATCAGTTGCATGTAATACCCAGTGCTCACTCCATCACATGCCCTCCTTTGTGCCCATCCTCCAGTGGCCCCATCCCCCTACCCACCTCCCCTCCAGCAACCCTCAGTTTGTTCCCTAGAGCTCAGCGTCCCTTATGGTTCACCTCCCTCTCAATTTTCATCTTATTTTTACTTCCATTCCCTTATGTGGAATTTAAGAAACAAAACAAATGAACATCTTCTGTCTTTAGCTGGAGGTGGTATTTAAGGAGGCAGCATGAACCATTTCAGGGAGCTCCTTGGTCTTCTGGGGTGTCTCCCACATGTACAGGGAGCACACGTGTCACTAAACTTCTGTTTGTTTTTCTCCTGTGAATCTGTCTTTTCTTACAGGAGGTCTCAGTCGAGAACCTAGAAGGGTAGAAGTAAAATTATGTTCCCTCTCCTATGACAGTAAAGGTCAAATTTTACCTCCCCTATAGTATGAAAGTCTCTGAATGAGACCCTTGGCAATTCACCAGACACCCGCCCTCGTACAGTAAGGGAAGGGACTGTGCTTTGGTCCCGTGTTGCTCACTTTTCTAACAACTAGAATGAAATGCTTTATCCTTGTAGGTCTTATACAATAATGAGAAGAATGATCTACCAGGTTCAGCTGAAGATGTTCTAATTAAAAGAAGTATGTATTTTGCCCCCTGCTCAGGACAGTTTTGACGTGAGAAGATACACTAAGTAGCCTCAAATTTCTCTCTTCCGCTCCTTATCTCCTTTCTTCCCTGAAAAAGCATAAAAACATTCACATACACAAATAACTGAAAAAAGAGCTCGGTGCTTCCACTATCAGTATAATTAGTATAAAATATACTTGCAAAAAGCGAGAAACACTCCAATCTGTTATACTTGCAGTGTTCTCCCTCCCCCCGCCCCCATTTGCTCACCTACAACTACTAGTTGAACAAATAGGGGCAAGAGACTAAAGTTTCTCCAAGGAAATGTTCCGGGCAGCCCTTGGTGGCTGACAAAATACTAAAACATACGGACCACATTTTCTCCTCGGCCCGTGTGGCCCCCACAGCAGCGATGTGGGGCAGACGAGAATGTCTCGGTCCCTTAGGGCAAATCAGGACAGACAAGTGAGGAGTTGTTTTATTCCCACGGGAGGTCTACCCTTCAGCTCTTACACTTGTCAGGAATTGGGGTACATGTGTTAGATGCACACTAGGAGACACGAGGCTCAGAGTACACGTAATAATAACTTGGGTTTTTCAGTGCTGGAGTCAAATTCACTTTTCCGATTTTTTTCCCGCCAGCATCATGTTATGAAAATTTTCAAACCTCCAGAGAAGTTGAAAGGCTTGTACAGTGAACGCCCACATGCTCACTGTGTAGAGGCCACCGCTCACGGCTTGTTCTCCGCCCTGTCCCCCCACCTGCCTGCTTCCTGCTCCGCCCCCCGCCCTCCGTTTCCAGCTGCTTTTGCTCGCTCTCCAGCGCACGTGCGGCCGTGTCCCGTGTTTCCGTGACCGCCTTCCACACTTCCACCGAGGTTGGTTCACCCCATTCAGAAGGCGTCCAGACGTCACACTCTGGGCCTGTCTGCACCTCCCCGCACAGCAGCTCTCTCGGGAGCAGCAAGGAGGCTCAGCCCACCACGCCCCTTCTTTGACATTGACTTGACCGGCAGAGGAAGCTCTGTCTCCTGGCCCGCAGGATGGAGGCAGCATTGGGCACTTTTCCTGCACCCTCTCGAGGCCCTGCTGTCCGCCACTGCGCCCGTCTCCTTAGCTGCGCGTGGGCCCGGTCAGCCCGACCGCGGTCCAAGTGTTGCTGGGATGGGGCTCCAGGCCCCCAGGTTTGCAGTCACCCCCACCCATTACCAGGGACTCCATTCCCTAGAAAAATCCAACCCACCGACTTCCCGAAATGGAAAGAAATCTTCCCATCCCTGACCAGTTGCGGGGCGGGGGCGGGGGGGTACGGGCAGGGCAGCTCCAGCTACAAATGAGGCAAGCAGAAAGCAGCCGAGCCCCGGCCCCGGGACCCCTCACGTCCACGACCACAGTGGCAGAGGGAGGGCTGGGGGGGTGGGTGGGTGTGACGGGACCAGTTCTGCCATGGTTTGGGGTCCCTCTGGTCTTAATTGTTGGGGTCTCTTCTTAGAATGTCGTGAATGTAATGCTACCTCGTTTTCAGTTAAGGTCCTACTCACCAATTCCTGGGCCAGTAGAAGTCTCCCGTGAACCCTGCAGAGATGGAGAACAATGTGTTCAAGCTGCCTTCACTAAGGATCCCGAAAAAATGACACTCAGCGAGTGCCTGGTGTTGGCGGGAACCTTGCCTATCATGGATGATTCGAGACAAAATTCATCCTCAGCAGCACTCATGATGTGCTTGTCGCGATAGAGAATCCTGAGAGCTGGACGTGAGGCTGTCGAGTCCGGGTAATTAGCGCTCCTTCCTTCCTTTTCCACCACCTGCACCTACATTGCGTCTCTCAGGTTACGTGCATCGGGGAGCTGCCCCCTTGTGGCTGCAAAGTATTAGTGCACGTCCTAGGACACAGGACCACTAGAGTCTGCAATCGCAGATGCTCAGGACGGAGAGGGAACCTTGACACCTTCTAGGTGACACTCACCTGAGACGTGCCCTGCGGACGAAGCCCACCACCGCTCAGCCCCAATGAGAGAAAGATGGCCTTAGGGGAAGCCGACATCTTGCTCCGTTACTTTTCAGTGTTTGAGGATGTTGAAAATTTGGCTGTTTCTAATATATGAAAAGACCAAGTTCTTTCAACTGCAAGAAATGTAAAAATAGAGCCGTTTCCTCACATCCCCAGCCCCTCTCCAGATCTCTGGAGGCCGGCTTACTGTCCTTCTTGCTCGATGTTATCTCTCTTAGCACTACTCCATGGAAGGGCTGCCTACCCTGCATCTTCTTTTTCTCCCACAAACATTCGACATGGTTTAGCTTATCTGATCTATGAATCCTGAATTAACGATTCTAACTTAATCAAATTTTCTGTAGACTACCATGGAATAAAAATACCCACTTTGAAAATAAGCATGAAGTTGTAAATTCGATAATTATTATTCCATTTCTATTTATGCACGTGAAATAGAGACCTTAAAATTGCATTTGTTCCTCTTTCCAATAATAAGCTACTGATTCAGATTCAGACAATAAATTCCTCAAATGACAGTGTTGAGCGGCATCTCACGGAGCTGTGAATGCACAGGGAGGAAGGTTCCCTTCTCCTACCTTCTCCATCTGCTAAAGAACTGTTTGTTATTTTAAACAAGATGTGGTAACAAACTACGATGTTCAGGTGATCCGGTTAATGGATCTCTGATTTTGTTTTAAACTCAGTCATTGTGACCTTGAGTATCGATTGCGTAGAATCCTTGCTTGCCCTTTTTCCCTGGTATTCTAGTGCCAAGACCCCCAGTTTGGCACAGAGAGGCTCCCACCTGTAGGGCGTCTCTCTCCATCTCTCCATCCTCCTTCAGTCCCAAAGTCACAAGGGCAGAGTCAGCTAAGCTTAGCAGAGATTTGGGTAGAAATCTCAGAGCCCTGAGACATAGCTGGGATAAAGATCTGCTGGTGTTTTGGAAAGTGAAAGCGTTTGGGTTTCTCTCCTTAATCAAGTCCTTCTTTCTTGGAGTCCTTTTCCACTGCTCTCCTTTGAAAGCATAGGGGTTATAGGAAAGAGTCATTAAAATATCCTGCTTCAGACAGAGATTGTGGGGCCTTTTACTTGGAATGAAAGACAAACAAACCAAGAACAGGTGCTGATGTCACACTCCCCAGGCTGGGGTAATCCCCCGGGGTCGGGTTCCAGCCTGAATCTGTGCACGTGAGGCAGGGCATGTTTCATTCCTCTCCACTCCCTTCCTGGGACCTCGGTTGTCACTGTGAGGTTAAAGCTGAAGGCTCAGCCCAGCCCACTCTGATAAATGCAAGTGCGGCCGGGACAGAGGACGGGAGAGAGGAGACCAGAGTGCCAAGGACGGGAGTGTCCCCGGAGCAACAGGGCACCTGGGCTAGGAAGGAAGTGATCGGTGATTAGAGGCCTGGCTGTGGGGGACGCCGGCCACCTGGGGGGACCTGTGGCCACCTGCACGCGTCCCCACGTGGACATGGGCTCCAGGAGCCACACCTCGCTGCTCCTGCTTCCAGTGTTGCTTCTGCTGCAGGTGAGCTGAGGCAGGTGCCCGGAAGCCGGGCTGGGCTCCGTGAGCGTGAAGGCCCATGACTGACAGCACAGCCCCTGCTGGGGTGACGGGCCGGCGGAGGGACTGAGGAGAGTGCTCTGGCCGGGCCCCGCGAGGAGCGCAGGTGTCGGGGGAGCCTGGGGTCCGCACACCTGTAGTGGGGCATCGGCAGTGGGGCTCCCGAACGTATACGAAGGAGGGGTTTGGGGGACAACCTGTTTGGGGCCGTGCTGGAGACGGGGGAAGGGGACTCATCTTAAACTGGTTTATAGAGTTCACACCATTTTTATTTAGATTTGTGTTAACCCAGACTTTCTAAGGGTACTTCTGTTCACACCTCACGTAAGACTGAGACAATTTCAGCTGTGATTTGACAGACAATCTGAGCAAACTGAGAGTGGGGGAGGACTTAGCCCCCTGCCCCCACCCCTGGCCGCAGCTCAGATGGAAGGACTGCACTTGACTTGCTGCCAACTCCACGGCTTTCCAAGGACGGGTGGGGCGATCTCAAGGCTATTATGTCCAGTTCTCCCGAAGTGGCTGGCCCAGGGCCAGCTGTCGGTCAGGACCGGGCTGCTCAGCATGCGAACCCGGCTGGTCCGCCACCGGCTGGCGGTCTGGGCTGACCACTGACCCTGGTCCTCACCTCAGCTCGACTCGGACTCTTCTCGGGAGCCGTCAAACTCCGGAGGCCTGGACACCTTCCCCAGAGGTTCAGACGGAGCTGATCTGCGGGGTGGCCTGGGCTTTATGGCTTTAACCTGACCTTGTTAAGCTTCATTTTCTTTACCTGGAAATGGAGCTAATATTTGCTCTTCCCTGTCCTGTGAAGGAAGAGGTGGGCTTGGCCCGTGTGCCCATACGTCCCTGTCCTTCTGGATTTGTAGCCACGGCGAAGGGTTGGCAACACGCATCTGCCACCCGTGCTCCCGCTTGCTCTGGGCTGCACGCGGGGATGGAAGAGTAAACACGCTGGGGGCCGTGTGTGACCCAGCGCTCTCGTGCAGGTCTGCTGCTGCCGCGAGGGCCGTGTTTGGCACCAGTTGCTTGGCGTTTGGAGAATTTTCTCGGTCCCTTTTTGCCATTTCCAGTTGTGAATGCCCTTAATCAAACAGCACTCTCATTTTATCTCCCATACCTCGTCGAGTCCTGTCAATAGCCTGGTTTTTTTTTTAAAGGTTTTATTTATTTATTTGACAGAGAGAGACACAGCGAGAGAGGGAACACAAGCAGGGGGAGCAGGAGAGGGAGAAGCAGGCTTCCTGCGGAGCAGGGAGCCCGATGCGGGGCTCGATCACAGGACCCTGGGATCATGACCTGAGCTGAAGGCAGACGCTTAACGACTGAGCCACCCAGGTGCCCCACAATAGCCTGTTTTAATCGTCAAACCCTGTCCCCCTATTTCTCTTGCTCCTGCCCTTGCCCCTTACTGGGCTCGTCAGAAAACACAGGTGCATTTTCCTCTTCTCTGTTGTATAAGCACAGAGCCCAACCAAGTTGATGCATGTCTGAGGAGGTGTTGAGTGGGGTCACGCAGCAAGGAGTGGACTGGGGGTGGTAATTCAGTGTTTGGTTAAAGCAGCTTTAGACCGGTTCCAGGGGATCGAGACAAGGAAAAGAGTGTGCTACAAAAAGAATCAGGTGTTTTTTGCAGTCCCCATCCTGGACCCTTAACAGGGCAAAGAGCTTTCTGCCCAGTGGGTGTTCGGTCCCTTGCTGAATTGGCTCTAAATAACCCATTCCTTCCCACTCCTTTCGTTGGCCCCAAAGTTGGCTTACAACCATCTCAGGGGACATCCAAAACAGGTGCCCACTGGCCCTCCTCTGAGCTCTACATTTAACGCCAGTCCCTGTCCTATTGGAGTGCTGTTCTGTCTACAACAGTTTTCCTCTGTCCCCACACCCTTGCCATCTGGGGGACATAAAGCAAGTGACAAAGTTGTGACTCCCTGCAGGTTTTCGTCTTGGATCCAGATTCAATGATAAGTCATGGAAGGGGAGTCCTGCCGCTCTCGTAGGGTAATTTCTGGTCCCAAGGGTTCATGAATCCTCTGCTCTGGGCTGTGGCAGGCTTCCAAGATCAGAGAGGAGGGAGGGTTTGAGACAACAAAATCGGACAGTGAGCAAAGTCTGTTATGTTGTCGTTGCTATTTTTTAACCTGGGAAATTCTAAATCGACTTATCTTTAAAAAGCTGTCAGCATTGATGCTCTGCCTGATTAATTTGCTAAGCCTCCATTTAAGGACAACAGTTAGTGGATTGCAGAAGGCGAGGGATGGTGTGGCGGGGGGTGGGGGGTGCGGGAAGCTGGGTACTCGGCAGGGACAGAGCAGGCTGGACTCTGTCCCGAGAGCCCTGGGGACCTGGGGACATGATGAGGTCTGCACTTTTAAAGATCACCTAAGCTTCTGTATGGAGAACATACTTGGGCAGTATATTAATCTCCTAGGGGTGCCATGGCAAAATGCCACAAACCGGACGGCTTCGAACAACAGAAATGGACAGCATGGAGCCATCGTTCATCATACCGTATTACATATTTGAAAGCTGCTAAGAGAGTAAATCTTAAAAGTTCTCATCACAAGAAAAATAATTCTGTAATTATGTATGTTGGCAGATGTTAAGTAGACTTATTGTGGTTGATCATTTCGCATTATGTGCAAATATCAAATCATGATGATGTACACCTGAAGCTAATACAATGGCGTATGCCAATTACACCTCTATTCCAAAAAATTCTCCTTGAATGCAAATTTGCAATCAAAAAAGAAATATTTTCAGGAAAGGATTATTTCCATGCAGGCTTCTTACTTCCTTAGCATCCTCTGCAGACACAAAGCCCTCCTGTACCTAGGTTATTTCCCTTCAACGACGCCATGGCCGCTCGACCAGGCCAGCCTGGACAATCCTGTCAGATGATGTGCCCGCCTGCCACACAGTGTTAGGTGGATGCTGCGGCCAGAGACGCCAGCCTCTAGAAAGTTTTCTCCCTTCACATTACAGAAACGTTATGTGCACCTTTTAAATGGTATCCTCTTTGGACCAACTGCCTAAATTTGGCAGGGATGGGAAATATAATAAGCACACTTAAAAAATCATTTCAGCAAATATAACCTTTCTCTGGTCTTCCTGTGACAGCCAGACAAGATCACACAACTTGCGAGGCGTGCGTGGAGGGGGGATGGGAAACACGCAGTGTCAGGTGTGCAAACCTCGGCACCCACAGTTCTCATGTGGAGTTGACTGAGCCATTCCAAGTGCTGGCAGACTGAGTTGAAGGCACAGAGCTTGTGTGTGGAAAGGGCCCTTGAAGGGCCTCACTTACAGAAGGGGAAACTGAGGCCAGCGATGAGGTGAAACCTTGATGTATTCCTTGTTAGTGGTCTGGGCCACCTGGGAATAGATCTGTGTTGGAAATGGAATGAATTTCTTCATTCTTTTGCAAGAACTGCGATCTTCTCCATTTTAAAACTATATACCTGGTTAGGCCCTTCATTTAAAACCACCAGCACGAATCAAGAAGGATCAATGTTTGAATAAATCAGTGTTTGAGATTTTGGAACTCCAAGACTTTAAAAATTCTTTTCCTTTAAGTAAACAGAAATGTAGTCTGTAGCAGGAAAGAAATATCATCGTCATTGACGTTAATGAAACAAGACAGCCGGTGATGTCTGCCCTCCACCAGGAGGGTGGCTGGCCACAAGGGAAGGACACACGAAGAACGTGTGTTCATTTTCTGTGAAACCGCTAACACGCAGTCCATCGGGCAGCCGTGTGCCCTGCAGCAAGGACGGACCCTTACAGGTGCAAGGCACCCAGGACCAAGGGGGCTCACGATCACTCACCGTGTCCTGGAGACTGAGGCATAAGTCCTAGAGTAGCCGGTGTCCGACCGTTTGCCCTCAGGATGCCTTTACACATGTCACATTACTGAGAGCCCAACGAGCTCGTGCTGATGTGCGTTATATTTACTATGATTTACCATATTAGAAATTAAGAGTGGGACACTGGAAGCTTTTCTCCGTTCATTAAAGATAATACTAGACCCAGTACATGTGAGTATATGTCACATGCTTTTATGAAAAATAACCATATTTTTAAAGAAATTCCACTTAGTGTGAAGAGTGGCACTGTTTTATATTCTTGCAAATCTCTTGTTCTAAAAGAAGATGGCTGGATTCTCCTCTCTGAGTCTGCTCTCAGTCTGTTGTAAATGTTGTTAAAGGACATGAAGAAATTCTGGCCTCAAACACATATGCATATGGAAAGGGAGGAATATTTGAATGGCCTTGAACAGATAATTGTGGATATCCTTCTTTGATATTACACCAAAACTTAACAAGTGGTATTTTTGAACAGTCACTTGCCACGTGGAATCTGTACACATCTTAATAAACCTTCCTTGTTCTGTTACATCAAAACCACTGGTCTGTCTTGCATTTTGGATGACTCTTCCCTGTGCAAGACTTTGGAATGTCATGCATTAATCATTAGGAAACTCTTGGCTCATTGAGTTATGCAGATCTTCCAAATGTTGACAAATTTCATTCTATAAAATGAGAAAATCACACTCATTAATATCTCCACTGATATCATCAGAAACATCTTGAAGTACTGGGAAGCTGTCAAGCACATTGTAGCAGACACAAGTTTTCCAAAATTCTAAATTTTGGCTTGAAAGTTTACATTTTATCGTCCGCAACATGACACCAT
The DNA here is from genome assembly GCF_964656455.1 of Halichoerus grypus. Classification (NCBI taxonomy): domain Eukaryota; kingdom Metazoa; phylum Chordata; class Mammalia; order Carnivora; family Phocidae; genus Halichoerus; species Halichoerus grypus. The sequence goes on from NC_135721.1 coordinate 135,730,201, forward strand.
CCGTGGTTTCTCTTGAAGTGATAGGCTCACTTGTTTACCATCAAAGTACCATCTACCAAGCGCCCAATCCTGAACAACACAGTCTGTCAGTCAATCTTTCAAGGAAAATGCTGTTCCATAAAAAAGAGGCCTCTTCATCCTTTCTTGATTAAAACTCTTCAGAGTGTAGGGATAGAGGGTACATACCTCAATATCATAAAAGCCATCTATGAAAAACCTACAGCGAATATCATTCTCAATGGGGAAAAACTGAGAGCTTTTCCCCAAAGGTCAGGAACACAGCAGGGATGTCCACTATCACCACTGCTATTCAACATAGTACTAGAAGTCCTAGCCACAGCAATCAGACCACAAAAAGAAATAAAAGGCATCTGAATTGGCAAAGAAGAAGTCAAACTCTCACTCTTTGCAGATGATATGATACTTAATGAGGAAAACCCAAAAGACTCCACCCCAAAACTGCTAGAACTCATACAGGAATTCAGTAAAGTGGCAGGATATAAAATCAATCCACAGAAATCAGTGGCATTTCTATACACCAATAACAAGACAGAAGAAAGAGAAATTAAGGAGTCGATCCCATTTACAATTGCACCCAAAACCATAAGATACCTAGGAATAAATCTAACCAAAGAGGCAAAGGATCTGTACTCAGAAAACTATAAAATACTCAGGAAGGAAATTGAGGAAGACACAAAGAAATGGAAAAACGTTCCATACTCATGGATTGGAAGAACAAATATTGTGAAAATGTCTATGCTACCTAGAGCAATCTATACATTTAATGCAATCCCTATCAAAATACCATCAACTTTTTTCAAAGAAATGGAACAAATAATCCTAAAATTTGTATGGAACCAGAAAAGACCCCGAATAGCCAGGGGAATGTTGAAAAAGAAAAGCAAAGCTGGCGGCATCACAATTCCGGACTTCAAGCTCTATACAAAGCTGTCATCATCAAGACAGTATGGTACTGGCCCAAAAACAGACACATAGATCAATGGAACAGAAGAGAGAGCCCAGAAATGGACCCTCAATTCTATGGTCAACTAATCTTTGACAAAGCAGGAAAGAATGTCCAGTGGAAAAAAGACAGTCTCTTCAACAAATGGTATTGGGAGAATTGGACAGCCACATGCAGAAGAATGAAACTGGACCATTTCCTTACACCACACACAAAAATAAACTCAAAATGGATGAAAGACCTAAATGTGAGACAGGAATCCATCAAAATCCTTGAGGAGAACACAGGCAGCAACCTCTTTGACCTCAGCCGCAGCAACTTCTTTCTAGAAACATTGCCAAAGGCAAGGGAAGCAAGGGCAAAAATGAACTATTGGGACTTCATCAAGATAAAAAGCTTTTGCCCAGCAAAGGAAACAGTCAACAAAACCAAAAGACAACCAACAGAATGGTTAGTTCTATAAAGAACTTATCAAACTCAACAACCAAAGAACTAATCCAATCAAGAAATGGGCAGAAGACATGAACAGACATTTTTCCAAAGAAGACATCCAAATGGCCAACAGACACATGGAAAAGTGCTCAACCTCACTCATCATCAGGGAAATACAAATCAATACCTCAATGAGATACCACCTCACACCAGTCAGAATGGCTAGAATTAACAAGTCAGGAAATGACAGATGTTGGCGAGGATGCAGAGAAAGGGGAACCCTCCTACACTATTGGTGGGAAAGCAAGCTGGTGTAGCCAATCTGGAAAATAGTATGGAGGTTCCTCAAAAAGTTGAAAATAGAGCTACCCTATGACCCAGCAATTGCACTACTGAGTATTTACCCCAAAGATACAAATGTAGTGATCCAAGGGGGCACATGCACCCCAATGTTTATAGCAGCAATGTCCACAATAGCCACACCATGGAAAGAGCCTAGATGTCCATCAACAGATGAATGGATAAAGAAGATGTGGTATATATATACAATGGAATATTATGCAGCCATCAAAAAAAGAAATCTTGCCATTTGCAACAATGTGGATGGAACTAGAGGGTATTATGCTAAGCGAAATAAGTCAATCAGAGAAAGACAATTATCATATGATCTCATTGATATGAGGAAATTGAGAAACAAGGCAGAGGATCACAGGGGAAGGGAGGAAAAAATGAAACAAGACGAAACCAGAGAGGGAGACAAACCATAAGAGACTTTTAATCTCAGGAAACAAACTGAGGGTTGCTGGAGTGGAGGGGGGTGGGAGGGATGGGGGGGCTGGGTGACAGACATTGGGGAGGGTATGTACTATGGTGAGCACTGTGAATTGTCTAAGACTGACGAATCACAGACCTGTACCCCCGAAACAAGTAATACATTATATGTTAATTAAAAAAATTTTTTTAAAAGGTTAAAAAAAAAGTGGCCTGTTCAGCTAGCGACTCCGAGGATCACCCACGTGCTTTCGTTGAGAGTCTCTACTCCACTGTGCCACCTGGGGTTTTGCACATACTTCTCACCTAGTCGCGCAGAGTCCTACAAATGCGCATCCCAGTGACGCAGGGCAGGAACATCAGGGACCTTTACTGCTGCATCGCTCTGGTACCATCAGGGACCCCAGCGGACCACACTTGGGAAGTTCCTGCTCCACAGAAATGTTCTCTATGCATATGGATGTTTATTACCATGGCATTTCTCTGTAAGTGATGGCAAACAACTGGAAGTAATCTAAATAACCATCCCCAGGAGAATGAATAAATGAATTGTCCTCTGTTCGTGTAGTGAAATGCTATACGGTAGTGAAACTGAGTGGACTAGAGCCGTAGGTGTGTACACACGCACACACACACGCTCGTTCAGTGGTGGTTGTGACATACTCTGCGCAATCTGTCTCTGTTCCAACAGCTTCACTGTACATGTGTGACTGTTTTCGGGGGCGGTGGCAGTTCGTTGAGATGTAAATTATAAATAAATAATTCTCGATGTAAATCATTATATAAATGAAAACTACCAAGTTCTATTGTTTTATTATTATAAGATAAAATCTAAAAATAAGGAAAAAGTAAAAGAAGAAACAGGCAGAAAAGCCCACTTGAACCTCTCCACCAGTTACATTTGGTGCTATTCTGCACGTGACCCGTGACATAAATGCACCCGTGCTCATCCCGGACAGACAGTTTGATCTCCCACTGTGCTCCCTGCAGTCACAGCAGGTGCGCTATGGTTTGAATGTCACTAGTCTTGGTGGGACTCTGAGAGAATCCTTTTGGTTACTTCTCCTACAGTTGCAGAGGAAAAGCGATAAGCATGACCTGAGATGTCAAGAACCAGAAATTAAAGTTCTTTATTTTCTCTTTTCTCATTCTAGAAGATTTGTGTGTCTTTAGGCAGTTTCTACCTGAGTCTGATAAGTATATTCCCTACTAATTCACGTCATTTTTATTTTTAAGGTCAACAGCATCAACAGTTTCCAACAAGAAAAGGATGCTCTTACTGATCAAACAAAGGTGGGGTTTGGAAGTCACTGTCTTCATAAACAAAGTGAGATCACACTTGACTCAGAGATTTGATCACAATTTCATCTTTTCTAGTTCCTGCTCGATGTTCAGTTTGCAGAAAATAAATTAGTAACTAGATGTGGCCTTTTGGAATCTAAAGGGACTGCTAGAGAATTATAGAGGATGCTTTTATGTCTACTAGAATATGAACAGTCTGTGAACGTCAGAAATCAGCCACAAGGCGCTAGCCCAGAGCTTTCTCCACACTGTTTTCTTCTTCATGGAGTTAAAATATATTGAACTTGACATCCTCCAGTGTGTGAACTTTGGACAGCCCAGGGAGGCAGTCACGCTTTGTTATGAGCTCATGCCACCTTATGAATACTTCCTTCCCATGGTTCTTGTCATCAACTCATTTAAATACAGTTGACCTTTGAACAACATGGGCTTGAAGTGCATGGTCCACTTACACGCAGATTTCTTACAGGACAGTGCTGTGAATGTATTTTCTCTTATGATTTTCTTAATGACATTGTCTTTTCTCTAGCTGACTTTACACTAAGAATATGGCATATAACACACATAACATACAAAGTATGTGTTAACCGACTGTTCATGCTATCAATAAGGCTTCCAGTGAAAAATAGGCTGTTAGTAGTTAAGTTTTGGAGAAGTCAAAGGTTATACAGAGATTTTTGGCTACCGCAGGGGGCAGTGCCCCAACCTCACATAGTTCAAGAGTCAACTATAATTTTTGAAAAGGCTTACATGTTTGTGGATAAAAATTAACGTGGCTAGAAAGCAGCTTTGCTTGGAATAAATAGATGGTTAAACTCTATCTCTGGTCTCTCACCTGACAAATCTCTGAGCCTAATGTCTGGGTCTGAGTCTCTTCCTGTTAAAAGTGAGAGTAGTAGATGAAGAGGCATTAAAGACCTATCAGCACTGAATGGAGACGTTCTCATGGACTATTTCAGAACGACAGAGGGAAATAGGAGGGAGTAACTTTCTCATTCACTCAGCAACCGTGTGCGTGTCTGTCATAGCACAGGTGTGAGCACAGTAGGCAATGATCTCTAATGTCATGTCTGCATAGCCCCTAAAGACCTCAGGATCCGTGTAAAATCAGTGGGCGGCCCATGCCCCAAAGTCTGGAAACACCTCTACAGTTGTCAGGAGAACAGGCACTTTTAATATCTAAGCATTGGAGGCTGTTGTGAGGACAGGGGATATAATGCCAATCAAGTGCCCATCCGTGCCTGCTACATCGATGTCACCATCATCCTCGTGGTTGTCGCTATAATTTCAGGGAGACAGCCACCGGCCCCTACAGCGATCCAAGAGAAGACGGGTTATTACCACCCTGGAACTGGAGGAGGAAGATCAAGGACCCTTTCCCAAACTTGCTGGGGAGGTGAGGAAGGCCCCCGCCACCCTCTCTGACTAGGCACGCCCCCTTTGGCAGGAGGACCGAGTCTTGAAGGGCTACGTGCTCGGGAGGCCAGGGAGTGCCGTGGGAGGAGGAATGCTGCCCTGGGTTCTAGAACCCACTCTACCTCTACCTGACTGGGGGGCTTCGGTCAAGTCACTTCATGTGAGCGTGTGCCGAGAACATCAGTCCCATGGGACAAGCCCTGCTTTATTTGGCCCATGCAAATGTATTATTTAAAAATAAGGAGATGGTGGTTACCAGAGACTGGGAGGTGGGGGCAAAAGGGAGATTAAAAAAATAAATAAATAGGAAAAGCAAAGCTGGGTTGCCAGGGGTGGCAGGGAGGAGGTCATGAGGACTTATTGTGTGAGGGGGACAGAGCATCAGTTTGGTAAGATGACAAGAGCTCTGGTCACGGATGGTGGTGGTGGCCACCCAACAGTGTGAATGTGCTTAGTCCCGCCTGAATGCACACTTAAAAATGATGAAGGTAGTAAACTTTATGTTGTGTGTATTTTACCACAAGGAGATGGAAACGACAGGACGATTGTAGTAGAAATTCTGTACTTCTAGCGGCTTTCTGAAAGTTGGAAGATCTGCCCACAGGGAGCCTAAGTTCCCACATGGCAACAACTGGATGGGGCTTGAGTTTCCCACAGTACCCCCACTCCCTGTCGTCTCCCTGCCTCTGAGGTCGAAGCCGTCACGTGACCATGTTGGGATGCTGGAATTTTTGCACGTGGCCATGTCATTCTTTCCATGACACTCATGACCCAATGGACCTGTGAATTACATGCTGAGTGACTAGATCCCTACAGCATTGACATCCAATGATTTCTGGACAAAGAAATTAAAATAATTTATATTTTTGCAGTGTTTATAAAAATAGTAGATGCCTGCTATAAAAAAAAATACAGAAAGTTTTCAAGGCCCAGTGGTTGAAACGATCTACTCCTAAGAGTCTGGGGGACGCGGTGGGCTCATACCGCAGACGCAACACACCGTTGCTGCCTCCGGGAGTCCCATATCCTTGCTGTTTCCCCACCACGCGGTGCTGTCAACGACAGTACCTACATTATAGGGTCGTGTTAAAGATTAAATAGGCTAGGGCAAGTAAGGCATGGCTCATTCTAAGCCCTTTCTAAATGTTAGCCGCGCGAGGGTTCCTCCTCTCTCCCTGAAGGGATCACCCGTATTAACACATCGGTGTGTACTCTTTCAGATATTTCTCTATAGTCTGACCAAGGTGAGTCCATATTGACAACATGGATCGCACTACATCTATCGTCTGCAAGTTGCCTTTCTGGTTTCCCAGGGAGGCATGGCCCCCTTTCTGGGGCAAAGCCTGTAAGTCCTAAAGACTGGGGGCCCCTGCCCCATGAAGGGGGTACTGCACTAGGATTCTTTCCCTTGGGAAGGACATGTGCGTTCTTCCCACTTGTTCCCTGTGACAAACCTCATTCCCGCCTCTTTGCATGTCTGTTTCTTTTGGATAAACCCTCAGATGAGCGATTGCGAGGTGTGGTGCTTTAAAAATGCCTTTGAATCCTAGCCTGGATATTTGGCATGCCTTGTGGTTTATTCTCATTCTCTTCTCCCCCCCATTGTTTTTTCCCTTGCAGCTGTTCAATGATGTGTCTCATAACATGTCATTAATATATTTAATCAGTGGACCTGGTGTGGATGAATATCCGGAGATTGGTTTGTTTTCTGTAGAAGATCACAGGAACGGATGAGTGTATGTTCACCCCCTGTCGATCGAGAGACAACGCCGTCTTTTACGGTACCTAACATTTGATATATTCTCAGCTTGGATTTATTGTAAAGTGGTTGCGGGACTATTGCACTCAGCAAGCATTAGTTAAGCTGCCCACGTGCCAGGCCGTGGGAGACTGCACATTACACACTGTGGCAAGCTTTAAAAGCATGCATGAGCAGGGAGGCTAATTTTGTAACGTTCTTTTAAAGTTCTGGACTCTGTGATGATGTATGTGAGCCACTACGGATCTTCCTTCTAATGACCGGATTCCCAGCACCATCAGGATATCCGAAAGCATTTGGGGATAGGGCTATAGAATGTTTATAAAATGGCCTAATTTGGTTTTGAGTCACAGTTGAAATGTGTGGACAGAAGCTACAAGCAGACCCCACAGTTGCCTAACACCTGATGAACAAGCAATTACGTACCGGTGTCGGTTTGTTCTTGTGACTCCCCGTGTTCTTTAGGATCTCCTAACCCCAACACCATGGTCTACTCTGAATTTGAAATCCAGGTTCAAAACCAGGAAAGGAAGCGATAAAGTAAAATGCCTAAGCCATGGTGGTGTATTAGGCTACCAGCCTCACCTTACAGGGGATGCTCAGGATGCTATATAGCCTTTGTTGTTTTGACTCCTGCTGGGAACTGAGCTTGGTTCTCGGGCCTGCTTCGTGGTACATTAACTTCTTCAGGGTGGGAAAGAACACCTCAAAGAAGTAATTTATATACCTTTTCTCCAATGACCTCAAAATATTTATATACATAATAAAATGGATGCCCTTAACTCATTGATAGGCTCTGAATCTCTAGTTTTTAAGCAGGGAGAAATTCTCCCCAAACTCCAGAAGTCATGCAGAGATGACTCTGCAGGTCTTCACTATATTCACATAAACCCCTGCCTCATCTAGTGAATGTGCAATGTCTATTAGACAGAAGGAACATAGAGTGATGTGAGGGGACCCTGGGCAGCCCTGCTAAATCTTGAGTGAGCAAACAGATCACCAAGGGATCTTGTAAAAATGCAGATTTGTTTCCGTAAGTCAGGGTGGAGCCCGAGACTCTGCATCTCCAGCCAGCTCCCAGGGCGCTGGCCCTTGGCTGCCACGTGCTGAGTGCGGAGGGTCCAGAGGGTCTGGGACAGATAGTAGTGGGTGTGACTCGTGCAAGGACGGAGCAAAACATTTTGTGCTTGTGGTCTTTGTTTTGTTGTTGTTGTTTGGTTGCTGTTGTTTGCTTTTAACAACTTCACTGACATTTCAAGGGTTGGCTTTCACGAGGTTTAATATGGGACTTTTTGCTGGAAGCTGATAATGCCTAAGCAAAATCCATGAGAATGTTTTCTGACACGTGAGGCCCAAGTGGAAAAGCTTGGCATGTCACACAGAGGTCCCAGGGAACAGTTAGAGCAAGCGGGAAAAATGTGGGAACATGAGTGGCATCCCCATGGGTCCTGCTCCGTCAGGATTTCCAAACCTTGTGTTTGGACCTTCTGGGTAAGCTCAAGCCCGAGATCTGATCCCCCCAACCGTTATCACAGCCGTCGTTTTACACCAAACTCTACAATCACTTGCTAGCTGGCCCGTCATTTGACTGTGAACTTCCACGAGGGAAGACAGGGTGGGGATTTGGAGGCGTGCCCCCACCCGTGGCTCTGTCTCATGTCCCTGGTTTACTGTCTCCTTATTACTTCTCACCACCTGAACTGTATGCCTGAAACGTGTTTGGTTCTCTGTGGGTGGTCAATCTCCCCACTAGAACGCACTTCCCCCGAGTCAGGAAGAGGGCTCTGCACGTTGTGGGTTTTCAGTCAATTATGTTCCATGAATGAATGAGCACGGCAGAAGGTAGTCTCTGCTTCCAGGGTGTTGTGGGTTGAATTGTGCCTTCCAAAAAGATGGGTTCAAGTCCTACCCCTGCTACCTGTGAATATGACCTTATTGGGATATAGGGTCTTTGTAGATGTTATCAAATTAAGGTGAGGTCATACTGGATTAGGGTGACTGGCATCCTTATAAAGGGAGGGGGATTTGGACACAGAGGACAGAGGGGAGAAGGCTGGAGACAGAGACGGGTGTGATACATCTGTAGGCGGGGGACACCAGGATTGCTGGCAGCCCCCAGCAGCTGGGGGAGAGGCTCAGAGTCTCCAGAGGAAACCAAGCCTGCTCTAGTTTCCAGAAGCGTGAGAGAACACATTTTGTTGTAAGGCACCTGGTTGTTGCAGCAGATATAGGAAACTAGCAAGCAGGGGTTACCATACTTGCTAGGAAGAGAAGAAACAGACTGATGAGAAGGATTACCAGCTGTGAAAAGTGGGCTAAGCAGGAGTCACAGAAACACCACACAGGCTGGGCCTTCGGGCTCGGCCACCTGCTTCTGCAGAAGGATGCTTGCTACCGGGTTTTGGCCGTGCATAAAGCCAGGATGTATTAGAAAGGAAGTCAGCCCGAGGGTTGGCCAAAAGGCATTCCCAGTAGCACTGCTGTGTTCTTGGGGAAGAGTGAAGGAGTCACGAGAATTAGCCAAAACATATAAAAACTTGTGTTTGGGAGGTGGGGGTGGGGTGGGGAGGGCTGACTTCTTGTTAATTCCGTAAGCCTGCAAAGAATGCAGTGTCACCAGCTGAGAATTGCCGGAAGATTTAAGACACAGCTGGAAAGGGGAAAAGTCTGACTTTTTCTGTGTAGGAGTCTCGTCTGTTTATATCAAAATATGCTCAATTTCATCGGATACAAATACACTCAGGAAAGTCATTTTTTTTTTAAGATTTTATTTATTTATTTGACAGAGAGAGACACAGCGAGAGGGGGAACACAAGCAGGGGGAGTCGGGGAGGGAGAAGCAGGCTTCCCGCTGAGCAGGGAGCCCGATGTGGGGATCGATCCCAGGACCCTGGGACCATGACCTGAGCCGAAGGCAGACGCTTAACGACTGAGCCACCCAGGCACCCAAGTCATTCTTTTATATTCCTCAAAATCATCATTTGTGGATCTTTATGCCAATGCACTCATCTTTGCCTACTTGAAACCTATGCATACAAGTGACTTTGTCTTGTGTGTTTGGCATTTAAGGTACTCCCGTGTGCTTGTCTGTGACTAAGAGTACATATCCTGCACGTGCCATTTCAGTGGTCATATGCCCCTCCATCATGTCACCGCACTGTGGTGTGTCACCCAAGGATCTAAATCTTAAGGCTGTAACAAAAGGCTGAAAACCGTTTCCAAGTGCAGAAAATATCCATGACATTTCTTTTCTCCATTGCAATTCTGAGTCCCCGAAATTCTTAGCATCTTGCCAAAGAATAAACAGCACTTACGCCTCTCAGGCATCTAACAGAACTGACGATCTCTGATGTAGCTTTTAGGATAATAAATGGAATATAAAATAATAAACAAAACAAACATGGGGTTCTTATTTTTAAGTGGAAGGATTACAGTTGGCGCTGTGTTGGGGCCAGAAGTCCGCAGGATTAGGGAGCAGAGATGCCCGCGCAGTCATAAATTATAGAAGAGCATTTGGAAATGGTGTGGGAGAAAGCCAATTTGCTTGAACAGAAATTTAAAAATGTATGTTGGACTCCCGGGAGCAGACCAGTGCAGTGGTCTTGAGGGGAGAGGAGACAGCTGAACCCGGAGAGCCTGGGGCCCAGGCCACCACTGGAGGACAGCTGGTGGGACCACCATGGTGGAGGCTGATGAGTGGATGCCAACAAGTCTGCAGGAAAGAGGCCCAGGGAGGTGGGTGCAGTGGAGATCTTGTGGGCTCTGGGGAAAGGAGAGATTTCTGCCTGAAGCTGGCAAGGTGCTAAGACCCCTGGCTGGTGAAGCTGCCTGCTGTGGGCTCTGGGTGGCTGTGGAGGGGAGTGATGGTGTAGTCAAGTCTACATCTACTTGGACTTGAATCTGGGCTGCACTGAGTGGACAGCCACGGAACCTTTCTGTGGTCCACAGTAGGGCGCCAAGAATGCCTCCCTCTAAGGCTTCTGTGAGGCAGGAAGGAGGTGATCTATGTAGGAGCTCGGTCCTGGGCCTCACTGAAGCTGCTTCTCCTGGAATAAACCCCGTGCTTGCTCAGTGTCCCCCAGCAGGGCTCTGTACCTGCAAGCAGACAACCCTTGAGAAAGCACTGTTCCCAGAGCGGAGAGCTCCTCCGCGCGATGTCACCCCTTCCCACTCCTTTTTCTGGGACTCTGAACTCCTTCTGTCTCAGCGCTGACTCCCCACAATCTCTTCAGCTTTCAACAAATAAAATCACTGTTTTTCCTAGAGCAACAGAGATTCAGTGGCAATGTCACATTAGACTTATTTTAATATATATATTATATATAATATAGTATATATGTTGGGGTGCCAACAATATATAATATATATAACATATATTATATATATTGGGTGGCTCAGTTGGTTAAGCATCTGACTCTTGATTTCGGCTCAGGTCATGATCTCAAGGTCCTGGGATCGAGCCCCATGTCAGGTTCTGCACTCAGCTTTCGCTCTCCCTTTGCCTCTCCCACCTCTGGCTCTCTCTCTGTCAAAGAAATAGATAATTCTTTAAAAAAAAAAAAAAATATATATATATACATATATATGGTGCTCACTTTGGCAGCATGTAGACTAAAACTGGAATGATACAGAGAAGATTAGGATGTCCCCTTGCACAAGGATGGCAGGCAAATTTGTGAAGCGTTCCATATTTAGAAAAACAAAAATAAATAATATATATGGTTGCCCACTTTTTATTTTGTAAGTAGGGACTTTTTAAAATTAATAGACTTTATTCTAGAATTGTTTTAGGTTGACGGAAGAGGAGAGTGGAAAGTACAGGGTGTCTGCTCCCCCTCTTTCCCTCCCCCCCAGTTTCCTCTCTCGTTAACATCGCACATTGGTGCAGTACGTTTATGACAGTGGATGAGCCAATACGATACATTATTATTAACAAAGCCCATAGTTCACATTAGGGCTCGCTTTCGGTGCTGCACATTCTATGGGTTTGGACAAATTGTATATGACATGTATCCACCCTTATAGTACCACATAGAGTATTCTGACTGCCCTAAAACTCCCCTGTGCTCCCCATTATCCAACCATCCCTCTTTCCTGAGCCCTCGGCAACTGTGATCCTTCTGCTGTCTCCATACTTTTGCCTTTTCCAGGATGTCATATGGTTGGAATCATACGGTGTGTATACAGCCAGTTCAGATTGGTGTCTCTCACTGAGCAATGTGCACTAAAGATTCCCCCCATGTCTTTTTAGTGCTGAATAATATTCCACTGTCTGGATGGACCACAGTTTATCTGTTCACCTCGTGAAGGATATCTTGGTTGCTTCAATGTTTGATGATTATGAATAAATCCATTTTAGACAACTGTGTGCAGGTTTTTTTGTGGTCATAAGTTTTCAACTCTTTTGCATAAATACCAAGGAACATCATTGCTGGTTTGCATGGTAAGAGGATGTTTAGTTTTGTAAGAAACCGCCAAAGGAATGAGGAATTATTTGCCAGCTGTATATCTTTGGAGAAAGAGAGATTTGTTCAAATCCTTTGCCTATTTTTAACATTTGAAAATCAATTTTAGCAAGGTCCCAGGAAATAAAGTTAATATATAAAAATCAATTGTATTTCTATACACTAGCAATGAATAATTGAAAATCAATATTTTAAAAACAATATCATTTATAATATTACCAAAACAAATGAAGTGCTTAGGCATAAGTCTAAAATCTGTGCAGGATCTCTTTACTCGAAACTATAAAATACTAATGAAAGAAACCAAGGAAAACCTAACTGGATGAAAAGACAGACTGTATTTATGGACTGAAAGATTGAATATTAAAGGAATAATTCTTCCCAAATTTATCTATAAATTCTGCTCAAAACTAATCAAAAGACTTGCAGAACTTTTCATAGATCTCAACAAGCTGATCCCAAACTTTATACGGGAAGGCAAACTAGCTTTTGGTTTTGTTGACTGTGTTTTGCTATTTTGAACTTTATTGATATATGTGTTTATTATTTCCTTCTTTCTGAGTTTAATTTGCTCCCTTTTTATTTTATTTATTTATTTATTTTTAAAGATTTTATTTATTTATTTGACAGAGAGAGAGAGAGAGCAGGAACACAAGCAGGGGGAGTGGGAGAGGGAGAAGCAGACTTCCTGCTGAGCAGGGAGCCCAATGCGGGGCTCGATCCCAGGACCCTGGGACCATGACCTGAGCCGAAGGCAGACGCCCAATGACTGAGCCACCCAGGCGCCCCTAATTTGCTCCTTTTTAAAGATTTATTTATTTATTTTAGAGAGAGAGACAGAGACAGAGAGGAGGGGCAAAGAGAGAATCGCAAGCAGACTCCAAGCTGAGCACAGAGCCCCACAAAGGGCTGGATCCCATGACCCTGAGATTGTGTCCTAAGCTGAAATCAAGAGTCTGATGCCTAGCCAACTGAGCCACCCAGGCGCCCCGATTTGCTCCTTTTTTTAAAGTTCTTAAGGGACTAAAGCAAGAAGCCTAAAGTATTGCTTTGAGAGCTTTTGAGAGGAAAGACTTCCCGCTGCATGTTTGAGACGAGCGAACCCTCCTTCTTCAAGCACAGACGTGACGTCCCCAACCACTGAAGAACCCACGACCTGGCAGCAGCTGGGCTAGTTACTTTCAGTGTTCCCTTTCCCTGAAACGTTCAAGGGTCTGCCCTCTGCAGCGTCTCAGGAGTGTTGGTTAGCGTCTGTATTTCTCATGACAGCACCGACAGCAGAAACTGAGGCTCCTGAGCAACCTGGCTATGTTTCACCCGGGTAGAGAAACTGAGATTAGAACCTGATCATAACGAATGTTCACTGAGTGCCTTGTCTGAGCCAGCACTGTGGTCAGTCCCTGGGGTCACGAGGTGAAGGACAGCGATGAGATCCCTGCCCTCAGAAGCTTCCCGGCTGATGCATGAGAGATGCAAACCGTGCAATGACGTGAACATATATCGTGCCATCAAGTAAACGATCCTGCAACATTAACACAGTTCTCTGCTTCCTAGGTTTAGTTTGATGTTGTGGATCGCTTAACAAGAAAGGTCACGGGTAATTCCTTGATTTTCAACATTAGGATCAGCGATGTGAACGATCACGCACCCCAGTTCCCCGAGAAGGAATTCAACACCAGTGTGAAGGAGCACCACCCTGCAGGTGCGTGCGGCGGGAGTGTGGGGGCTTCCTCTCCCCTCTGGTCCATCTGCTTCCATGTTGTGGTGCCGGATCCTCGTTGTCTTTAGGGAGAAATTTTATTCTTCTCATCCCGAAGGTGGCAGGCTCTGGTTTTGAGCAGAATGCTTGGAGGTCTGTAAGTATCGTTTTGTATTGGCAATAAAATGAGGTGGAAATTGTGTCTGTTGCAAGAGCTGATATGTAAAGACCAATCTAGGTCAGATGCACTGAGGGAGACAGGCAGAGCTGAACGGTGCCTTCCTGAATATCTCTGTAAATTTCTCACCTGTAAAATGGCAACGAGATGACATCTAAAGTTCCTGAGCTATAGATTCTGTGAGTCTTCAAATCCAAACCACTCTCACTAGAATGTGCATCTATTTTAATAACAGAAAAACATTACTTATTTCACAAAGTAGTCTTTAGAAAATTTGGAAAATTCCAAGAAATTAAGACTGAACTAGAAAGCTTATTTTATACTTCCAATTAGAGATTAAGTACCATTAATGTTTTAGTTTATATTCTTTGTTTTTTTCTTTGAATTTTGTATGTGTGTGCATGTACACACGCTGTGTATTTATCTATGTGTATATATATTCTCTGATTTTATATATAATTACAAGTGCATTTTTCATCTTTATCATAGTGCAAAATATATAGGGGTATATAATAAATATTTACAAATGTATGGGTGTGCTTTTTCATATGTGTATATTTATGAATTTTCTTTTCTAAAACAGCAAATTTACTGTTTGTAACCTAAAAGTGTTCTCCTACAGCATCCCACTGTGTAATATTTTATTTCATGGATGTGCTTTAAGGTTTCTTAACGAATCTCCTATTGTTAGACATTTGTGTGCCATGCCCACTTTTTGTTATCTTCACAAAATATGCTTCAGTGAACATATTTGAGCTAAATCCGTGTCCATTGAAGCATTATCTACTTGGCATAATTTAGAAGAGTAGAATGGCTGGTTCTGACTGCACATACAATTTAAGTGTTCCGCTTTACTCACCTACCGGCAACATCTGGGGGGCCTGGCACGGGGTTCATCTTTGATTATTAAGTGCTTGCATATGTTGATAGGTTTCTTGTCCATTTCTGTGTACCAGATACTTGTTCCTTTCTTGGTCCATTTCTGTTCCTGTGCTTGTCATTTTTCTTCTTGATTTTAACCTTCTCATTCTGTATTAAGAATGTTTATGTCTGCCATATATATTTTAAATATGTTTTCCTGGTTTATCATTTCTTTTTAAATTTTGTCTATATAGTTCTTGGCACACCTTTAAAAATCTGTCTGATCTATCAATTCTCTCCTTTATGTCTTCTGCATTTGCAATCGTGATTAGAAAGTTCTTGTGACTATTTAGGGGTGCCTGGGTGGCTGATTCAGTTAAGTGTCTGCCTTTGGCTCAGGTCATGATCTCAGGGTTTTGGGATTGAGCCCTGTGTCTGGCTCCCTGCTCGGCGGGAAGCCTGCTTCTCCTCTCCCCCTATATATACTCTTTCTCTCTCTCTCAAGTAAATAAATAAAATCTTAAAAAAAAAAAAAAAGAAAGTTCTTGTGACTATTTAAATATTCCTTTTTAGTTTTTATAGTATGTCTATAGTTTGATTTTATATTTAAATATTCAGTCCATTCTGGTGGATGCCTTAATGTCATTTAGCAAAGAATCATCATTCAACTGGTTTGATATGCTGCTTTTGGTCAATAGTAACTGTTAAAACAATTCTTTCCAGGTCAACCCATTTTCCAGATGTTAACAGTTGATTTGGATGAAGAAAATACTCCAAATTCTCAAGTCCTTTATTTCCTTATTTCTCAAACACCGTCACTGAAAGAAAGTGGCTTCCAGATTGACCATATTAGTGGAGAAATACAACTCTCAGGATGCTTAGATTATGAGGTTATGTTGATTTTATTATTTTTAAAAAGTGAAATGTGTTCTCTATCTCGGAGCCCCAGACTTAGGATTTATGTTTGTAGTGGAAAACCCTCCGTGGCTGGACTTGCTATTGAAATTGCTATAATGGATTATTACTTTATTAATACTTCCCTTTGCTGTATTTGAAGGGCTTGACTGTTCTTTTCCTTCCCACATAGACTGCTCCGTGGTTTACACTACTAGTTGGAGCGAAGGATTTCGGAGAACCTCCCTTGACATCCACGGCCTCGGTTCATGTGAACGTGCAAGAAGGCAACAACCACAGGCCCACGTTTACCCAGGAGAACGTAAGACACCTGGGCCTCCTCAGACTCCACGGCCCTGCATAAACGGCCCCAAGTTCTAGGCTCAGTTTTGCTGAGGGAATTCTCCATAACGCCCAAGATACATGTCATTCTCCAAGATCACTTAAACTAGATGAAGACATCAACCATCCTGATATAGAATCATTTAATAATAGACTTGCGAGCTTACATTTTTTTTTACTGTTTTGTGCCAGAAACTGTGCTCAGAGCTTTCACGTGCATGCTTTCATTTTGAATTGCTGGGACTCGCACATGATTTCTGTCTTACAGATGAGGAAGCCGAGGCACAGGGAGGATAGAGAATCCATGCTCACTCTACATGGAGGTTTCTCAGTTCCACACAATTGATGGGGGATGGGAACTTCATTGTTGTAGGATCAGGGGAGGCAGGCCAGTGCACCATAGGATGTTTAGCAGCATCCCTGACCTGCAGCCACTAGATACCACGGGCACCTCCCAGGTGTGACAGCCAAAAATGTCTGCAGACATTGCCCAATGTCCCCTGGGGGGCAGGTTTGCCCCCGGCTGGGAATCTAGACCTGAGCTTTTCCACAACATCTGGAGTTCTAGAATAGGGAAGATGAGCAGGTGGGCTCTGGCTGAGCCTTTCTCAGATCACCTGATTTATATACAGGGTTCCACATGGGAATTCAGATGCTACCAATCTGCATGCTTGAAGAAAGCACTGAAACCCACATTCCAGATCATTTGGAAATGCCACACCACTTGAGATATGCAAGATTGCTAAAAACACTCAGGATTTGTTTCCTATTTTATATTTTTTGCTCTCTCATATGCATTTTTTAAAAGAAAAATATGCATTTTACTTCTTTCTCCTGACCTCTCTCAGTGAGACCTTTACCGACGACCTAGTTCAATCCCCAACACAGCATCCACCCCCTCCTCCCTGTCCCTACCCAACACACACACACACACACACACACACACACACACTTAATCATCTGCTCCCTGGGGATGGAGTTTTGCCCATCCTGTTCACAGCACCTAAGACAGAATCTGGCACATTGGAGCCTTTGTTGAATATTAATAAATGCTACAAACAATTATTTTCAAAAAGTATTGTTTGAAAAAATTTTAAAAATTGTATAGACAAGGGGTGCATGGGTGGCTCAGTCGGTTGTGCCCGACTCGTAATCTCCGCTCATGTCTTGATCTCAGGGTTGTGAGTTCAGGCCCCACGTTGGGCTCCATGCTGGGCGTGGAGCCTACTCAAAAAAATCTTAAAAAAAATTATATAGAGAAAAGCTGTATTGTTTTCAAATGAAAACACCTCACCAAACAGTACAGAATAACTGAAACATATCGAACCTTGTTTTGAAATCCTTCTCTGGCTTAGTAAAAAGCTCTGCTCTCAAAACTAAGGGTGGGGAAAATAAACCCTGTTTCCATGTACTCGTCAAAGAGAAATTATCTTGTTGCCAAAAGCACTGAGTAACAAGCTAAAGATCTATATGTGTTAGAAAAATGATTGTCTTAATCTAAGTCACCATAAGAGTTCTATTTTAGAAGAGTTAGGTTTTTTTAGCAGCATAAACTAGGATGTGCATTATTATTTTAAAGATTCTTAGAAAAATAGTGCATCGAGTTGGATTTAAGAGGACTTTTAAAGTTATTCGGCTGTAGACACGAGTCACAGGGAGAAGGAACAGATGCTTGTTGCGATGGGTCGGACAGAGCTTCAGATCGCTTGAGGTCAAGTTCAATAGCATATATCTATGTTCTTGTGCTAGGGACTTACATTTTCTGTCTTGCTTTCTTTTTCAGTTGTGTGTCTTTATCCTCATGGCGTGGACATGATGATTGCCTCTCCTAGTACAGGATTCAGATTTCTGAAGGCTGCGCAAGCCAGAGCGTGTTGCGTCTCCTGGTCCAAGATGGTGACTTGCCATTTATGTCAGCTTGGAGAGTAAAATTTCACATACTGAATGGCAACGAAGAGGGACATCTGGACATCTTGACTGACCCCAAGACCAATGAAGGGATTTTAAATGTGATCAAAGCCATCAGGGAAGGTGCACCTGCCAGGTGGCTGCAGTGTCGGGGCCCCTCTCCGCAGGAGTCCTGATGGGAGATGGCAGCTAGCGTTGGGAGTGCCCGCCGGGCCACGCACGTGAGGCGTGGCGTGCTGTGCGTCCCAGGGGCGCCCAGTGAGGGGGGCAGGCTGTGTCACGAGTGCCGGCTGCTGCAGGCCCTTGGCCCTTTTGCCTTTGTGGAGCCTCCCCACCAAAACAATATCAATACTGAAAATTACTTTTGACAAGGTGCCAAGTTCTTCAACATTTAATTTTTTCTGTTTGAGACAAAATAGATTTATATAGGTCCTAAAATGTTTATTTTTTTTTCTGATGTGATAAAATATTTCAGACATTTTCTCTGATCCTGAAAGTTCGTTTTTTTCCTTCTGAGTTTAAAAGACACTAGAAGGTGTGCATGGGCCCCTGAAAGTCCTGTGGGCCCCTGGACTTCGCCTGCTGTGCCTAATGAGGAGCTGGCCCTGCAGAAAAGTATTATTTTCTCCTTTCACTGATAAGGAACCAAGGCCCAGATAGGTTGGGTCATTTTCATGAAGTCACACAGCCGGAGGAGCGGTTCTGACTGAGGTGGTCTGACTCCATTGCTCTCAGCTAGACCCTGGAGAGACCAGTGTCCTGGCGCCATGCCGGCGAGTCAACCTGGGGATCAGGTTGAAAGACAGGCCTGGGTCGGAAGGTCTGGGGTGGGACCTGGGCTCCTGCCTATCAGAGGAACAAAGTGCCGGGTGATGCCCGTGGGCCCCAACCATGCTGTGAACAGCAAGGCTCTGGGGTACTCCATGCCAGATGCCTGGGATTGAGTATCTCAAATATTCCTAGCCTTTCAGTCCTTTTAAGTCACTGCCCACTTTGCACCCTGGGTAACTGTGATCATTAATTTCTGTATTTCCTTAAGCTCCCGTTTTTTTTTTTTGTAGCAGAGTTGCCACATTAATGTTTCATTAGATTATGGTTTTTGTTACATTTTTCATTACTGTCTGATGGATGGTGGCTCTTTCAACCAGGAGAGGGGGAGGGGAAAAAAAAAAAAGCAGAACTCCATAAGTGATTTGAAAATGGGCTGGCCACTGTCTTTTGATCATTACCAAAGAGGGTGTAAATAATAAATGAATTGCAGGGGCCCCTGGGTGGCTCAGTCGTTAAGCGTCTGCCTTTGGCTCAGGTCATGATCCCAGGGTCCTGGGATCGAGCCCTGCATTGGGCTCCCTGCTCCGCGGGAAGCCTGCTTTTCCCTCTCCCACTCCCCCTACTTGTGCTCCCTCTCTCGCTGTGTCTCTCTCTGTCAAATAAATAAATAAAATCTTTAGAAAAATAAATAAATAAATAAATAAATAAATAAATGAATTGCAAAACCCATGTACTCTGGGTGTGCGTGATCATGTGCTGAGCTTTCTCCGGCCAGAGAAGCAGCAGGTGCTCATGAAACCCTCTCTCTGGGACTTGCAGCCCTTGGATTATGAAACTCACCCTATATGAAGCCTTGTCATCGCTGTGGAGAATGAGGAGCCGCTCTTCCCCTGTGAGGCGGGCCAGGTCCAGGGGCCCCGGGGGGCGGCGGTGAGCACCACTGTGAGCGGGCAGGTGACGCACACCAATGACCCACCAGCCTTTCACCCCAGGAGCTTTGTCGTCAGCGAGGTCGACGGTGCCAGGCCCAGAATTCAGCTGGGAATTTTCAATGCTACAGATCCAGACAGAGCTGCCGGCCGGATAAGGTGAGAAGAGAGGAACGGGGAGTGTGGTCGTTTAAACAGAACCAGCCACCTACCCACAGGCATTCCTGGTGGAAACCTGCCCTTTGGTGGGCGGGTGAGGTTGACTCCAGCTCAGTTATGAAAATACCAGAAGCCACCAGGAGAAGGCCCGATGGCCCACGTTCAGTGCCTTCTTCCTTCTATAGCTGTTGCTGACCCCCTCCCCCCCGGGGAAGTGCACCTGCTCTTTTCCCCTTGCACTTAGCACACATCGCTTTTATACCATTTTTCTTATATTAAAATAATTTGTTATGTGTTTCTATGTCCCTTTTTACTAAAAGTTGTAAATTGGCAGCCCTCTGGCTTCTGGGCAACAGAAGTGGGTTTTTTTTAATTTAATTGTGGTAAAATATATCTAACACAAAGTTTACTATTTTAACCATTTTTAAGTGTACAGTTCAGGGGTATTAAGTACATTCATGTTGTTGCATGTCGACCTCAGAGAGTCGGGGACCTGGGGTGGCGAAAGAACTGAGAAAAAGAGACGACAGTATAGCGAGGCGCAGGGGACCCCGAGCAAACAGCCCAAGGTGCCGAGGTTTATTTTCCATCCTCTTACATACCTTCCCCAGCGATATAGATCTATAATGGTTTACAGCAGGGGCGTAGGAAGGCACATTCCTCCATGTACCCAGGATTAGTCAAGCACGTAAGAATCTTTAAAACAGAATAAAGGAACAGAGGAGAGTGCCCAGTGTGCTGTTTACAGCTGGCTTCCTATCTACAAAATATCTTCTGCTGCGTACTTTAGAACTGACCACACACATTCCAAGGGCATTTCACTCTGATCCTTTTGGGTTATTTTTAACCCTGCAATCTCGAGTTTTCTCAGAGATCTTGGAGTCTGAGCGAACATGCACCACGTTGTGGCATTCTGTTTCCCACAGTTGCACATTCATCCCCACCGTCCATCTCCAGAACTTTTCGATCTTATAAAACTGAAACTCTGTCCCCATGAAACAAGACCCCCATTTCTCTTCCTTCCGACTGGCAACCACCACGCTACTTTCTGTCTCTGTGAATTTGATTACTCAAGGTGCTTCATAGAACTGGGATCATACAGTATTCGTCTTTTTGTGACTGCCTTATGTCGCTTATTCAGCATGACGTCCTCCGGGTTCATCCATGTGGTAACAGGTTGCAGACCTTCCTTCCTTTTCAAGGCTGAATAATATTCCACTGTCTGTATAGACCGCACTGTGTTCTTCCATCCACCTGTGGGCGACCACTTGGGTTGCTCAGTGTTTTGCCTAGAATTGCCATAATCCCTAGGAAGATGGCAGAGTAGGAAGCACCAGGAGTCTGTCTCCCCACCCAGACAACTGCACGGGAAGAATCTGTCTCACGTACCTGTTTTGGAACTCTGGATTCTATTGAAGGCTTGCAACTGCCAGAGAAAGGCTTGGATGGTAAACTGCGGTTAATTTTGGTCAATTATGGCTCTTAGCACAGTAGCAGCAACTCCTCCCCATCCCCGGCCGGTGGCCAGCAGCTGTGCACCTGTTCCTGGAACGGCCAAACATAGAGTTTGCAGGAGCCAGAGTGGGCAAAAAAAATCTGTGTCCCCCAAATATCAGGGATCGGTGCTCTGCTCGCTGACTGCTGCTTTCACTCCTGGAAGTGCAGCCAAAGAGGAAGGCAGCCATTGGCCTCACCCTTCCGTCGATGTGGCAGACCCCCTCCCTTGCCAGCTGAAGTGGCTTCCGGGGATTGGATGGACAGGTGCCTGCATTTTCCCCTCTTCATTGTTTGCTTTTCCCTATTTTGGGAGCCAGACATTAAAGGCTAGGACAATTCCACAACAACCACCTGTATGAGGAAAATCAGAAAGTGGCCGGTATGCCCAGGGAAAGGGCCAGGAAAGGCCTGAGAGGGCATTAAGTTGAGAGGCTGATCCTCAGCACAGAGACAGCCCATGACAGTCCAATAAACAAACAAAAATAAAACAATAAAACAATAAGGAAAAACACAAAACCCTGGGAAGGGGGAGAATCTGATCTCCAGAGTTCCCGCATGGTTAGATCCAAATGCCCAGCGTTCAAGAAGAAAATCACAAGGCACACAAAGAAACAGGAAAGTGAGGCCCATTCAAAACAACAGATCAACAGAAACCAGTCAGCATATCTGCCCTCCCAATTCCCATCACAATAATTCTTGGGGCAGCTGACCAAAGCCCATGGGGTCTGGGCCTCGCATCTCCTGATCTGCATGGGCTGGTTCAGGAGGTGGGGGCTCTCCCAAAGGAAAACTGGGGTGCTGTTACCAGAAAGCCGCTGGCATCTGCTGTCAACATTCTCCTTTGAGCTTCTATCAGTGTGTCTGTAGAATGTAGCATATTTTTTAGATGAAACTATGAGCTCATGTTTACCGCTCCCAGCCCCAGAGTATGTAGTAAACTGTTGAACATTGCCTCAAAAGAGCTCTGGTCTTTGCCCTTGGCTTCTGGGAGGTGAGCTTTAGGCCTTTGGGATGTCTTGCCTGAAAGGAATGTCTTTGTTTACCTTGGTCTTGTGCCAATCAGATACAGATGTGATTTAGGTTGGAGGCTTTGGGTCACGTGGGCATCCGTTGATCTCCAGCAACACTGGGGACCGAGGTCAGCCATTGGATGGCCAACCAGATTCACATAACTGAGTCTTGATAAAGATCCTGGACACAAGGCTCAGGGGAGCTTCCCTGGCTGACAGCACTCCAAGCATTATGTCACTTACTGATGTGGGAAGTGACACTATCATGACTCTGCTGGAGAACTGGGAGCTCTGTGGTTGGTGCTTCTCTGAATTCTGCCCCATGTGCTTCTTCCTTTGGCTGATTTTAATCCATATCCTATTGCTGCAATGAACCATAACGATGAGTGCACAGCCTTCAGTGAGTTCTATGGGTCCTTCTAGAGAACTTTCAAACCTGAGCACAGTCTTGAGAACCCCTGGACTCACAGCTGGTGTCAGATAGAAGTGAGCATGGTCTTGGTGACTGTTCCCTTTAAGTCTGAAATCGGCTAACTTTTGTACAGAGCCATGGCGCATGGGAGGGACTTAGTAAATCTCTGTTGGGTAGATGGGCAAATGAGCAAGTCAACACATGCAATGTCTGTTTCCCTTTTACAGGTCGGTCAGTTGAACTTTTAATGTTGAGAAGCCTCCCACTGGGTAATTACTCGGTGCCACTGGTCATCAGAGACAAACAGGGACTTTCCCAGAAGCCGACTGTCCACGTAAGGGTCTGTTTCTGTCCCGGCGGAGTCTCGTGTGTGGAGGCATCGGCTGCAGTCACAGGAACTGGGCTCCTCGTGGGCACCCTAGCCCCTCCCTGTGCAGTGTTCATGATTCTGGCAGGTCAGGGTCTGCAGGGGCTGTCCTGGGGATGTGGCTCCTCTTCTCAGGCTGTAAGCCAGCAGTGTGGAGTCCTCTGGGCCAGGGAGCAGAAGATGGCAGAGATCAGTGGGATGCCTTGAGAATGACCCTTAGGCTCATCAGAGTCTCAGACTCAGATCAAATGTTCCCAACCTGGTCAGACATGCTACCTGTCTGGCAAAAGTAGCTTCTAGAAATTCAGTAGACAGCAATTTATAGCAATGGACCCCATAGAGGAACACTGGGGTTCGCAGTAACACTGGGGGCAGCAATGTGCAGATATCTAGGCTCCTGGGCCTGCAGGACACGAATAAGCACGCTCAATTTTCAAATAAACAATACAATGTTATTGGTCACATGGTATTGATCAATTCAACCAATAATTATCTAGCACTGACTTGTGCCCCAAGCTGCACTAATTATATAGCTATGGAGATGATCAAGACACAGCTGACCATGTCTGTTCATGGCTGAGTTACCAGTCACCAGAACAAGATCCTGCTGAAACCTCTGCTAACGATGAGCTGCCCAACTCATTTCCCTGCTCTGTCTCATTACAGCCACTCTGCTGTTCCTGCTGCGACGCTGTTTTGTGTCCGAAGTCAGGCCCAGAAGCTCTGAGGAAGGGCAGCAGACTCTGATCACGTGTAGCGACAAGAGCAAAGCTATTTCAACCCAGGTAGTGGAGACTAACGCTTCCTGTTTCCTGACAGTGATGTCCGTAGTCCACGCACGTGTTTTTCCACCCATTGAGCCCCCTGTCACTTCTTCACGCTCACTTATATTTGAGTAGCAAATGGGAAAAAGATTCCTGTGAAAACTGTCCAACTCAACTAAATTGAATTATTATTTTAGGCCGGTAATTCTCAACTGGGGGCGATTTTGCCCCCCAGGGGACGTTTGGCAATGTCTAGAGAGAGTTTTGATGGTGGCAACTTGGTTGGGGTGGGAAGACATGGTTTTGGCTTCCAGTGGATGCAGAGAGGCCAGGGAGGCTGCTGAACGCCCGGCCGTGCCCAGGACGGCCCCAGCACAGAGAAGGGTCTGTCCCAACGTGAGGTGGAGAAGCCTTGCTTAGGGGGAGATGGTGTTCACCAGGGGGACTTCCTCTAGATGGAAGCGTGTCAGGCTCACTAATGAAATGCCTGGGGTGGCGGTGAGGCAGCGCCCGCCCCTCTAACCTTGCCCAGCTGAGGCTGGGCACAGAACTCACTGGTCTGGCAGGGACAAGACCTGGGCTTTGCTTCTCATTAGCTTCATCTCACTGAGCATGTCATTCAGCCCCACATCCTCCCCTGTGAACCAGGGAGGATAAAAATCAACCTAACAGATCAGCTGTTGATCGAAGATGACGTGCCCGTGAAAACCTCTCACCCTTCCCCAGACACAAGGGAATCAGCAGGTAACTGGTGGATTTTCGAAGCTGCTCCTGCTGATGCTGACCTGCCGTGTATCCTCACAACAGCCCTGGGCTGGGTTAGCCGGGCAGCCACATGAAGGCACTATGAGCTCTCTAGTCTGTCTTCACCTGGAACTAAGGGTGCTCGGTCTAGAAACTGAAAGACAAAGAAATGTCCAAAGGGCACACAGTCTTTCCTGCACACAGGATACAGGTGGCCCCATCTTGCTGTCTTAGATCTCCACCCACGATCTTCTGGCAGGATGAGACATGTTGCAGCAAGTAAGATGCCTTTGAGAAAAGACAGTCCAATTAACTTTGGCATTATGCTGGAGTAGATAGGGAGATATTCTAAAAAGTGACTGGTGATTGGAGAAGCTGGGGGTCAGCTAAGACCCCCTGGGTCCTCCTCACATTTTCCCTTCCTTCCTGGCATGATGGAAGGGGGAGGTGACAGCCTTGGGCGATGGTAGGGGTGTGCGTGCAGGTGGGCCTGCTTTGAGCCCTTCCTGGTGTGGGGTCCAGAAGGCAGGAGGCACAGTCCAAACTCTCCAGACACTGGACCCCCAGAAAAATTTCCCCACCCCAGCAATGACAGCCGCACTTCACTGTTTTGATTTGTTTGTGTAATTTTGAGAAGGAAACCATCTTAACAAATAGCAGTGCTCCGTGAGGCAGACAGGATCCCGTGCCTTGGGCAGTTTCACTCTGCTCTGATGCTGTCATCCAGGAAAATGGACATGGCTCCTGGGCCCAGGGGCTGAGCTCAGCCTCCCGCGTGGGGACGGGATGGGGCTGAGGCAGCGGAGCTTGGAGGAGACCAGTGGGGAAGTCGCCTCCCCAAGCAGCGTCTGCGGGCATAGCCAAGGTGGAAGAGGTGGTGATGGGCCCGGGTGCTCTTCTTATTGGCCAGTGGCTCAGTGGTTGTGTCTTGGGGAGAAGGAAGCAGCTAGAGAAGCAGAGGGTGTGGAAGGGCAGCTTGGTTGTTGCAGAGCTGGGGCCAGGCAGGTTGCGGGCGCTTCTGGTGGCAAGATGGCGCCGGTCAAGGACCAGCTGTCAGGGGGATGAGAGAGCCTTCCTCTGTCCCCTTCTTGTCCCAAGATGTTTTCCCCTTGTCTCCTAGTCACAGCTCAGGACATGCCTTTGCTTCTACCATCAAATCCTCGAGGCTCTGCGCCTGGGATCCAGCAAATCTGGGTTTGGATTCCAAAACTGTGGCTTATCCAACACAGAAGCTAACAAATCCTTGGCTTTCATATATAAAGAGAGCTTAATAATGCTCTCTCTCTCAGGTTTATTGGACAATTTAATCAACTAACATCTGAAATCTTTAGCACAGGCTAGGGCATTGGCAGGCACGCAATAAAAGTGGCTGCCAATATTAGTATTATTAACAGTAATTACTAATTATGTCTTTGTAACCATTGGTAAGTCAGGCCATTTCAAAGCGAACACACTTCTCCTCGGTCATCCATCTTATGTGACTATTCCACGCATACGCGAATACCCAGGGACGTTCTGTGCTCTTGGGAGGACTCACTTCATCCAAGATGCTACTGATGATTCTACCACCTTGTCATGTCTGCAAGATTGCGCAGATGCTCCCCTCTGAGAAGAGAAATCCAGCCCCAGCAACATTTGGGCCCTTGGTGGATGTGTGTTCACTGAAGAAGGAACACACGGCACCACCTAACCCTGGGGACCTCGAGAGCAACTCCACCAGCCTTGGGAGATAATGAGCTTTAGATTCTGAGACCCTATCAAAATTTACCATCACTCCCCATGAGACACAGATCAACAAGAAACTCCACCTCCTGACCAGCAATTCCGAAGGAGTCCTCTGGATTTATGGGATAGGTGTATTTTCCAGGGTCTGGATGTTTTCTGTGACGGCGCTGTTACGTGTTTGGGATGTCATTCCTTGCTCTGTGCTTTTATTTCTGCTGTCTGTAATTTCAACCCCGTCATATTTCTCTCCGTGTGTGTCCCACAGGGAAGGCCAGATGTCAGGACTCAGGTGCCAGTCCTATTGCTCAACATAGCTGAGGCTGGGGCTGAGCTGGGCGCTAAGGTAAGCGCGGCCTATCTGCTGCTCGGGTTTAGACAGAGAGGTGGCTTTGCGGAGGGTTCCCATGGCAGTGACCACCACCCTGCCCCCACAGCCATGAGGTCCCTGTGCAAGGCCGCTCCGTGCCTGCCTGCACCCAGCCTCACCTGCAAAGCCCCGTGATGCCACGCAAGCCAACAGGTCGACAGCATCCCACGACCCCGTGCCCAAATTCCAGCCTGGCCGGTGCCCCTGTCACGACTTTCTGCCACGTGCATATGCCACCGGTGCTAGTGTACTTCTTACCGTATTTCTTTCTCTAATGGACTTCTGTCCAGATAAAGTACCTTTCTTTAAACGGGGCTTTCTATATTTCAGCAGCAAACAAACAAACAAAAAACCAGTTTTACTGGTATGAAGAGCAGAGAAAGAAGTGGAAAATAGACACAATAGACATAGAGCCCAATAATTCTGGGTAGAGAATGCCACCTGCCAAAGGCACAGGGTCTGTGAGGAAGGCAGAGGTGGGAAAGCCATGCTGGCACCAGACGGAGACCCCCACCATTAGGAGTGTGGATGACGAGTCAGAAGGGGAATAATTTTCTCACCATGCAATTCAAAGTCATTTAAGCCCGTGTTCCCAAACTGGTTAAACCCTCCCTTCTCTACGGGTTAGATGATCCCACTTCAAAAACAGTGAGTTAATCCAGGGCTGCCATAAATCATTGAGCAGGTGCCTGGCTGGGGGTGAGCAGGGGCAGGCCCAGCAGGCATTCCACCCACCAATCCATGCTCCTGGGGGAGGACCACCCTTTCTCCTGCACACAGACACTGTGTGAGCTGGGCTGGTGGTGCTTCCTCCCTGACTGGTCTGTTAGCTCCCAGAAGCCAGAAGAATCGCTCCCGATAACACAAAAACAGCTCTGATTTACTGACCATGCCCTGGGGTGTGCACTCTGCAAGCACCATCTCACTGACACTTCGCCAGAACCTCTGGGGGAGGGTAATCGCCTTTCTCCGTCTACTGGGGAGGAAGCCAAGGTCTCTGGTTCCTATTTCTCCACGTGTCTCTGTGTTCCCTTCACTGCACCTCGTGGATAGAAATTGCACCTATGTACCTGGTTAACGGTGCTGCCATTCACATACCTTCCCTAAGTTAAGTTGTCACATGATTTATTGGGTAACCTGATATTTTAAAATCCATGCTGCAAAGCATGGATTATCTTTAACCATTGTTAAGATCCATTGCCTGCTTTTTTCTCTTTGAAATTTTGTTTCATCATTGAAGGGACTCATAAAATAATAGACACCCAAAGCAAATTGCCGACAGCCTCATCCCTAAATCTAGACAGTTTCATTTGTCTGCGTCACTGGCTAGGTCTTATGCACGCACATACTCGATGTTTGGGCATCTACGGTCTTACAGATGGAATGTTAGAGTCCCCGCTTATAGTCATGGCCGGCCATGCGCTGTTTCGAGAGTCTTCTCTTGCATCTATCCACCTTCCCTCTTCTACTCCCATTCTCCCTCTCCTCATCAAAACGCTTTTATGTGCATATGAGCATAGAGCAAGGGAAAGGTGTGGCAAGGACACACATCTTCTGAGTAAATCAGCGTCTCCCCCTAGGATCTACAGGACATGTTACCACCTGCAGCGAGAGCACTGGACAAGGAATACTTTGTCTCGGGGAATTCAGTGCATTACAGAAGTTCATTACCTGTTGTGGTAAGTCCCCTAATGATTGACAGTTGGTTCCCTTGAGGGGTGGCCCTTCTAGAAGATTCTGTGATACCAGTAGAACAAACACAAGTCAATGAAAACCTTCTCATTTATGTAACTAGCTAAAGTTATTGTTGGTTGTTAAAGAGTTGTTATTTGATAGTTCTGATCAAATATGATGCTTTTTAGAACACCCACAAATAAATACATTTTCTCATGTCCATCTGAGGGTACCTGAGATCATCTGTAAGGTTACAAGTGCATGGCTTTGGCCCCAATCAAATTTCAGCCCTCCTGCCAACTGAGCCCTGACATCCTCCTGCATCATGTCTTCATATACTCTATGACAAATTCTAGAACTATTGCTTTGCATTTTAAAATTATTTTTCTGGGGGGTGACTGTCCGGCTCAGTTGGTAGCGCATGTGACTCTTGATCCTCAGGGTCATGAGTTCAATTCCCACGTTGGGCATGGATCTTACTTTAAATAGTAAAATCTTTAAAAAAATAAAATGATTTTTCTGAAATAATTTGGCTCATAAGAAGTAAAAATAGGTCAGAGAGTTCCTGTGTACCCTTCACACAGCTTCCCCCGAGGATAACATAACCATAATACTTTATCAAAACCAGAAAACTGACTTTGGTGTAGCACTATTAATAGCGGTCTCAAATAGAGACCTTATTTGGACTTCCCCAGTATAAGTAGGTATAATTTAACAAAAAAATGTAAAATTTTTTGACAACTACTAAAAGAGATATTCAAGGTTCAAAAAGCTACAATTTTTGTGATGGAAAACTTCTAAAAAAGAATTCAAGATCTCTATAATTTCATTACCTTTCCTTGGGCTGTGTTTGAGCTAAAATAAAAACATGCTGTTCTCTTTTGCACAAAGATGATGCTGTGAACCCACCCTTGAAAGGGCTTATGCATTCATAACCGTGTCCCTTTGGCCCTGGCAGGGCTGGCCTCATGGGCATGGATGGACCTGGGCAGTCACACGGGTCCCTGTGCGTGGTTTAAAGCTCTACGGTCACCATCTTGAAAGTTTTAATATTTGGACAAGTGGTCCCACATTTTTAATTTTGCACTGGTTACTGCAAATTATGTAGCCATTTTTGGGTCCTAGGGATGAATTTACCTCATTCACAAATGTTGAGGCCATGCCCATGGCACAAAGTGGGGCTTACTGGGCTTTTGTGGACCAAAGATGGGACTTGAAAATCTCAAATTTTCATACTCCATCCCCAACAAGCAACCAAAAAGCTTGCCCATGGATTTTTGCTATGGATAGCTATGCTCATGAAAATTATGGTACCTTTAGTGCAGAAATTAAAAGCAATATGATTGCAAGAATTTCTAGTCCTATGTCTGCATCCTTGGGTAATTTATATGAAACCAGTAACATTCCCATCCTTGTTACTTTTGTTTTATTTATTTATGTATTTTTCATCCTTTTTAAATTTAAGGGTTATGACATGCTTTTTGAGCCAAGAGGAGTAAGAAATGAATATTCTACTCTTGTAAGTACAGGTGAAGGTGTTACTATGGAAAGGGTTACCTTACCTTGCTAACCGCTGTGAGAAGCCCTGAAAATTAGAAATGTGGGGGCACCTGGGTGGCTCAGTTGGTTGAGCGACTGCCTTCGGCTCAGGTCATGATCCTGGAGTCCCGGGATCGAGCCCCGCATCGGGCTCCCTGCTCAGCAGGGAGTCTGCTTCTCCCCCTGACCCTTCCCCCCTCTCATGCTCTCTCTCTCTATCTCATTCTCTCTCTCAAATAAATAAATAAAATCTTTAAAAAAAAAAAAATTAGAAATGTGAAAAAATATACCCAACATAAAAATAAAATAAAAGGAGAGGTCTGTGTGGAAAAATGAATTAGAAGTAATTAAAAAACACACATCTAGACTCGGAAGCATAGAGTTTTTCAGTCCCTGGCAAATTCTTTTTGCTGCTGAGTCGCTAAGAACTTGGCCAAGGCCTGAATGTTCCTCTGGGTTCTTTGTAGGCTTACAGAAGTTTGAGCTAAGGGGGCCACAGAGGCCCTCTGGTCGATTTTGTTCCTAAACCTTTTCAGCAACAAAATTCTTCTGTTCAAATGAGATCGTGGGAAGAAGGCCATTATAAGTAAAAAAGATAAGAGCAGCTTCTTATTAGTACCCATTTTGAGCACAGTGACATTTATAATATACACCCATTACCAAAGCGATCGCAGACGCGTGCGGGGGCCTACCTGTGCCACCTGGAGACGCAGGGCTGGGAAACAGAGCTTAGGAGGGGCTCCTGGAGCCCGAGGAAGTTGGGGACAGCTGGCTGGCAGCTCGGGGACGTGGGTGGTCCCCGGGGCTCCTTCACTTCCTTTTTCCGACTTTCCCCCACCTCCGCCCCCTTGCTCTCTGAGCCCTTTGGTCTGCATGTCCTCACGCCCTCCGTGAGTTCATCCCCTCAGAAGTGAGTGACAGCCTAGAACACTCTGGCCACGCCCACTCCCACCTGGGCTGATGCGTGGCTCAGGTTGACTGCACCCTTCTCCAGGTGTTCAAAAGTAAGCAGGTGAAAGCCCTTTAACCTGGTACGTCCATCCAACAAACGTTTACTGAGTCCCTTAGACCAGAAAAAGCCACAGAAGTCTTCATGGAGAGATGACTTGGGTCCTGAAGGATGAGCTGGAGTTTGCTCAGTGGAGGTTGGCAGGTGGGGGTGGTCATTCAAGGGGAAGGGACAGCAGGTGCAAATGTCAGGAGGGGAGACATCAGGGCACAGGTGACAGAGGGGTCAAGACGGAGAAGGCAGGAGGGGTGGGAAGCCAGGATGAAATTGCCACAGCTCCCTCCCAGAAAGCAGCTGGGAAGTGGGCAGGGGCTCTCTTTCCCCTCGGCTGGGTTGCCATTCCTGAGTCTGTGACAGCAGGGGACAGAGAACAGCCTGCCATTTGCACGGCATTGACGGGTCCCTCCAGTGGAGCCTGGAGAGGGCGGGCCAGGTGTGGAAGGACCCAGCACTTACCTTCTCCTTCCCTGGCTTTTCTCCAGAAGCTCTGTGGCATGGACGCGCTCACAGGTGACACTGGGGACCCGCCGCGCGTCTACGTGGAGGAGGGAGAGTGTGAAAGAGCAGAGAACCTCAGTTCTCTTACCTTCTCAGAGCCGGACCTGTGGGCTTCAAAGGCTGCTCCACTTGAAGAAATATATTCTAAGTCAGGTGTTGCTTCCTAAAAAAGCACATTTGGAGAAGTGGAATCATTTATGGAGGGTAATCACTGTTCAAGGACATTCTTCTTCTTCTCCCCACCCTCCTCTTCCTCCTTCTTAAATCCCCCCTCGCCCTAACACGAGGATAACCACGAGCCTGGATTAAATGCTCTGATATTTTCAGAGCAGAAGTCTTGAACCAAAGCAAAACAACAGGTCATGCTTTTTTTTTTTTATGTGAATTTTTAGAGAAATCTTTTTAATTGTGTAATACCTTGTTTCTGTTAGCAGCCCTGCTCTGAGGGGAAATGAAATGATAACTTATAGATTATACAGCAATTTGGTAAAATAGGTAAGACTGGGGAAAAATGAAAATGGATTGCTTTTAGTAATTATGTACATTTCTGTAATTATGATTCTGCTTCAGTTTAAGTAAGAAAATAGATGCATAGGGAAATGTCTTTTGTAATATTTGTGATCAGTATTTTTAGTGGGTGTCAAGAAATAAATATTGATTCTTTTTCACTTTTTGAGTAAATAAATATAAGACAAAGGATAATGCGTAACACTTTTAAAACATTTTAAAAAGCAGTACACGCTGTAACACATGAATGGACACAATGTAATCTGCATTTATTAAGGACATGAAAGAATTTAGTAGCCATTGAATGAATAAATTCCAATTAGATTTTATCTTTAAACAAAACCCAAACGTTAACCGGGTTTTTACTTGTCCACTTACTGCTAGTTTGTGTGTGTTGGGGAGAGGAGCTTCTTTTAAAATTCTTTTTTAAAAAAAATTAAATAGGATATGTGTCTTATAAATAGTTTTCTTGTCTGAGTAAAAGATGCATGATGCAGGACAAAGGGGTGCGGGTTCCTGATACCATGAAGCCCCACAGGTCCGATCCCCCGACCACGTTATTCTGGACTCAAGATCAGGGAGGTTTAAATATGTCTTGTTTAAGCCACTGCTCTTGTGGGTTTTCTGCCACCCATGGGCAAATCTAATCTTAACTGATCCGAAAGAAAGGACCACAAGGAGCAGGCCACAAGTAGCAGGATAGTAATAGTGATATAATGATAATGATGGTAATAGATAGTAATAAAATTAAGAGGGTTTTCTTGTCTGAGTAATTTTACTTAGTAAACAGCTAAGCAAAATTGTAAATGCTATCAGGACACTTGAATAAATACACTGGATATCTAAAACTCCATGGCCAAATTCTAAAAAAATTATACAATTGATGGGCATCATCTTTGGTGAGTGCCCTCTCATGCCCCAGGATCAATCAGGGGAAACACACCTTTTCTGTCCAATCAGTGAAGCATTACATTAAAGCAGTTTTAGCTGACTCAGGGTTACAACTTCCCTTTCTTTCTGAAGAAGCTGCACAGATATTTACTTTAAAGAAATCTCAAGTGTTTGTACATGGTTACTTCACTCATCACCGAGTGCTCTGGGCAACTGAAAAAGAAGAAAAATCATCTCTGAAGCATTGGGACATCAACCTGACGCGGGAGTGTGTAGAACAGCTGTGCTAATGCTGGACTGATTCGGAGGAGAGTCTAGGGCATTTTCTGGGTAATTTGGGATAAAAGTCAATTTTTAGAGAACTATACTTTTTGAGACTGAATTGTTGACAGGGATCAGTAGGTGGTCCTTAGACGTTTCTGGATCTGAAGCAATGGTCAGAAGACCACAGCAGTGCTGCAGATATGGCCCAGCATCTGATTTTGTAAATAAAGTTTTATTGGCACAAGCTATGCTCTTACATTGTCTACGGGTCACCAATGACTGCTTTTGTGCTGTCGCAGCAGAGCCGTATGGCCCCCAGAGCCAAACATAATGACTTTCTGGCCCTCTACAGAAAAAAGTATGCCAACCCCTTGTTTAAGGCTTTTTTTTTTTTTTTGGAAACTCCATATCACATCAAACATACGGAGATGTATCTACACCCTGGGTAAAAAACAGACACATTGCCATACAAATTTTGAAAGGTTTTAAGTAAGTTTGCTTTCGGCTATGGGCAGCTTGTTTCATTTACTACTGGTTATGAAATCTTGGCAGTTGTGAATATTTGTGAGTTCTTGCATTATGAGATGCTCTGCAACTAATTGTTTTCAAAAGTAATAAAATACTGATGAAAAATTCATGAACGCTGAATTTAACAATTAACGAGAACAAAGTATTATATTTTGTAGATACTTAATTAGACATTTATTAATTTTGCTGCTCCCTTAGTGAATTTTGAAGCCAATATATATGTATTTTTTCAGATCTTGACCATTTTCATAGGTCTCAGGCTTTAGGGGTATTGTGTCCAGTGGAGAAAATGGCCCCGTTGGTATATTTATGAAACACCTGGCATACAGCCTTTCCCTTTAGGATGCTGGTCTATATTATATATCGTCTCTTTCCCCAACTGACATCTACAGGGAATGTTCATGGATGTTCTCCCCACAAGTTCATTCTCAAGTCTATGTACATGCTTTAAAACGTTTCCATTAGAAACGTCAGCCTCAGGAGATTTTGGTGAAAATGTTGCCTCTAGTGGAATTTACATATATTCGTGAACTAAATCAAGTCTTACTAATGGCAATGAAGAGGGCAATAAAACAAATAGTAAATATTTTCAGGGAAAATGTGATTTTATTAAGAACATTAGCCTCTGAATTACTTAGCAGTCTACAGATAGCTGCCCTCTGAGAAGTTAAATATTTATTTTGCATTTCATCAATTTTGGTTTCCCATTTGCATTAACAATCTCATTGGTTTTATGGTGCTTTTCATCGGAGGTGTTTGTTTTGCTTACTTTTATGATATACTGAGCACAGAAGCTCTCTCAGTTGTTAGAACTTCCCCAAGTGAAACACTAGCCCAAGAACTCTCATTATGTCCCTGTGAAGTAGGTGTAGCAACAGCTCCCTCCTCAAGAAGACACATGGGTGGAAGACTGCACACCTTGTCTGGTCATTGTCTCCTCGGAAATGTGTGTGTCAGAGGCCAAATAACTGCCATAAAAAAGGAGGAGGAGGATAGAGAACCCTGGAGCTAGGGGAACAGGAGAAACACTGGCACTGAAATATCCGTTACCTCTCCTTCCGCAATGAAAGAATCTTGAATTTTCTGCCATCCAGAATGGGAGTGACTTTTCCATCTTCCCTTGAGCCAGGTCTGGCTATGTGACTAAGTTCTGGCCAATGGAAGGCAACTTCCAGGAAGTGTCCTTGATGAGTGGAGATGTGCCTGTCTCTTCTCCCTCTTCTACTGGCTGGGATGAGGATACGATGGCTGGCGCTGAGGCAGCCATCCTGGACATTGCCATTAGAGCTGGTACACGGTACATCAACAGGATAGAACACATGTGGGTCCCTGCTGCCATGGAGCCCCCCTGGACTCATCCATGGACCACCTTCCTCTGGGCTCAAAAGGAGGGAGGATTAAATGTCTTCTTTAAGCCACTGCTCCTTTGGATTTTCTGCATCTATCGCTCATGGGCAAATCTAATCTTAACTGATAACAAAATGAAGGACCCACAGCAGTGAGCTACAAGAAGCAGAGCGGAAGCATTTGGCACTGGCTTAATGGCTGGGGTCAGGTGGCAGGGACTCAGATATTGTGGGCTGCAGCCCTGGCGGCGGTGACTGCAGAGAAATGAGGCATTTCATAGCAGCAGGTCCCTATTGGTTTTTGAAAAGCAGCCCATGTTCTGTGAAGGACTGAGGTAGGAAATGACAGGAGAAACCCATAATGTAGAAGTGTGGTAGCTGCTTCTTGCTGCTGCTAGCAGAGCTTACAAGAGAGACGGGGCCGTGGCTGCGGCGGCTGGAGGAGTGGGAGGAGCCGGATGCAGCTGTGCTAATGGAGATGCGCTCTGCCTGCAGTCTGCAATCGCAGCTGACCGAGGGCTTGGTAATTTGGAGCCTTGCAGGGTTGAAAAAGCAACTGCTGTGTCTCTCAGATGACATCAGTAACCGGGATGGTTTTCTGCCAAGCAGCACGCTTAGCGGAAAATAAAACTAGTGCCCCATCCTACCAATTTCTGAAGCTTGCAGCCAAAGCCCATTGCTTCGGCGGCTCAGGATGGGCAGGACATTGTGCTGGGAGACAGGAGGGCTCGGCCCAGCGTGGAGGCCAACAAGCCAAGGCCGGACGCTTTAGGGTTAGAAACTGCCTCGACAGATAGAGCTGAATGGAAACAAGTCTATACGTTTTTGAATAAATGCTCTGCCAAAGAAATCGCAGCCTGGTCTGGAAGAGTCTGTGATTGTCCAGCCCCAAAGCAATGCCTGGAACCACCGACATGAAGGCCAAGAAGCAAACCACACACTGTGCACGGGTATGTGGGTGGCTAAAGGGTGGACGGTAGCCGAGACTACTCCCTCCACTCCGCCCCTTCTTTCCTTCCTCCTAGGAAATCAAGTCCCTGAGTTTTAGCTAGAGTATGGCTTCCCCAACTAAAAACATTCCCCAGCCCCTCCTTGAACTAGATGTGACCAGGTGGCCCAGTCCTGGAGTGCAAATGTAAAGGTGGGCTTTCGGGTGGACGCAGGGATGGATGCTTCCCCCTGTGCAGCATGTGTTAGGAAGAGCCTGGTTCCTCACGCTGGTAGACAGTGAGAGCCTGGATCGGTGCACTTTAACAAGAGAGAAAAATAAACACAGGTCACTGTTTCTTGGGGGACTGTGTCTGCCATTTACAGCAAAACTGAGTATTAAGCAACCCAAATTAAATGACCTAACAAACCAACCTATACATAGAAAAAAACCATGGCACACTAACGTGTGTGACGCTTTAGGTAGTTACCTTGGTCCATTCATTCGATTCACTAAACAGATTTTTTCTCCATTATGTTCAAACAAATTTTTGTACACTGACTGTTTTGGATTTATAAGGTGCTACATTTTTGCTTAATATGTTTTTGAAGTTTTTTTTTTTACAAATGTCACTATCCTGTGGCAGATCCTTTAAAATATCCTTTTCTCTGGCTACACCGTATCCTTTTGACATTGGATTTGATTTTTGACTCCCAAAAGTCATTCAGGACACTTTTCGGTAAGCAGGTGAGTGATGGGCCTCAGTGATTCTGTTTTGGCCTGGGAGTAGGTGTGAAGGTGGCCAGACCAGGCAGAACCTAGGTCCTGTCCGATGTTGGAGCCGTGGGCATCCCTGGGCAGCGGCGCGGGGCGGGCTGACTGTGCTCACCTGCCCTCTGAGTTCTCGCTATGTCTATGTTAAGGCCACCGGCTTCATTCTAACTTATCACCTTGTGACGCTCACAGTCAGGCCCCCTGACTCCCGTGGCTGAAGGAGTGCACGGACCCAGCGAGCCGATGTTACTGGGTCTTTGCTTTAACCAAGAGGAAATTTCTCGAGGATGTGAGGTCACGCAGGTGGAGACATAAAACACCACTGAGAATCTGAGCCCAGGAACGAGGCCCTCCCTGGGGAAGGTCGGTGAGCAGATCCCAGGTTTTGGGAACCACACCGCTGGGCCACTGTTCCTGTTCCCAGACCCTGCAGGCTCCGTTTTAACTAAATCATGACCCAATTGAGGGAAAAGAAAGAATGGTTTTGTTGCTATGTTTATTCACGTTGCCTTAGTGCACCCCCCTCCGACAGTTCAGATCCACTGTACACCTGCCAGTGTCCGGGGGAGAAGCCCGGTTTGGAGAGTGTTTGAGTTGGCCTCTGCTGAGAGCTCCAGGGGCTGTTCCGTAGGTCCGTGTTTCCAGCCGGGGCGACCGTGCCTCCAGGGACATGGGGTGATGTCTGCAGACACTTTCGGTTGTTACAGTGGTGGGGGCGGTGGGGAGGAGGGTGCGCTGGCCAGGCCAGGCGTGGGGCTGAACATCCCACCGTGCACAGGGCAGCCCCACCACAGACAATGTCGGTAGGGCTGGGGTGGAGAGACCCTGCCACAGACCCACACAGACCCCCTGTGAAATACGGTTTAGAGGCCAAGAAGCTGATGATCTCAGTTTAAAACAAAACTCACGTGCTCTCTCAGATGGGCTGGGAGAGGGACTATTAAGCCAGGAGTGAAATGTGTATCCAGAGTGCTAACTCGGGGCGAGGCTGCCACTCTCCCCGAGTGCCTGGCCAGTCAGCCACTTCCTCTGGGCTGACACTGTCTCTTTATGGAAGCACTCTTGAGCTCACTGGGGGCTGAAAATAGAATAAAGATAATTAGGCAGGAGCTGCTTGCCCCTGATCCAAACCAAACCGGAGTAGCCAGAATAGGTCGAATGCTCTCAACCCGGCAAAATGAACTCCCACCACTCAACACCATGGTTAGCAGGAGGGGACATGGAAACTGGTGTTAGCAGAGCCCAGCGCCAGGCACAGGGCCGCAAGGAGACACAAGGCCCACAGGAGGGTCCAGCTCGCAGCTAGGTGGGGTTCTGCCACCCCCTTGCTGGCACTTCCCAGGCCAGGGCTCAGCATCAGGGTGTAAGATTGAGGGTTCCTTTCATGGATTCGGCAGCCTCGGTGTTCCTGGGACATCATCCTGCTCTGGAATCAACTACGGCAGAGGAGTTTGGTGTGTTGGTCTGGCAGGGATCTGTCTGTCTGCTTCCCACCAGCAGCTCTTCACCCTTCTTCTGAGAAAGCCCCTGTGGGCACCAGGGTGAAGGATCCTGAAGGGCCGAAACTCTTAGCCCCTCCCCTCGGCCACCGTGATTGGCTCAGAGAGGAGTCTATCACCCAAGCAGAGCCAGTGAGGGTCAGGCCCAGGAGTTCTACTCAACACTTTGGGATAGGAAGCTGGGAAGGTGTTAGGTGCAGGGGCAGATAAAGCCACTTTGCAGGGACCGTGAGGGGAAGGCGTGGAGCTGCGTGGGAAGGGGCACGGGATGAGGGCAGCGTGGAGGGCTGCTGAGATGCGTGGGGATGGAGGCTGGGTCCTCATGACAGTACTTGTGAAACCACCCCCTTGGGCAGAGTTACCCGCACCAAAGTGCATTTCCCTTGATTTCCTTGATTCTGGTTTCTAGAAGCCAGCCTGAGTGAAAACATTCCCTTTCATGAGATGATTTTCTTTAGAAGTTTTAACTGGGAGCCAAGCTTTCCAGAGAACCCTTCTCGGGAGCAGCTGTCCCTGCTTTGTGCATCTTCAGAGACCACCCTGGTGAGGGGGCCGGCTGGGCAGGGGCCGCAGGGGAGTATCTCTGAGTCAGTGGTGAAGTCCGGAGCCACACAGGCTGGGGAGGTGGAAACCCCAGCGTCCAACCAAGCTCCCCCTTTTGAGAAGGTTCTTGATGACCATGAAGGTTTGACTCTATATGTGTGCATGTAATAGATTTCTCCTTCTTAAAGAGATCCAATTATAGATTCCAGCATCTGAAATTTAATGCTTGAGGATTAATTGAATTAAATTATTTGTAAAAATTTTTTCAGGTTCTTTAGATGAAAGGAGTGTCATATTCATGAAATTCTGTTTGTAATTTCCAGCAGTTGATATGATTCTGCTGCATTCTTTGAGCAGCTTTATGGGGCATGGAAGGTTCTTTGTAAGAAAGGTGGACAGAGCAGGAAGGGGCCCCAGGGAGAGGGCTACTTACACCACCCTTGCTCTGAGCTTTTGCTGGGTGTTTATCCGGAGCCGGCTGGTGACCATGGTCTTTGTTTTTCCACTTTTGTTTTCTGGATTTGATTTTTGAAGCTTTTATCCCCTATTTTAGAAGCATATTGACTTAATCTATCACGTGATTTGTAAATCAAGACCCCAACAGGAGCTGTCTACTTTTCTTAGCTTTAGTAGCCTTGGTGACGTTGCGTGGAAGACCTGCCTCTTTCCAAAAGTCAGTTTTTAATATGGAACAAGACTGAGTTCTTCCTCCAGAGCCAAACAGGCTGGAAATAATAATAATAATAATAATAATGATAATAATAATAATAAACAGTATTATAATTCAATACCCATAATTATTAAAATGCCATCATAAAGCTCTGAGCTTTGCAAAGGATGGCAGAAATTGGAGAAATTAACCCTGAAATTAATCTCTATATTAGTCAGGGAAGTTAATGTGGGTAGCTTTAACAGATACATCCGCAAATTCTCTTAACTAGTAAAGGCCTATTTCTCATGAAGGTAAAGGCTGGTCACTGCACAAAGTGGACCCCCAAGTTCACAGTGGCAGAAAAGAGAAGGAGGCACAGTGGCTCTTAGATTCTGTCGGCCAGAACTGGCCCCATGGCCATGATCTGTCTTTGTGGGAGGTTGGTGGGTGGAGGAGGGCACGTCAATATTAAAGCCCCTTCACCACCCCAGATGGATTTCTGCTGTTGTGCTCCTTAGTCAGAAATTAAAGTCGAGATTCTGATTTAGACGGTGGGATTACGGAGACTTGAATGTGGCCCTAACCCAGAGTCCCGTCTCCAGCCCCAGGGTCCCACAGACCATGAGAACACAGCGTGTGAAGATGCACGTAGATGTTCGGAACACCAGCTTTGCTTTGGGAGGGAGCCAGGACTTACATCTCCACCATATTCCTCCTGCGCGTGGGCCTCCACCTCGAGCCTCCGTTGCTTCGTCTGTGAAGTGAGGAGAACAGTAATGCCTCTCTCACAGGTTTTCTGAGAAATCATCAGCATTTCCATCCTCCTCCCACCGCTATCATCAGCAAGGCCACCGGCAGCAGCAACGATGTCGACGCACCTGGCTTGTTAGGGTCCCGAACAGCCTCACCACGTTCCCGCGGAACGGTCTCTGAATGCTAACTGCCCCCGCCTGTGGCCCTGGTTTCAGAGAGAAGCCGGCTCTGCGTTTGCGCAGTGGTGCACAGGCTGTGAGGGCACTGGATGACGTGACTTCGTATTTGTGCAGCCGTCTGCGGGTTCTCGGGGGTCATTAGCGGCCGAGCACTGTCCCTGTGGAAGTTCCCGAACAAGCACGTGGAGAACTTGCATGAGTACAGATGCGGGCCTGACGTGGGAAGTCGGGCTGGCGTCTGA
Source organism: Halichoerus grypus (assembly GCF_964656455.1). Taxonomy (NCBI): domain Eukaryota; kingdom Metazoa; phylum Chordata; class Mammalia; order Carnivora; family Phocidae; genus Halichoerus; species Halichoerus grypus. The sequence goes on from NC_135721.1 coordinate 135,770,763, forward strand.
CGACTTGTATTTTTAGTGAGATTTTCAGTGGCTCTTAAACAAGCCGGGCATTATTGTGTAAGCGCAGTCTTGTATACCGACTGCATTCATTCAGGCGCACACCGAGTATTTACTGAGCATTTGCGGAGCTCCAGGCCATGTTAGGTCTCTTGCCACTGTATCTGATTCTCATGCTCTGCCATCGCCCCATTCTGTAGAGGAGGACGATGGAGCTTGGGGAAGGCGCACGAGTGACCTGTCCAAGGTCACAGCTGGGAAGAGGGTCCAGAGCCCACACTTCTAATACCCCTTTACAAAAAAGGGTCTTTTCCAGGAGCTGACAGAGGACAGCACACAGGTGGCCACAGCGGTGGGGCCGTGTCAGGGCTATGGGGTGGGGGGCACGTGCTTGTTCTTGGAGGCTCGGCGCTAGGGCCTGGGAAAGGTCTCCCTGGAGGTCAAGTCAATCATCTAGGAGGACAATGGGTATGTATGTGTTGGGGGGGGCGAGAGGGAGGGAGAGAACGTGGCAGAAGGCATGACACGTGCATTGGCCTGGCAGTACACAGTTCCTTGCTGGCTGCGACTGGCCGTGGCCCAACACACCTCAAGTGTGACGTCCTCTCCGCTGGTTTCATCGCAGCTTACCAAAGGCACACAGAAGAGTTTCTTTACCTCCTCCTTTCTTCTGCAAACTTTAATAGAATTTCCTCTGAGCCATACCAGAAAAAGAGCGAGTGGTCTGTCAAGATCATGACGTAACATATGGTATTGTTAGGATGCAGCTGCAGTGAACGCATAGGCCGAGAAAGTGAATCCGTGTACACGACCCTGCAGAGTACAAGAGGATGTGTGAACATGGTGAAGGCCACAAGCCCAGGGGAGCTGAGGATCCAGAACCCCGGGGCCAGAGCGTGTGTCTGCCTGTTCCGGCCTAGAAGCTCTGCTCTTCACGTCCCTCTGCGTGTGAACGGCTCCGTTTGTCTGTAAAGCTGCCCATTCCAAGTGGGGTCAACAGTGTCCCTCTGCTGCCGTGAGCCGGACAAGGTCACATGCTGCAAATATTAGCCACTGCAGGGCCACATGCTGTCCTGGGACTGCTCGGGAAGAGCTGTGCCCTCTGGGGGAAGGGTCACGAGGGAAGCCATGCAAGTTCTAAATTAGCCATGGGAACTGGCCCAGCCCAGAGCAGGGACCCATGATTCAAGAATGTTCTCTGGCCCTGGCCTTGAAGTCCCTGCTCACAGCCTCAGAGCTGCAGCCACCACAGAGGGTGGTTAAAAATACCCTGGTGGTGGGCCTACAAGATTACATTTAGAAAATTGCTTTCCAGAGGCAGCCTCGGGCAAGAGCCGACCGTAACTTGGGCACCAGGTGGGCCATCTGGCTGCAAAGGTCAGCTAGCCCCTGGGACACTTGCAGATCTGAGCTTCTGCCAGGTCTTTCTTAGTGCTTGGGCTCAAATGAAACACCACTTGCAGCTCCTTTGCTTAGGAGATTTTCAGAGCCATGCAGCCAAAGACCTCCCTGTTTTTACTATCTTAACAGCAAGTCTGTGCTGGGGGGCTGGGAATGCAGAGGCGGGGCTTTAACCCGAGGCGCCTCCGAAATGCTCCTGCAGCAGCTCTGGGCCGGCTCCCCTTCCAATCACTGCAAGCCACAAGTAGAACTCAAGCCTGGGATGTGGCCTCAGGCTCTCCTGTCTGGGCTTCCAAGGAGGGACAGACGTGGGCAGGAACTGAATCACTTCTTTTGGGGAGGGGGCTGTGGGCAGATTCTGCTCCACCTCCTTCTCATCAGTCTTGCGGTGGGGGCTGATGAATGCCATGGCCAGGAGCAAGGAAGGCACCGGACTCTGGGAAACCACACAGACACGCACAACTGTCCCATGACTAATCCACCCACAAGTCCTATCTCTTCGAGTGACAGTAAGTTGCGAGGGGCAGAACTGGGTCAAGCGCCCCTTGAATAGGATTCTTCACCGCAGCTACTCTGAGTACTTGGCCCGTGCTGGGCGCCGGGTGCGGTCTTGTTTCATCCTTACGAAAGGACTTACTAAAGCAAGTGCCCCCCGCAGGGCCACACTGAAGCTTGGGGCCACAGCAGGCTGCCTAGGCTAACCCGGCTGGCTGGTCAGGGGACAGTGGGCATTTGGCCCCGGACTCCTCAGACACTCCACTCACCTGCCTGGGCTCGTCCTCCCAGGGCTGAGCATGCAGGTAGCCCTTGCCCAGTGGACTGAGTATTCCTGGCACCAGCTCTCCAGGCCATGATCCTGGGAGCAGTTATTTTTGAGGTAGGATTTGGCCAGGATCCTGTGGCTGAAATAGAAGCCGTACTTTTGATCCCCCTGGGGTGCTATCCAGGGCTCCTGGTGACCTTTGTCCTAGAACAGAAACCGCATTCACCCATCAGAGCAGCAGTTCTCAAAGTGGGGTGCCCTGGACCAGCAACATCAGCCTTGCCTGGGAGCTCACTGGAATGCACATTCTCGGGCTCAGCCCCAGAGCTGCAGAATCAGAAACCGTGGGTGGAGACGAGCACGCTGTCTCAGGAAGCCCTCCTGAGGGTTTGGATGCTCGGGAAAGCTGAGAACTATGGCCCAGGGAGATGACAGGTCCCCCTCATGTCCTGTTCCACCACCCCTGAGAACAGCTGCACCAACAGTCAGGGTGGAGGTGGGCCAGCGAGGGTCTCCTGGTGGTGAGGCATTCCTCACAGGGAGGGGCTGGAGCTTGGGTCAGGTGCCCAGTGTGTGCAGCTAAGCCACGTGCCAGGAGGCAACCCTTGAGAAAGCTACTCAAATAGCTCCATTCTAGACAACCAGGGGGTCCCTCCCTTCCCTGGAGCAGGCTGTCTTTTTCCGACCCCAACAGTGCTGAAAGATGGGTCTCTTGAAGCTCTCAACACCTGCCTGGCTGCCCTGCTTGTAGAGGAACAAGGCAGGTAGCGAGATTTGAGAACTGTAGACAGCTTCCTTCTACCCCTTGACAGTTCTCTCTGGCAAGATCCTAGTGCCTGAAATCCTGCCGTTATTCCTGTTACAGTGTGGCATCTTTGTGGGAGTCATCAACACTTTAGTATGAAATAGATTTTTCAACAGTATTTCTTTTTTTAAAAATTTTTTTATTGTTATGTTAATCACCATACATTACATCATTAGTTTTAGATGTAGTGTTCCATGATTCATTGTTTGTGCATAACACCCAGTGCTCCATGTAGAACGTGCCCTCCCCAATACCCATCACCAGGCTAACCCATCCTCCCACCTCCTCCCCTCTAGAACCCTCAGTTTGTTTTTCAGAGTCCATCGTCTCTCAGGGTTCGTCTCCCCCTCCAATTTCCCCCCTTCATTCTTCCCCTCCTGCTATCTTCTTTTTTTTTTTTTTTTTAGCATATATTGCATTATTTGTTTCAGAGGTACAGATCTGTGATTCAACAGTCTTGCACAATTCACAGCGCTCACCATAGCACATACCCTCCCCAATGTCTATCACCCAGCCACCCCATCCCTCCCACCCCCCCACTCCAGCAACCCTCAGTTTGTTTCCTAAGATTAAGAATTCCTCATATCAGTGAGGTCATATGATACATGTCTTTCTCTGATTGACTTATTTCGCTCAGCATAATTCCCTCCAGTTCCATCCATGTCATTGCAAATGGCAAGATCTCATTCCTTTTGATGGCTGCATAATATTCCATTGTATATATATATATATATACCACATCTTCTTTATCCATTCATCTGTCGATGGACATCTTGGCTCTTTCCAGTTTGGCTATTGTGGACATTGCTGTTATAAACATTGGGGTGCACATACCCCTTTGGATCCCTACATTTGTATCTTTGGGGTAAATACCCAGTAGTGCAATTGCTGGATCATATGGTAGCTCTATTTTCAACTTTTTGAGGAACCTCCATACTGTTTTCCAGAGTGGTTGCACCAGCTTGCGTTCCCACCAGCAGTGTAGGAGGGTTCCCCTTTCTCTGCATCCCCGCCAACATCTGTCGTTTCCTGACTTGTTAATTTTAGCCATTTTGACTGGTATGAGGTGGCATCTCATTGAGGTTTTGATTTGGATTTCCCTGATGCCGAGTGATGTTGAGCACTTTTTCATGTGTCTGTTGGCCATTTGGATGCCTTCTTTGGAAAAATGTCTGTTCATGTCTTCTGCTGATTTCTTGATTGGACTCTTTGTTCTTTGGGTGTTGAGTTTGATAAGTTCTTTATAGATTTTGGATACTAGCCCTTTATTTGATATATCATTTGCACATATCTTCTCCCATTCTGTCGGTTGACTTTTGGTTTTGTTGACTATTTCCTTTGCTGGGCAAAAGCTTTTTATCTTGATGAAGTCCCAATAGTTCACTTTTGCCCTTGCTTCCCTTGCCTTTGGCGATGTTTCTAGGAAGAAGTTGCTGCGGCTGAGGTCGAAGAGGTTGCTGCCTGTGTACTCCTTTAGGATTTTGATGGACTCCTGTCTCATATTTAGGTCTTTTAACCATTTTGAGTCTATTTTTGTGTGTGGTGTAAGGAAATGGTCCAGTTTCATTCTTCTGCATGTGGCTGTCCAATTTTCCCAACACCATTTGTTGAAGAGACTGTCTCTTTTCCACTGGACATTCTTTCCTGCTTTGTCGAAGATTAGTTGACCATAGAGTTGAGGGTCCATTTCTGGGTTCTCTATTCTGTTCCACTGATCTATGCGTCTGTTTTGGGGCCAGTACCATACTGTCTTGATGATGACAGCTTTGTAATAGAGCTGGAAGTCCGGAATTGTGATGCCGCCAGCTTTGCTTTTCTTTTTCAACATTCCTCTGGCTATTCGGGGTCTTTTCTGGTTCCATACAAATTTTCAGATTATTTGTTCCATTTCTTTGAAAAAAGTGGATGGTATTTTGATGGGGATTGCATTGAATGTGTAGATTGCTCTAGGTAGCATAGACATTTTCACAATATTTGTTCTTCCAATCCATGAGCATGGAACGTTTTTCCATTTCTTTGTGTCTTCCTCAATTTCTTTCATGAGTATTTTATAGTTTTCTGAGTACAGATCCTTTGCGTCTTTGGTTAGATTTATTCCTAGGTATCTTATGGTTTTGGGTGCAATTGTAAATGGGATCAACTCCTGAATTTCTCTTTCTTCTGTCTTGTTGTTGGTGGATAGGAATGCCACTGATTTCTGTGCATTGATTTTATATCCTGCCACTTTACTGAATTCCTGCATGAGTTCTAGCAGTTTTGGGGTGGAGTCTTTTGGGTTTTCCACATAAAGTATCATATCATCTGCATACAGTGAGAGTTTGACTTCTTCTTTGCCGATTTGGATGCCTTTGATTTCTTTTTGTTGTCTGATTGCTGTGGCTAGGACTTCTAATACTATGTTGAATAGCAGTGGCGATAGTGGACATCCGTGCCGCGTTCCTGACCTTAGGGGGAAAGCTCTCAGTTTTTCCCCATTGAGAATGATATTTGCTCTAGGTTTTTCGTAGATGGCTTTTATGATATTGAGGTATGTACCCTCTATCCCTATACTCTGAAGAGTTTTGATCAAGAAAGGATGCTGTACTTTGTCAAATGCTTTTTCTGCATCTATTGAGAGGATCATATGATTCTTGTTCTTTCTTTTGTTAATGTATTGCATCATGTTGATTGATTTGCTAATGTTGAACCAACCTTGCAGCCCAGGGATAAATCCCATTTGGTCGTGGTGAATAATCCTTTTGATGTACTGTTGGATTCTATTGGCTAGTATTTTGGTGAGAATTTTTGCATCCATGTTCATCAAGGATATTAGTCTGTAATTCTCCTTTTTGATGGGGTCTTTGTCTGGTTTGGGGATCAAGTTAATGGTGGCCTCATAAAACGAGTTTAGAAGTTTTCCTTCCATTTCTATTTTTTGGAACAGTTTCAGAAGAATAGGTATTAATTCTTCTTTAAATGTTTGGTAGAATGCCCCTGGGAAGCCATCTGGCCCTGGGCTTTTGTTTGTTGGGTGATTTTTGATGACTGCTTCAATTTCCTTAGTGGTTATAGGCCTGTTCAGGTTTTCTATTTCTTCCTGGTTCAGTTTTAGTAGTTGATACATCTCTAGGAATGCATCCATTTCTTCCAGGTTATCTAATTTGCTGGCATATGGCTGCTCATAATATGTTCTTATAATTATTTGTATTTCTTTGGTGTTGGTTGTGATCTCTCCTCTTTCATTCATGATTTTGTTGATTTGGGTCATTTCTCTTTTCTTTTTGATAAGTCTGGCCAGGGGTTTATCAATCTTGTTAATTCTTTCAAAGAACCAGCTCCTAGTTTCGTTGATCTGTTCTACTGTTCTTTTGGTTTCTATTTCATTGATTTCTGCTCTGATCTTTATTATTTCTCTTCTCCTGCTGGGTTTAGGCTTTATTTGCTGTTTTTTCTCTAGCTCCTTTAGGTGTAGGGTTAGGTTGTGTATTTGAGACCTTTCTTGTTTCTTGAGAAAGGCTTGTATTGCTATATACTTTCCTCTTAGGACTGCCCTTGCTGCATCCCAAAGATTTTGAACAGTTGTGTTTTCATTTTCATTGGTTTCCATGAATTTTTTAATTCTTCTTTAATTTCCTGGTTGACCCATTCATTCTTTAGTAGGATGCTCTTTAGCCTCCATGTATTTGAGTTCTTTCCAACTTTCCTCTTATGATTGAGTTCTAGTTTCAAAGCATTGTGGTCTGAAAATAGGCAGGGAATGATCCCAATCTTTTGGTACTGGTTGAGACCTGATTTGTGACCTAGGATGTGATCTATTCTGGATAATGTTCCATGGGCACTAGAGAAGAATGTGTATTCCTTTGCTTTGGGATGGAATGTTCTGAATATGTCTGTGAAGTCCCTTTGGTCCAGTGTGTCATTTAAAGTCTTTATTTCCTTGTTGATCTTTTGCTTAGATGATCTGTCCATTTCAGTGAGGGGGGTGTTAAAGTCCCCCACTATTATTGTATTGTTGTCGATGTGTTTCTTTGCTTTTGTTATTAATTGCCTTATATAATTGGCTGGTCCCATGTTAGGGGCATAGATATTTACAATTGTTAGATCTTCTTGTTGGATAGACCCTTCAAGTAGGATATAGTGTCCTTCCTCATCTCTTATTACAGTCTTTGGTTTAAAATCTAATTTGTCTGATATAAGGATTGCCACCCCAGCTTTCTTTTGGTGTCCATTAGCATGGTAAATGGTTTTCCACCTCCTCACTTTCAATCTGGGGGTGTCTTTGGGTCTAAAATGAGTCTCTTGCAGACAGCATATCGATGGATCTTATTTTTTAATCCAATTTGATAGCCTGTGTCTTTTGATTGGGGCATTTAGACCACTTACATTCAGGGTAACTATTGAAAGATATGAATTTAGTGCCACTGTATTGCCTGTAAGGTGACTGTTACTTTATATTGTCTGTGTTCCTTTCTGGTCTATGTTGCTTTTAGGCTCTCTCTTTGCTTAGAGGACCCCTTTCAATATTTCTTGTAGGGCTGGTTTCGTGTTTGCAAATTCCTTTAGTTATTGTATGTCCTGGAAGCTTTTTATCTCTCCTTCTATTTTCAGTGACAGCCTGGCTGGATATAGTATTCTTGGCTGCATATTTTTCTCGTTTAGTGCTCTGAATATATCATGCCAGTCCTTTCTGGCCTGCCAGGTCTCTGTGGATAGGTCTGTTGCCAATCTAATGTTTCTACCATTGTAGGTTACATATCTCTTCTCCCGAGCTGCTTTCAGGATTTTCTCTTTGTCTCTGAGACTCGTAAGTATCACTGTTAGATGTCGAGGTGTTGACCAATTTTTATTGATTTTGAGAGGGGTTCTCTGTGCCTCCTGGATTTTGATGCCTGTTTCCTTCCCCAAATTAGGGAAGTTCTCTGCTATAATTTGCTCCAATAGACCTTCTGCCCCTCTCTCTCTTTCTTCTTCTTCTGGGATCCCAATTATTGTAATATTGTTTCGTCTTATAGTATCGCTTATCTCTCGAATTCTGCCCTTGTGATCTAGTAGTTGTTTATCTCTCTTTTTCTCAGCTTCTTTATTTTCCATCATTTGGTCTTCTATATCACTGATTCTCTCTTCTGCCTCATTTATCCTAGCAGTTAGTGCCCCCATTTTTTATTGCACCTCATTAATAGCCTTTTTGATTTCGACTTGGTTAGATTTTATTTCTTTTATTTCTCCAGAAAGGGTTTCTCTAATAACTTCCATGCTTTTTTCAAGCCCAACTAGTATCTTTAAAATCATGACTCTGAACTCTAGGTATGACATCGTACTAATGGGTAGGTCCCTGGCAGTCGGTACTACCTCTTGTTCTTTTTGTTGAGGTGATTTTTTCCGTCTTGTCACTTTGTCCAGAGGAGAATAGATGAATGAGAGGACAAAATGCTAACAGGGTAACAACGTCCCCAGAAAATATACTCTAAACAAATCAGAAAAGACCTGAAAACGGGGGAAAAGAAAGGGAAAGAAAGGAAAAAGAAAAAGAAAAAAAAAGAAAAAGAAAAAGATAAAAACAAACAAAAACAGATCAAAACAAAAAGCAGAATATGATCAAATATGATCAGTGGTGCATAGATCAGTGCCACACACTAGATTTTGGGTGTATTTTGGTCTGTTAGAAGAAAGTGCCTCCCAAAATTTTAAAGAAAGAAAAACTTATATATGTACAAAAATAAGGGTTGATACGATGAAGGGATGGAATATGACTGTAAAGATGAAAATTATAAAAAATTGTATAAAAGGAATTGATAAGATAAGTTGTTTGAAAAAAGAAAGAAGAGGATTTAAAAAAAAAAAGAAAAAAAAAGGGAGAGAATGTGATCAGGCAGGAGACTAGAACAAAGCCATACACTAGAGATTTAGGGTATATTTTGATCTGTTAGAAGAAACTGTATCTCAAAATTTTAAAGAGAGAACAACTTATATATATATGCCAAAAATAAGGGTAATTACTATGAAGGGATAGAATATGACTCTAAAGATGAAAAATAAAAATGTTTTTTTAAAAAGGGATTGATAAGATGTTGGTTGAAAAAGGGAAAAAGAAAAATTTAAAAAAAAAGTTCAAAAAAATATTAACTTTGAAAGACTAAAGAATCATGGTAAAAAAGCCATGAATTCTATGTGCAGTATTCCCCTAGCGCTGGAGTTCTGCCGTTCTCACTGATCGGTAAACTTGGTCTTGGCTGGCTGTTCTCGCTGATCTTCTGGGGGAGGGGCCTGTTGCCGTGGTTCCCAAATGTCTTTGCCGGAGGCGGAATTGCCCCGCCCTTGCCGGTCCGGGCTGAGTAATCTGCTCGGGTTTGCTCTCGGGAGCTTTTGTTCCCTGCAAGCTTTCCGTACAGCTTTGGAGGCGGAGAGTGAAAATGGCGGCCTCCCGTCTCCGCTCCGGAGGAGCCGAGAACTCGGGGTCCCGCTCCTCAGTGCGCCCCCAGAGAAAAGCAGTCAGTCACTCCCGTCTCCCCGGTCTCCGGCCGCACTCCGTGCTCACCCGGCCTGTGACCGCGCCTTTCTATCTGGCACCCGACCCCGGGTGGAGTCTCCAAACCCAGCAGATCCCCGCGGTGCGCTCCCGCGCTGCTCCTCCCCGGGGAAGAAGGTGAGTCTCCCCGGATCTGCCGCTTGTTGGGTCCCTGCTGGAGGAGCAGTGGCCCGACTGTGCCGCGGATCACGGTCTATGGCAACCCCGAGCTGAGAGCCCGCGCCTGGGCTCCGTCTCTGCAGCCGGCTTCCCCGCTCCGATACCTGGGAGCTCTGCCGCACTCAGGCACCCCCGGTCTTTCTGTGACCCCGAGGGTCCTGAGACCACACTGTCCCCCGAGGGTACCACCCCCCACTTAGCCACCGGAGTGACGTCCCTCAGCGGAGCAGACTCTAAAAGTTCCGATTCTGTGCTCCGCGGCTCTATCACTTGCCAGAAGCGGCCGACGGAGGCCCCTCCCCCGCCGTCTATCCTCCCGAATATCGCCTCGGATTCACTTCTCCGCACGTCCTACCTTCCAGAAAGTGGTCGCTTTTCTGTTCAGAGAGTTGTTGCTATTCTTTTCTTCGATCTCCTGTTGAGTTCGTAGGTGTTCAGAATGGTTTGATCCCTATCCAGCTGAATTCCTGGGACCAGACGAAATCCAGGTCTCCTACTCCTCCGCCACCTTGCTCCCCCTCAATTTTTCAACAGTATTTCCAAGTCATGGCTGCTGAAAGTAAAGTTTGATGGGGTTAGAAGTTGTATGGAAGGCTGATTGGGGCCCTAAGCACCAGGAGGGAAGGAAATGCCAATGACTAAAATGAGGTGTAATAAGGGCATGGTCAAACTTGAACAGTCTGAAAGAACAATCTGTAAAGAGGCTGTTTCTTTCCCTCCAAGATTCCAGTCCCTTGGTCCTCCTTCCCAGAAGTGATTATGATTCACTGTATCTTCTGAATAGGTATGTATATCAATTCTTTAATTTTAATAGGTATGAAAACTGTCCAAAACCTTTATTTATTCACCTAACTGTCCACCTCAAGGATTGCACCTTATCAACACATGCATTGTTATCTAGCTTTTTAGAGGTAGGTTTCATACTGCTCTTTTGTATGATTATATTGTAATTTACATAAGCACTTCCCTGCTGAGATTATTCAGGTGATTTCCAGCCTTCTGCTACAACAAACAATACTGCCAAGAGTATTCTTACTCACATTTCTTTATACACATGTACAAATATATTGTTCAGGTAAAATGCTCAAAGTGAAATTCCTAGATTAACGGGATGTACACTTTAAATTTTAATTACCTGTTGGCAAATTGTCCTCCAACACTCCCATCAATAGTGTTAACCATTAATTTTTAATCTTTATTAGTCTAAGTAAAATTTTAAAAAAATTGTTTATAATTGTACTTTTAATTTCCATGTCTTTCATTATAACTGAAATGAGTTGAGCATATGAAAATATTTATGAGCCATGGATTTTCCTATGAACTTCCTGGTTTTTTTCTTTGCCCATTTTTCTAATGAGTTGGTGTCCTTTTTATTTATTTGTAAGAGCTCTTTATATATGAGGTTATTAACTCTGTCACTCATGTGTTACAAATATTTTCCCAATGTGTCATGTGTTGGTATTTTTTTCCATGTGGAAATTTAAAGTATCTGGAAAGAAGTTGCTGTGGCCGATGTCAAAGAGGTTACTGCCTATGTTCTCCTCTAGGATTTTGATGGATTCCTGTCTCACATATTGAGGTCTTTCATCCATTTTGAGTTTATCTTTGTTTATGGTGTAAGAGAATGGTCCAGTTTCATTCTTTTGCATGTGGCTGTCCAATTTTCCCAGCACCATTTATTAAAGAGACTGTCTTTTTTCCATTGGATATTTTTTCCCGATTTGTCAAAGATTAGTTGACCATAGAGTTGAGGGTCCATTTCTGGAGACTCTATTCTGTTCCATTGATCTACGTGTCTGTTTTTGTGCCAATACTATGCTGTCTTGGTGATCACAGCTTTGTAATATAGCTTGAAGTCAGGCAACATGATGCCCCCAGCTTTGTTTTTCTTTTTCAACATTCCCCTGGCAATTTGGGATCTTTTCTAGTTCCATACAAATTTTAGGATTGTTTGCTCCAGCTCTTCAAAAAATGCCAATGGTATTTTAATAAGGATGACATTGAAAGTATAGATTCTCTGGGCAGCACAGACATTTTAACAATGTTTATTCTTCCAATCCATGAGCATGGAATGTTTTTCCATCTTTTTGTGCCTTCCTCAATTTCTTTCATAAGTGTTCTGTAGTTTCTAGAGTATAGACCCTTTACCTCTTTGGTTAGGTTTATTCCTAGGTATCTTATGGTCTTTGGTGCAGTTAGAATGGCTAAAATTAACAAGGCAGGAAACAACAAGTGTTGGCAAGGATGCAGAGAATGAGGAACCCTCCTACACTGTTGGTGGAAATGCAAGCTGGTACAGCCACTCTGGAAAACAGTATGGAAGTTCCTCAAGACGTTAAAAATAGAACTACCCTACAACCCAGCAGTTGCACTACTGGGTATTTACTCCAAAGATACAGATGTAGTGAAAAGAAGGGCCATATGCACCCCAATTTTCATAGCAGCAATGTCTACAATAGCCAAACTGTGGAAGGAGCTGAGAGCCCTTCAACAGATGAATGGATAAAGATGATGTGGTTCATATATACAATGGAATATTACTCGGCCATCATAAAGGATGAATACCCACCATTTGCATCGACATGGATAGAAGTGGAGGGCATTATGCTAAGTGAAATAAGTCAAGCAGAGAAAGTCAGTTATCATATAGTTTCGCTCATATGTGGAATATAAGGAATAGCACGGAGGACATTAGGGGAAGGAAAGGAAAACTGAAGGGGGGGAAGTCAGTGGGGAAGATGAACCATAAGAGACTATGGACTCCAGGAAAAAATCTGAGGGTTTCAGAGGGGCCTGGGGGCAGGGGGATGGGTACATGTGGTGATGAGCCCTGGGTGTTATACACAACTAATGAATCATTGAACACTACACCAAAAACTAATGATGTACTGTATGGTGGCTAACTTAATATAATTAATTAATTAATTAATTAATTAATAATAAATAAATAAATAAATAATTTAAAGCATCATGTAGCCAAATAGATCAGTCTTTCCTTTATGGCTTTAGGAGGACATTGATTTCTGAGTGGGGTCTAAAAGGGGATGAGAACAGCTTCCTGCTCTTGGCCAAACTGAACTTGGCCTCACAAGACGTCCTCCCCGACTGGCCACAAATTTCACATGCGTATGACTGATGTTTCGTGCTACCGACTGAATGTGTTTCCCCCAGATTCAGATGTGAAATCTTAATTCCCGATAGCAGCTGTGAGCAGGGCCCTTGAGAGGCACTAGGTCACAAGGGTGGAGACCTCATGGATGGGATTGGGGCCGTTATAAAAGAGGCTCCTTCCCCATGTGGAAGACATGGTGGACAAAGAGAGGCTGGCCCTTACTAGACACTGAATCTGCTGGTGCTTTGACGGTGGACTCCCAGGCTTCAGAGCTGTGGGAGTTAAACCTCTGTTGTTTATAAGCCCCCCAGTCTGTGGCGTTTCATTAGAGCAGCTGGAGGGACTGAGATAGCCCATCGCTGATCCTTGGTCACCGTCACTCTGTTTCCTCCTTCTCTCTCCAGACATTAAGCTGCCACATTGTGATGAATGTAGCATCACAGAGCCTGTCCCTTCTGCCATGTTCCTCCCTGAAATGTCTCCCTGCTTCCAGTATCTCTGGTCCATCGGGTACTAACATCCCCATCATGCTCTCTCTGGATCAAAAACCTTCAGTGGCCCCCCAGTGCCTATGGATTTCCATTCAGTGGTTTTCAAATCCTGACCCTGATCTCCCTCTCTAGGAAACTCCAGCAACTCCCAGTTAGAGGTCATTACACCAAACACCTCCTTGGTGCCCCTCTAGGCCTTTGTTCATGCTGTTCCATCCTCCTGGAGTCCTGTCACCCATCCTACCTGTGGAACTATCCGGCCTCCATAGCCATCTCTATGGAAGCCTTCTCTTCCTCCCCTGGTCACCTGTGGGCTCTGATCCTCTGGGCCCTCAGTACTTACCCTCTCCTCCAGGCAGAAGCTTGGCTATATCTCCCTGATAGCCAGTGGTACTCTGTTATCTCTGGGGTTCCTATTTGTTGCCCTGGCAATGACGAGCATCCTCTATGCGGGGCTCTATCTGGCTCCCTGGCCACAGCAGAACATTCTTGCACTCAGGGGCCAAGGTCTGAGGGCCAAAGACAGCGAATGACATGCACAGATGCACAGCCACTTGTGTGTAGGAGTGCTCTGTGTGGGTTGAGGGGTGACACTGAGCAGGGACTGAGAGGCCTGTGGGAGCCAGCTGGGGCAGGGTGCCCCCTGGGCAGAGGAGCAGCAGTGAGGCTTGGCTGAAAGGGGTACACTGGCTCAAGGAACAGACTGGAAGGGAGGCTGGAGGCCACTGGCCAGGGTAGAGGGGTTGGAGAGGTTGATGGGGGCTGATTTCTCTGGGCATGGAAAACTACTTGAAGATTTTAGGTAGAGAAACGACAGTATGGTTTAGGTTTCATAGGCCCAGAGTTTCAGACTTGACCTATAGGGCCCAAGTGATCCCTCCCTAGCTGCTTCTTCAGAACTTATTTGAAGGTCACTGTCCAGCTTCTCATAATTCCCAGCATAGGAAGGGCTGTCCCCACTCCTTGACTTTGTCTGTACTGTGTCTACTGAGTACCATACCTTTTTCTTCTGTCCTTTCCTGGGTTATTCACTCACTCACTTGTCCGTCTGTCCATCTATCCATCTATCCACCCACCCACTCACCTATCCCTCCACCCACACACTCATCCATGTACCCATCTACCCGTCCATCCATCCATCCACCTACCCGCCTGTCCATCCATCCATCCACCCAGCCATTTACCCACCTACCTGTCCATCCCTCCATCCACCTACCCATGTACCCACCCATCTGTTCACCCACCCACGCATCCACCCACCTACTCCACCCACTTGTCTGTCCATCCATCCATCCATCCATCCACCCAGCCATTTACCCACCTGTCTGTCCATCTGTCCATCCACCCACGCACTCATGCACCCATCCACTTGTTTATCCACACATCTATCCATTCACCCATCCATCCACCCACTCACCTACCCATCTACCCACCTGTCTGTCCATCCATCCATCCACCCAGTCATCTACCCACCTATCCACCAAAGCCATCCATCCCTCCATCCACTCACCTTTTGCTCTGTGCCAGGCCCTATGCTAGGTCTTGGGGGGACCCTTTTCCCCAGCTCCTCACTTTCCCATAAGGGAGACCACTACTAATTTGGCACAGCTAACCACACCTTGCCTGCACTGTCCATGGAAGGAATGATCTGTGGCTGCAGTCCACCTGTATTTCCTATTTTCCGAATGCCTAGGGCCCTGGGCATTCTCTGTTCTCTCCTCTCCACTCAGGAGGCAGCAGGCCAGGGCAAGCAGAGCCTGATTTTGCCTAGGGTGGCTGCCCAGGGTCTAGTCTGCAGGCCGTATAGCACACAGGGCGGGCTGGCGAGCCCACTGGGTGGCAGCCTCCCTCCTCATGGACATAAAGCTGACACCTTGCTCCCCACCTGCCCACCTCCCTCTGCCTCTCTCTGGTGGCTCTTAGTAACCCACTAAAACCCCAACACCGGATACCTGGGATGTCAAAGGGAGCAGAAACAATGATCTCTGTTCTAGTGGAGCAGAACAACTTGAGGGAAAGACAAGAATTAATCAGACAATCACACACACACACACACACACACACACACACACACACACACACGGCTGTGGTCCTTGCTATAGAAGGGAGGCTGTGATGACAGGGGGTTTGACCTCATCTGGGGGGTGGGGCAGCCCCAGTAGGTGCTGCTGAGTTGTGCAGTGACCAGGAGGGAGGCAGCGCCAGAGGCTGAGGGAGCAGCATGGCAGGAGGCAGGCGGGTCCGTGAGGCTGGGGAATGGGCTGAGGAGTCCACAGCAATCCTGCTTCCCCTGACCTTGCCTTTCAGAGGATTTGAGGATGAACCAGACTCCCTGTGAGGGAAAAGGGGGAGGATGTCCCCCAGTGTAGCAGGTGACAAAATGAATAGTCTTTTCCTTTGGAGCAAACATAATTTGCTTTCAAGCAAATGTACCAAGGAAATGGCAGCCGGGCCCCCCAGGAATGGTCAGTGGTGTTGCCCAGGCTGGGCTGGTGTTTTGGGATAGGTCCTGAGTGAAGGGTGACTGAGCTACAGTGTCTGAAATCATGCTTCCTTCCACCCAGAAAGTGAATCTGCATGGGGAGCCTCCGCCACAGGGCAAGGCCATCTATGAGGGAGCTCTCCAGGCACAGGTGAGCCAGAATATTTGGGGACTCTACTGCACCTTGGGTTCTGTCTTCTCAACATCTCCAGTGCACAGAGAGAGCGGAGATCACGGCTAAATGTTAGCCTCTGCTCTGGATTTTGTTTGCACTGTGAAGACAGTCGAAATAATGCGCATTTCAGCTTTGGATGAAATACCCAGCAACTCAGGATCTGTTCGTTTGCAAAGTTTACTTGTCCAACGAATCACTCCTTTGTAGTGATGCCATTAACTAATAATTCAAGGCTGGTAACCTTCAATCAACCGTGATTAAAGAACTTCTGCTGAACGGCAGAGGGGATAACACGTTTCCCTGAATGCCAGCAGCAAAATCTGCTTACACTATCCATCTTTACTTTGATAAACTGCCCTTAACTAATAATTCTGGATGGAAGGATTTTAAATCAAGCATGGGGGTTGGCAGGATCAGGGCAAACTCTCAATAACTGTAAAGACCATTTTATTGCCAACTGTCTTCAGATGGGCGATATTCATTTAGGTTCTAAAGAGCGGGTGATATTCCAAAGCTTACCAGGGCATCTTACCTGTACTCACGGAATGTGGGCAGTTCACACCTGCTGCAGACTTCTCATGCTGTGTTCCCGGCTGAAATCCCAGATCCTGGCCACACTGGGCTTTTCCTGGCTGTGCCCTTCTCAAACTGCAGTTTCTGGTGGGGATGGTCTTGGCCAATGTCCTGGGCCAACTTCTCCTCTGACCCACAGTTCCTCATGCCAGCCCTTTGCATGGCACTGGGGACATAAACGTCTTTCTGGATTGTCCACTCTCCCCTCTCTGCTGTAGGCAAGCCCTCTGGGGACATGTGCTGTGTCTTATCCTCTTGCACGGCCTCCATACATAACGTGGCACCTGGCATGAAGTAGGTGCTTCATCAGCGTGGGCTGAAGTAACAGATGAGTGAACAAAGCCCCTTGCTGGTTCACACTAACAAAGGAAGGCAGAGAGATAGACAGTAGTGACAGAGGGAACCTAAGCTCCCGTGCACCAGAATGTCATGGGTAGTGTGTTAAAATGCAGATGCTGGGGTCTAAGCGGAAGCCCTGGGTCTCCGCATTTAACACGCCTGCTGGAACTTGAGAACCTCCGCCCTTCCCCTTCCTTCTTTGCCTCAGGAAGCCATGTCTGTGGCTTTTGAGCAACAGGCTCTTTTCTAACAAGATTGTGTTGAGTATACGGGTGACGTGGGTCGTGGTCCTTGCACACTCACAAGTAAACAGTGGGAGGGATAACGGGGAGCCCTAGAAGGTCTGGATGGCCAACGGAGACCAACTTAAGATGATGTGTTGTGAAAACTGCACATTTGTTCATCTGTTCAGCATGTGTATCGGGCGGCGTCAGGTGCTGGGGGGAAGGGGTGAGTGGGAACGGCCAGATCACAGTCTGGGGGGCTCCGGGTCTGCTGGGAAGGTGAAGAAGGTGAAGCCCTTGATCCACTGTACATGGGTGGTGGGGAGTGGAGTTCACATTGCCAAGGTCTCTACCTGAACTTGCTTCCTGCCCAGGGCAGGCAAGCATCAACTCTGCAGGGCTGGGCCACCTGTGACCACAGCAAGGCCTTGCCGGCCAAAGCGGGTGAGCAGTCTGGGGGTGGTCACACCTCCCATGCGACCAGCTGCAGCCTTTCTCACTGTGGCTTTGTACGTGGTTGGCATGGAATTCATGGCATTTTAGTGGAACTTGCTGAGATCTTTCAGACTTAGGGGTCTCTCACAGTGGGTGCAACTTTGGGCAAACTCCTGCCCATTAGAATTAAGAGATGTGGAGGTCTCACGCGGAGCTCGTGAGCACTCTGACACTTGGCTCCTCACAGTGTGTCCCTGGGCCAGCCGCACTGGCATCACCCACGAGCCTGTTAGAAGTGCAGAGTCTCTTAACTTTTCAGGAGAAACTAGAATTTTGGTATTTTAGGTCAAATTCCCTTTTTTGCGTGTTAGGAACAAATCCAGTATTTGAAAGCTGTTAACCAAACAAAATGCTTTGGCAGATCAGAGATTTCCTTTTCCGGCCATGCCGCTGTCCCTCTTTTTTCAGCTGTGGGAACTGTGGCTCAGCGAGGGGAAGTGAGTTCCTCAGGCACAGGGCAGCAGGTGGAAGAGTGGCTGGAGCGAGCCCCACGACGTCCAGTGAGGTAGCTGTGCACGGCCTCCCCCTCCTTTTCGAGGAGCTGCACCGGGTGTACCCCAGGCTAGAGGGTACACCCTTCTCACACTTCACTATCCTTAGGAACCCCTGGGCATCCTATTAAATCACTGGTTCTCATCTGGCAGGTCGGGATAGGATTCCGAGATTTTGAATTTCTAACTAGATCCCAGGTGGTGGTGGCCGATGTGGGTTCTAGAGCAGCTGCTGAGCTGTGGTCTTTCAGTGTGGACAGTCCTGCAGGGGGCCGGGAGCCCCCGCAGATGGGTGGAGCCGGACACTAGGAGCACCCAGAGAGATTTAAATCCAGCTCTGTGCAGACTGCACACAGACCCTGGACATTAGAACATCGGGGGATGGGGGGGAGATCCCAGTGTCAGGATGTTTTAAAGGCTCTTAGCTGATTGCAGTGTGCAGCCAGCACTCGATTAGAGAAAGTAGGGACACACTTCGGTGCTGGAGGGAAGTGGCTCAAGGCAGGAGGGGGCAGGAGGGGAAGCTTCCGAGTTTTCAAAGGGAAGGCTCTAGAACTGCAGAAGGGGAGCCTCAAGATCCCACCAGATGGTCTTGGAGCACCTGAGATGTGAGGGACTGCATTGGACATGCTGCTGTGTAACATACACACTTGATTTGGAAGACTTGGAATAAGCAAAAGAAAGGAGAGGATTTCATTAGTCATTTGTATACTGATCATATGTTGAAATGATACATGTGGGACATGTTGGATATATTGGGATAAAGTAAGACTTAAAAATTAATCTCCCTATTGACCTTTACTTTTTAAAATGTGGCTATTACAATTTTTTAATTGTAGTAAAATACACAGCTATTAGAAAACTTAGAATTATGGATAAAAACCATATGATCATCTTAACAGATGCAGAAAAAGCATTTGACAAAGCACAATATCCATTCATGATAAAAACTCTCAACAAAGTAGGTTTAGAGGGAACAATAAGGGCCATGTATGAAAAACGCACAGCTAAGAGCATCCTCAATGGGGAAAAACAGAGCTTTTCCCTTGGGATCAGGAACAAGACAAGGATGCCCACTCTTACCTCTCACCACTCTTATTCAACACAGTACCAGAAGTCCTAGCCACAGCAATCAGACAAGAGAAAGGAATAAAGGCGTCCAAATTGGCAAGCAAGAAGTAAAACTTCCACTATTTGCAGATGACATGATACTCTATAGAGAAAACCCTAAAGACTTCACCAAAAAACTGCTGGAACTGATAAATGAGTTCACTAAAATCACAGGGCTCACATTGTATTTCCCTTGGATTGCTATTCTAGAATCTTCACTGTTCAGAAGTTCTCCCTGGTGACTTGTATATGTTCTAAAGCCTGAAAACCACTGAGCTACTTTAGAACTATTGACAAAGCTTGTTGTCTGTGGCCCCGGGCGGGACCAGCAACATCAGCATCACCTGGGAAACTGTTAGAAACGTAAATTCTCGGGCCCTAACCCCAGGCCCCCTGAATCAGGAATTCTGGGAATGGGGCCCAGTGATCAGTGTTTTAACAAGCCCACCTGGTGGTTCCAGCACGTTGAAAGGAGGGAGGCGCTGGTCTACCCCAGTCAAGCGGCCTGGGCAGGCATGTTTCCCCGACCCTTCCCAGAGGGAGGATCGGCAGTCCCAGGAAGACGCGCTTTGACAGCAGTGGTCCCGGCACCCTGCCACCCGGTGCCGGGCAAGGTGGGGAGCTTTGACTGACTTAAGAAAAGGGAACGTTTAAAAGGAGGAGGATGGAGTTTTCCAAAGCGAAGTGAAGTTGGAGGAATTGCTGAAAGTGACTGAAAAGCAAACCCGATTGATCCGTTACTTGTGGAAAAGGGTGTGGGCAGAACAGTAGCAACTGCTGGGAAACAAAACCATTTTAGTTTTTATAACTAAATGTGTGAAGACCCCTCAGCAACTGGTGCTTCATCCACGGGCAGAACCCAGACGGAAGCAGCGTCCCACTTTTTTTTTTTAAGATTTTATTTATTTATTTGACAGAGAGAGACACAGCGAGAGAGGGAACCCAAGCAGGGGGAGTGGGAGAGGGAGAAGCAGGCTTCCCCGCCGAGCAGGGAGCCCGATGTGGGGCTCGATCCCAGGACCCTGGGATCATGACCTGAACCGAAGGCAGACGCTTAACGACTGAGCCACCCAGGCGCCCAGCGTCCCACTTTCTTTCCCTTCTTTCCCCTCAAGTGCAAGGCCTGCAGCCTCCGGATATTGACTTTGCAGGGAGATGAGGATGTGACCCTCACTCTGGGAAACCTGTGCTCCTCCACTTGAAGGGCAGAGCCTGGCTCACTGTGCTTAAATCTGAGAATTGCTGTCTTGTCTTTTTCTTTTTTTCTCGTTATTAACATATAATGTATTATTTGTTTCAGGGGTACAGGTCTGTGATTCGTCAGTCTTACACAATTCACAGCGCTCACCATAGTACATACCCTCCCCAATGTCCATCACCCAGCCACCCTGTCCCTCCCACCTCCCTCCCCTCCAGGAACCCTCAGTTTGTTTCCCGAGATTAAGAGTCTCTTACGGTTTGTCTCCCTCTCTGGTTTCATGTTGTTTCATTTTTCTATGATCCTCTGCCTTGTTTCTCAAATTCCTCATTTCAGTGAGATCATATGATAATTCTTTCTCTGATTGACTTATTTCACTTAGCGTAAAACCCTCTAGTTCCATCCACGTCATTGCAAATGGCAAGATTTCATTTTTGATGGCTGCATAATATTCCATTGTGTGTGTGTGTGTGTGTGTGTGTGTGTGTGTGTGTGTGTGTGTGTGTATATATATATGTATACCACATCTTCTTTATTAATTCATCTGTCGATGGACATCTGGGCTCTTTCGATAGTTTGGCTATTGTGGACAGTGTAACTATAAACATTGGCATGCAGGTGCCCCTTCGGATCCCTCCATTTGTATCTTTGAGGCAAACACCCAGTAGTGCAAGAGAATTGCTGTCTTTTGAGCTTTCTCTTCCTGCAGAGGTGATCCGGTAAATTTTGGGGCTATGGCACCCGGCCACATCATTCCAGGTCAGAAGCGTGACTCACACATGAGTTTTATCTCTACTTGAGGGACAGACTTCAAAGTAGGATTTGGAGAGCAGATGAGAAAGGAAACAAACTCCCCCTACTGATTTCTGAAGAGGCCCTATCAAACCCACAAGGTGTTAACACCAAAGGGAAAGTGGTTTTAAAATTTAGCACATTTTGAACATCTGCCAAGAAGGACAATCTGGCAGATGACGGATTTGTGACCAAGATCAAGGAGATTAGCAGCTTCTTGGGCAGCTCCCAGAAGAAAGGCTGGCCCGAGGTCATTGGAACCGCTCCCAACATGGAAGTGGAGAGCCACAGCCGTTTGCTCTGAAAGAGAGTGTAGCAGGACCAGGAGAAGTCCTGTTCCAAAGTGCACATAATCCATGCATTAGGTTGCATTAGGAAGTGGAAGGAAAATTCATCGCCTGATATAATGGCTCTTCTGCCTAAGAGAACACTTTGTTGGGCCTATTTGTCACGGCAGGCCAAGTACAGGGCGTTGCCAGGAATGGGGACATCTTCGCAAAGAAAGTCACATTAGTTTGCATAATGAGATAAATGTGAGTCCTCCATGTTCCAATGTGAAATGGTTCTCACTCTGGGTTCGACATAGTCCCCACTGCAATTTACACTTCCTGCTCCTCTAAGCAGTGGCTCCTGAATTCAATTCATTTGGATAGGCCCCAGAGATAAGAGGTTTGAAGCAGGCCGTGGTGCACCAGGGAAGCAGAACAGGGCCCCGTGTGGGTGTGGGTGGTCCACACAGCCCTGCCCCCATAATGAAAGGACATCATGAAAAGGATAGGTATTTGGGTGTCCATTTTACAGGTGGGAATCTTCAGCTTGTGAAGAGGATCTTAGGAATCAGAGATGGCACGATGATATAGGTCTGACCCAGATCAACCGGCAGGTCAGAATGCCCGAGATGGTACAGAGATAGGAAATAAGAAATCACAGGATTTGAAGGTTGAAAGTGTCCTTAAAAGTAAAAACAAAAACAAAAACTAAAAAACCAAAAAACCCAACTATGATGATGGAAGTAGAAATAGTGGTGATGATGGCGGTCATGGTGATGATGGAGGTCATGGTGATGATGGTTGTCGTGGTGCTGATGGAGGTCATGGTGATGATGGAGGTCATGTGATGATGGTGGTCGTGGTGAGGATGGAGGCTGTGGTGATGATGGTGGTCATGGTGATGGAGGTCATGGTGATGATGGCGGTTGTGGTGAGGATGCAGGTAGTGGGATCATGGAGGTCGTGGTGATCATGGAGGTTGTGGTGAGGATGGAGGTCGTGGTGAGGATGGTGATAGTGGTGGGGATGATGTCACGATAATGATGGTGATGATAGCACCACATATGTTGAATACATCTAACAGCTCCTACGTGGATTATTTGTTTGGACTGTCCACAAACCAAGTTCCATCTGCCCAGAGTTTTTCAACCTTGGCACTATTGACATTTGGAGCAGAGTAATTCCTTTTTTTTTTTTAAAGGAAAAATGGCCTATTTTGATTCAACATATGATTCATTGTTTTGTCCAAACACAATCATCCTTAATTGTCCAGTGACAACTCTTATTGCATACCTATATGCAAGTACAAATCTACAAAGCTGGTTTATCTCATTGATTATTACTTGTTACCCAACTGTGCATTCAACATTTTCACGAACACTTGATCATCTTACAGGATGGCTTTAGTGAGATTATTGGCATATAATGTTGTGTAAGTTTCAGGTATACAGAATAATTCCTTGTTGTGGGGGCTGTGCTGTGCACTGTAGGGTGTTAGTTAGCAGCATGCCTGGCCTCTACCCGCTAAATGCCAGTAGCAGCCCCCTAGCCCCTGGTTGCAACAACCACAGATGTCTGTTGACATTGCCAAATGTCCCCTGGGGGCTAGAATCGCCCCCTATTGAGATCCCTGAAGAATCCCCCAGTCTTTTCAATCTACCTGTAAGATCTCCCCCACATGGTGAGAACCTTCACTACTCTTCCAGTGCTTACTCCTGAGTTGCCAGGTCAGCTGTGAAGCCATTTTATTCATTATGTCCCCACTTACGTTGATCATGATGACCGTGAACCAGCAAGGAGGCTTCAAGTGTGAAGCAGCAGATGCCGTTCAGGTAGTCATGAAGTGTGTGCACAGTCGTGAAGAGATATTCCCACTGGCGAAGGCTAAAGCTATGACAAAGAGCACCCCTCTCCTCCCTGCCCGATTTCATTCTTAAAGAGGTAAGACCTTAGCTATCCAGAGTGGGCTGACTTCCTGGATTAGCTAAATTTTTTGGCAGGTTCCTCGCAGTTGAGGCCTTCCCAGATTTGCCTCTCTAAAATATTTTTACAAACATTTGTTTCTAACTTTCCCCGAGGACTGGAAGTGCCTCTGCTCACTGCATGTCCCCAGCACCGGGCACAGGGCATTGCATATGGTAGGGCTCAGAAGGGATTTTTGCTAATGAGTGGAGACATGGCTGGGTGGCTGCTTGGGATAGAAGGCTTGTGAAGATTCTAAGGGCTGCATTTGAGTCTGGGTTTTGCCTGACCCACCGGGCCAGGCAGGCACTGGGGTGTGACTGGGGCTCATGAAGGGGACTATTCCTGGGTGGTGGGCTGGGGGCCGGGGCTTCAGGAGCCCACCCACCACTGTCCCATCTTAGTACCTGACACATCTGCACGACTGAAGGTGGAGAAGTTGGGTGTTGCTTTAATTTTCTCATCAGTAAAATAGGGATAAAAATGCCTACCTTGCAGGATTAAGATGAGGATGAACTTGGTGAAATAAAAAATATTTCCAAGCACTTATTGTTCATTTCCAAAACTTCCCTCCTCTTCTGTCCATGTTTCTGGTGGGGTTGTTAGTCGGACTGGCCCCAACCTGGCCAGAGTACCCCATTGTTCTCCAACCCCGTGCTTGGTCCAGGGGTGGGCATGTGGACCCAAGCGAGCCCGTGGGAGTCTTTTGAGAGGGCTGATAGGGATGCTGTCCCTCTCCTTCCCAGGGTCCAGGGCTGTAGGGTGATGGATCCATCGGGTGGGTGGAGCAAGGCCGGCCACTAGAGATGCACACGGCAGCTGAGCCAGGACATGGAGAGAGGCTGCGTGCTGATCACATTGCTCAGACTCCTGCATCCAGCTTTGCCTGAAGCCTACACACCTTTGGTTTTCCCATTTCACGAGTCAATAGTCCTGTAATTCTTGTTAATGCAGTTCATTTTGGTTGTTGCCACTTGCAATCAAAAGGGTCCTGACAAAAACATTGTTTATCTCTTTCTTTACTCCTTCCCTTCTTCCCCGTCCGACTCCCTTTCTTCTCCTCCTCCCATGCTTCCTTCTCTCCCTGTGGAGTCCCCATGTCTCTTACTTCCTCACCTGGATCCCATGTTTGTCCTCATCCTCCTGTCCATTCACTCCTTCAATGGCGTCCTCATATAACTGGGATACTCCTGGACATTTAAAAATTAGAATCAGAAGCCCCTTTCAGGATGCCCAGGCACATGGTTTTCTTAGGAGACTGCTGGGCAGTGCCGTCAGCACTTGGGTCAGGAGGCTGGTATCCCCGAGCTCCAGTCCATGCCACACTTCACCGGCTTCTGCCTCATTTTGTTCTCATGTAAATGAAACCGTCTTGTTTTCATGTATCGCGAGGAGCAGCCTGTGTGGATTCCCCTATCCAGGTGTGTTCTGAATGTTGTCTCCAGCTCTGGCTCATGGCCGATGTGGCTGAGGGCTGCAGGGCTTCCCCGGCAGGGCGGGGGGTGGAGGGGGGTGCAGCCTGTCTGGTGAGAAGTGCCACCGTGGGGACAGGGCTGAGCATGAGTGCTGCCTGCTGTCCTGTCTCTGGGTCTGGCACCCCAGGGCTCCACTGAACAATCACAGGCAAAAGGATGTTATGTGCCTCCTGGGGTCTCCTGAGCAGTGGGCAGTCTCATCAGCCAGTGGGGAGTTGGTGAATATTGACAGGGCTGAAGTATTGTTCATCAGAGGAGCGAGGGTGAATTAGTCCATTCATTTTCCTGCGGTCTCATACATGAGGAGCATCTGTTTGAGGCAGAAGGGGCACTTTTCATGGCTGGAAGGAAGACCCGAGTCGAGGGGCTTGATTACAACCATCAGCAGAGTGGTTTGCAAGCTTCGGGGAGAGCAGGCGATTAGTCACCAGGCACGGTGGCATGGGTCCCTGTGCAATTATCCCCACTGCCCTCAGCCAATCCCTCCTCCAAAGGGTGCTGCCGGAAGTGGGTCAGTACAGTGGCCTCTGCTCGCCCCGGGATGGCTCACTGGCCTGATAATTACAACGGCAACAGCTCTGGTTTACAGCACGCTCACTGTGGTCCTGCTGTGCTACATCCATTACCTCCAGCCTCCCAGATTCTCTGGTTCAAATACCACCTTCAAGATCTCTGCCATGTTTGTGCGACACGTTTTGTTTTTTTTTTTTTTAAACCCAACTAATTTATCCCTTAAAATAAATGTACTTGAAAAGTAAAATGCACAAATCTCTTCTAAATGGAAAACTAGTAACGTCTGCTACGAATGGGAGGAAACCATAAAAAATAAGATGTAAAAAATGTGGAGACCTGTCGTTTCCGGTCTGGCATGTAAGCAGCTGGAAGACGGCGCTCCGTCCTAACAAGTAAAACGCTGAACAAATTGGAAAATCAATAGCTCTTCTCAGATCCATCAGAGAAGTGAAGTTACAGGGCAAAGGCCTGCCCCCCAAATTGGAGACACTGACAGGCAACTACCGAAACAGAGCTTCCCCAACAAATACTGAAACAGAGCTTCCCCAACAACTACCGAAACAGAGCTTCCCCAACAAATACTGAAACAGAGCTTCCCCAACAGCTACTGAAACAGAGCTTCCCCAACAACTGCTGAAACCCACACGCACAGCCACCGGAGCTGGCATGGGGCATGTGAACTTTAATTGAGAAACTGCTGGAGGCTCAGTGTGGAAAAGTCCGAGACATCAAAACTCCAGGACAACCCAGTCATCAGGGCCCAAAATACTTTTGTGAATTTCACTTATAGGAGCTTGACCAGGTTTTCACAGTGAGTATCAGAAATATCCCCTTGTTTCTGGCAGGGGAAGGGGAAGAAGAACCATGCTGAAATACAGCAAAGCATTCTGTTCTTCTTAACAAGGTCTGCCCTTAGGAGAAACTAGTGAACCAGAGCCTCACCTGCTGGGGTTTTATCAGAACCTAACTGACCTGCAGGAAGAGAAATGCCCAACTCCAGCCCATAGTAGTCATCCTGTCCCACCTAAAGGGAGAGGAAAAACCTAAGAAACACTTGTGAAGCTCATGGTCCAGAGGCACAGGCTCACTAAGAGACTGAGACCTAATCGCAGGCTACAGAACGCTTCCCTTCCTCACACCTGACTGCGGCATTGCTAAAGACCTATTTGTGCAACGACTTTCATACCATACATCAAGAAAAAATTGTAAGACATATTTGAAGGCTAAAAAAAAAAACAACCAACACAATTAGAAAAGACAGATCAGAACAAGACTCAGACACGGCAGGGATGTTCGAATTATGAAACCAGGAATTTAAAACAACTATGGTTAACATGCTAAGAGTGCTAAAGGATAAAGGAGACAGCACGCAAGAACAGATGGGCAATGTGAGCAGAGATGGAAATCCTAAGAAAGAACCACAAAGAGTTGCTAGAGATAAAAAACACTGTAACAGAAACAATGAATGCCTTTGATGGGCTGATTAGTAGAGTGGACACTAAGGAAAGCTAAGGAAAGAATCTCTGAGCTAGAGGATATCTCCACAGAAATAGCCAAACTTAAAAGCAAAGCAAAGCAAACAAAGCAAAAACAAAAACAAAAACAAAACAAGAGAAACTCCAGACTATCCAAAGACTAAGGGACAACGACATAAGGTATAACATACACAAAATGGGAATTTGGGAAGGAGAAGAAAGGAACAGAAGAATTATCTAAAACAATAATGACTCAGAATTTCCTCCAAATTCGTGTCAGTTATGGAACCACAGATCCAGGAAGAGCTCAAAGAACACTGAGCACAATAAGCTGCCTTAAAAAATATATATATATATATAGTCATATCATTTTCAAATCACAGAAAATCAAAGGTAAAGAAAAAAGAAGCCAAAGGCAAAAAACACAATGCCTGTAGAGAAGCAAAGATAGAAATTAATGTCCTGCTTCTTCTCAAAAACTATGCAAACAGGAGAGTGGAGTATTTGAAGTGTTGAGAGGAGAAAAAACAAAACTCCAAGGTAGAATTCTGTACCCTGTGAAAATACCTTTCAAAAGTGAAGGTCAAACAAAGATTGAGGGGATTTGTTGTCAGTAGACCTGCCTTGCAGGTCTTTAGAGAGAAGGGAAATAATGTAGGTCAGAAACTCGGATGTGCAGAAACAAAGGAAGAGCATTGAAGGAGGAACAAGTGAAGATCAAATAAAAATCTTTATTTTTCCTATTCTTTTTTTTTAAGATTTATTTATTTATTTGACAGAGAGAGAGACAGCGAGAGAGGGAACACAAGCAGGGGGAGTGGGAGAGGGAGAAGCAGGCTCCCCGCTGAGCAGGGAGCCTGATGCGGGGCTCGATCCCAGGACCCTGGGATCATGACCTGAGCCGAAGGCAGATGCTTAATGACTGAGCCACCCAGGCGCCCCTCTTTTTCTTATTCCTAATTGATCTAACGGATAATAGTTTTGTCAAAAAACAATAGCAGCAGCCATGTTCAATTACGTGTCTACATGCACATATCTCCTTGTGTGAGTGATGTGAGTAACAGCATGACACGAGGGACGGGAGGGAAGCGTGAGGTGTTTCTGTAGCTATGAGGTGTAGCACTACCTGTGGAAAGTGAACTTGCATTAGTTGTAAATGCATACTGCACATTCTAGGGCAGCTACTTAAAAAAGTGAAACAAAGAGGTATAACTGATATGTTGAGAGAAATGGAATCATGTGCCATGTTCAGTTAAAACCACAAAAGGCAGAAGGAACACAAAAACAGGAGCAATGAACAGGGTGACAAATAGAAAAGTAACAACTCCAACTATATCAATGATCACTTTAAATATCAATGATCTAACTACAGCAATTATAAGACAGAGATTATCAAAGTGGATAAAGAAACATGACCCAAATCTATGTTGTCCATGAGATAGCACCACACAGCTCTGAGAAGGGCCAAAATCGGGAGCACTGTCAACACCGGGTACTGGTGAGGATGTGGAGCAGGAAGGGCTCATTCATGCCGCCGGGAATGCAAAATGGCGCAGACACTTCGGTAGACAGTTTGGCAGTTTCTTTCAAAACTCAATATATTCTTACCATATGATCCAGCAGCCACTATCCTTGGTATTTACCCAAAGGAGTTAACACTTAAGTTCACACAAAAACCTGCCTGTGATGCTTATTGTAGCTTGATTCATAATCGCCAAAACTTGGAAGCAACCAAGATGTCCTCCCATGGGTGATGGCTAAACTGTGGTCCATCCAGATAATGGAATATTATTCAGGGCTAAAAAGAAATGAGCTATAACACCATGAAAAGACATGCAGGAATCCTGGATGCATATTACTATGTGAAAGGAGTGAAAGAAGCCAATCAGAGAAATCTACATATTGTAAGACAGTGTGTATGATAACCATGTGACTTCCAGAAAAGGCAAAACTATGGACACGGTAAAGAGATCAGTGGTTGCCAGAAATTAGGGGCAGGGAGGGATGAGTAGGTGGAGCAAAGAGGATTTTTAGGGCAGTGACATTACTTTGTAGGACACTGTAGTTGTAGATACATGTCTTCATATATTTGTCCAAGCCCACAGGATGTACAACGCCTAACATGACTCTCATGTGAACTATGGCCTTTGCATGGTGAGGACAAGTCAGTGTAGGTTCATCACTCCTAACAAGTGGACCTGGCTGTGGGGATGCTGATAATGGGGAGGGTGTGTGTGTGTGTGGGGGGGGAGCAGGTATATAGGAAATCTGTTCAATCCTACCTTACACTCAATTTTGCTGTGAACTTAAAACTGCTCTAAAAAATAAAGTCTACTTAAAAAATACATAGGGGGTGGGGCGCCTGGGTGGCTCAGATGGTTGAGTGTCTGCCTTCGGCTCAGGTCACAATCCTGGGGTCCTGGGATCGAGTCCTGCATCGGGCTTCCTGCTAGGCGGGGAGCCTGCTTCTCCCTCTGCCTCTGCCTCTCTCTCTGTCTCTCTCTGACTCTCATGAATAAAAAAAAAAAAAAATTAAAAAAAAAAATACATGGGGGGTGCCTGAATGGCTCAGTCGGTGAAGCGTCCAAATCTTGATTTCAGCTCAGGTCATGATCTCAGGGTCCTGAGATTGAGCCCCACATAAGGCTCCGTGCTCAGTGGGGAGTCTGCTTCTCTCCCTCTCCCTCTGCCCCTGCTCCTTCCCTCTGCTTGCACTCTCTCTCTCTCTAAAATAAATAAATCTTAATATATATGTGTGTGTGTATATATATACATAATACATAACTGAATGCTGGTTGATAGTGTTGCCTGCCCAGGCCTCTGAGCTGAGCCCTGCACTCTTTCTATCACAAGGATATTTAGCAAGTGTTGGGGACGTGTTAAAGATGCAGGTACGGATATGAATGAGACTCGCCTGACTTATATCACCAGAGGCACAGAGAGGGCCTCAGAAAAAGGAAGTCACCTTTCGCCATGTTGCTGTCGTTGAACCTCAAAAAATCATCTCCAGTGCTCAGAGCTGTGTGTCCCAGGCATTGGGGGTGCTGATTTGTCTCACTTGCTTTGAGTCTAACCCCTCAAGTTCGGCACTGTGCCCATTTCGGAGTTGAAGAAACGCACCTCAAAAAGGTTGCCCAGCAAGGATGTTCAGAGTGGAGACCGTCTTGGAGTGCTGTGGGCTGACATCACTCCGAGGGGGGACGCTGAGGCCCACTGAGTCAGAGACTGGCCCAGGCTCACCTTGGCCGGGAGCACAAGCTCTCAGACATGATCTGTCCACTGCTTCAGCAGCTGGTCGTGTGGCCTCTGCATGGTTGGGGTCCTGGAGTGGCAAGCAGCAGGCGTGGCGCTGACTAGTGCAACAGAAAGGGAGCTTCCCGGAGGGACCTGCCCAGGGCACAGCTTCAGAGTGGCGGCTGGAGAAATGGACCTAGAGAACCGGAACACAGGAGTCCCCGGTGTCGGGGAGACCTCAGAGCATGGCTGCCAGAATGAATGGGCACCTGGCCCTTTCTTCCATCCTGGGATCTGTCTGCTCAAGGGTGGGGGCCTGGACCTAGAGGGTCCAATGGTCCTGCTCAGGTCACAGGCCCACCCCCTGGGCAAGGTGGGCTCCTTGTTGGGATGGCCCCAGCAGGACCTCCCATAATAGAGGAGGGGCTGTTCCCTAACAGGAAATCAGGGTGCTGTCACCAAAGACAGGGAGGCCCAAACTAGCGGAAGTTACCTGCAGCACATACTGTTTGCCTGCTCCAGGCCAGAAGGCCTGCCTTCCATCCCACACCCGTAGCCAGAAGTCCCAGCCCAAGGAGGGCGTCAGGGGCTCGCTCTCCCTGCCACCAGCTCCAGGAGAGATCCTGGGTTCGGCTTATCACCTCCAAGCAGGGGGTGGGTCTCAGAGAGATTTAGCCCAGCCCTCTATCCAGGGTGGTCTTGGAACCCCACTAGGTCTGACACCCACACATCTGCACACCTTCTACGCCCGCCGAGGCCCAATGCGGCCTCCAAACTGCCATGCCCCTCAGTGAGTTCTCTTCAGGGGCTGCCCCTCACTGGCGCCCCTCTTCCAGGGCCACCCTGATTCAAAATAACATGATGAAACTGCAGCCTCATCCCCACTGTTTAAGGAATGGATCATCGTGGTGTATCTTTCCAACAGTAGTTCTCATTAAATGAAGCCCACAGCACATACATTCGCTGGGAATGGCAGGCAGATTAAATACGGCAGAAATGTGCTGGGATTTCCTTAGAAATCAGCCTGTTGGTGTATGAGGACCAGCTGGTGATCAAGGACGGAGGCGATGGAATTAGGCTGCGGGGGTTTAAATCCGGGCTCTGGCCCCTGTGGCTGCGTGACTTTGAGCAAGAGGCATCACCTCTCTGGGTCTCAGCCTCTCCGTCTGAGTAATGCAAGCAGTAGCAACTCCTACCTACCTACCGGGCTTGTAAGGATTAAATAACTACTCACCTAACATTCAACAAGGTGAGCTACAGACATGTCCACACAGACTCACGTGGGCCATCCTTGTAGCCACTGGGACCTGGCAGGAAGCTCGCAGCCGGAGGTCAGACTGTCCTGTGTGTGCAGACCGATGAGCCTGAAGGGGGAAACCTGTCGTAGGGAAGCTGGTGATTTCTTTAAGACTAAGAGTAGGAAGAAGCTGCCCTAGGCCTCCTCCCCTCTCCTTGCTTTGTTTTGTCGGCCAGATAGTCTCCTTTGCTCTCTATTTCCTGATTGAGTAAACTCTGTAATCCTAAATGCAAACACACTGAGCCAGCACAAACAAGCACCTGCTTCCTGCACACGGCTTCTGAAAGAGCAGAATGAACGAGGGGTCACCCGGCGAGAGACGCAAATGCTCCAGGAGGCAGAGCAGGATTCGGCCAAAAGGCCCTGCAAGTTCAGTCCATTTGCTCCTTCTTTGTTAGATTGTTCGTTTGTTCATTCCTTCCTTCCTTCCTTTAGTGAGAACTTCTGTGGGGGGTGGGGGGCAGAGACCTTGCCTCCAGGGAGCTTACGTGCAGGGGAGGTAGGGCGGACCAGGAACCATGCAGTGTACCAGCTACAGGCGACTCTGGGAGGGGGCAGAAAGAAGACCCTCATTCCCCCCGGAGACATGTACAAATAAAGAAACGAAGATGTCAGCCCAGCAAAGAGCTAAGTGGTGTGCACAAAGGGTCTGTAACAGCCTGGAGTCAGAGAAGCCACAATAACTGTATAAAATTGAAAGAATCATTTCTCTAAGGCTGAAATCCCATTATTTGGGAAATCTCTGCTCTATCCGGCTCCCCAGGCCTGTCTAAAGGTAGGTGCCCCATAGCACCCCACCTTCTTCAGCCCAGCTCACCTTCTCTGTGTCTTAATTCCCGTTGCACCTGTTGTCAGACCATTTGGATATGCCCTCAGCCTTGTTCTCTTTCCACAGTGCTTGTCTGCTCTCCATCTGGGATTCAGGTATCTTGAGGGCGGGGCTCTATATTGTTCCTTCTCCATACCCCCCTCTGCATGACTGAGCTCAGAATAGGTCCAACAAATGAGCAGCCGATGACCAAGTTCTTTGTGCATTAGAGACATCATACCAGAAGCCTTGGCAATGTTTGCACTGTGGCTTGTGATCCAGAATTCAGGATATGTTCTCATGCCATTTTCCCTTAACTTGAAGTGTGTTGACTCAGTCTATTTGTCCCTTTACCATTCTATCTGTTCCAGTCAGACTGATGCTAGGCCATGCTGTAGTAACACATTAACCGTAAATCATAATTGCTTAACATAAAATTTATTTCTAGCTCATGGAATGAGCACAACACATATATGCACATATGCAGGGAGGCTCTACTTTATAGTCAGCTGGATACATGGACTGATGAAGGAGCCACCATCTTGTACCTGCACCACCCGGGACATGGGGTCTCTCTAGTTGCTGTTACAAAGGAAGAGAGACCTGCAGCATCATTTCCCATCCTGACTCTTCCATGCTTTGGCTCCATCAATTATGCCTGCAGCCCATTGACCAGAACAAACCTTATGGTGCTAACCGAAATGGGGGCTGGGGAGGTAGGGGTGCAAATGGATATCTGGTGTGTGGTAAGTGTCTTGGCCACAGAATCTCATTTCTCTTTGCTCACTCTCTGAGACTCCCAATATACATGTGTTCTTTTTGTCTTCTCTGCATCCATTCCTCCACTTTTGGTATCAGACCATGGATATGTGGTTGGGTCTCCATCTATGATCCTGGGGGGAATGGCAATTGGGGTGCTTTGAGGCCCCCATGCCAAGAAGTGGGTGATTGATCCTGTCAGGAAGGTATTGGTTTGACATTCACCTTTGAAGGATATTTTGGCTGGGTATGGAATTCCAGGTTGGCATTTCTCTCCTTTCAGAAGGTATTATTCCATTATCTTCTTGCTTCACTTGCCTTCCTTGAGTTCATCTGTACTTTTACTGTTGCTCCTTTGAAGGTAATAGGACTGTTTCTCTGGCTGCTTTTAAGATTTACTCTTGGGCTTTGGCTCTCAACAGTATTACCATGACATACCTCAGTTTTGTTTTCATTGCATTTGTCTTGTATGGGATTCAAACTGATTCTTGGATTTATGGTTTGATCTATTTCATCAATTATAAAAATCTCAGGTTTTATCTCTTCAAATACTGCATCTAACTGTTTCCTCATACCGCCAGAACTTCGATTACATTTACATTACTTTTCTACCATGGCCCATATATCACTTATGATTTTTATTCTCAACTTCTTTTTGCCTTGATTCTTCAGTCTGGATAACTCTTCTGATTTATATTCCAGTTTACAAATTCCCTCTTTGGTTGTTAAACTCATCTCACGCACTCTTAAACTTACATAATGTATTTTTTAGTTCCGTGATTTCCTTTTGCTTCCTTTTTTATAGGTTCCAGTTCTATGCCAAAATGATTGATCTTGTCTTTTAATTCTTTCAAGACATCGATCATATTATTAAAACATATCTCTATTATCTGGATCTCCCCAGGATCTGATTTTTGTCTCTGTTTCCCCTTTATTTTTGGTCACAATACCTTTCAAATGCCTGGTTATTTTTGATTGAGTGTTGGACTTTTTTTTAAAGATTTGTTTATTTATTTGAGAGAAAGAGAGAGAGGGAGGGAGAGGGAGAGAGAATTTGAAGCAGACTCCATGCTGAGTGCAGAGTTTGATGTGGGGCTTGATTCCACAACTGTGAGATCATGACATGAGCCGAAACCAAGAGCTTAACCAACTGAGCCGCTCAGGCGCCCCAGTGTTGGACATGGTTAAATAAAAAATTCTTGAGTTCACGTGCAGTTTTTCTGAAAGATGTTATCTTCCCTCAGAAAGGCATTAATTTTATTTTTGGCAAGCAGCCATCCCAGAGGAACACACCTTACATGACTATGATTTCACGTGACTTGAAGCTTAGTTTCTCCTGGGCAGGACTGCTGTCCAGTCAACACTGCCCCTTAAGGCAGAGCCTGTCCAAGTCCCAGCCCCAAACTCAGGAGTATTAGAATCTCTCCTCCTCAGCAGCCCTTGAATTCTAACACTTGTCCCCTAGCCTTATGAGAGTGTTGTAAACTCTATTCAACTTCTCAGCCTTTTGATTGTTGGTTTTGAATTAGCAATCCACCTCTAGGGGAAATGAGGTATCAGATGCTCAGTTCCCATATCCTGGGTTCCTTTTTCTCCCAGATTTGGCTCCACACAGTCTCACTGTTTTGTTAACTTCAAACAGGTATTTTAAAATTTTTGTCCCGATTTTCTTATATTTTAAATAAGAGGATTGGTTCAAAGACCTTAGCCTGCTGGAAGGAGAACTCCACCATTCCAAATTATATACATGAAAAACTGGAAGCAACTTAACCCCAATAAAAGAGTCATTATAGTGTATCCATGAGAGTGGAATAATATGCTGTCATTAAAAATGTTAAAATATTTTATCATTATGATAGAATACTAACAATGATATTTTGAAGGAAAATGAGAATATGCTTTTTAAACATTATGTCAGTTTTGTAAAAACAACAAAATATCTGTATGAGCATAGATAAATGACTAGAAAGAAATATAGTAAAATATGCCCTGAGGATATTACCTCTAACTAAGCCAAAAAGTTAGGGAAAGTACTTAAATTTGCTTCAGGCATGCAAAATTTGCTAGATTATTTCTTCAGTACACCCCCCCACACACACATGTATCCCAGAAGCAGCTGTGTCCTCGAGGAGTCCAATACTACTTGGTAAGTGTCCTTGGTCATTTCATATCAATAAGCTTTGTTTCCTTGATTATCTGTCTGAATTTGGGGTGGTAGGGGGCTGGCTTTATCTCTTGGATGTTTCATTTGCAGCCTAGGTGTCTTATCCCACTTTTGTCTCATCAGTACATCTTGATGAACATTTATTGACTAGCCATTGCATGCTTATCACCACACTCATTGTACTAGATTATGAAGCACCCATGCTGGAAGGGAGCTTGGAGATCCTTTAACTAAGTTAAACATTATGCAGAACACACACACACACACACACACACAATCAGCTGGGCTGCTCTCCATGAAGAGTGTCTGTGTGTCTGTTGGGGGGGATTTCCACCCACACTTGTGGTCTTCGATCTGCCCCACCATGTAGCTGCTGGGGCAGGTTTGGGGACCCTACTGTTATGTATACAACACAGGTGCTTCTAGGCCCCTTGCTGGATAAGTGGGACCCTCACTCCCCGACCAGCCAGGCGAGGTCCCTGCATTCTCTCTTCAATGCGGCACACTTCTGTTCTATCATGTGTCTCACAAGGGCATCCGTGACTTATCTGCTTAATGTTTGGAGCTCCCAGCAGGGTGTGAGCAGCATCAGGGCAGGGACCCTGTTCATGCTGCTCACTAGAGCGTCCAAGGGCCATGCCCTCCCTGTATCTGTTTCCTCACTTGTAAGACGGGGCGCATTAATAGCGGTACCGCGTAGGGGCCTCACGAGAGGGAAAGAGTCACCATATGCAAATGGTTAGAACGGCCGCCAGTGTGCAGTAAGCGCCCCCTTCCGGTCACCTGGTGGTGCTGTTACGGTCATTGTTAAGGGCGGGGTCTCTTGCAGCCAGGCCTGTCACTTCTCATAAAAGCTCTGGCTTCTGATAAAGCACTTCAGTGCCCTGACAAGAAAACGCACCCCTCCCTGCAGTGGGTCCCAGCACCCTTTCTTTCCTCAGCGGGCAGACCCTGCCTCCGATGCTGACTCACTTCCCCTTCTCGCCTCTGCTCACTGTCAGCGAGGCTGGTCACTAGGTTTCTCCACCGGTTTCCGGGGTGTTGGTCCAGAAGGAAAGCAGGGTTTCCTGCTCACTTCCTGCTGCGTCTCAGCAGGCGGCGCCACTGCTCCCGGGGCCGCGTGAAACCCCAGTGGACGGCAATACCCAACAGCGCAGAGTGTGCCCAGACGCCCACAGTGTCCAAGTCACCCGCCCTGGGGATGAAACACCGAGAGAAGGAGCATCGCCCCAGTGGGTCAAGCCAAACCCAGTTGCTTTTATGGCCCTGGGGCTGGAAAGCCTGAGCCTGCTTTCAGCTGCTTGGCTGATGGTAAACTTTCACAATGCAGTGCAAAAGCCATTTAGCACCTTTAAAGAAATTAGAAATGGGTTTTTCACGTGTGGCGGTGCTGAAAATTGCGAATAATGATAGAATTATTAAGAACAGCCTTCCTGGCCTTATGATCTTAATTGCCTCTGGTCTGTAAAGCTGACAAATGTGAAACAGTCTTGGGAGCCTGGTAGAATGGCTCCTGGTTCTTTTGTTTATTGCTGTGAGGACTGCTGTTTGGGTGGAGAGGTGCTGTGGGAAGGAGAGCGGCGAGCTGGGAGCCGTGGGCCCGGGTTCCCACCTGGTTGTGCTCTCAGTGGGGCCTGAGGCTCTCATCCTGCTCAGGAAGCAGTCTGAACTGACGAGGGCACACGGGGTGTGTGGAGTGACGATCTTCCAGAGCCCCGCGGTGGCTCGCAGGCAGCCAGCTTGGGTACAGGCTGAGCTAAGCTGAGTAGGCTTCTTGCTCCAGGACTTCCCAGAGCCTTTAGTAGAGTTGTAATGACGGGTAACATTTAGCAAGCACTCGCCCTGAGCCACCCCAGGGCTGGAGGCTTTGCGTGTGACCTCACCTGTCTTCATCAGCAGGCACAGAGGAGCAGCTGGGGTGGAGAGAGCACAGACAGCTGCTCTTCCGTTCCCAGGGCTTGTGAGCAGAAGCACCAGTCTTCAGCTCGGATCTGACCACAGAAGCTGCGCTCTAACTCTGTGCTGCCTCTCTGTCCTGTCCAGAGAGCCCTGCGTGCAACCTTGAAACCATGCAGTCCAGCACTCCCATTTTCCAGATCAGAAGATGGAGGCTTCTCTAGGTCTGTGAGTGGGCGAGGGCAGGACTCCTCTCCTCTGTCCTCTACTCCCCCACAGCCCTCCCTCCAGTGCACTGGGGGTGGGGGTCCTGGGGCAGGAGTGTGCATTCACCCAACTCTCCCACCAGCTGTAAATAATGCCCCTTACTCAGAGGTTTGACATTTTAATAGAATTAGTATATGTAAAACGCAGAAAAGTCATGGGACCGGGGCCAGGTGATTTCCCCCACCCACCTAGCGTCTGCCCTACTCAAGGGATGGGTCAGCCAGGCTCCTGGCTCCTGCCAGGAGGGAATTAAAGTTGGCAATGAATTCCTCCCTGAAGGAAACAGAGCATCCACGAGACGGGAACCCCTTTTCTCGGATGCATTTTCCTGAGTGGCCAGCAGATGGCAGGAGCAAGCTAGGGACGGGAGCCTGTGGCCCCCCTGCGGGCGGGTAGCCTTGGCCTCTGAAAATCCCGTGGTGCTCGGTGGCTGTATGAGGAGATCTCCAGTGTGAGAGCCCTCCCTCATTCTGAGCAGGATTCTAAGCAAACGGGGCACTGGCCTTGTGGCTGGCACGCAGGGAGGACCCAGGGGCTCCCGTTTGCTCCCAGCGGGCGCTGATGCCCTCCGGTTCCCACGTGTCAGCCTCTTGCGGAGGATCGGCTGCTTCTCTCTGCTCCCTGTCTGCAGAGACATTTCTGGCTGGTGCACCAAGGCCTGGGGATGGAAGTGGTGGCCGCGTGTCCCTGTCATTAGACTGGGGGTTGTCGACCACAGCGGAACTCCGAAGGGCCAGTTCTGGTGGGCGTGGTTCCTCAGTCAGTCATTTCATGAGTATTTATGGAGCACCGACTGTGTGCCCGGCCCCCTTCCAGGGTTCCGGGCGGCAGTGAGAAGCTCGCACTAGATCCATGACTAACAGGGAGCTCACGTTCCAGTGGGAGAGACAGAAAATAACTGGGAAGGAGTTAGGATAAAGTGGGATTGAGCCGGGTGTGAGAAAGATAACCGGACAGGAGAATAGGAAGAGGGGGGCCAGTGGGATCCGAGGGACAAGGTTACGGAGGGTGGTCAGGGAAGGCCTGGGAAGGGCAGTCCAGGTGGAGGGAGCGACCAGGGCAAACCCTGGGGGGTGGGATGGGCTTCCCATGTGTCAGAACTAGAAAGGAGGCCAGTGTGGCTGAGCTGAATACATGACGCGGAGGGGCGGGCAGGGGTGGCAGGGGTCTGGTCCCCTGTAGACAGGGTCAGGGGTCAGGATTCTGCTCCGTAGAGAATGTGAAACTGCCCAAATGGCCAAATGCAGCAATTTCACATGGTTCAACCTGACCGCTT
This sequence comes from Halichoerus grypus, assembly GCF_964656455.1. Classification (NCBI taxonomy): domain Eukaryota; kingdom Metazoa; phylum Chordata; class Mammalia; order Carnivora; family Phocidae; genus Halichoerus; species Halichoerus grypus. The sequence goes on from NC_135721.1 coordinate 135,809,270, forward strand.
AGCGAGGTCACTGCGGTTTGGTTCTTGAGCTTCACAGATCCTGGGATTCCGGCAGCCCCTCCCTCCAGGTGGATCAGGTTGCCCAGCGCAGCTGCGAAGGTCCCCAAGCCCACTGTCTCCCTGACATCATTTCTCCTGCAAGCGTGGTAGCTGCCCGCCTCTCCTGCATATCTGGCTCCCTGCCCGGCCCCCCAGCCCCCCAGGCCTAGCCAGGCCCCTCGCTGTTTCCTGGGGCCTTTCGGGGAAGCTCAGGCCAGGTGGAGCCCGCGACAAGCCTCCCTCCCCGAATCTCCAGCAGGTCGTGGTCCCCCTGAGGCGTGCTTGAAAGCCCAGACGAGACGTGCTCTTCACATCTGAGAAAAGTTAAACTGACAATTCCTCGCAGACTCAGGTTCAAATCCTTATTAAGCTGTTAAGTGAGGGGGGATTTCACATCCTTCCAGAGGCTCTCCTGCCACCAAGTAGCTGTTTGGGGGAGCTTTGTTCCTCGGCCTTTCCTTCACTATCTGGTCCTCCTGTGTCACCTGACAGGGGGAGCCACCAGAGGCCCCCCTACAGCCTCTAGGGAAGCAGGAGCCCACACAGCAGGAGCTGAGGACTGGGAGAGGCAGACTGAGAACCAGGGGAGGGCAGCATGGGGACCTGGAAATGAGACCAGCACAGAGCAATGAGTGGTCCTCAGGAAATGTAATGGGACACGTTCCCGAGTTGTAAAGGAGATGTTTGTGACACGTGCTCAGCTGTGACAAGTTGCCACGCACAGGGGGGCTGTGGATGAGGAGCCCTGAGAGGCGCGGGTGTTAAAACGTGAGGCTGCCACACAAAAAGTTTCCTATTTGCTCCTGCCAGGCACTGAGGGCTCTCCCACCTGAACCCAACTCAGACCCTGTTTGAACCTCTTCTTCTGTGGGCCGTGCTCCCCGCGGTGCAGAAGGGAGCCAGCTTTCAGATCTGATTCCATGAAGGTCTGCAGATAGACACCCCCCGTTGTGAGTTCATTCGGTGTGGGCTAATCAGAAAGCAGGGATCTCCCATGCCCGCCCTACACAAACATCCTCAGTGTTTCGCTCTTAGGTGGTTAAGAATGCTTTAGTGTTGTTTGGAACATTGGTCTGGGGGGCTTTGGATGGTCTGCGAATGTGCTCTCTTTTCTTCCCCTTTCACATAATGGGATATGAGCTTCTGATGCCTGCAAATTACTCTCCAAAGTGTTTCCAGGAATTGATGATGTGTGGACAATGTGGCGTACCTGCACCTTACTGGCTCTCACCTGCTGGGCGTCATCCTCACGTGAGTGGGCCAAGTCAAGCCGGGAGAACGCAGGTGCCGCTTGGCACCTGACATGATAAATCCCTGCCTTCTTTTGTCATTAACGGGAAAAAAAAACCCACAAATGCCCCCAAAGAACCCTGCTGGCTGTGGCTTTTGGAAACCCTGTCTTAGGGACCCCCCCTGCGAGCCGTCGGGCAGCAGCCCTGGGAGGCCGTGGGCGGGCACTTTGCAGCCAGGCTGCAGCAGGAGGCTGGGCATGACTGAGGTCACCCCGGAGCCGGCGTGCGGAGCTCGGCCCCTCACGGCGCCTGGCGAGGGTGAGCAGCCCTTGTCGTGGGTCAGAGCCACAGCCGACTGATCTGGTCGAGGCTGGCCCTCTCAGCCGGACGCCCGGCGGGTCTGCCGTGCCGCGGAGCTGCCCGGCCCACCTGGGAGCCGGCTGCAGACTTCCCTGCCGCAAACTGGTGCCCGCCTGTCCATCACGGCGAGCCATGCCTGCCTGCGGTGCTGGCAGCTGAAGGACCCCCGGATTCTGGCAGAGTACGCTCACGGCCTGAAAGCTCACCTTGTAGTCGCTCTACCCTGAGATGCAGCTTCTGTGCTAGTGGGATTCATGCTCAGCTCCTTCCTCCGCGGGCCTCCGCGGGCCTGCATCACCGCCGTCTGCCAGGGACAGCCACTCGGTGAGACTCTTAATTAAAACCGTGGCACTTGGGGGCAGGAAAGAAGTTAAAAACTCTGAAGTCACTTTCCCTAATAGAAATCTTATTTTGGAGGTGCTGCTCACAGAGGTCAGGCTAACCAGGAAAACCTGCACACCTCAAATGAGCTCAAATAGATTTACTGAATTTACTCAGCTGGGTGCCGGGAGGCAGAGCAGGGACGGGGCGGGGGCGGGGGGCACCCTCACCTGTAGCCCCAGATTCATTCCTGGGGCAGGGAGATGGGAGGAGAGGCCCAGATTTTCTTGGAAGACTGGAGAACTGCTGAGTAGCTGTCTTGGAACTTGCTGACCCAGGAGTCTGTGAGCTCAGCCTGTCGGCCGTCCCTGCATCCAGCTCTCTAGAGTTTGATGACTATTGTCCACTGGAAATTCACTTCAACGTGGTGGCAGTGACTGGGGAGTGGCTATATCTGGAATCCATTAGTCACACAGAGAACTCCCCCTTTTCCGTGTTTTCTGGCCCAAGCAGCTGCTCTGAAAGCTGACAGCTCTTTGGAGCTCGCAGCATCTCGGGCCAGACTGCGCAGAATTTTCTCCTTTGAAAGAAGTTGGGAGTGATGTGGAGAGGCCCAGAGGGAGGGGCATGCTCTGAATCTGGGGCAGCAGAAAGCATCTTCAATGTGCAGGCCCAGGCCTTGTGCCGGGGAGGGAGCAGGACTCTTGCTTCCGAGGAGTTACCTCATTCTGGGTGCTTGGACTAATTTGTGAGAGTGTCTCTCCCCATGGGGCTGCAAGAGTATGGCCTTCAAGAGCAACAATTTAATTCCAGATCATGGCCCTAGTGCACAAAAAAACAATTTTTATCCTCTCTTCTCCACTTGCCCATTTAAAGCCCAACGCGGTGGGGCTGGGATGGGGCAGGGGCTTGGAGTTGTTATGGAAACATGGCCTGGAACTCCACACATCAGCCCAAGGCTTGAGTATAGACCCAGCCAATCCTCTACTCCTTCACCTTTGAGCCCTGCCTGCCTGCGGTCTTGGAACCACACGGAGACCACAGAGCCCAGCCTGCCCTGCAGGAACCCAAGAGAGCAGCTGGGCATGCTGGCTTTCCCCTAAACTCACATATACCTCCTATAGTCTCCTTCCAGAATCTTCTCCAAATCCTCTCCCAATTCAACTCCCTCTGTCTCCATAGCAACCAACACCCCATGATAAGAGGCCAGACTCATTATTGTCTTTGTTTTACTCCTGGCATCTTGGGCCACTGATAAGGAGGCTGGGGCGGGGGGATCCTCAGATACCAGAGAGCCATTTCCAACTGATTCTGCTGGAGTTCTGAATCCATACATGGCTGTCCTTCAGTAACCAGCATGAGTCCAGCCCTAATGTCCCCGTGGTATAATGAAGGATTTCTGGCCTTTGTCCCTGCTTTCTGGGAGGGAGCCTCTAAATCCTTGGGAGTTTCCTGGCTGATAGGACTATCTTTGTTGCGCATGGTGGGCCCCTGGGGCCTTCCCTGGATTTATACTGAGGAGGTGACTCAGGATGGGGGCTGGTCCTGCTGGAAAGACCAAGCCTGTGTTCAGAGGGCTGGGGCTCAGACCCACAGGACATCAGACCCCCAGGGGATGGTGGTGGAGGTTCAATTCAATCCATCCTGCCTCTGTGGAAAGCTCTGGGCCCCGAGGCACAGTTGAGCTTCCTGGCTGGTGATGCACAGCAACATACTAGAAGGGAGATCCTCCGAGTTCGGGACCCTTCCAGACCTGGCCCTGGCCCCTCTGTTTGGCTGGTCTTCAGTCGTATCCTCTGTAATAACACTGTTTTCATCAACATACCACCTCCCTGAGTTCTGTGAGTCCTTGTGGCAAATGATTGCACCTGAGAGGGTTGGGGGACGCTCAGATGTATAACCAGATGGTCAGAAGAACAGGTGGCCCAGGGACCCCCAAGCACTGGGGACTCTGCCCCACCCTGTGAAGTCTGCGCTAACTGTGGGCAGTCCCTCCAAGCAAGGTCAAGGGAGGAGGGAAAGAAGGCATCTCCCCACATCTGCACTTCAGTTCAGCGGCTTTCTAAACCCACTGCCCCTCCTAAGGGGCTTTTAGAAACAAGAGCTGCCTGGGCCCCTTCCAGAGCATGTCTGATTTGATGAGCCTGCAACGGGATCCTGGAATGGACATGTTTATAAAGCTTTCACAGGTGGTTCCGAGGCAGAATCATATTTGAGAATCATTTTCTCAGGAAGCCAAGCACGTGTTCCAAGCAGAGAAAATCTGCTTGAAAGAAGAGAAAATACAGGAGGCCACGTGCCAACGTTCAAACAGAAGGGAACAAAGGGGCGGTGGATAGAAAGTTAAGTGCTGGTGGGCAGATCACGTTAAGATCTGTCTCTGGGAAGGTGCAGCTTGAAAGCCACATGTCACCTGAAATGGGCTATGATATGGCGGCCACTTGAGAGACTTCTTGCCTCTAATGTGCTCTCTCCCGACTCACGGGACCTGGAGTTTTTCTGTAGGGTCAAGACACCAATGTCCTCTGCTGGGACGCACATTTTGGATCTCGGGGAACAGGGCTGGGGGCCGGAACCTCGGCCCTGAGCCTTTGATCAGATGGGGCTGTGATCGTGTGGATGTGGATGGTGGGCTAGATGTGTCTGGTGGCACATGAGTAATTCAGTGTGACAGCTTTCTCAAATCGTCCTGTTCCCCTTCTCCCTGGCCACGGCCTGGGGCCACTGTCCTGTCCGGCCGGGGTGAAAGCTACGACTCCGCTCTCATGTCCCTGCTGCTTCTCTTGCCTCTCTGCAGCTCCCCCACTCCTCCCAGAAGCCAGGTTGATCCTTTCAAAAGTTAATCATGTCATGTCTTTCCCTTGCATAAAATCCTCCAATGGGTTCCCACTGCACCGTGAAAAATATGAGTCCTTGTGATAGGTCCCCACCTGTCCCTCCGTCTCACTTGGTCCACTCACATACCCACTGGCAGCCACACCGGCTTGCTTTCTATTCCTCAGAGTTCCCAACTCTCTTCTACCACAGGGCCTTTGCACAAGCTGGTCCCACCACCTGCAGTGCCCTGCTCTTGGCCTCACACTTGCCATGGCTTGTTCCTTGAAATTCATGACCTCATTATTGTTACTCTTTAAAAAGGCCTTCTTTCAGCAAAATACATAGGTAGGTTGCTTCTATTATTGTCCATGACATCACTCTGTTCACGCTCTTCATAGAACTGGTCATGCTTCTTAATATATATTTACTTGCTTATTTTTCCTGTTTCTTCTACTCTGCTGCTGAATGTCCCATGCAGTGCCTGGCACATAATAGGTGCTCATTTTAGCTGGAGTGATTACTACTAGCTACAGCAGCATCTCACCCTAAAAACCTCAGGGGCTTATCTCAGAAAGTTTTACTTCTTGATCATATGACTCACCCAGTGTGGATGGGTGGGGACCTCTGCTCTCCACACTCCAGCTAAAAGGGGGCCCTGCCACTTTGTAGCCTTCCGATCTGAACAACGTAGCCCAAAAGATTTGCCAAAGAAGAGGAGTTGAGAGAAAAATGAGGCACGTGGCTTTGAACAGCCTGGAATTCACAGGTGTTGCCTGTGTTCATGGTCCATTTGCCCCAACCAATCACTGGCTTCACCTCGCTGCAGGGGGTCTGGGAGACAGAGGCCGACGGGATGCTAAGGGGGTGGGGGCGAGTGGTGGGGGCAGGGAGATCTGTTCAGCCCGGAGCCCAGAGTGGGAGGGGCCCCGCCCACGGACCCAAGCTCTGCGGCTTCTGCTGGATTTTCCGTGTGTGTGAACTTCTAGAAACTAACGTCCACACTGAATGCAGGCAAGGACTCAGGGCAAATCCTCCACTTCCTCTGTACTGGCGCCAGCCCCGGGGACGGAGTGGCTGTGTCCACCGCAAGCGGCGTATACGTGAAGAGGTGGACAGAGACACAGCCACCATGAGCAGGTACTGCTTGCCTAATGCTCCATCAGCACCTTGGAAACAGGCCACCCTGGGAAATAAATGATCCACGGGGCCCCCATAGCCTCCAGCTCCCTTGGCGGCTGCTCCTGTTCCCTGAAGGGCCCCCTTCCTCCTGGTGGCTCCCAGGAAATGGGTGGCAGAAACCAGCCTGGTGATTTACCTCCTGCGTTCCTAGGACTCCCCACCAGGCCTGTGCATCTCATGTTTAATTATGAGGCTGTGGATGGTGGTGATATTAATTATAGGGCTGAGGCTGTGTCACCTGAAGAAAGTTGGTGCATGTGTAATTTGACTTTCCTCAAGAAGGAGAATTATATTTTTCCTGATCTCAGAAAGAATGCCAGGGAAACAAGCAGAATCACACTTAAGGGTTTTAAACTAATGAGCTTCAGTTAAAAAAATTAAAATCCTTTCTATCTGGCGAAGATTGGGAGAATCCACTTCTAGAATCTGGGGTTTCTCGGTAGGGGCCGGCGGCTCTCCCGTGGGGAGGGCTGTGGGTGCACCGTGAGGCAGAGCTTGGCCTGTGGTGCAAAGCCAAGGGCAGGTCATGGCTGGGTTTTCTACCGACAGAGAGCAAGAGCATTTCTTGGCAAGATTTATCCTTGGCTGAAAGCAAACGGGCACATTCCAAAGGGTGAGATGGGGAGAGTTTGACACACGTTGGTTTTGTAAGTAAACACCAGATTAATGTAATAATAACCAATAATAGTGATGACCTAAATTAGAGCTTGTGTGACAGTCCTGGCCCTCGTCCACATGCCGTGGGTGCGTGCTTGCTGCCGTCCAGCCTTCCCAGAAGTCCTGCAGGGGGTCCCCCGCTTTAACCCCATCACACAGAGGAGGCGGGCGACACAGACGGGACCGGGCCTGTGCTCGGTCTGCATGACACAGCACGGCAGACTTCCTCATTTGAAGCGATTCCATTAAGAACGTTGTGCCATTATGTCCGCAACGAAATCAGTGCTGCCGTTTTAAGCTCTTACTGTGTGCTAAGCATTTGTGTGTGCACGCGTGTGCTGGTGTGCATGCGTGCACACAGGCATGGACCCATGTGCGTGTGTGCACACGCATGTGGAAGGAAAATGACGTGGGTGAGCTTGGAGAACTCCAGATGCCGAAGGGGCTCGCATGTGTGGCTGCTGCTGGAAGCGGGAGTCAGGGCCGTGTTGGTGACGTCACCTCAGGAGAAATGGGTTCCAAATCCACATTTACTCCCAGTTCTCTGTGTGATCTTGGTCATGTCACTTTATCTCCCTGAACTTTGTTCTTTAAACATCTATTAAGCTTTAACGACGTCGGACCGTTATACACACGGAGAAAAGCGAGTGTGAAGGCCCTGCGTCATGAATACTCACAAGGCGAACAGATTGACCCACACTCGGATAAAGAACGAGCACAGCCTTCAGCTGGGCATCCACGGGCGTCCCTCCCCAGGCACGCCTCTCCCAGAGCCCATCACTCACCTAGTCTTCTTACCTGCGGGGAGGAAATGCTGTGTGCCATCCTCACCAAGAAGGCAGTGACAAGACGAGGGTGACAGTGTGTCCGGCTCGGTGCAAAGCCCTCGATGGGAACTGTTTTGTGGGCCTCCGCGGGGAGCATGAGGTGGCCAGCGCTGGCACTCCCCCACTTCGCAGACGAGGACAGCGTGGCTCTGAAGTGGGATGCAAACAGATTAGCCCAGTTGTGAGCGTGACCCTGTCTGTCCCACACTATGCTCGGACTTTAGTTTTTCTTCCTGCTTCCTTTATTCATTCCAAGTACCTCCCTGTCGTGCTTGCTGGAGGGTGGTTGTGCTGGTGTCCGGCCACAGACTACAGATCAGGCCACCGGACACCGTCTCGGGCTGTGACGATTTCCATTTTACCTCTCCAAGAATCAAGGGGCCCCAGGAAGAAGCCAGCTCACGTGATAAATTATTCAACAGAAGGACAGAAAGCTCTGCTGCACTGAACCTAAGGATTTGGGGTAGACAATGGGAAATTATTAATTAAAAAAATTCTACCACTTTCCTCTTCCCACAGTGGGAGAGACTCATGGAATCAACTCTGAGTGAAGGCATCAAGTTTAAGCTGTTAATTACTTCTTAATCATGCAGAATAAAAGCTACATCCCTTAAAATACACCAGACAGCTAAACCTAATCTTTGCTTTTCCTGGGTATCATCGAAGGAATCCAGATGTTATGGTAATAAAACTGCTCCATAAAGAAACAGAATACCCAGCTGTAGGAACTGACTCCTCAGCATTCGTGTGCCCCCAAAGGCTCTTCCTGGGCTGGGGTCCTGAATGCTGCTCGGCGTCCCCGTCCCCTCCCCCGGCAGCCCCCACTGTGGACACAACCACATAACCGGAAGGGAGACCAGCACAGAACTTGCTGAATGTCTGTGGGACTAAACCCGGGACCCATTTGAAGCCTGTGTCTGTGGACTTTCCAGCAAGCGAGGGGCCGCCCTGGGTCTTCAGGGGTCTGGGTGTGGAGAGGGTGCCCTTGAGCAGACTGAATACGTTTCACTCAGACATATGTAGATCTTACAATTTATTTTGGGTCCGTCAATATTAATAACAGGGGAAATAGCTAGCGTTTATTGGGCATGTTAGTGCGTGCTCTCGCCCCAAGCCCCCACGACACTAGGAGGTAGCTCCTGCTACTGACTAAGATTCACAGGTGAAGTCATTTCCCCAAAGTCCCTCAATAAGTATACGGTGAAGGTCGAATCTGAGTCCAGAAGAGCTGATTCTACTATTATTTTACAAAATGTTCTACTTTGGTTTGAGTTGGCCTTTGATCTTTCAAAACAACTTTCATTGAACTCATGGTTTTGTAAAACAAAGTTGGTTTTGAGATCGGCAAATGAGTGCATTTAAAAATATTTATTCTTTTATCTTGCAAGTAACTATGTGTTTACAAAATGATAAATGTTCACTTGCTGTAAACATTTCGAACACAAAGAGTATAAATTAGGGGCCGCCTGAATCCCATTCCCCCAATTTCATGCTTTGCTGCATATTCTCCTGGACATGCTCCATCCCAGATGTCTCAAGATGCAGGTATGCGCTATGGTGAGCACTGTGAATTGTGTAAGACTGATGAATCACAGACCTGTACCCCTGAAACAAATAATACATTATATGTTAACAATAAAAAAAAAAAAAGATGCAGGTCACTCCAAAGATGCTCCAAGAAAAAAGGGGGTCTGAAGTCATGTTGGTTGGGAAACACGTGGAGGGTCCGAGAAATTCCGCAGTAAATAAACCCTTTGGCTTGGTCCAGTGTCATGTTTCCCAAACCAACTTGTGCATGGAATGCCTTATCCCATAATAAGGGTCTGCCTTCTCTCCAGAGAGTGTGCCCTGTGAAATGCTGGCCATATAGGACTGCCCCAGCCAACAGGTATTTGCCAGGTCTATGCTATTTAGGCTCTGGAGGCCCAGGGATGAAGGAGGCAAACTCTTCTCCCCTGGTGCCCACCCTCTGGTGGGCATGGCAGCATACAAGTGAACAAGAAAATGAAGACACACACAGGTACTTTCAGATGCTGACCATGGCCACCATGAAAAGAAGAGGTCCACAAGGCGCCTGTTTGCGCAGAAGGCCTCTCAAGGACGAGACCCAACGAGCCAAGTGAAACATGCTGGTTTCGGGGAAGAGCTGTAGTGAAAACCTTTGGCCTCTATAAATAAAGATGAAGATGTGGGTATATAATTTTATATACTGATATCACATTGTATGTTGACACTTGCCTTTTCCACTCAATTAAAATGTCAGAGATGACATTTCTAGTCAATGAATGTGTTTCACTATTGTCATGTTTAACAACTGCTGAGCATTTTCTTAACCAATCACCCGCTGGTGGAAACTCCGTGTTTTGGTCTGTTCAGGCTGCTGTGACAGAAATAGCCTAGACTGGGCGGCTTGTGTTTGTCACAGCTCTGGAGACGGAGGAGTCTAAGGTCAGGTGCTGGCAGATCCAGGGTCCGGTGAGAGCGCTCCTCCTGGTTCATAGACAACCTGTCTTCCTGCTGTGTCCTCACATGGCAGAAAGGGCAAGGGAGCTCTGGGCTCTCTTTTATAAGGGCACCCATCCCATCCACGGGGGCTCTGCCCTTGTTACCTAATCTCCTCCAAAGGCCCCACCTCCCAACACCATCACACTGGGGAAATGGGTTTCAACATCTGAATTTGGGGGGGGACACAAATATTCAGTTTACAGCACTTAGGGAGGTTTCTTGTGGGTGCATTTTGCTCACTTTTGAAATAATCTCCTTAGGATAAATTCCTGGAAATCAGATTGTTGGGTCCAAAGTTGTGAGCATTTTACAATGTCATCCAATCCTGCTAAACTGCCTCAGTGGCCAGGCATGACCTTCCATTCTCTCTAAGACTGCACGAGAGTGCCTGTTTTCCCAAGTGCCTCCTATGACTGGTTTTCATCTACATTGCAGATGCCAATCTGAGAGGGGAAAAACGAGATTTTTATTTATTTGATTGATAATGACCTTGAACATGCCTATTAGCCTTTTGTATTCCTTCTTTTATGAAATGCTGTTCAAATCCTTTGTCAGTTTTTCTACTGACATTGTTTTCTTACTGATTTTCAAGAGCACTTTTGTATATGGGGGATATTTGTGATAAAAATTATTGCTGTCTTTTGGTTTTGTTTATGATATTTTAAGCCATTGAGATATTATTGTTGTCTTTTGGATTTATGATATTTAAAGCCATTTAGATGTTGTAAATGTTTATGTTGTTAAATTAAATTGTCTTATTTTGTGTTTTCTGATCTCATAACATGTTTAGAATGGCCAACCCTACCTTATGATTATGTAAATATTCTCTCATATTTACTTCTAGCTTTTTTTGGTCTCTGTTTTTCTTTTCCGTTAAACCTTTTGTCTTTTAGGAATTCACTTTGCAGTAAGGAATGAATTTGGGGTCCAGTTTTATGTTTCCCAAATGGCTATTCAGCTAATTCCATCTACTCCCTTGTTAGAAATGACCACTGTCCTGAACAGACATTTTTCCAAAGAAGACATCCAAATGGCCAACAGACACGTGAAAAAGTGTTCAATATCGCTCGGCATCAGGGAAATCCAAATCAAAACCTCAATGAGATACCACCTCACACCAGTCAGAATGGCTAAAATTAACAAGTCAGGAAATGACAGATGTTGGCGGGGATGCGGAGAAAGGGGAACCCTCCTACACTGTTGGTGGGAATGCAAGCTGGTGCAGCCACTCTGGAAAACAGTATGGAGGTTCCTCAAAAAGTTGAAAATAGAGCTACGGTATGACCCAGCAATTGCACTACTGGGTATTTACCCCAAAGATACAAAAGTAGGGACCTGAAAGGCTACGTGCACCCCGATGTTTATAGCAGCAATGTCCACAATAGCCAAACTGTGGAAAGAGCCAAGATGTCCATCAACAGATGAATGGATAAAGAAGATGTGGTATATATATACAATGGAATATTATGCAGCCATCAAAAGGAATGAGATCTTGCCATTTGCAACGACGTGGATGGAACTGGAGGGTATTATGCTGAGCGAAATAAGTCAAACAGAGAAAGACATGTATCATATGACCTCACTGATATGAGGAATTCTTAATCTCAGGAAACAAACTGAGGGTTGCTGGAGCGGGGGGTGGGGTGGGAGGGACGGGGTGACTGGGTGATGGACACTGGGGAGGGTATGTGTTCTGGTAAGCGCTGTGAATTGTGCAAGACTGTTGAATCTCAGATCTGTACCTCTGAAACAAATAATGCAATAGATGTTAAGAAAGAAAAAAAGAAGAAGAAGAATGTAGCAGGAGGGGAAGAATGAAGGGGGGGAAATCGGAGGGGGAGAAGAACCATGAGAGACGATGGACTCTGAAAAACAAACTGAGGGTTCTAGAGGGGAGGGGGTTGGGAGGATGGGTTAGCCTGGTGATGGGTATTGAGGAGGGCACGTTCTGCATGGAGCACTGGGTGTTATGCACAAACAATGAATCATGGAACACTATATCTAAAACTAATGATGTAATGTATGGGGATTAACATAACAATAAAAAAATTAAAAAAAAAAAAAAAGAAAAGAAATGACCACTGTCCTATGCATTAAAATCTCTACATACTCGGGACTATAACTATGATCTTGATTTCTGTTCTTTTGAGCTGTCTTTTTATCCCTTTGCCAAACCACACTGCTTTACTTACTGTGGTCATAGAATACATTTTTAATACCTGACAAGACAAGTTCCTCAATACCACTCTTTTAAAGAATTTTCCTGGCTGTTATAAGATAAACATAATTTACCTTACAAAACATCTTATAACACTCCCAGATAAATTTTAGAGTTACTTTTTTTTTTCCCAAGCTAAAATATATCCCACATTGGGATCATACTGAACTTAAAGACTACCTTAGGAAAAATTACATCTTTATTGGAATGTCTTCTTATTCAATAAAACAAGATATGACTCTCCATTTATTGAATTATTTTAAATGATCTTCATTAGAAACTTAGTTTTGCTTCATATCTGTCCTCCACAGTTATTGTTAAATGTATTTCCAGGTGTTTTAGGGCTTAGGTTCTATTCCAAATGATTTTCTAAATCATATATTTCCTAACTTGTTATAATTTACATATGAAATTGTAAATTATACTGATTGCTGTATAACTGATCATACTACTGTGTTTTTATTATTTTAATATTTTTTCTATTATTTTGGGTTTTCCCAGAAGCATACCCTCATTAGTTACAAATTATGGTTGGTTTTACCTCTGATGAATATAGGGGAAGGGAGGGGAAAATAAAATAAGATGAAAACAGAGAGGGAGGCAAACCATAAGAGACTCTTAACTCTAGGAAACAAACTGAGGGTTGCTGGAAGGGAGGGGGTGGGAGATGGGGTAACTGGGTGATGGGCATTAAGGAGGGCACGTGATGTGATGAGCACTGGGTGTTATATGCAACTGAAGAATCACTAAATTCTGCCTCTGAAACTAATAATACACTATATGTTAATTAAATTGAACTTAAATAAAATTAAAAAAAATCATGGTTGGTTTTGCCCCTTCTTGTGATCATGACTGCTTTTATATTTTGTCTAATTCTGTTCAGTACTTTCAGAACAGTGTTACACAATTGTAGTGATAAAGGGTACTCAGAACTTTTTTTTTGGACACAAATGGAATGCTTCTAGTATTTTCTCAATGATGGTAATTTTTGGATTGAAATGTGTGTTTTTAAAAATCTTTAGAAGGAGGTATCCACCATTTCTTTTTTTTTTTTATTTTTTTATTGTTATGTTAATCCCCATACATTACATCATTAGTTTTAGATATAGTGTTCCATGATTCATTGTTTGTGCATAACACCCAGTGCTCCATGCAGAACGTGCCCTCCTCAATACCCATCACCAGGCTAACCCATCCTCCCACCCCCCTCCCCTCTAGAACCCTTAGTTTGTTTTTCAGAGTCCATCGTCTCTCATGGTTCTTCTCCCCCTCCGATTTCCCCCCCTTCATTCTTCCCCTCCTGCTACATTCTTTTTCTTCTTTTTTTCTTTCTTAACATCTATTGCATTATTTGTTTCAGAGGTACAGATCTGTGATTCAACAGTCTTGCACAATTCACAGCGCTCACCAGAACACATACCCTCCCCAGTGTCCATCACCCAGTCACCCCATCCCTCCCACCCCACCCCCCACTCCAGAAACCCTCAGTTTGTTTCCTGAGATTAAGAATTCCTCATATCAGTGAGGTCATATGATACATGTCTTTCTCTGTTTGACTTATTTCGCTCAGCATAATACCCTCCAGTTCCATCCACGTCGTTGCAAATGGCAAGATCTCATTCCTTTTGATGGCTGCATAATATTCCATTGTATATATATACCACATCTTCTTTATCCATTCATCTGTCGATGGACATCTTGGCTCTTTCCACAGTTTGGCTATTGTGGACATTGCTGCTATAAACATCGGGGTGCACGTACCCTTTCGGGTCCCTACTTTTGTATCTTTGGGGTAAGGTATCCACCATTTCAATTTCAAGTATCAGAAGTGGATTTTATGAAATGTCTTTATGGTATTTAAGAAAAGAAATGATTGTATGCTTCTTTTTCCTTTGTTCTATCAACATGGTAAAAGAGTTTTTAGAAGTTTCTTAAACTGAGTAGTTCCTGGACTGTGTGCATCAGTTACTCATGGTCACAATGTATTATTTACTTCTATTTGCTAACACTTTGTTCAAGCTTTCTGCCTAAGCCTCCTCCAAGTACCTTTCCTATGGTCTTCTCTATCAGGCCCTGGCGTCCAGCCAGCTTCATCAGAACTGTCAATGACTTTTGTCTCTCTCCGTGTGTGGAACTGTTTAAAGAGTGTAGGAATGATCAGCTCCTTGAAGGTTTGGGAAAATAAGACTCTGGAAAGCAGCAACTCATAACCTACTATTGAGAGCGTAAGTTGTTTTAGCCACTTTGGACAGTAATCTGTTAATACCCAGTTAAGTCTACAACATTTATACCTTGTAACTCCACAGCTGCACTCAGTATCTATACCCTAGAGAAACACTCTTGTGTTTCACAGAAATATGTACCAGGATTTCCACTGCAGTGTTGGTTTGGCCAACAAATTGGAAATGACCTAAGTGCTTTTCACGGGGGGACTGGAGGTAATTTATGCAAAGACTAATCTGTGGCAGTTGAAGTGACTGGATTAGTTCTCCCCACATCAGGCTGGAAAATGCTCAAAAACTAAATATCGGGGGAGGGAGAAGAAAATGAAAAAAAAAAAAAGTCCACTTTGATGCAATCTGTGTAAAAACACAGAAACAATGCTTTGTAGGATTTTTGGATGCACATATATTATCTAAAGGGAAGAATATTCATCACCTTTAGGAATCTGGGTTTCCACAGGAGAGGAGGAAGAGGAATGGAAATGGTCGCTCAAATGTCTTGGTTTTATTTTATTCATTAAACCGAAAAGGTCTGCTGTAAATACAGAAAACCCATGACATCTTATAAAGCTGAGTGGTGGGAAGTGGGTACTTGTTAGATTAACAACACTTCATTTATGGTTTTATCTTCTCTGCTGCCTTTCTTCATTTTTACCTGGTTTCTCAATTAAAGGTGGAGAAGGGTTTTTCAGTGTCCTATTATGTTTACACTCGTTTTTCCTATTTATCCTCTTTTTAGAGTTGGAGGCGACGCCGGATAGTGTTGGCTGTTATTCTTTGGACTACTCGGAGTTGGATAACACAGGGCTCCGTGCGCTGTAGGTGTTCAATAAATGCTAGATGACGTCATCGTCCTCCTTCTCCTCGCCACTCTGGCTCTATACTCGTCCCCCTCAGTTGTCTGCACCATGTGCCCTGGTATGAAGCTGTGCGGGTGGTTGCAGCCCCTCTGTGTCCGTGTCTCCTCTCCTTTCGTCTCTTAGAAGGACACTTGTCATCGAATGTAGGGCTGGCCTGGAAAATCCAGGATGGTCTCATCTCAGGATCCTTAACTTAATTATGTCTGCAAAGACCAGACTCTTTTTTCCAAATGAGGTCACATTCCCAGGTTCCAGAGATTAGGATGTGGACATATGTTTCAGGAGGCCACTGTTCAACGCCCCCAGAACTGCACAATTTTCCCTGGAAACCCCCAGCTGATTTCCTTCCCCTTAGCCATTGAAGGGAGATGCTGGCTTAGACCAGGCAGGATCCACCCACCCTTCCTACGCATCCTGGTGCTCACACACACAAGAGTTCTAAAAGCAGGAAGACAAGCACGGGCTCTGCCGCCAGGACCTCCTCCCTGTTTTCCAGACCTGCCAAATGTTGTGCTCCCTCCATGCTTTTAATTTATTTTCCTAAAATAGAGGTTCTGCAACCTGAGTGTGCAGCTTAATCACCCAGAGGACTTGGGTTTCAGGTTCACAGTCTGCATTTCAGACAAGTTCCCAGTGATGCTGATGCTGGTCCCAGTAACACATGTGGAGAACCACTGGGCTGAAATGTTCTTCCTGCTGCTCAACCCCTGGATTCCCCTCAAGGCTCACTTTTGCCTGAAGCCTCGTGGTGGCTCCAACCCATGGGTCTTGCCTTCTTTCTTCTGTTGCATATACTGTAACCTTCCGTTTAGCCCCATTTAGAGTGCATGTCTTGCAGCCAAGGATGGCGCCTCATCATCTCCACTTTTCCAGCATCTAGTGCACAAGTCCGTGTGGATGGCCCCCAGTAGATGGGTTCTGAATGAATGAGTGAAGGAGATTCATGCACAGTCTTCCTCGTTCAAGGAGCTCGTGAGCACTGTGAGAGCTCATGCCGTCATGGGCTCTGAACGTGACCGTGCCTGTGTGCACCTGGGGGTTTGGCAACATGACCCTGGTTCAGCCCTTTAATTTCCCTGGGCCTCAGTTTCCTCATCTGCAAAGGGGGCATAACAATACTACTTACCCCGATCGTAGGAGCATCAGATGTGATAAAAGCATGTAGAATGCTCACTGCTTTTAGTAAGTGGCTAGTAAACATTACTGATTCATTCATTAACGATGATCAGAATAATACCGTTCGGGGCCAGAGGGCTGCAGCTATGCTTCCTCTTGCTGGAGCAAGCCCCTCCTTGCTGCGTGTGCATTCAGTCCCGCAGCAGAGCTTCTCCAGCTGGGGCTGCATGCCTCGGTGGGTGCAGGGCCGAGGTCAGAGGCTGGGGAAAGCTACCCGAGAAGCCTGGTGTGCTACCCCGAGCACCAGTTTCCTCCGGAGTGAGCAATTTCAGCTTTTGAAAACTACTGTCTTCAAACAGTACAGAGCAGAATGCAAATGCTCATAAATTTTAAGGAAAGACGTCCAGATTTCAGCATGTTCCTCAGGCAGAGACCGCATCCCTGTAGGGCTCATTCCTTCCCTATCCTCCCAGGGCCCACGGCACAAAGCGGCAAGCAGGCCAGGGGCTCCCGCCTGGCAGAGGAGAGCAGTTTGATGGAGCTGCTCTTCACGCACTTCTCTTCTCCTTACACGAATGTTTTTGCAATCCTGTGCCCTGACGCCGTGTTTCAGACCGTGGTGGGCCTGGTGGCACTAGCAGATCCCCCCGCAGCTGAAGCCCAGAGGAAGCGCGTTTGATTGTTCGAGGCCCGAGCAGCCCAGCCCTCACTTTCCCGGCCTTTCGTGCTGGAACAAGGCCCATCAGTTCTGTCAGCGCCTGCCGGTGGTGACTTGGTTTAATTAAACAATTGTGTGTCTGGGAGAGCTCCCCGCCTGCCTCGATTATATATGCATCGCCCCTGCTCTGCTTCCCACACTCCCCCAGTCACATTCATCCACTTTCATTCCATTTCAGAGCAACAACACAGGGTGACAGAATGCCATCCCCGCAGCCTCTGTCGTGGAGGACATCGTGTCCAGCTATGGCGGCTCCGCGTGGCCTTGGCCTGGCTGCACTGTGTGGTGTCGGGTCTCATGCGCTGGGAGCAGGAGGCCCTGGCCATCTCCCTCTCTCTCTGCACAGCTCTGTCCATTTCCAGCTGGCGCCAACCTCCTGGCCTCCCTCCCTGTCACTGGCCTCTGACCTGTGAGACAGCTGGCCGGGAGCCAGGGAAGGGGCAACCTTCCAGGCACATTCTCCAAAAGTGGTGCCTTGTCAGCACTTTGAAGGGCCAGCATGGGTCATTTTAAGTATCTCAAGAAAGACTCCACGTCGGGATTTCTCAATCATATGGGTGTTTGGGACTGGATCATTCTCTGCTGTGGGGCTGCCCTGTGCCTCTAGGATGTTTGGTAGCATCCTTGTACTCTACCCACTGGATGACAGTAACACACCACCCCTTGATGTGACAACAAGAAATGCCTGCAGACAAAGCCAAACGTCCCCAGAAATAAAAAATGCCCTGAGTTGAGACCCATTCAGAGACAGTGAGATGCAGACCAGGACCAGGGAGCATGATCAAAGGCTCAGTGGCTGGCTAGAGAGAGACCTACAGAACTCCAGCAAAGGAGGGGGCCTTTTTTTAGGGCCTGGCTCACCCCCCATCAGAGGTGTGAGCTCCACCCAGGTCCTGCTCTGGGGAAGGGGGGAGGGCGAGGGCCGGCGGCAGGACAAGCCTCATCTTGGCCTCTGAGCCGCTGTCTCCTGAAAGCCTCCTTCCCGAGCTGGGTTTTCCGATGCCGGGGGCCCTGGCTTCAGACACAGACTCCTGTCTTTCTTCCCCGTGCTCCTGCCTCATGGGCTCGGCGTGCTTCTGGGTTCCCGGGGGGCCCTCGGCTCAGGGGTCAGAGGGTTCCCTGAGAGATAGGCGCCGGACCTCGGGAAAAGCTTCTCTCTTCCGTGGGACACCCAGATGTTATTTCCTTCTCTTCATTGTTTTGTGTCTTCTGAGGTGTTCACATGATAAGATAAAAATACGGGAGAGTGAGGCTGTTGTCTGCGGAAAGTGGTGCTCACGATTCAGGAGGCTGACCGGCTGATGCGCCCCTGAGCAGGAAGCTACAATGGCCGGGCTCTCTGTTAGAATGATCATATGGAGATCAATGTAATCTGTCGCCATTTAGTCATCATGCCTCCAGGCCCCTCCGTGCACATGCAGAGTAGGTGCATCCGCTTTACAAAATCAAGACCCAGAGCGGCTGCCCCGGCGGGCTGGGCCCGGGAAGGCGGCCCGCTCATTATGCTGTTACCTGCAAACGTGCACCGGCGTAATCGGCACATTTGACTGCGGATTGCTCGGTCCTTTAAATATCTCTTCTGATGTGTTAAAATTAGCCTCCTCCTAAACCACAAGAAGAGAAAGGGATGTCCTTTTTAAGCAAATGTGTGGAGAAAGCTCCCATTTGTCTGGATCGGTTGAAAGTGGCGGTTATCTGAAGCCCGGGGTGTACACTAGGTGACCTTGCCGGGCAGCTTCGGACTCAAGATGTTAGAGTTCTCCCCGTTTGATGGGGAAGAAAAGACTTTCTGGACACTTCAGAGCATTCGTAGCACAATGAGAACTGGAAAGGAGGAAGGGTGGAGGAAGGGGAGAGGCTAGAGATGCGGAACAGCCTCTCAGTCGTTGGAGTCGGGGCGCAGGAGTGGGAAGGATGTGTATGCGGTTTATTGCGCACAGAAAGGATTCTGTTTGATTGGACTCAGCGCCCCGCCCTGTGGGGATCGTGTGTGCTGTCTCTCCTGCCACACGGGGAGCCCCATCTTGGCCCCTCACCTGCTTCCCTGCTCCATCTCTGCCTCCCTGCAGAGGGACCCAAAGCGTGGGAGGGTCTGCAGCTGCCCAAGGTCCTCCGGGGTGCAAGGGAAGGAGCGGAGATTTGAACCTGTGTCTGTCTGAATCCAAGGGTAACCTCATTAAGTTGTACTGCTGCTGAGGTCAAGAGAAAAATCAATCTTGCTTGTGCTTCTTGTCTAATCAAACAGAAGTCCCCGAAGACCTAGGGACACATTTGAGGCTATACAAATACAATTAAGCCCTCTGGGAATGCTCCAGGTCTCGAACTTCACCTGGTGGCGTTGGTGGTGGAGAAGCCCACGGCTCCTCCCTGCCAGCACCACCCCGACAGCCTGAGGGTGGTGAGCTCTGACCGAGGAGCTCTGGGTGACTGTGGCCTCCAGAGCAGAATGGCAGGTGTGCAAGGAGAGGTGTGAGGCCACTGTCCAGGGGGTACATGGATGGGAGGAAGCTCTGAGAAGGACACATTTTTTTTCCCCTTCATTAATATCTCAAGGGTGAGCTCTATACCCAAAGCAGAGAACAGAGAAATGAATCAGGTAGCACTAATTCTCGGTCATATATCATGGGACAAGAACAGAAGGAGATGTCACAGAGGTCAAGAATATAGGCCTGATGGTTAGTCAATCCTTGGCTGTGAGACCTCACGCAGGCTCCGTTCCCTTTCTAAGCCTCAGTTTACTCATCTTTAAAGTGCGGCTGATTGAGCAGCATCAACTCACCGGCGAGCGGTGTCAGATTGCTGGAAATGGGTAACAAGCAGGGCCCAGGTCAGAGGCTGCGTGGTCGAATCCAGCTCTGTTCCCCACTTGCTGTGACTCTTGTGTGTTTGCTTCCTGTATCTTCCTCACCTGGAAAAGAAATTGAAATTAAAAATAAGAAGATGGGGCAGAGGGAACCTCACCTCCCAGGTTTAGTCCGGACACACACAGATGATGGAAGGTACTCCCTCACAGCAGCTGGAAGCAGGGCTGGCACGGGATATGAAGGCCTGGGGCTCAGGCCTTCCCAGACCTCCTCTTCCCTGCACCCTCCACCCACTAAGTAGCTTTTGCTCGCCCAAATTATTCCCCTCCCCACAACTCGGGATCCAGGGTTGAAAAATCAGGACCCAGAAGAGGGGCAGTCTCCAGGCTCTCCTGTTATGCAGAATCTGGGTTGTAGGTAACACACACAGGAGTCTGGACAGTGCCCCAGGGGCTGGGGAACCTACACAAGGAGGGTGAGGCAGAGGAGGAGAGCAAGAGAGGATTATTCTGGGGCGTCAGGACGTGTACTTTGGGGTTTGGCAGGTGAGAAATCTGGAAGGTATGAACTAATCGGAGAAGAAAGGGAATTTGGAGAAGGGACACTTTTGGGTTACTAATAGGATGTTTGCGGAGAAAAGCAAGAAAAGATTGCAATTTGTAATCATTTTTACTTGTTGGGATGTGCTTCCTCGAATGTGATTCCATGCAAAGATTGGGCCACGTGGGGCACTGGTGTGTATTAGCACGTATTGCAAAGGTGTTCTGGAACTTCGTCTGGGGGATGGCTATTTCCCCATGGGGTAGGCAGTGTTTTATAGTTCACTGAGTGCTTTTACAAGCATTTTCTCCTCCGAGCCTCTCCCAAGCACTATGAAAAAGGCCCGGTGTGTAATTCTGTATGTGTGCATCCTCAGGGCTGTGCCTTACCTGACCGCCACAAGAGGAGGATTCTGGGTCCCCTGTCATAAATGCTAAGCTTTGGCCATTCAATGAATGTCAAGTTTTATTATTGCATCAATCATTTCATTTATTCATTGGCTTAAGGAATTACATAAGCATTCACCTGGGCCAGACACTGTGTTAGGCCCGCAAACACGGTCAGGCAGAGCTTCTGGAGGAAGCAATCCTGGAGCCTCCAGAAAGATGAACAGGAATTCATTATGAGAACAGCTGGGAGGTGGGGAGAAGGAAGCAAGCAAGGGGGAAGGCATCTAGTGTGTCACACAAAGCCTGGCTAGGGGAAGCACAGAGTTTGCAGAGATCTGCTCAGTTAGGCAGGCTTATCATTTTCTGTTCCTTATCTTAAACTGGATGTCAGTGGCATGGAGCCCAACCTATTGATCTGTAATAAATCGCAGATAATTACATTTTATAAGTACAATTTACCAAAAGGCAACAATTTAAACCTAACTTTCCCATGGGTGTCACTAATTTTTAAATTCTTTTTTTTTTTTTTTAAAGATTTTATTTATTTATTTGAGAGAGAGAGAATGAGAGAGAGAGAGCATGAGAGGGAGGAGGGTCAGAGGGAGAAGCAGACTCCCCGCCGAGCAGGGAGCCCGATGCGGGACTCGATCCTGGGACTCCAGGATCATGACCTGAGCCGAAGGCAGCGGCCCAACCGACTGAGCCACCCAGGCGCCCCTAATTTTTAAATTCTTAATGATGTGTTATCTAGAGTCCATATCAGGATATACCAGGGCCCAGCAATTCTTGTTGCTCTAGTTTTCTGAAGATTAGTTATTTCTCAGATGAACAATTGGTAATGACATGTTAACAGACAAATCAATGAAATAATTTATTTAACTGTCTCCTTAAATTTATTCTTTCAACAAGAATATGACATCCAACATCTAGATTCTTCTAGAATTCCCCAGTTATCTCCATGTTAAAGCAGGGAAAATGGAGGCACAGGATGATCACATGATTTGTCTGTGGTCTCCCTACTAATAAGGGGTCAAATTGGGATGAGAAGCCAGCTTTTCCGATTGAGGCTTATGCCTGTAAAATCACGTATGGACATGACGGTGAAGGACTCTTGGGTCCTGCAGTCTAAGGGCTGCTCTTCTTGAATCTAAGGTCTGTCTGTTACCCAGCACTAATGTTGGGAGGGGTGTTTGTGCAGAGGGGCCTGGAGAGCTGCTACATTATGCAAACTTGATTATCCTGTCTGACATTATTGATGTCAGCAGCCATTGTGAAATGAAGTTTGGGAGATGGAGTGTGGAGGATAGCACTTGTAATTTTTAATCATCCTCTTTTGCCTCTTGCGGGGAGGCAGTGGGGGAGAAGCAGAGCTTCAGGGCTGTGGGTACTTTAATGGAATCTGTCTGTCATGATAAGGAAGTGGAGAAAGTCTCTTAGCACTCTACGGGTAAGCTCGGGGCTTGAGCCATGGGTTTTCTGGTAAGTTCCTCAAGAACCTCAGGTATTCTGCACCATGAAGGCAGACTGAGAATGATTGCAGGGCCAATGAGATTGTGACCCCAATGTTTACTCATCTCTGAAATCCTGGTGCCTTTCATAGGGCTTGGTATCCAGCAGGCGCTGGTGCATGATGGCCATTTCCTAATTTAATAAAGAATCTTTCTGTGTAGAGTTTCAACAGCTCATGCATTGTGGTATCGACCCCTGTGAGTTCAAAATCCCCCTATCTAAACTCCCTACTCAGTTTCTACCTTTGGATTCCCCATGACCAGGACAGGACAGATAATGTCCTCTCAAGGATGCTTCATGTGAAGACAATGAATGACACCACCACTACCCAATCTCCCAAGCAGGTGCGGCACCCTGGCATCATTTTTTACTTCTATTCTCCTTCACTCCACATACTTACTTGTTTACCAAGCACTGCCTCTTCTGTGTCCTCCCTGTCTCTTAAATCTGTGAACTTCTCTCCATCTCCACCATCGGCTCTTAGGGCCTTGCGGCCATCCTATCTCACGTTGACAGCTACAACAGTCTCCTAACTGGTTCCCTGTCAACCCATTCTCCATGTAGTAGTCAGAATGGCATCTAGTCAATGCCTACTTAAAACCCTCCATGGCTTTTTAGGTCAAAGTTCAAGGTCCCCACATGGCCTAAGGCCCTCCGAGGTCTGGTCCTCACCAACTTTTTCATCTCTATCTCCCACCCTGCTCCCCGCCTCCCTAACCCAGTCTCCTTGTCTTCTTCCATTTCTTCCAACATGCCATGCCTCCTTGAACACAGCCCTCACACACACTATACCCTCTGCCCTGAGCATCCTCCTCCTCCCTCGTCTGGCCAACTCTTGCCTCTCTGTTGCCTGGTCTCAGCTTGAAAGTGGGTCTTCAGTGAGGATTTCCCTGAGGAACAGGAAAAGCAGACACTTAGAAAGAAAGGCCTTGCCAATGTGCCAGGTACTCACCAAAGCACTTCGCATGCTAGCCTTAATCTTTGTGATAACCCTATGACACAGCTAGCATGTTACCTGTAGTTTGCAGATAGGGAAACTGAGGTGCCGACAGGTAAATGAACTTGTCCAAGGTCACAAACTAACAACAGCCAGGATTCAAAAGCAAGCATCTTGGCTCTTCAGCCTGTGCTCTGACGGCCACACCACACAGTGTCTCAGCCCAGACTGTGGCTACTGATACACCGGTACCCCACGCATGTGAACTCGCTCTCATTGAGCTGTAACGCCCACGGGGCATAGTCTCCGCACCACAGCACAACATCACGTGGGAAGGGCCCCTTGAGGAGGCCTTGCAGGGCAGTGCCCCGGCATTCTGGAGCGCTGCCCTGTTAGAACGACCACGGTCAGCATGTTTATTCAGCCATGCTTGCTTTCTCTCCTGTGGTGACTGACGCCCCCTCTGTCCAAGGCGACTCCTCCATAGTGAGGGCCTTCTCTCAAAGGGGATCCATCCTTAGGGAGCCATTAGGGCCCAGGGAGCCAAGCACGAGCTTGGCAGAAACAGTGGCTAGAGGGGGCGGGTGGGTGGGAGGGAGCTGGGAGAGGAAAAGCCGGCTAAATCGAACCTGGCTTCACAGGAGAGTCTTATTCAATAATTAATAGCAGTGGGCAAAACAGATGTGACATTAGGAAAATTTAATTAGAACATGCAACTTAGCTATGTCATTGGATGTCTGGGGGTAATAATGCATTTTCACAATAGTTCTAACCCCCCCCCCAAAAAAAGGAAGAAAGGCCTGTTTTAAGTCACTAAATGGGATCAGTCGTGAACAGCTGCAGACGGTGGACTGTCATTTCTGTCGTCCTGAGGGTCACTTCTCTAACCCAGCTTGTGGCACAGGACATGCACTTAGTAGGTGCTTGTGAAACTGCTGCTGTGGGCTTTAGTGACGAGATTCAGTAAGTCCGGGCACATGTAGCCTTTAGGACTTCACTGCGTGGCTGCATATTTAATCCCAGGGGAGCCTATTCATGTTGATAATGGTCTTTACTGACAGCTCAACTGACGCTCAAAACCGTGTGGTAGCTCTTCTTGGACCCATTTAACAGCCAAGGAAGCTGAGGCCCAAAGCCCTTGACTGACTTGTCCAAATTCTCGTGATAGGAAGTGACAGAGCTGAGACTTGAACCTGGGTCTTCGGAGCCCCCACTTTGAACTGCTAAGGAAGCACTGGGGTAAGGCCATCGAGGCTCAGCTCCCAGCTCACTGTCACTGGTAGCGGGGCTGCAACTGGGCAGGTCAGCGGCCATGTGCACAAGGCTGACCCCTGATAGGGTGAAAGTGAGGTGATTGAGGGGATGCCCCGTCTTGCCCACTGCTCTGCTGTACAACAGCCAGAAGTATGCTTTCTAAAATGTGAGATTGTGCTACCCCTTCGCCCCACACTTCTGATGGCTTCCCCTCTCACAGAATGAAGCCTGACATCCTGGCCTTGGCCCCTAAGAGCCTGTGCGAACTGGCTCCTGCCTTCGTCTCCAACCTTCCCTCTCTCCTCCAGCCCCCTGGGTCCCTTGTGGCTCCTGCCTCAGGATCTTGGCACGTGCTGTTCCCGCTGTCTGGCATGCCTCACCCTCAGCTAGCCTCATGGCTGGTTCTTCATTTCCATTCGGTCTCAGCTCGACTGCCACCATATCAAAGAGCATATCCCCAGAACTATATCTAAAATAATAGCCCCACCCCGTCCCTGGCATGTCCTGACCCCCTCAACCTGCATTCTTGTTCAGCATAACACTTTCTGCCCTCTGGTTTGCTTGTCTGTGGGAAGGAAGCCCCAGGAGGGCCTGGACCTCACCCTGGTCACTGTGGTTCCGCTGTGCCTAGAATTAGCTCCTAACAGGTGCTCAGGGAGTCCAGCTGGCATGAGTGAATGAAAAGCGCTTCCCACAGTGCTATGCGGAGGAGGGTGGGGGGGATACTGAATCAATGTTAGTTTATGTTCTTACTTTTTAGAGTTTTGCATTATCAACTGAAGATTTATAGGTGCTGCACAGAATTTTGCTCTTAAGGAAGTCCTAAAGAATTCTGATACCAGTGTGTGTTTATAACTTTTCTAACGTTAAAATGGTATTTTTTTCTAGAAAATACATTATTGTATAAAGAAAATAAAAATCGCTTGTCATACTTTTTTACATTTTCATTCTATCTCACTTAAGGTTAGGTAAATGTTTCTATTTGTGCCCTATCGTATTTTATTTTTTTAATTGTGGCAAAATGCATGTAACACAAACTTGCCCCTTGGATGGTCTCTAAGTGTACAGTTCAGTGGCGCTGAGTGCGTCCACACCGCTGTGCACAGCTGTGCTCTGAGCTCCCAACATGTTCTTGCTGCCTTTCCTGCTCTGTTGGAACGCAGGATGTTTCCGTGGGAGGAAAGCATACTCTGCCTGGTGTGTGCCAGGCCTGACAGCTGAGGAGGCAGAGGGGCAGCAGGCGAGGACTCTAGTGGGGAGGCTGCCTCCCTTTCACCTCTCCAGGTTCCGAGGGCTCGGCCTCCAGCTTGCTTTGTTGGGCCTCGTCTGCCCTCCTATGGTGCCTGCCCAGACAGGAGCTTGTCCCCACGGTGGCCAAGCACGGATGTGTGGCTTGGCTGTTGGGATGTGTCTGATGACGGGAGGCTGACCGAAAGCGTGGGGCGCAGCGGCCCTCCACCTGCCCTGTCACTCGCCAGGGGCCCCTGCTCATCCTACTTGGGCACAGGGCACTGGCAGGCGCTCTGCAGGGCAGCAGGGTGCTGTTCATGAGTTGCTGGCCTCACAGGGTCCCTGTGATTTCACCTCTGTCTCTCTCCTCAGCTCCCTTGCTTTGGATTTCATGGAAAGCAAAATAAAGAAATCAGATCTTAGGAGATGGCACAGATAGATAAATTCACATTGTGGCAGAGGTAAGGGAGGAAGAGACAGCATCCAGCAGGTCGGGGAGGGCCTCACTGAGGACGCGACCAGAAGGAGCAAAGAACTGAAGGGACAGCAGGGGCAAGGCCCTGGGGAGGTGTGTTTGTGATTCCAGGACTGGCCTGAGCGAGGCGGGTGGGGGCGAAGAGCAGAGCAGAAGCCGGGGTCACAGTCCAGGGCCACCTGCTGCAGATGGTCACTCTGGTGTATGGGAATGGCGTATCACCCCCGACCAGAGGACAGATCTAAAGCTGACCAACAGGGTGATGTATTGGGGTCACACAGCACCCCCACTCCCTGAGGCCAGGCAGCAGCTCTGGTGGTCTGCCTCCTGGGAGCAACTGGTGGAGAGACTGATTGGTGTCTGGTGCGGCCACCCGCTCAGGAGCCCTTCAGCCTCTCCTGCTCTGAAGGAATGTGGCACACAGGCAACCAGGGCAGGAATCCTGGATCCCCAGCCAGCCTGGTGAACAGATGCAGCCAGGAGTCCAACCGGCTCTAGTCATTGAATCTTCCTGCACAGTGGAGGTTCTGGGAGCCAGGCTGTGGCTGCTTTCCCTCTCTGTGTCATCCAGGGCCCAAGGGAGGCCCCTTGGAGGCAGAGAGGAGGCCAGGTGCGTGTGCGTGTGTGTGTGCGTGCATACGGTACTACAGTTACCCTGGCTCCCTTGCCAGACCTGGCTGCCCTACCAGGCTGCGTGAGCCCGGGCCACACGGGCCAACGGGACTTGCCCGACTGGAGTGGCAAATTGGTTCCTTGGTACAAATTCTATTTGTCTTATTTCTCAGTTATTTTCCTAAAATGCCAGTGTTTCCACTCTTCCTGCTTTGTTAATTCTTCATTGTGTGTCTGGATCCATAAAAGGGCCTCCACTCTGGTAGTGGCTGCCATATATATTTCCAGCCTTTTTGAGATTCTTTGAAGACTTCATTTCAAAAACCTTCCAGGTGGCCACTTACGAAATACTCCCTTAAGGCTTGGGATCCCAGCTCGTTCTCCAGGGCCGTGGCTGGCCTTCCTTAGAGTTAGGTGGCTCAGGGAAACAGTGTCTGTCTGATGGGGACCGGAGCCTGAGTTGGGCTCGTAGAGTGTGCATTGTTCAGAAAATCAACCATGTCTTTGGTGTCTTGACCAGAACAGGATTTCCTGGAAATGCTGTGCTGTCTCTGTTCCTGTGGCCCTTGTGGTGACAAAGAGATGGGGCAGAGGCACCAGGGGACTACCCAGGCCTCTTGAGCCCTCTCCTGATGTGGCCATGGGGTCGTGGGGCTTTCACTTCGCTACTCGCTAGAGATGGAAACCGCCGTGGCCACCTGGTGTGGCCCGTCTCACCTTCTTGCCATCCCTGCTCTGCTCACTGTTCACTGAGAGGGGTCCGGGCCGTGGCTGCGGCTACAGGAGGACAGGATGAGCTTGGCAGTCCTCCCTGTGGCACGCGTCTCCATGCCCACAGCCAAGGCTTATTTATGCAGCATTGGGCCGTTTCATCAACAAGACAGACAACTGAATTTGAAAACCTCTTTGCTATCATTCTTTCAATTATCTCAGGCAACGAGACAAGAGGAGGAGGCTCAATGCCTAATGGGTCCAAGCACAAAGTCACGGCGAGGGACGTCAAGGCTGACCTTGTGCTCTGGGGGTGGGGTTCACACTGCTTCCTTCCCAAGTGGCACTTAGAAATGTGTTTCCCCAGAAGCCTCTTTGTTCTAGACAAGTATTACCAATTTCACTGACACCAGTTGCTGGAGGGTAAGTTAATGTTGCTCTCAGTAAGTGCACTTTGAGCACAAGCTCTGGAGTTGCTCAGTGCCTTCTGCCACATGCTTGGTGTCTGTGATGAGGAGGAGCCATGCACCCGCTTCCTGCTCTGGGTCACCTGGGATGGACCCCAGTCTGCTTTGGGGACCCACCCGGCCACATGCTGCTCTGTCAGGTGGCCGCTCACACCGCACGCTCTGAGACCTGCTTCTCTTCCCTCCCCTCCCTGCTCTCGCCTGCCGCACAAGGAAGCGCCGCTCCCGGCCAGCCGGCCAGCCGCTGGGATGCAAGGATGAAGAGAGGAAGGACGGCGGGGAGACGTCTGGCTTCTGTGCTCTCTCACAGGCCTTGGGAGGCGTCTCCTGCACCGGCTCTAGTTCCCACTTCACAGCCACCCTGCCCTGTTCCCCCTCCAGCCAGCACACCCCTGCCATGACTCCCCCTCAGCAGGATGGCCTTGGCATCTGTGTCCTGGGAAGCCACCTCTGCCACTTCTCCTCCAGTCCTATGGTTAGTATGCCAGTGATGGAAAAGCAGGGAAGCCAGAGGAGCCAAGTCAGAGATCAGAAACAGCAGGAAGCCGCTCCCACCTCTAGCTGAACCTACCCAGAAGCCAGAATGCAAGGAAGATACTGGCTGGTTTGTTTCCCTAAATGGACCCTAACCAACCATCCCTATGGTAAGCACATGACCCAGGCCTGTCAATCAAAGAGCCACTGCCCCCTAGCATTGATGATTGGTTCAGGGAAGGACACATGATGTAACCAAGCCAATCAGAAGCAATGAGACTTAATCCTGCGTCTTTCACTTCAATTAAGGGGAAGCTGCCACTTTCTTCCTCACCTACATGCTGTGACATCAGGAACTAGGAGCTGCTGCAGAATAGCACCCCAATATCATCATCTGAGCCAGGCTAGTCCTTTAGACAGATCTCCTAAACTTTGCTGAATGCAATAACTTCCTCTTTCAAACCTAAGCCAGTTTGGGTTGGATTTTATCACTTGTAACAGGAAGTCTTAACAGACAGGTCTCCCTTATACACAGTGGCAGTCACGCAGGCGACAGGATTAGGAGGGGAGGACACTAGACGGCATCAGTCAAAATTGGTCCTGTGCCCACTTCCGTTAATCTGTTAACTGGCCCTGAGCAAGCCACTTCCTCCTGGGGACCTCAGCTCCCTCCCCCGTAAACTGAGAGGTGGACTGTCCTTCCAGCCTAAGAGTCAATGCCCTGTAGCAGAAGGAAAACAGGAAAGGCTCCAGATGTCGTGGCACTCGACGTTTCACCACATGGTGCTTCTCAGTCTCCCCCTTTATAGTGAAGTCATTTGGGAACTAGTTGCATCTAGCAATGCATGTCTTACAATAAACGAATTCACTGCAGCTTGCTTTCCTTGGGGACAGGACAACTAGTGTGTATCACAGGCCTGGGGTTTGAGGGAAGGGGAACAGTGCAAAGGGCTGCAAAAGGGCCACTAGACTTGACTGGCATCAAAATTTGACAAAAGGCAGGCTCCCAAGAGAGAGGAAGTGCCCACAGCCTGCTAAAAGGCATGAGGCTGTTGTTATTATTAATTATTTTTAAACAAGAATGCACTTCCTTATCTCTAATATTTATTGCACAATTATTATTTCCCTTTTACTGTGTTAAGCACTTTATATACATTGTTTGACTCCTCACAATATCCAACAGGGTGCATGGGTACTATCCTTGTCCTTGTTTCACAGACGAGAACACGGAGTCTCCTCAAGACCACGGAGGGACAGGCTGGGGGAGCCAGTGGATAAGCCCCAACACTGGAGCCTGTGTTCTCAACCACTGTGCTCTTCTTGGGGATTTTCACTGCCTTTAAAAATTCTCTGCTTGTGGTTGCAACATGAGATTTATCTGAGCCTGTATATATTGACAGTTAGGCCAACATTTCCAGTGTCTTCCTCATGGATGTCAGCACTTCCTGCCAGTGCCCCTCCCCATCTCTGTGCCTGCAGCTGCCGCCTAGCCTCTCGAATCCCGCCTTCCCACCATGTGTTCATCAATGGTTTGGGGGTCTTTCTGGGTGGTGAATTCCTCGGTGAATTCTGCATTGGCAGGACCTGAGCAAGAGAGCCCTGGAGTCCTGGAAAGCACGAACTACTGGGAAGAACATGGGATTTCGGCTTGGGTCTGAATCCTGGGTCCTCTCACTGGCTGGTTCCCAAATGCTTGCTGATGCAAAGCATCAATAGGGCCTCTCTTTGCAGTTTTAAGAAAGGATTCCAAAGGGGGGCTCTGCTAAACCCTCCAGGTTCTGGAGGTAGGAACACATAGGAGACAAATTCATCCCCTGGCTCCCTGACTTGTAAGCTAAGACCTCACTGGATCTCACTCCTCGCTCAGACTGCACTGCAAATTGGTCTGACGGGACCAAAGGGGTCACATACCCGCGGCCCTCAGCACAGAGCCGGCGATGATGTGAGTCTGCTGTCCTACTGTCTGTCTGCTGCTCTGCAAATACTCTCTTTGCTCCTTTGCACCTGCTGCCTTGGGTCCACCAGCCGCCCTGCAGCAAGTGCCCTCCGAGGGTTCCCGGAGCTATGGGCAGCCCTCATTCTCCTCGGTTCACTTTCAATTGCCTTTTAATGGGAGAGAGATAAAGTGGAATTACAGCCTTGGGTAGCTGCTTGCTTGGGAGGCTGGGAACAGCCCAGCCCTTTGCTTCATATACTACAGCTGCATTTACAGTCCCAAGAGCAAAGGGACAGATCGCAAATCAGATCATTTATTGCTGCTGCTAGCTCAGCGAGGAGAAAGTTCCCGTGGGGAGAGAGGTGGGGGCTCTGGCTGTAGTGGAACACTGTGGTCCCAGGGCTCCTGAGGACCAGACCGGGCATGCCAGTGGGACTGGCTTATGGCAGCAGTAAAGGAGGTGTGTGTGTGTGTGGGGGGGGAAGCGCGTGCGTGCACGCCTGTGCACATGTGTGTTGTATCTACACATGTTCTGCTCATCAAGCAATCTGTGTGTGAGGTGGGGGAGGCTCTCAGATCAATAGTCTGCAGAAATGAAAACACAGCTGGCAAAACAAACAAAATGACTGAGTACCCAAAGGGCCCCAGGCCTCCTGCCTGATCTGTGACCTTCAGAGCTCTTAGGGTAAGGTGCCAGCAGAAGCTGAGAAGCAAAACCTCGTCCCTTCAAACCCTCAGGGACCTGAATCAGGAGGCACCTGGTTTTATTTCCTCAGGTAGGATCTGGGCATTGAGTCCCAGGGAGATCTCAGAGCCTTCACAGACCTGCCTGTCTTGTCCTCAAAGGCTTCCTATTGCCTGGCACATGGCTCAGGACGATGCACAGTGTGCTTGCAGTAGAATGTATTAACTATGTGACTTTTGTGAGCCATTGTAGAACAGAAATTCAGGAACTGTGTGGTCCTTGACTGTGCCCTCCATGTCTTATGTATTACACCTACATGTACTGAAAACCCATCCAAAGTTGTAACTGTTTTCTAGCCTCCAACACATGGTTAGAAAACTCAACAAGAGCAGAATAGTCTGTTTGCTCAGAAAGTTCCAATTCTGTTGCTTTTCCTTCATTCCTGATGCTTTGGGTTTCCTTCTGTTTAAAGAACTTCCTTTAGCATTTCTTATAAAGTGAAGATGTGCTGGCAATGAATTCTCTTAGTTTTCCTTTATCTGAGGACATCTTTATTTTGCCTTTACTCCTGAAGGGTATTTTCTCTGAATATAGAATTCTTGGCGACTCTTTCTCCTTAGTTGCCCAGAATTTACCATCATCTCTGAAGTGGCTGGAGGGAAGTCGCTTCTATGCCCTCCCTCCCTGCCTCCCCCACCCCCCCACCCCAATACCTCCTCCTCCTTTCAGTTTACTGTTTATTAGTGGGTTGGGCTAGAGGAATCAGCTACTATGCTGGTTGGGTTTTTTTTTTTTTTTAACCCTTCTCCTTTTATGCCTTTTACTCCTCCCCTTAATCTAAAAGCTCTGTTCAATACAACTGGAAATCTTTATCCTTCTCTCTCCCCCTCCCCTTATATATTAAGGCTATGGGGTAGGAGCAAAGTGCACAACCCACCACCCCACTTCCCTTCCTCTATGCATTAGAATCCCTTATTTACCCTTTTCCCACCTCCCATTTCTTCCCACTCCTTTTCTGGCAAAAAGGAGCCTTTTCCCCTCTTTGACCCTAAGAACATACTGCACAGGGGAATTTGCCGCACCATCTGGACCTGGCTCCACTCTTGGTTTCTCTTGTCCTCTTCTGCTCTTTTTCTTGGTGGGGTGTGGGCTTTTGGGGACCTTTAACTATTTTTTTTTCTTTTTTGTTTATAAAAACACTAAACATTCAATTCCAGAGAACCAAAAATCCCACCTCCCCACCGAACACTACTAAGGGGCATGTCTTCTGCTCCAAACCTTTCCTGTTTTTCTTTCTCTCTTGTTAATGCTTTTAAAAACAAATGAGTTTTTTATATAAATGAAGTTTTTAAAGTGTGAAAAAAAAGGAGTTGTTTCTTTTCCGCTCTTTATAAGTGGCGTGACACTTCCTTCCACCTTCATAGTTTCTGATGAGAAATGTGAACTCATTCACACCATTGTTCCCCCACAAGTAAGAGACTAGTTTTTGTGCTGTTTCAAGACTTTTTTCTTTGTCATTAGTTTCCAGTAGTTTGATTTCAGTGTGTCTGAATGTGGATTTCTTTAGGTTTATCCCATTTGGAGTTTGCTCAGCTTCTTAAATCTGTAGGTTTACATCTTTTGACAAATTTGGGAAATTTTCAGCCATTATTTTGTCAAATAATTTCCAGCCCTGTACTCTTTCTCTCTCCTTCCGGGAATCTGAGGACATGAGTGTTAGAACTTTCACTATTGTCCCATAGTTCTCTGAAGCTCTTTTCATTTTTTAAATGCATTTTTCCTCTGTGTCATTTGGATTGGTTAATTTCTGTAATCTTCAAGTTCACTAATTTTTCCTTCCGTCATCTCTATTCTGCTTTTGAGCACATCCAGTGAGGTGTTATTCTAGTTATTGTATTTTTTCAGTTCTAAAATTTTTATTTGGTTCTTCTTTACATGCTGTTTATTTTTTGAAATTTTCTCTTTTTTCTAGCCACTTTAAACATGTCTGTGATTGCTTCGGGGGATATTTTTATAATAATTCCTTTAAAGTCTTGGCCAAGAATTCCATCACATGCGCCATCTTGGTTTTGGCATCTGTTGGTGATCTTTTCCCATGTGAGTTAAGATTTTCCTGATTCTTTGTATGCTGAATCATTCTGGATTTTATCTTGGACACTGTGGTTATTGTGTTGTGAGACCCTAAGTCTTGTCTATGGAGACTCACAGAGCATGTTGACATTTTTGTTTTAGCCAGCAATTGAGCTGGTTAGGTTCAGGCCACAAGTTCCAATCCAACTGTGGGCTGCAGTTTTAATCGTCGGCTGTTTTTAAAGTCTTGACACACATCTCAGATCTGTCCCGTGTCTGTGATATCCAGAAGCCACTGACTAATAGATCAGTTGTCAGACTATTTGGTATGTGGATTAGGATCTGGTCCTCCTATATGCGACTTGGATTCATAAGCATCTTTATGGGCTTGCTGTCCTGGCTCCTCCCTCTTTGCAACCTCCCTGGTCCTTTCAGACTCCCTGGGACCTTCTTCCCCACCCTCCATCCAGAATGCTGGGGCTTCAGTTTCCCCACTCTGCCATGCACTTCTGTGACTGTGTCCACTCTGGGTCCAGGTGGGGGGAGGACAGAGAGGAAAAAAAGCAACGAGGATTCACTCCCTCTCCCTCTTGGGACCACAGTTCACTGACTAGAAGGAAGGATCTTTTCTCTCAGAATTTTGGCTTTTGTGGGCCCCTGTGTGCCACTGCTGATTGCTTGGGGGCTGAGAGAATAGGAAAATAAAAAAGAGGAGCAGGACTTCTGCCCTCTTCCAGGGCTTTAGGAGTCTCCCTTCCCATTCCTCAAGCCAGAAGAATGGCCAGTGCACTTCTCTGTGTGTCCTGATGCCCACTTCCTGCTCAGGCTGTGAGGATATCAGGCTGGGGGATTCTGAAGGAGGAAAGATGGTAAACTATTGGCCGGTTCAGTGGTACTTCTCTATGGTGAAGGGTGTGCGAAGATGTGTATACCGGGGGGGGGGGGGGGAGGCGCTTGGAATTATGCCTCCACCAACTCCCGGGTGAGCTCTGACAAGCCTAAGGCTCCAGTGGTTGTTCAAAGGTGAAAGATGTCACCTGTTGGTACTAAGTGACAGCCAGGGGTGTGGTAGACCGCTGGGGAGACAAGCGCTTTACCTCCCTCCAGAGAGTACTCAGTGCTCACGTGGGGCAGATCCTATAACGCTTTCTTCCCTCATGGAGGCCAGCCCATGGGTTAAATGGATGCACAGAGCTGGGCAAAGGCCAGAGCAGTCACCAAGAAACCAAAGAGCTGGTTACACCATGTTCAAGCCTTCCCCTTGCCACTCCACAAATAAGCAGACCAAACTTCCGAAAGGAATTCATCCTTCAGCTGTTTTTCTCACTCAAGTGTCCCTGGCCTGGCAGGCCTGCTGTAAAACGTCTGTTTAATATTCCATTTGTCGGATGCGCAAGTCCAGATTCATGCTCACTGAGCTGCTTGTCAAGAGTGACCTGAGGTGTATAACTAAGGAAGCAGAGAGGACCACTAATCAGGTGTCCTGTGCTGTCACTGGGCATAGAGCCACTTGGCAGGCAGTGTCCCCACATGCTCCCCAGGCAGGGTTCCCCATGTACGGCTCTGAAGACTCTGAAGTGAGAGTCTAATCTCTGGCTCCAGGCAGCCCCGGTGCCTGCTCCCTCCATATGTCTGGACTCCTGTTTATCCTCAGCTCAGAACTTGTGGCCTGGACAGGCCAAGGGGTGGCTGTCTGTGAAAAGTAGATTGATGTACCTGCTTACATGGACTGTTAACTTCTGCTGAAAAAATAAATTATTTACCTGTCACCGCTCGGAGACACCATCACAAACCAGGTGTTGACATCTCTTGTGTTCACCTTGGAGAGGGTACAGGGCGAAGCATGGACCATGGCATGCTTAATAGACTGCTGTGCATTGGCAGGGCCGCTTGTTACCCAGTTCAAGAGCCGTGTCCAACGAGTACAGTGTTCATAGAAGACGCACGACCCCAAGCACCAAGTTGGTGCTGCAGTTCATTGCAGCAGCTTGACCTCTGGAGAGAGGAGAAGGGGAGAGAACCTGTGGCTGCAGCTGGTTTCAGTCTCCTGAAGTACGGCATGCGTGGCTGTCATGGGTGGTTCACAGACGTGGCATGAGATGGCACTATGTCACACGCGGAGACAGTCCCCCATTTCAGCTCTTTCCTGACCTGATGACTTCATGTAAGAGGTGTCGGCTGGTGCTGGGTGCCTCACTCACCACCACCCTTTACTCCTTGTTTCTGATGCGGACAGAGAGGGCCTCAGGGTGATGGCATCTACAGGTGACAGGCCTGAAAAGTTAGTAACACTGTTTGGTGGCATTTCATTTCTTTTTCAGGTTATGGCTCGTTAAGGAAGGTGGTACTAGATTCCATTTATAGGAGTGAATGTTCTTTGGAATTTACAACTCACTTCCTTTTAATATATCACTTATTTGCTTATGTTTGGCTAGATAAGACACTCACCTGCTCAAAAGTAGCTGTGTATAGAAAAGTGCATAATGAAAATCCTGTCTCCCAGCCCTGCCTCTCACCAGCCGTCTCCCACCCACGTTACATCACCACTCTTCTGTGCAGGCTTCCAAGGAGTTTGTGCAAAACCACCTGCTATGATTATACATTCTCCTCCAGCACAAGTGGTAGCATACTTTACACACTGCTCTGTCTCCTTTTTGGCATAACCATGAACCCTGTTGATCCTTCCCTATCTGTGTATTTCCCCATTCTTTGTGCTGCTTCGTGGAATCCCATCTCATGGGTGTGCCTTAGTTCCTCATACATTCCCTCCTGCTGGACACTGACGTTGCTTCTGATCTTCTGATATTGACACCATGCTATCGGGAATAACTTGACTTACATCAACCCACGTACGTGTGAGCTAGTGGGGAGTGGGTGTTGCTAGGTACTCCTGGGTCAAAGAGAATGTTCACCTGTAATGTGATGGGTATTTGCCAAATTGCCCTCCCAAAGGGTTATAGTGTTTTGTTTTGTTTTTTAATTGTTTGATTTGTTACAGATTTACAGAGATCCGAAGTGACGGCAGCCTGAGTGATGTGCACACGGGGTGAAGCCTGTGGCACGGTACATTACTGCATCTGGGGAGGGTGAACACAATCCCTCTGCCAGGGACAACGGGGGTGGGGTGTTGTGGCTGCTCTGTCAGTGGGGCCTGACCTGGTGGGAAGGACCGGGGCGCCCAGATGGAGGGGGCCAACTTCCCAGGGGACTCCTGTTTCCTGCCTGTCCTGTTTGAGACCAGCTGATGCATTTTTCTTGCATTCCACAAGATTCCTCATAATAGGCTCCTTTCTGGGTGACTTCGAGTGGGCTTCTTTCCCTTCTACATGCGACCACCTTGAGGCACTTAGCACGCCTGCCCAGGTGGAAGAAACCTGATTAGGTGATGTTAGAAATTCCTGTTGCATCCACTTGTGTTCACATTTAAAAAATTGAAACTCGAAGTTTGTCTTTGATCCCCTTTTGGAAAGAAACCGGCTTGACAAAGTTTCTGCTTTTTATGACTGCTTTTGTGACCAGCTCCTAATGGTGAACATTAAGAATGTCTTCTTATAGTCAGAGGGGCGAAAAGGAATTCTCCATTCAAAAATGACAAAACAGACTTATGTTGAAAGTAATGAGAACTTTGTGGGTGCCCTGGCACAATATGAGGGAAGAAGCAGGAGAACAGTCTCTTTTATTTGGGCCGGATTGCACAAGTTAGCGCATGGGTCTCAAGGGAAGGAGAAAGTCCTTCTTCATGTTGGCAATTTCTTTTCAACAAAAGATTCAGAATGCCTTTTCTTTTTTCTTTTTTTTTTTTTAATAAAGGAAGGATATAGTTAGTTGACCAGGGATTAGCTAGGGATTAAGGGCCAGTTGACTTTGCAATATTTCTACCGGCCTGCTGTGCATATTCTTGAATTAACAATGGTAAATAATCAAAAGGGTATTAAAATGTGAGTCGGGCCCAGTATCTATCTTTCTGTTGTACCAAGCCCTGGGGCCTTCCTCGGCCTCACTGGAATTCTGTGGTTTTGAATTTATGACGCCCAGGGTTGGGGGGGCTTCCGACAGCCCCCAGCATTGCTCCAGGCACACTGCAAATAGCCATGATTGGGGGTAATTTTCTTTAATGGTGAAGTTGTTTAAGATCCAGGTTCTATTTAATTGCGAGGTTTGTTTGTCGCCAGCCACATGGTTATCGGCAGAAACACATTGAAACCACACAAAGGGCCATCAGAGCAGAGGAGTTGGGGCCAGGAGGAAGCCCGCACCAAGCCCCAGCCCCCATGACCACCTGACAAAAGATGTGACCCGCTGGGAGTGGGCCTGACCACAGCTGCTTCTCACCTGCTCAGTTAAATTTAACTCAAAAGGCTGGGAGGATGATTTGATTAATTCTGTATCTCAGCGGAAATCAGATCTTAGAAGATCAAGGTTTCAGTACACTCCTGGGGGAAAAGACATCAGCCACACGGCACAAAGAAAACCTCCTTTCTGTTTGTCCGAAGAACACCTAATTGTGCCTTTTCCTCCTTGAAGAAGTTTATAAACATTTGCAAGTTGTCAGAGATAATTAGTCTAAAATTGTTTCATAAACCATGGGATGAAATAGAACGTAGCTTGTTGAGATCAAAGGGCTCCTGTTACCGTCTTGTTAACACACATGAGACTCTTCTGAAAGTGAACCCCTGGAATCCGCGGTGGCTTCTGTTGGTCCCTGATGGTGGGGGCGGGGGCAGATGCAGAGTGTCAGACAGGACAGTGTGGGAGTAAAGCCACAGCCACAGAAACCAGACTGGGTCTCGAAAGCAGCACTGCTCAGTACCAACAGATGCAAGCCCTTTTCCCTGGAAAGCTCGGGCCCTGCAATCCTTCCAGGACGGCAGCGGGTGAAGCTGGTATCTGGATCTTGACCTTGCAAGCAGGAGCCAATGTGTACCCCTACATGTCTCCACATAAGGTTAGAGGAGCGTCTCCACCCCAGCATCGCCCCCTCCGTGGACAAGCCCTGTCTCTGTCGGCTCATCTCTAGGGTGTGGATCGGAGCCACACCTCCCTCCTTGGTGAGGTGAGTGGTGTTGCAGTCAACAGGTCAGCTTAGTGTCCAGCCCAGAATAAGCTCTGGGTAGTGGCAGCTCTTGTAGTTATTACTGTTATTCATTACTAATGACAGAAACCAGCAGCCATTTGCTGAGGGCTTCCCGTGTCCTTCAGTGCGCTCTAGGGGCTGGGGGAGGTCCTGGGAACTAGCTCTGAGTAGAGGAGGACGGTTCCTCCTCTCCTGGGAAGTCAGAGGTGAGGCCAGCTCACTGCACACCTTCAGAGCCATGCGAGGTGCAGAGCTGAGCCACCCAATAGCCACACACACCCATAAATGACATTTGCCTTTGGTGATCTACTCTCCTTTTTGGTGACAGTGGTTTGTTGCTACGTGGATCAGAAGTTTGATGACTGAAGACTCAAACTCTTCCCTGTCCTTGGAGTCACCTATCTCTCCTCACTCTCACCCATCCATTTTCTCTGGGTTTTTTCCAGATGCTGGTCCTGAAAGGGCAATGTGGACCCTCTGCAATGAGCCTCTCCCGCCTGTCTCACCCTATGCCTGTCTTCTCATCTCCCTGCAGGAAGGGCAGGCAGCCCGCGTGGTGATACAGGGACAGCGGCCCAGACAGAGCTGTGACTGGTGGCAGCAAGAACACAACGAAAACCCAGCTCTTACCTCTGCGGAGGGACAATACCGCATGCGGATCCCTTTGAGGGGCCCCCAAAATTCAAACACAGGGGTTGCTACCATAAGGCGCTACATATACAGTCTTGGATAACCTCCTGTTGTGTGAAATCACACATTAAAAAACAAATAAAACAACAATTAAAAACAAAACAGGGCTACGGGTAAAAAAGGGTCACGGCAGACTGCTCCAAGCCTATGGAGTTTTGTAATCAAAGCACTCACGGAAAAACAGCAATTGCCATGAAAACACCGTCCCATTCAATCTAGTGTCGTCAGAGAATCCTTCAAGCCTTAAAACTCCCAGCCTGCACTTCCTTCTGTGAGCTGTAGGTCCTGGAGGGTATTCACTTTGAACAGAGATGGTTTTTAAAATGAAAATTAAAAGCGAAGGCAGGGCGTGCCTGAATATGTTACTTCGTTGTTGCTGCTTATGCACGTGCAGATTCTCCACGTAGCTCGCCTGGCAGAGAGGGAAGGAGCTCTGGAAGACGAAGCAGCCACTACTTGCATTAAAGGAAGGCATTTGTATAGATTTTAAGCATTTTTTAATAAGGCTTGCTTTTCAAGTGGGAGAAAGCTTGCCCCCGACTGCTTCGAACCATTAATGTGTTTGGAGAGACCACGTGCGTGAAGCCCCAAAGGGGCTCGTCACTCCTTCCTAGCACAGCGCGGCAGAGTGCGCCCGCAGGTTAGCCCTCGCCACAGGCCAGGAGTTGTGCGTGTGTGTGTCTTCCGGGCAGTCACACAAAGGATGCTCATAGGGGCCCTGTGCTCTCGTGAAAGCAATGCCTTCCCCCATGAGATCCTCAGTTCCTTTGGAACAAGGGCCCACGTTTTCATTTTGCATGAGTAACATCTTGCAGGTTCTGTAGCTGACCCTGCATTTTTGCCATCAAATGGGGTATGTGGAGGTGACCTGGAAAGCTTGGTGCTGTCTTTAGCTTGGAGCGACAGTTGGTGAGTAGGGAGCATTACAAAGGTGGTCCATCTTCAGGGATGGCAGAAAGAGGGGAGCTGGGCTGGGACAGGGTCCTTGTGCTCCTCTCCCCACCAACCCAAACCAGTCCACTGCCAAGTTCTTCCTCCTGCCCCCGGGGGAGTCTGACTGCTTCACCTGCTCCCACCCCAGAATCCCATTCCCTGCCTCCACTGTCTTTGCCCAACAGCTTCTAAGGGGTCTCCCCAGACCAAACTGCTCCCTCTACCAACCACTACCAACACTGCTGCTGGGGGCACTCCTTGGTGGTGCAAATACCATTACGAACTCCTTGTTTAAGACTTCCAATGGGCCCTTGTTCTGTGTTCTGTGAAAGTGAAAGCCCCTCCATTTGATCCCTCAATTTCTCCAGCAACTTTTTTCTCTGTACGTATATGCTAGCATCTTATTGTTAACTTATTTTACGAAAATGAGATTAAAAAAACATCCTTGTACAGCTTGCCTTCTTTACTTAACAAATTGTGGATAGCTTTCTAGGGAAGGAAATCTCAGCTTTCAACTTTTCTCTGCTATTGCAAATGTAAAATAGCCATAGTTTAATTAATCAGTCCCGTGTTGATGGAGGCCACATTGTTTCTAATTTTTCACTATTACAAACCATGCTGCAAAGACCGTTTTTAAAAAAAATATGCCCTTTCATAACTGGGTGACAGTTTCTGTAGGATAAATTCCTTCCTAGAAATAGAATCCATGGGGCAAGTGGCATGAACATTTTCAATATTAATTGACATTGCCAAATTGCCATCCACAAAAAGGCTGTGAAAAACATACACTCTTAACAATCAGTGAGAACTTATACCAGAGAGGATGCTTTTGGATGGAACTGGCAGAAAATCCAACTCAAAATGGTTTAAACAGATAAAAATCAGCTGGACTGTGTAAAGGGGAAGCCTGCTATAAAAACTTAACAGGTACTATCAGAGCCTGGTTGTGTCTGGGTCCTAGCTCAGCCCCACTGTCTGCTGTGTGTTCGCCCTATTTTCAGACCCATCTCTCCTGATGGTCACAGGAAGGTTGTGATCAGCAAGGGGTTGCATGGTCCAGGGTCCACATCAGGGGGGTAGAGCTTCCAGGCACAAGCCCTGGCTGTGCGCTCTGACTTGGCTCACATGCTCACCCCTGAACCCATCAGTGTGGGCAGGGCAATGGGACGTAGGGTGTGGTTTGGCACCAGCATCACGTGTTCTACCCTATGGCTGGATGTGGCCTCTGCTCACACTCTATGAAGGAGAGCAGGAGGCAAGTCTGGCTTCATGGGTGTGTGGCGTGGGTCTGCCCCCACAGTCGGAAGGGCCCCGTGTGTGGTTTAATGCTCTGCAGTCGCCATCTTGAAATTCTTAACAATTGCTGAACAATGGGCCCCTCATTTACACTTGGCATTGGGCCCTGCAAATCATGTAGCCAGTCATAGATGAAAGCTGGGGCTATTTCTAGATAAAGGGAGAATATAGCCAAGTCAACAAAACGTAAGTGTGCACTGCAATGGCCTGTGCTAACATGACACAGGCTGACTTTCCCCTTGAACATATTTGTGACCTGCTGTCTCTAATCCTTGGCCTTGTGTGTAAAATGATGGGCTAGGTGGTCTCCCGAAGTGTTACAGCTCTGATGTTCTCCAACTGATGTCTGCCTCCCTTAGGCAGTGAAAATTGATCTGCACCATGTACGAAGTTGATGGACATGGTGATATTCTTAAATATGTTACCTCAGCTGTATTGTTATTAAAAAGTGACTGAATTTAAAGGAAAAAAAACCTCCATAACAAGAAGGGGAAAACTGAGTTGTTGGGGCCCCACCTTCCTTAGTTAGCTCTGAGCAACCACCATGCTATGGAAAAATTTCCAATAAGAAAATCCTAAGGTTTAGGGCAGTGCTTTTTGAAGATTCTTGTAAATGGGTAACAGTTTGGTGTAGTGGATTAGACATATTTTCTTAGTCTGCTTTCTTTTAAAAAGTAACCCAATTATTTTTCTCTAATTGAGGAGTAAAACAGACACTTAACTGCCATCTAAGTATTTTTGGTGTGCTTCCTTTTTTTGTTGTATACGGTCCCATCCATTCATTTCAGCAAAAATTATATTATATGGCCCATCTTCCAAAAAAGTGATTAATATTTAATTTAGCTATCAATACATAAATACTCTTGTAAAAAGAAAAAAAGAAAAGAAAGTAGAAGCATTCCAGGTGAACTTAAGAGTCTGTCCTGACCAGTTCTCTGATCACTCATTCTCAGCCCTGGCCCCTTCTTGGATATAACCACTGTTAGCACGTCCACATCTCCTTCTAAAATATTCTATGCATTTAGGTATCTATCCTCTATCTATAGATCAATACCCACAGAAAATATTGACAATTGTTTTGTTCTATTTTGAGCTAAAGGGCATCATCATGTATGCCTCTTTTCACTTTTTTAAAAAGATTTTATTTGAGAGAGAGAGAATGAGCAGGGAGAACAGCAGAGGGAGAGAGAGAAGCAGACTCCCCACTGAGCAGAGAGCCCTAAGAGGGGTTCGATCCCAGGACTCTGAGATCACGACCTGAGCCGATGGCAGATGCTTAACCGGCTGAGCCACCCAGGTGCCCCTCTTTTCACTTTTTTAACTCCACATACCCTGGTGAGTTTTCTGTGTAATCATATGCAGACCCACCTTATCCTTTTTCACAGTAGGAGTGTGTCCTTTAGAAGTATTCCACATTTTACATAGCTTCCATGGGCCTTTAAGTTGACTTATGGTTTCTACTATTTCACACAAAATGCTGCAATGAACATCCTTGCACATGCCTTTGAGGACAATGTTATTTGTTCAGCATGGGTACCGAAAAGTGTTAGGAGGCCATAGGGTATCTCAGTTTGGGGGTCCCTGTGAAGTGGGCTCTGAGATGTCTGGCTGGGGAGTGTCCTTGGGATCCACACCTCTCGTGTAGAGAGGCAGAGGGAGTGGGCAGAGGGGGCCCTGGATGTGATGAAGCTGCACCAAAACCTCAGTCATTCCCATGGTGGGCATTGTGCTCTGGAGCTGACGTGGCTCTTCAGAGTTGTTCTGAGCTGGGCCCATGGGGCTGGGTGTTTGCACCCCAAATCAGTCACTGACTGTGGGCTGCCCTGAGGGCGGGGCAGGACCTTGCTGGTCTGTAGCAACCCCAGGGACGGGCCAGGCAGAGGTATGGTGATGGGGGCTTGGCTGTGGCCATCAGCCATGGGGACAGAGGTGGGGTCATGAGGCCAGGGCCATGCGCAGAGCCCATGCGCCCTCGGGGTCCACACATCGGAGAACCATGTGAGACTGCATCTGGTGGGCCACAGGCTGGAGCTGGGTGCCATGAGAAGTGGATGCGGTGCTGGATTTCAAAGGGAGAAGACGGTGTCAGATAGCAACTGCTTAGACTCTGCTTCATCCTATGGCCCAGACACAGGTACCTGAACCACGGCTTTCTCTCCTTCAATGCAGATGGCCATTAAGGGGACATGCCTGGCTTGACACCCTTTCAAATGCCTCTGACCGGTGCTTCTTCCGGAGCGGGTGAGACTCCAAACATACACTGCCACCTCTTAACACACGCTGCTCTCAGCGGCACATCAATTGGATGAACTTGAATAAATTGGGGTTTGATAACTTATTTTTACACAATAAATTTTATTAAACATAAATGGGAATCATTAGCTGAAACACTTAATTAAAACCATAGCCAAATTAGATAAATGCTAAGGAGAGTTCTCTAGATTTATTGCCGGATGATCTATAGGCTTGCTCAGTAATATACTCTCGGAAACCTCCTTAATGAAGCTATTAAGTGCATAAATATCATATGTGCCAAATGGTGAAATTTAGTGATGATCTAGCCCAACTGACTTGCTAAGTAAATAAACCATGTTGAAAGAAACCAACAATTTATGCTGAGGACAACCACCAGACGAAAATCCTTACCTGCCTGAAAAGAGACCTTTCAAGAGAAGCAATTTATTTTACCTGGAGGCTAGGAAGTGAGGAGCTTCTCACCACCAGCAAGCCATCAGCTTTTGAACTTGCTCTATTTCCTGAATTCGCCTTCTTGGATGCAGAGCATGTACCGTGGGCTACTTGAGATGGAGTCTGGTAGACGCTCCTTCTCAGAAGCGCTCCTCTGCTCACAGAGCTAGGGGAGCTCTTGGCTGACGTGGCACATGGACTGGCCATTGTCTGGGAAGCCCAGGAGGGCTGCAGGTGTGTGCAGTCTGGGGATGTGGCCTTGAAAGCACCCAGCCTCCCCTCTTCCCCGCCAACCTTAGAACCTTGCTTCTTTGAGCTGTCAAAAATCTTCACTGCCAAGCAGGTGGACGGGCTTCATGCTCCTTATTTAGCTCAGCTGAGGAGACCGGAGTGTCATGACCCATGATTGTGGCCACAGTGCTGCCTCGGGAATTGGCCCTCCTTCCCTTGTTGGATTCAGTTGACCTCACCTACTGCTTTTGCTTTTGTTCACTGCTCCAGCTCTATCAGCA
The DNA here is from genome assembly GCF_964656455.1 of Halichoerus grypus. NCBI lineage: Eukaryota > Metazoa > Chordata > Mammalia > Carnivora > Phocidae > Halichoerus > Halichoerus grypus. Next base: position 135,853,627 of record NC_135721.1, read on the forward strand.
CCTTGACCTTTGCTTTTCCCACACCAGGAGTGCACCCCAACCCCCGGCCCCCAATAACCACATGGCTGCTTCTTCCCCGCACTGATGCCGGTCTGCCTGCTCCCCTTCTCTCCTCACCACCTCCAAATAGGACTCCCAGGCCCGTCATCCCTCACCCTGCCTGGCTTTGTCTTGTGTCCCGGTGCTTGTCACCAGTGGACATATTTTATATTTATCCATTCATAGTCTGTCTCCCTTCCCATGACTGCAAATGCCACTGGAGCCAAGGGAGGGAGTAGCTACTCTTTTTGTTCACTATAAATCCCTAGCATCTAATTCAGTGCCTGGCACATGGTCGGTACTCATTACACTTATTTTTTAAATAAATAAATGAATGAATGAATAATAACCAGCAGCCACGAAGGCCTCCCACTGTGCTAGGACAAGAGCTCCACCTGCCCTGAAACAGGTACCGTCCCGCAGGGCTCTGACACAGAGGAATCAGGAGATTCCAAGAGCTGGCTGGGTCCTTTCATGGGAAGTGCACCCAGGAAGTGAGCTGACCTGGGGACCGTAGTGAGAAGCTGAGCCCAGAGGAGAGTCAGCCAGACAGAACAGCAACATGCAGGAGGGGCTGAGGAAGAGGTGCTCTCAGAGAGAGGAGCAGAGCCCTCAGAAGCAGGACAGAGTCCAGGAGGGCTGGGTCCCAGCTGCAAGAAGGGAGTCAGCCAAGGGCCCCGTCAACCAAGTCACCTGTTGTTCTGCGGTCAAGAAGGGTCAGAAGCATGGCTGTTGGCCTGAACCAGAGGCTGTCATGGTGACTGGCGGATCTATGTCAAACCGCAACCACAGTGAAGAGAAGATAGCATTAAGGGAAGGATGCAGACGTGAGGGGGACACTCTTTCCAGAGGTTTCACTGTTGGATCCTGTAGCAGTAAATCCCCATTTACCAAGGAGAATCTGAAGCTCAAGTTTGCTCAAGTGGACCCTGGCCTGCCTGCCTTGAAAGAGTGGATCGTGGCCAGTCTGATAGTGGGTCCCAAGTACGGATGTGTTTGGGAGATGCTTTGCGGTGGCCCAGGGACATGGCGCCAAGTGACACTTCCCACAGGGCAGATGAGTCCTGGCCTTTCCAATTGTCACTCCTGAGCAGAGAAAGCAGAAAAACTCCTACAGGTGTTACCCTGTCTTGGGCGCCTCTCTCCCACCTGCCAATCTTCCTTTCTCATAAAACACAGAAGCCTTTGCAGGCGGCATCATCTGCTGGATGCATAACATGACTGGGCTCTTTGACCTAATCTCTTGAAAATCATCTTTACTGCAGGGAAGGGGGGTTCATTTTTATTTAAGGTGGTGATGTTAAGTTTCTCTTAAAAATGCATTAAGTAAAAAAGTGAGTCAATTGGAAAAAAAAATTAATTAGGTAATGTTAACTAACAAGTAGCCTGGAGAGAGGAGCAGGACAGGCCAGGACGGTGGTGCAGGGTGGGACACCATGGGCCACAGCATGCTACAAAGATGATCTGGCCGTGCCATGAACCTGGGCTCCAGAGAAGGAATATTTGTGACAGTGAGTATGGATAGTCTCTTTACCATGCTACTGGGTGGAATAGTGTCCTCTCCCCACATCCTCCTACCCCTCACCCCCATTCATGTCTACTGGGAACCTCAGAATGTGACCTTATTTGGAAATAGGGTCTTTGCAGATGTAATTGTTCAGATGAGATTGTACTGGATTAGGGTGACTCCTAATCCACTGATGGGTGTCTTGTAAGAAGGAAATTTGGACACAGAGACAGGCATACAGAGGTCACGTGACAACAAAGGCAGAGAAGGCAGTGAGGCAGCTCCAAGCCACGCCCAAAAGCCGGAAGAGGCAGGAAGGAGCCTCCCAGGGAGGCTGCGGATGAAGCAAGGAGTGACTGCCAACACCCTGATTTCAGACTTCCAGCCTCCAGATCTTTGAGAGACTCAATGCCTGTTGTTTGAAGCCCCCCAGTTTGTGGTGCTTTGTTACAGCAGCCCAAGGACACCTATGCAACCACTTTCTGAAAATTGATCAACAGGTGATAAATTCATGATTAAGAAAAAGGGCCTGATACAGTATATTGATGAGCATTTTGATATACATGAAATTTCTTCCTTGCAATGTTACCCTGTGTGAATCCTTCTGAAGCCACATGGAGAAAACACAAGATTCTGACCCAAACCATGGGGTCTTCACAATATTAAGCAAATTTTATCTTAAAAAACAGAAAGAAAATTATTGACCTTTGCATGAAAAATAGGTTTTTGCCAATTTATACCTTTATTTCTAATAAATTTGATGAAATTGGGCAGTAGGACAGGTGGCCTGGCTTGGAATAATGATCCTTCTAGATACATCCTTGTCTTGTTCTCATTTACAGCCTTAGAGGCATAAAAGCATATTTTCATAAAACCAACCCTTTTATATGAAAGCAGATTTATCATTCAGATCCATCATTAATTTCCCAATGACGTTCCCACTGGCCATAAAAAAGACTTAGAGCTCTTTATGAAAATTTTATTCCAGAGAAAATGGTCTTGGAACATGGTTCACACCGACCTCTTTTAACCTCTGGTGCTCTCTGTTATTATTATTAAGTAATAATGTCACTTCCTGCCAACATCACTCTTCCCTCTTTGTACTTTGGGAAACAAGTGATGCCTTTTGGAGTGGAGGACAAGTCAGCACTTAGTCACTGCCTCGTGCTCCTGGCTGGTCCCCATGCGCCTGCTTAGATAGCGGTCTTACATCATCTTTTATGAGTACATCAACTTATTTGCAATTAAATTTAGATTGTCTAATAAAATCTGGTGACATTTTAGCTTACAGTTTATGTCCCAGTAAAAGGCTCCAAATGTTATTGCCATTAGGATCCATGTGACAACTCAACATAAACCTTTTATTTAGGGCTGGACAGCTGACTGTGCATTTAGAAATGGCAGGGCAGGGAGATGGAGGGGCCGGGGGTCATGACTGTTGATGGGAATCCTGAGGCTTGGTTTTCACAGCCAAGTTCTCCGTCTATAACTCAGACACGTCAGCCTTTCCCTCCTTCCTTCCTTCCTTCCCATCTATTGATCTACCTCTTGTATTTACGTTGTACTATGGTAAGAAACTTAACATGTGCTCTACCCTCTTACCACATTGTTCAGTGCACAACGCCCAACTACGGGCACCATTTTGTAGAGCAAGCAGATCTTTAGCACACATTCATCAGGCATGACTGAGACATTACACCCGCTGAGCAGCAAAGCCCCATCTCCCTCTCCCTCTAGCCCAGTGCAGCCACCATTCTACTCTCAAATTGTACGAGTGAGACTGTTAGATTTGTCATGGAAGTGGAATCGTGCAGTATGTGTCCTCCTCTGACTGGCTTATTTCACTCAGTGTAATGTCTTCCAGGTCCACCATGTAGTTGCATATGGCAGGACTTTCTTCTTTTGAAAGGCTGAATGATATTCCACTGTATGGACATACCACATTTTCAGTATCCATCCATCCACTGCAAGACACTTGGGTTGTTCTGCATCTTGACTCCTGCGAATAAGGTCACAGCAGACATGTGGTGTGGCTGTCTCTTTAGACCCTGGTTTCACTCCTTTTAGATAAGCACCCAGAAGTGGGATTGCTGGGTAGAAATGGGTTGAGATGTCACTGGACATGAGCTTTGGATTTGGGCAGCAGATGTGAGGGCTGAAGAAATCTCAGAGGGTGTCAGACTTGCTAGTAGGATTATTTCTGATCCTTGAAATAAGGCCTCCAAGCTCAGCTTGGGAAAGGTTACTTTCATTATAGTCATACAGGTGCCAAATAAACATCTAGCTGAGGGGTTCTCTGCTGGGAGTGATCCCCTGGCCCAGGGATGTCTGTTCTGGTTGTCACACCTTGAAGGAGGGCTGCGGGCATCTTGTGGGTGGGAGCTGGGGACGCTGCTACACATCTCGCAATGCACAGGATGGCCCTGCCACAGGAAATGGTCCCGTCCCACGGTTGAGAAATGCTGGCCTGACTGAAATGGGCACTAAACGAAGCCTTGACTTTTCAAAGTGGCTGCCTGAGGGTCCTCGTCTTTCCTCCTCGGATCACGATCTCGCTCAGTCCTTGAAAGTGATAAGCCTGCTTGCTCTAAGTGAAAACACTGGGCAAGGCCAGGGGGTGGCCAGCCAGCCTCCAGCCCCTGAAGAAGCATGTGGGGATTTTAGGAGAGAGGAGGTTATAAGAATAGAATTCACAGCCAGTTTGGGGAAGGAGGAAAAAGAAAAAAAAAAAAAGAAAGAAAGAAAGAAAAAAAAAAAACACAACCCATGATCTGCTTCGGTTTTCTGTTGAAAGAGAGGCACCTTTGAAGCAGTGACTTCATTTTCAAATAGGAGGCACATCCTCTGAGGAAAAATCACCCAGTGCCTTTGGATGTAGCGTTGCAGAAGCCCTCAGGATTTATGACCCCAAACTATGCTAATGGGTGCACTGGATGAACCTCTAGGCGTAATGTGGATGGAGTGTGGAATATTCCACGACTTGTACGTCTTAAAAGCTTACAGATTCCAGAAATGAAACCAGTTCATGCATAAAATATCCGCTCCCAGAGCACGGTCATTTTCATGCTTGCCCTTGTGTGGGGATCTGGGTTATAAAGTATTGTGGTTAGATCTGAAAATCCTCAACCGCATGGAAAGAGGCCCCTCTATTTATAGCTCTCCTCATGGTGACTTACAGCGTATGCATTAATCTCCATCCGAATTCTGAGCCCCCAAACGCCTAAGGAGATATGCTAAACCCTTCTCCCCGTGGCATTCTTCCAGACAGAATTTAAGAGACACTAGAGGGTGGCACATTTATCCTGAGTTTGCAGTTTCCTAAACATGAAGAAGATGAACGGCTCTCAGTTAAGGAACACGGGTCAGATAGGAGCTTGAAATTGAATATTTGAGCTGACACAGGAGAGATATACTGAGAGTGACTCCATGAAGTTCCTGCACCTCGAAGCTTCATGAGACCCCGTGATTAGAAATAGATTGAGGTCGGAGAGCACGGTCCTATTTGAATTAATGAAAAAGCCAAATTGCCCAGAGCTCTGGTGTCTGTGCCACGTGTCTGATGGTTGGGCTTAGAGGGGCTGTGGTGACCTCCTTTGCGGGGTGGAGGCAGCAGCTGGGCCCTGTCCTTGACTCCCCTCTTCCGCCTGTTTGGTAATTTGAGATTCCAAATAGAATTTGGTGGGGGAAAAAAAGCACAAAATGACTCTTATTAATTCAAAGAGGGAGGGAGTGTTAGTGAGAAGTTGAAGTGAACTATTTAAAAAGAGAAGATCGACTTGTTTACTCTTGGATGCTGAGGAAGCTTGCAGAGTGGAAAGTAAATGGACCTTGTTGTCAAGCAGACCTTGGTCAGATCTAAGTGCCTATTCACCAGTCTGTGACCTTAGCCCTGCTGAGTGTCCAGAGCTCACTGGGGCTGCTGCAGCAGAGGGTCCGGATGGTAGCCCTGTGTAAATGCACAAGGAACATGGGGTCATGGATGGACGGCAAGTGACTGGAGGTCTCAGTTCCCCACCTTGGGCTCCTGTTCACCCTGCTAGGCCCCGAATCATTTAGACTTCTTTGGTAGCAAGAGACAGAAACCAGGGGGCGCTATGTTAAGCCATGAAGAGATTTGCTGGCAGGCTGCTGGGTGGCTTAGGCCCAAGAGCAGGAAAGAAACCAGGGAAACCGCCTTCCCAGTGCGGAGGGGAGCTTTGGTGGGCATCATCACTGGAGCCAAGCTGATGGCGTTTGTTTTTTTTGTGACCCAAGTCCCTCCAGCTTTGGTTCACCAGGCTGATCCTTCCAGGAGGGTAAAGCACCTTCACCGAGAGGCTCTAAACCTCAGCATGGGGAGGGCAGTGACGCCCCCAGGTAAAGGCAGGTGCCAGCAGCCACAATGCTGAACATCTGCTGCTGGCCCCACTGGGCCTGAGCGTCCTGCCCGCCCTGCATGCCCAACACCGTCCCCCTTAGGGCTTCTGCCAGCTGGATAAGAAGGTATTGTCAGCTCTGAGTCAGCTGCCCCAGCCTGTTTACCTGAAGTTGGGATTTTGCAGAGGCCTCGGCTGCCACTGCAAGTATTCCTGTCACAGGCAGGCAGGCTGCAAGTGGCATATGCTCCTGTCTTCGTGAGTTTGAGAGGCTTTCTAATGATGCACTCCAAAACTTGGTCTTAGATCTCAAAAGTTTCCAAGTTAACTAATAACCAGAGTCCCCAGAAACAACGTGAGCAAATGTTCATTCCCAGTGCCCTTCACAGGCCCGCGCGCTCTGTGCGTGGGTTTGAATGAATGCTGAATAAACTACCGGCATGTGCTATCTCATGCAAATGCCCGGCTCCCCGCTTGTTCCCCTGTGCAATGACATCTTTAGTATTCTGTGGGAAAACTCCTTAGATTTGTTTCAAAAGTATCTTATTCTGCAAGATGATATGAAGAAATCTAGGGGAAGAAAAAATCAGGCATACTGGCTAATTAAAAAAAAAAAAAAACCTTGCAAAACTAAGAGAGACAAACATCCTCTGAATTTCAGGCTTATGAAATATTTATTCAGTGGCAAAGAAGACACTGAAGTCGGAAATGAACTTTGCAAAGTAATTACTTTTGATCCCAGCAAAATGCATTCAGAGGCCTTCAGGTAAACATCACCTTTGATAGGCAGGAGGTGAATTGTAAAGCAACACTATGCTTTTTAAAGGAAACAAGAAATGAATGAAAGTAAGCAGCTTGAAGAGCCTGTCAAAAAGCATTCTGCTTCACGTGAAATGTTTTCGATGATGGTCTTTGAAAGGACAGTGGAGATGTGAATTCAGGAAGGTAAGATATGACCAAACAGTAAATGAGAAAAGCCACAGGCTGGAATCCCAGAAAGGAGCTTCCTTCCTCTTAAAAGAAACTTTAAATAATGCCCATGTATTTAAAAATAGAGTATGTGCCACTAATTTTGATAAAGATCTTTAAATGCGACATTAAAATGGAAATATGCTCAAACTCGGCCATCTCCTGGGAAAATGTCACTGGTTATGTTACACTTGTTTTCCGTTTTGCTCCAGTGCTCTTATGAAAATAGCTTTATCTTCAATACTCCCAGAGTAGAAGGATGGAGTTTCATGGAGAACGGAGTGCTTTTTTTTGTTTCCTTTTGGTTTTAAATAAATTCTCTAGGGAGAGTTTGCTCAGTGTGAGCACACAAGCTTTTCCAAGGTGTTTACCTGGGTGTTGTTTCCAGGGATGTGTGTTTGCCTCTATTTCATCTTTAGGCATGTAAGCCTGTGTGAGAGCAGGCCAGGGTCCACCCCCAAGCTCACTAGTGTTAAGAAATAACACCATGGACCAAAGAACCTGTAAAAAAAAAAAAATGACCCCAGTTCCAGGTTAATACATAGATGGCTGGTACCCCACAGGGCATGGTGTTCCTGGGTCCACACAGACCCAGCTGGAGATGATCTTATGGCATCAGAGACAGAAAGCTCGTCTGAAGGCTATTCTCATCTGGGCACAAGCAGCTAGAACTTTAGGAAGGCAGGCACACCCTCCCCTTTCCACTCCCCAGAGATGTCAGTGTCAGGCCTCGTGCAAACAGATTCCCCTTTTTGAAAGTTGTTATTTTATAAATTCCTCATGTGAAAAAAAAGAGTACAAAAATTTGAATGTGTCTCTTTGCTTTCATAAAAACCCTAAAACAGTCTGATAACTCTAATGTCATTTCTGAAACACTGTTCCTGGAACCCATCCCTTGAAATCTTGGGACACTATTTGAAAAGCAACAAAAAACTCCCTTCACCTCCCTAGCTCATAAGAAGAAGTAAAATTCTACCATATATTTGAAAGAAAAGCCCGAAATAGGTCTATCTTTTTTCCCTGCTGGATTATAGAGCAGTAGAGAAGGTGAGCAAAGATTCAGAATAGCAATAAAGGTCAAGCCATCCCCCAAAGAGGGCTCACAACTAATCTCAGCCTTTGTAATTGGAAAAATTGTGCATTTTGAAGATGTGCTTTGGAAGATCTGGAAAACAAGCCAGAAGTATTATCTTTGGGGTTATCCAATGGGGCTGAACCTCGCTGCCCATCAGAAGTGGGAAGGGCGATGGGGGATGTTTCAAGCATGCAACAAATGCTTACTGAATGTCAACATGAACCAGTCCAGGGAGGAGGTTTTGTGCATAGGTGAGTTACTAGGAAGAGCTTCCCAGCAGGGAGTGGGACCATGGGACAGGAAAGGTAGAGAGAGGCTAGGCAAGGGTCCCCTGGAGGTGGCTTCAGCAGGGCCCTCCAGGGAAACTAGGAAAGGTTTCTCAGACTGGGGCTTGCACAGGTCCACAGCTGTTAGTCATGGGCTCCGGGCTGTCCGGGAGGCCATGAACTCCCGGGCATCTCCCAGCCAGTGCAGGGAATGGGCTCCAGGAGCCTCTGGGCCTTCCCTAGAAACAGTCACAGTAGCAGGCTAGGAATCAAAAGCCCAGAGAAGTCAGAAGGGAGCAGGGGCCTTGCTCAGAAATGGTGAAGGGGACAGGAAGGGGTCTGGGTGGAACACTCCCAGTGCCCTTTGCAACAGGCATTTCAAACTAAAAGCCAGAGTGCAGGAGGCTGGGCGTGCTCTCAGAGCTCACGGGCGCTGGGTCACAGGTGTGTGGGCCCGCTGATCTTGCCCTCCCACAGGCGAGCACACTGAGGCTAGAGAGCGGCGATCACTTGCCGAAAGGGACTCACGGCCAGCCATTCAATGCTGGCCGGGTTTAGTCCAAAGCCCCCCACCCTGCATCCCACTCCCCTGCCTCTCCACTTTAGCCAAATGTCCTTACAGTCATTTTGTTAGGAGACTCTTGCGGCTAAAATTGTTTCCTCCCTGAGATGAAATAGATCCACTTCTGCAGCCTGCTACTCTGTATGCTTTGTGGAATCCTGGTTTGTTTGTTTGACTACATTCTTTTCTTCTGTGAGGAAGACAGGCAAAGGCCCCTTTCTCCCCCAGCAGATGTGCCGGTATTGCTAAGTGACAGTGAGAAGTAATTAGCACCCCGAGTCCCACTGCCTGCAACCTGTCTGCAGTGGTTCCCGCGTTCCCTGTCGAACGGCTCTGACGCGCATGGATAATTCATGGTTACATTCTGCACGCCGGCAGATCTGGCTCTGGCTGCTACTGGAGAAAGGAGCTCGGCGTACAGGGTGAGATGGGCTTCCTTCTGAAAGAGGGTTTTTACCCACAGAACTAACTGGCTGATGACCAGCTCCAACAGGTTCTTTGGAACACACAGAGATGCCCAATAAACCTGCCCAAAGCAGAACCCTGAGGACAGCTAAGAAGGTTTTGGGGCCCCTCACTTCTCCTTAAATGCTCTGTTGGTAGCTTTGAGGGTTTATTCATTTCACCCAGTGAGTCTTTATGGAGCACCACTGAACGAATGCCCCCATCCTCAACAAGCACAAGCAGACTGCTGATGGCTTCCTTTGTGTCTCAGCTGCAGGGAGGAGCCCATGGAGGCTGCTCCAGCTGAGTTTCCCAGGCATGGGGGTGGGGGCGGTCTGCTGAGGGGCTGGGCAGCCACAGAGTGAGCAAGGTTCCCTCAGCCACTGTGAGGGCATCCAGAAGACAGGACATACAGAGGAGGTCCTCCAGGGAGAGTGGGCTGAGCTTATTTGGGCAATGGGCTTTCTCCTCATATTTGATATCCAGGATGGAGCCATTTCCAAGTTTCAAAAATTTATTTTTTTAAAATTTTTTTCTTGTTATGTTAATCACCATACATTACATCATTAGTTTTTGATGTAGTGTTCCATGATTCATTCTAACACACAAAGCACATACACCTGTCACAATAGGGTCTCAGAAGGCAAGTGGCCAAGCTCTCCCTGTGTATGTATGTGTGAGTGCATGTGTGAGGGTATGCATATGCATGTGTGTATGATCGAGGGTGTATGTGTGCATGTGATCCTGTGCCTGTCAGTGTGTTCACACTTGAGTGTGAGCTCATGTGTGCTCGTGTGTATGTTTAAGTGTGTGTGTGTGAATATGCACATATGCGAGTGCATATGGCATAAGGGTGCACCCACGTGCATGTGACTGTGCGTGTACCTGGATGGCATGCATGTGTTTGCATGTATGCATGAGTGTGTACACATGGGTGCATGGATGTGTGCACTGCTGTGTGTATGGCATGTGTGTTCGTGTGAGAGTATGTGTTTGTATGTGTCTGTGTGTATGCACGCATGCACAGAAGGCTGAAAATATCCTCTCTGTTCACCCATGTCCACACCTGGAACTCTTACTGGAATTATAAGCCCAGCATGCTCCTGGAATAACACTTCTCTTAACTCACCTTACTCCAGCCTTCCCAAAGACATGGTGTCTTTGAGACTTTCCTATTGTATATGCCTGGACTGGCCACTTCTTCCACAATTACTGGAAGCTTCGATGTCCTCTGTGATTCCCCTGCTCTCCCAACCACAAGTGATAGATGCTAAGTCATGGGGTCTTTACTCTTTATTTTATTTATTTAATTTATTCATTTATTTATTTATATGGGGGGGAGAGGCAGAAGGAAAAGGGAGAGAGAGAATCCCAAACAGGCTCCATGCCCAGCATGGAGCTCGACATGGGGCTCAATCTCATGACTCTGAGATCATGACCTGAACTGAAATCAAGAGTCAGATGCTTAACCACCTGAGCCATCCAGGCGTCCCATAGGGTCTTTACTCTTTAATGAACTTATTTTGGTTTTTAACTGAAGTATAAAATACACACAGAAAAATAAATCATAAATGTATGCTTGATAAGTTTTCACAAAGTAAACACACCCATGCAATTACACCCAAGTCAGGAGATAATACATGGCCATTCCCCTTATGCCCGGTCCTGGTCACTAGTCCCCTCATCCACAAAGATAACCCCCATGCAACACTGATTATGCCGTGTGAGTTTTACCTTTTCTCAACTGTGTATAAAGGGAGCCATGCAGTAAGTGTGATTTTGTGTGTGGCGTTTGTTTGTGAGATCCACCCTTTCATTGCTTGTAGTAGCATCTCCCCCTTTTAATTGCTGTATTCTGCTGCATGCATCTACCAAATGGATTTATCCACCTTATCACTAATGGGCATTTGGCCCGGTTCCAGATATTGTCTATTTTGAATAGTACTTCTATGTATGAATATCCTTAAAAATTTCTTTTGGGGGATGTACATATGCATTTCCACTGGTTATATACCCAAGACTGGAATTCTGAGTCCTCGATTCTTTGCTTGGACTCCAGCAGCAGCCCGAAACCAGGTTTGCCTTGATCTACCCCAGCCTGCACTCCCCATGCTGTACAGCACATCTGCAGGAAGCCCAGTTCAGCTCCGCTCAGCAACTCTCAAAGGGTCCCCCAATTGTGGCACATGATAAGCCTTCTGGATGTTTTTTATGTAGTACACTGCAGAATAGGGCTGTACATTCCTCCCGTGGAGATTCATGCCTCTTGGCAATGGGATGTTATAGACCTCTCAGTTTATCCACTCCCTTGAATACAGGCTGGCCTCCTGACTTGTTTCAACCCACAAAACGTGGTGGAAGTGACTCCAAACTGAGGCCTCAGGAGACCCTGCTGCTTCATTTCTCACTTCTTGGAATGCGAGATGAAATGAAATGAAATGCCAGGTGGAGAGAGTCAGGGCATTCCGATGAAACCCAGCCCTGGCCAAGCCCCCTAATCAGCCTGCAGAATCATGAGAAACAGGTAGTTGCTATAAATCTTGAGTTTCCAAGTGGCTTGTTAGGCAGCAAGAGGCTAACTGGTAGACCCCAGCCCTTTGCCTTTACTGTTCCTGTTCTACTGACGTGATGGCTCTGGCCCTCTCCCCTGCCTTTCAAGGTCTTGCCCTGCCTTCTAGTCTTACTCTAGTGCCCATGACCCCAGTGGATTTTCTCCTGGCTCCCCATCCAGTCATCATCTCTTCTTCACTGGAACACTCAATATTACTCTTCACTTTCCTTGGGCCCCTTGCCTGGCCTGTGAGTCTGCTGGTTGAGTGCTTACTTTCCCCTGGAGTGGTCTCCTCTAGAACAGGACCGTCGTCATTCTGCATGCCTCCACCACTCTGTTAACAAAGAGGCTCTCTGTCCTAGGGCATTGTCTCCTTGCAGGTCTCATCATGGTGCTTCCTAGACATCACCTCACTCACTGCAGTCCTCCCGCTGAAGGAGGCCCATCACCCTGGTGGCTGAGAAGATGGAGGCCACAGGGGCTAACACCAGTCCCAGAGGAGGTGGGGTTGAACCCAGGAGTTAGATGCACAGCTGGGGCATCTCCATTGCATCACTCCTTCCTTTGCACAGCATCCTGCCACACAGGAGACACTCAAAATACCTACTGAGTATAAACGAATCTGAGTTACTGGACCCCTAAAGGTTAACGTTTTATCATTTCTAGGCATTTCAGCCAACAAAGGATTTCAGCCAACAACGGACAACAAGAGTGGGAAACTAAATGATTTCCCAGTAGAAACTGCCTGGCATGAAACACATACCACATTGTTTTCTGCTTAAGCTGGGGGCTCAGAGCACTTCCCTGTGAGGAAGCGCTGAGTTGGCGCACCATGATGCACACTCCACATTCTTCAGTTCAGTTAACCCAGGAGGTTCTGCTGGTACCGTCATTTCACACATAATGAAACCAAGGCTTGAGTGGTGAAGCCATCCCAGGTCCCACAACTAATAACAGCAGCCCTGGCATCCATCCTTCATCTCCCTTGGGCTGTTCATTTATTTAACAAAGGTTTGTTGAGGAAATACTATCTGCTAACTTCAGAGACAAGGGGGCCAACTCAGTAGGAACACCTTCATCCTCTCTGAGATGGGTGCTCACTTTCTAGATGTCCTTCAAGCTTGACATCAGAACATCTCCTGTTAAGCTGGGTTTTCTAGTTCTAAGATGAGCCTATCTGAGGGCAGGCCATTGCTGTGTGATGTAACACGTGGTTGGCTGCAGGTCATAGGGCTTATTTCTTAGACTTCTAACCTGTCAGTGGGATTGGTACAACTTAAAGACTTGTAAGTCTACTATAAAGCTTTGCCTAGATAAAAATTGAGCTGTTGTATCAGATTCCCAATAGTCTCCTTCTCTGTCTCACCACCTCCAGATAAATCTACTGCCCGAGTTTTCAGCTGCTGTGAGTGACTGCTTCTTTCAGTTTTCAGTATTGTTTAACCACAAAGAGTATACAATAAATTTTGTGGAAGTAATAATTCAGGTATGGTTGTTTTAGCATTGGAAGGGTTTTATCTTCTTATTCTTTCTTAGATAAGCATCGATAAGGAAAAGTAGGCAGTAAAACACTTCTCCTTAAGATTTTGCATGGTTGTATAACAGGGGTCACATTCTCAATGAGCCCAAATAAAATTTCCTCCACTTAATGTTCTTGCTCATTGGTTATTATTTGGAAGAATAATGATGAGAATTTGAGAAGTCTTTCAGATGGAACTCAAGAACTCACATTTAATATTTATGGTGTAGAAAGGCCTGAGTTGGAATTTCTGAAGTCAGAGTGTGGGGAAGGTAGAAACTGGTTCTGGGCGTTGCTCAACCTGATATAAATCAAACTGGATGCTTTTCTTTAATTGCACATTTCATCAGGATGCAGGTTGAACCCAGAATAATGTGAATGCTTTATCCCACTTGCTGACTTAATGCATTTCATTTACTTTAAATATTCTAAAATTCAGTGCATAGACTTGGTGCTTATTTATGTTGTACATTATATCACTTACTATGCATTTTCTTGCTCAGCACAAGAAGGCAGAGCTCTGATTCCATTGGTTCAAACGCTAGTTTGGTTCTTTAAAAGCCCTTTGCATCGCTGACCTTGGGGTGTCCCAGTTTCTTCATCTGTCAAATGTGGAACAGCACCATATCACATTCACGGTGTTGGTGTAAGGACTGAAGGAGATAACGTATGGGACACGCCTACGTCATGTCCAGCCCGAAGCAGGTCCTGACCCACACTGCTATTACCATTGCTGTTGTGTGCTGGGTAGGAGGGGGGCTGAACGGTGCAGACGGGCAAAAGTATCTGGAGAATTACTTCCTAGAGAAGCTGTGACTTGCAGAAGAACTCCTCGAGGAATGGGTGGCATTCCTTTGTAAGCAGGGGGGTGGGGACTAAAGTCTCGTCAGTCCCAAGCATGGGGCAGGCAGTGGAAAGGCTCGGGAGGCGTCCGGAGATTTGTGCGCATTCTCATCTGCATCTCTCTCTGGAGGAGGATGGCTGACTTGTCTAAACGTGTGTTCATACTGTTTCCTGAGTTTCATGGTCCCCATTCTCCCTGCATTTTGAGTGTGTCTTTCCATTCATTTGTGTTCTGGACGGAGGGCTCTGGCTCCAGGAGAAAATACTGCGTATTGGCTGCTGGTGCAGCATGTGCACAGTGGCCGCCATGTGCCGGCGCAGGGGCCCACGGGGGTGCACGGGACAACTGTGGGTGAAGGAAGAACATGTGGGCTGTGGACGCGCATGCCCTAAGGGTCTCGTGGAGCGGAGGTGGGGCTCTATTCTGGGGGCGGGGGAGTTCTGCCTTCAGCACCTATTTGTTATTCATAGAAGACAGCAAAATTTTGCAGAAATAAGATAAATGTTCCATGCAACTGCACAAGTTTTCTTGTCAAATTAAAAACATAAATGGCGTAGCAGCAGCTTAAATATTTTCTGCTTCTTTGTGTCACCTTCAACAAAATGAAGAAGAAAAAAATGTGGGAGGAGATGAAAAGAGGGGGGGACTTCTGGCACAGGTGAGGCTAGGTTTGTTGGTTTCACAAATCAACAGATTCTGTTCTTGTGCCACCTGGAGGGCTGCCAGGAGAGGTGTGAGAGAGGGTGAGGCCACTTCTGAAAACCGTCTGTCACAGCTTCTGCGAGCGTTCTGGTGTGCTTGCTTTGTTGCACTGTTCGAGGATGTGAGCCGACCAGCACCTGGCACTGGGCCCATCCTGAACATCCACAGCCTGGATCTGTGCAGATGAAACAGAAGCCGTGGATCTTGTCCTGAAGCAGATGCAAGCCTCCCCTCCTGCAGGCATCAGCCAGGGACAAGATATTCCAAGAAGAGAAGATCCTGGAAACTGTCCCTCCCTCTCCACACAGGCTTGAATATTCGGCATGCACCAGTCAAGATATTTCAAGTTGGAAGGAACTGTTGGTGGAGTGGAGACGTGTGGAAGCCACGGGGTGGGAGAGCTGCCCAGAAATCAGGCAACTGGAGGAACCTGCTAGAATCTGCTAAGGAAGCTACCACTGCTGCTTGCAGCCAGAAGCAGGAGGCTGAAGGTGAGCCATGGGTGGCCTAGAAGATTCAGGAAGCCCCTGCCTCTGCTGCTGCTTGGGCTGGAGGCTGCTTATCTTCTGCCTTCTGCATTTCACGGGAGCACCTCTCAGAGGCAGAATCCAAACCAGGCTCCTGCTGGAAAGGGAGTATGGAAAATATAACTCCCAAGCTTCTAGCCCCTGAGATGATATGGCCCAGTTGCTGCAGGGAATGGGCGGTGTGAATGCCTAGAGCCCGTAGCTGGCAGAGTCCACTCATGAGGCTAATCAGCATCCAAACCCACATAGTACCTGTGGGTTAATCTCCAAAAAGCAATCATAGAATCATCATCATGTTTAATATCCAAAAAGCAATCATAGAATCATCATCATGTTTCTTCATACAAAATGAGAAATGCTCCCTTCCACTCAGAAAAAGAGACCCACAGTCCCATTAGTCACAGTACCCTCTCTGAGTGATGGTTATCCTCCTTGTTGAGGACAGGTCACCCTTGGACTGGGGCCTGAAGTCTGAATTATTAGGTTAGCCATCATCAAAACACCTTCCGCAGCAGTGGGTGGGGAGACCAGGGACGGAGACGCTGGGTGACGACACAAAACATACACAGTAAAGCAAATAGGAAAACACCTATAGGTACCAGAGTCCTCGTTTCTGTAACTGGTCACAAGGCCTTTTGGTATTTATAAATTCCTTCTCCACCACCCACCAGTCCATGTTATTGCTGCTCTCAGCCATCTCCCCAGCTAGTATGCTTTCATCAAAGCCTCATTCTTTAAGCACTGAGCCCTCAGTTGTGAGTTTGCTTCTGGAAGTCCCAAGGGGAGGCCCAGTGGGCCTGTGTTTCAGATCTGTCCGCACCCCACCACATTCCTCTAATAGAAGCACACCTGGTGACCTTAGCCAGCACAGGAAGCCCTTTCTTTGACTCTGGAGAAGGAGAAGTCTCAGATTGTTACGCTACAGTCTCAACTTCTGGCATTTCTCCCTTGGAAACCAAAACCTCTAAATCTGCCAGGCTGAAGGTTGCAAGGAGGGGCGTTAAACATCCTGTGTGTGGGTTTTTGGGTGTTTTAGTGGGAGAAGCCACCTGCATCTCTGCTCCTTAGTTCCCAGACCCATGTTTTCTGGCGAGGGGAAGCACAGCAACATATACTGGTCACTGGTCCAGAGCTTAAACTGCATCTGGTCCTCGCCTCATCTTGGCAGGGTGCTCCCTCCCGTCGGCACTACAACTGACTCTTCAAAAAGCCATTCCCCATTCTGCCTGATAATAAGACTTACTGTATAGCTACAGGAATTCAGTCAATGCAGCCCTGGGGGGACACAGAGATCAATGGAACAGAACAGAAAACTGAATAGTTAGACCCATGCAACTATGCCCCACTGATTTTTACAAAGGAACAAAAGCAATTCAATGAAGGAAGGAGAGCCTTTCAACAAATGGTGATGCATCAACTGGACGTTCATAGGTAAAAACAAACAAACAAAATGAATCTTGACCTAAACCTCATACCTAATACCAAAATTAATTCACCATGGATCATGGATTTAACATAAAACTAAAACCATAAAAATTCTAGAAAAAAAACAGAACAGGGCGCCTGGGTGGCTCAGTCGTTAAGCGTCTGCCTTCGGCTCAGGTCATGATCCCAGGATCCTGGGATCAAGTCCCACATCGGGCTCCCTGCTCGGCGGGAAGCCTGCTTCTCCCTCTCCCACTCCCCCTGCTTGTGTTCCCTCTCACGCTGTGTCTCTCTCTGTCAAATAAATAAATAAAATCTTAAAAAAAAAAAAGAAAAGAAAAAAAAACAGAACAAAACCTTTGGAGTCTAGGGCTAGGTGAACAGTTTTTAGACTTGACACCAAAAGCTTGATCCATAAAGGAAAAAAATACATTGACGTCATCAAAATTAGCTTTTGCTTTGTGAAAGCCCATGTGAAGAGGATGAAAAGGCAAGGTACAGATTAGGAGAAATATTTACAGACTATGTATCTCATAAAGGATTAGTACTTAGAATATATAAAGAATTCTTAAAACTCAACAGTAATAAAAACCTTAATCTAAGTAGAAAACAGACAAAAGACAGAGATATTTCAGAGAAAGGACATACAAATGGCAAATAAGCCCACAAAAGGAGTCAACATCATTAACCATAGTGAAAATGTAAATTAAAACCACAATGAGGTATCACTAGCACCTATCAGAATGGCTAAAATTAAAAAAAAAAAAAAACAGTGATAACACCAAATGCTGGCAAGGATACAGAGAAACTGGGTCACTCATGTCACTCGTGGGAATGTGAAATGGTACAGCCATTCTGTAAAGCAGTTTGGCAGTTTCTCATAAAACTCAATATGTAATTACCATACAACTCAACAATTGCTCTCTTGGACATTTATCCTAGAGAAATGAAAACTTATGTTCACATAGAAACCTATACATGAGTGTTTATAGCAGCTTTATTCATAATAACCCCAAGCTAGAAACAACTCTTATGTCTTTTGGTTGTTAATGGTTAAGCAAACTATGGATAACCAAACCATGAAATACTACTCAGTAATCAGAAGGAACAAACCATGGATATGTACTTACTTGGATAAATAGCAAGGGAATTATGAGTGGAATAAAGCCAATCCCCAAAGCTATATACTTGTGTATGTCTGATTCCATTTATATAGCATTTTTGAAATGATGAAATTACAGAAATGGAGAGCAGATTAGTAGCTGCCAGGGGTTGGTGAGGGGTGGGGGGTGGGGGGTGGGAGGTGGATTAGGCTATAAAAGACTAGCCTGAGGATCCCTGGAAAGGATCTGCTCTCTGTCTTGAATGTGGTATGGATACATGAACTGGCAGCACATGGGATAAAAGTGCATAGGACTAAACATACACATGCGCACACACACACACACACACACACACACACACACACACGCACGGGTACAAGCCAACTGATAGAATCTGAATGAGATGGGTACACTATGTCAAGGTTGGTTTCCCAGTTGTGATACTGCACTCCAGTTTCACAAGATTTACTGCCAGAAGAAATGGATGAGAGCTACAGGGGACCTGTCCGCATTATTTCTTACAACTGCATGTAAATCTACCTCAAAATTTAAATAAATAAAAAAGGTGGTGAGGCAGTGGTAAGGAATAGTAAACCTCCAGAGTAGCTCCAATGGCTCACTTCCTCTGCTATAAAATGAGTTCCTGGGGCAGAACCCCTGCTTCAGTGGCAGTCTGTCCGATGGATGACTGGATGATCCGGGCATGCTCACGCCCACCTCGCTCAGAGTCTGCCGGTCAATATGATGGCCGCTGTGCGGTACCTTGTCTGCACATGGATGATACTCATTGTCTGCCTGAGTTTTACATTTAAAGTAAATAAAAATACTTATAAAGATTAAATATAAGTAACCAATTTGTATGTATGAAGTGACTGTATGATAATTGTATATCCTGCTACTTAATGCTTTACCTTGTTTGATGCTGCATAATAATTCTATCATATTGTATGATAATTTTGTGATTATTGTAGGAGAGTTTTACATCTTGCTACGCAAATGCATTACCTTGTTGTTTGCATTTCTTACTTAGAATTTTCTTAAATGGAACAAGTTTGTATGAAAATAACAGTGTGGCTGGTGGGAATATAAATTTATATAGTTTTCTCAGGAGTTAACGTGACAACAAAAATCAAAAACAGAACTAAAAAAAAATGAAAACAAAACAACTGTAGTCCAGCATCCAACTTTTATGAATTTATCCTAAGAAAATAACTGGACAAGTGTGAAAAGATGTAGTGTAAAATTACCAACCAAAGTATTATTTATAATAGTGAACCAATGGAAACAAGCAACATGTCCAAAACAAACAGGAAGAGCCTGGGTAAATAATCGTGATGTGGCACAATGTGAAATAACTGAAAAAGATCTAGCCATTCAGAATGATGCTGTGTTTCTATATTTACTACAGTGAGAAACGGTTCCACATAAATTAGGTTGACATCACTGGGTTTCATATGAGGATGCGGCATGAATCCCTACTTATTTGTAGAATGCTGAGGCTCTGTGCGTGGGTTTATGGAAGCGCACAAACAGGGCATCATCATCTGGAAAGAGAAAGACCCAAACTTTAACTGTGCTAATCTGTGTGGGAGATTTCGGCTAATTAGGTTTTAAAAAAAAAATGTATACCTTTGGGCATTCGTAAAAATAATAAAGTCTCCTGAGTTTTCACATTATGAGAAGCTTTACTTTATCATTTATATTTCCATTTTTAATAGATTTATTGCACGGAAAAATCTGCATAAAAACAGCATCATTTCTTTTTTTTTTTTTTTAAAGATTTTATTTATTTATTCACGAGAGACAGAGAGAGAGAGAGAGAGAGAGAGGCAAAGGGAGAAGCAGGCTCCCAAGGAGAAGGGAGCCTGATACGGGACCCGATCCCAGGACCCTGGGATCATGATCTGAGCCGAAGGCAGACGCTTAACCATCTGAGCCACCCAGGCACCCAACATCCTTTATTTTCTATCTGATTAAGAAAGACAGCTTAGTTCTGAGTACAGAATGAGCCGCGATGTCAACACCTAGCAGGAAGTTTCACGTATGGGTATTCAGGAGGGTGCCCTTGAAAAGACAGGGTTGGGTTTGGTCCTAAGAGCTAGACATTTAGCGAGGCCAAGAAAAAGAGCTTGACTGTGAACTCTCTGAGGGGAGAGATCACTCCCTTGTTCACTTCTAGGTCCCCTGTACCTGGCCAGCACCTGGTTCTCCCAGAATATTTCTTGAGCAAACTGATTTTTGTCTGCCTGCCCTAAGCTGGATGTTGTTCTTTGCACTGCAGAAACAACTGTGAACTTGGGAGCCATAGTCCTGGCTCCAGTGGGGGCAAGTGGAGAATAAAGAGGTCAGCAGCAGAGGGAAGCATGTGACACAATTAATAGAGTCATGAGACATGTGGGGGCACAGCAGGAAAGGAGACATTCAGTCCCAGCCTGCCATGAGTCCCTGGAGCAGCACTTTCTAGGAAGAGCAAGTTCCAAGGCCATGGGGCAAAAACAGGCTTCAGGGCCAAGGAGCAGAGCGCCCGGATGGGATGAGGTGTGAGGGGAGGTAGCAAGAGTTGGCAATGTGGGCTTTGATGGCCACCGTGAAGAGCTAGATGTTATTCCAGAGGCTAGGGGATGCTATTGGAGGGTTTTTCAGAGCACTTTGAGAATGGTTCTAGATTTACAGAAGAGTCCCGTCATACTTCCTTCCCATTTTTGCCTGTTGTTAGCATCCTGCTGTCCTATGGGACATTTGTTATAATTAAGAAACTGACATTCATTGGTGTATTGCTATCAGGCAAACTGCAGATCTAATTCATATTTCACTACATCTGCATTAATGTCCTTTTCCTGGTCCAGCGTCCCATCCAGGACACCACATTGCATTTAGTCATCATGTTGCCTGAGGCTCCTCTGGGCTGTTTCGGTGCCTCAGACTCCTTGTTTTGGGTGACCTTAATAGTTTTGGGGAGTAGTGACTAGTATTTTGTAGGATGTCCTTCAGATTGGGTTTGTCTGATGGTTTTCTTGTGGTTAGACTAGGGTTATGAGTTTTGGGGGGAGAAAACAAAGAGATGGTGCCTTTCTGATCATACCAGGGTGTACTCTATAAACATGACTTATCAGCAATAATTTGAACCGTGAACCTTGGTCACCCGGTCAAAGAATGAGAGAGTTAGGATGGGAGCGGATGTGGTCCGTGACGTCCTTTAGAAAGGTCACTTGGGCCAAATGAGCAGGTAATGTGAGTGGAAGAATCGTAGGAAGAAAGCTGAGTTGGGGTCGGTGACCAGTTGGACGTGAAGGGCAGATTCAAGCAGAAGCAGGGAGTGAGGCCGTACAGGGTTGAGTGCCAGGCTAGGGAGTTCGAGCTTTATCCCGGTAATTTTCAAATGCTGGCCTCAGAGTCCTGCCCTCAAACAGAACTTTACAAAAAATGGCAAAAAATAATACAAAACCTAAAATGAATTCCCTGTGATGGCAGGGGAGATACTGAACCCAGAGTCACTGGAGACCCCCAAGACTCCTGGGCAGCTGAGGGCAATCCACTGGCAGAGCACAGCTACAGGCAAGGTGAGCGAGTGTGGGGGGGCATCGGGGATTGTCTCACCTGACACGAGGGAGGCCCCTTCCCTCGTCCAGATGGGAAGCACCTGTAGCTGAATCAGGTGGGCAGAAAGGTCTGTGTGCCCATTGAGGGGGATGGGGGGGCCTGGGTGGCACTGGCAGAAATGAGCAGCCAGCCCACCCCGCTTGGGTAGGAGGGCATCAGGGTACATTTAAAGGCAAAGGTGAGACAACCGTGTTCCTGGTCTCCACAGGCTTCGTTTGCTCTGGGCCTGGTCTCATGGATAATTAGGGAGGACACCTGAGACCGCAGAAGACACATAGTGGATCCAACTTCATTTGGGGTTTGGCCACTGGTGAGCTGTGGTGTCCTTGAATTGGACTTGAGCAGCTTTCTCCCAGACCCATGTTTCTTGCTTGCTTGAGGGTTTCTGTGATGTGGTGGTAGACAGAGCAGGCTAATGACCACAAATGATTGCCCAAGAGGAAATCTTGTTTAATATTTAATATGCATAACAACTGCTAGCTTTAGTGCTCTTCTCCCCATGGGCTGAGTGGGGATTATTGTTTGAGAACTTCCAAGTCAGTCATGAGAACATTAGAATCCTGGCCTCCTCCAAAGGACCCTTCATCCCAGAGTCACTTCTCTGGGTCCTCTCCAGCAAGAATCCAGTTCCTAGGACTCCAAAAGCAATGCCTTCCCCTGGGGTTCTTCCCTGCTCCTGACCCTGATCTCAGTCCTCTGTGAGAAGCTTCCAGACTTTCATGATGCAGCACTCCACCCCACAAATCAAACACTAAACACCTGCTTTGTGTGGTAACAAAATCGGCCGGGGTGATTTCAGCACTTAAGGAGCTCACTGTCTTACCCTGGTAAGATCATCTGAATCAGACCCTGAGATCATCTGAATCAGAAAAGGCTGAGTTGCTGGTGAACATACAGCATGTTCTGGGCCTCAACTCAGACTTTCTGAATCAGAAATTTTGGGGTCTGAGTCTGGCACTCCCCCTTTAACTCACAATGTGACCCCTATACTGAACTCTTAGCATGCAGTTTAACCTTCCTTAAGGAATCTAGGATGTGCCTTAATTTGCATACGTATTTCCTCTCTCTTTAGATCGCTGTGCCTGGTATACAGTAGACGCTGGTCTGTGTTTGCTGAATGCATGAATGCACGGATGGATGATTAGACTTTCTCATCACCCTGGAGTAAGGGGCCAGTGATGTGCAGACCCCGAGGCTGCTGCTCGGTGCGGTACACAGGTGCATGGGCCTGGTCTAGCACACAGAGTGGAGTTTGTGTCCAAAAGGGGCAGAGAGGACTGGCTCTCAGCAAAGTGATGAAGAACGATAACGGCAACAGTGCCCTGGTGGAGGTCTGCTGTGGGGCACATACCGCGTCAGGAACCTTACATGTCTTAAATTTCCATTGCTTCACACTCCAGTGGAGTAGACTCTATAGCCCATTTTACAGATGCAGAGAGGACACTCAGAGGTCACAGGTGCAGCTGTAGGAGAACTACTAAAGGCCCAGTAGCCAGAGGTCTGAATATTCATAAAGGGGTTTTAGCAGCCCTGGCAGTTAGCCTGGAGAGAGATCTGGGAGGCAGGCAATCCCGGTGCTCACAGTGGGGCAGACACCTTCTCCACCATGTACGAGGTTGGCCTGAGCGGCCTCCGTGCAGTGGCTCCCACCTGCTTCCTGATGGACGTCGTGGAATTAAACAGTGAGACCACAGCAAACGTAACCTCTTAGACCCTAGACTTTTCCAGGACTGCTTGACTTTTCTTTGTCCTTGTTCTGCTTCAGGTCAAGTCAACCATGCTGACTGAGCACCGCCAATGAGTCACGTCTGTGAACGAGACGTGGCCCTCTCCTCGAGGAGCTTGGAGCCCAGGAACTGTCCCTTTAACAGACTTCGTGGGGACCGTCATATGTACATGTCAGACATCAGCTCCGCTCTCATTACGATAACTGCCCTGCACTGTACCAGCAATCAGGTCCCTTGGTATGTGTGGGCACGTGTGCCCCAATTAGTTATGTCCTTTACCTAATACAATGTTAATATTTGATAGCAGTCCTAAAAAATTAAACTTAAATAATTACATAAACCGAATTAAGATAGCATAATATTACCAATCAGAGTAATGTGCTTCGTAACCCAGTGCGATGTCATATGAATCTACCAATTAGGCAGCGCATCAGAAGGTAAGACCACATCCTTTATTGCTTTGCCTTAAATAATTTAAAACTCCTCCTATCCATGAGGAAACAGCTGTCTCTTGGCATTTAAGAGTGCTCCTTCCAGCCCAGATTAAGCTAAGTAAATGGTGCTGCCCCCCATTTGCCTGCAGGTGCTGGTGCCAGGGCAGAAACACGAGGAAAGGGGGGAGGGGAGGCCAGATGTTGGCTGAGGAGTTGATGGTCATGGACATGACCTTTCTAGTGCCCCGAGAACAGGTGAGACCAGGACTTGCTGAATGCAGTGCTCGATGGGAGAAGGTCTAAGGTGACAAGATAAGATTCTATCCTCCAGAGGGGCAAGCCCTGTTACCACGCAGAACAGCAGCAACTGTGTGCATGAGGACAGGTGCAAGAAGATGTGTAAGACAGTGAACTCAGATGTCTCCAATCTGTGCTGCGTAGGGAGACAAAAGAGCTAAATGAAGAAAATGAGATTACTATCACCAAGATTCATGTCTTAGGTTTTCTGATTCAATTTCCTTGAATTTCATTAAGTAATCAAAATGCTAAGCTTGAAACTTGGGTATGCTGCCACCAGAGGGCAGCATCCACCCATTTAAAAATACCTTTTTCAACACCTACTATGTGCTGGGCATTCTGGGCAGATAGCAAGAACCAAGGCATCGTGGAGCTTAGAGGCTGGTGCTTAGATCTTATAATCTGTGGTGTGAAACAGTTTTAAATGATGTAGTGGTAGTTAAGAGAAAAACTGTTTTATCTATTTCAAAGCTATAATTTTTTATTACAATAGTTATTGAAATAAATGGAAAATAAGTATTAAACAGTTATCAAATGAGAAATAATATTATGTTTAGTTGTAAAATTAAGTAGAGGTTTTCAAATATCTTTAAGCTTTGTGCATGCAAAATTATGTGAGGAAGCAAAAACCATGAGTCCAGAAAATACAAAGAACTTTTCTGTTTGGAATGGAGACAGGCTGGGAAGCCACCCCACAGGGGCCAGACGCCGAGGGGCTGGACGGAAAGCAGCTGGAGAAGCACCACCTGAGTGAGCGTCTCCCTGCCGCTCAACCCAAGTGCCTGCACTGTTGTTGTGTGTGACGACTTAGCCACACGTGCAAACTTCTCTTCAGGTTTTGACAGGGTCCTGCCATCTCATCCACTGTGGATCCCTTCCCTGTAGTCAGACACTCCCCGGTTCACCCCCAGATTAAGGACTTCAGTGGGTTTCAGCCGTCGCTGGGTGGACGGGCTCTGAAGGCACTTGCGGCTCCGTCTTCTGAAATCTGTCCTGTCACTGTGCTGTTTTACCGCCTTCTGCTCAAGCAGCCCTCCCGAGACAGCAGTTCCCGTGGAGACGACTTTTCAGCAAAAAGAAAGGAAAATCAAGTCTCCTAATGGCTAATGCTGCTGGTAATCAGAAATGCCTGTGACTGTTTTTATCCCTTTCAAATGGAAGGTGGTGGTCTTCCATTCTCATTCTCTCGGAAGGCTCTCACTCTGAAAGCACAGGCTCCCCCTGGTCCGAAAGGGCGTTCTAGGAAACCTTCCATAAGCCGAAGTGCTGGAAAGCGAAGCAGCAGCCATCACCAGGAATTTACGTGGGAACATTTTTTGAGCGTTCCCAGACGCCAAAAAATAACCTGTCTTACGTTTCCTGCTACCTGAGGAGACATCCTGCTAACAAAGCCACAGCATGCCTGGAGATACAGCGCAGGTGCTCACAGACACAGCGCCAAACTCTGGACTGGATGCCCAGTGCGGCTCCCGGGGAAGGAGTTGGGGGCGCTGCCTCTGGATGGCCCGCTGCAAAACCAAGGCTGAAGGATATTTTAATTTTTCACCTTTTTTCGTAAAAGCAAAAATCCTCTTTGGATTTCTTTCAGTTAGTGAAAACAGCTGCTAACGTAGGTCTCTTGTAGAAGTGAAGTGGTGAAACATGATCTCTCAAAAAGCAGGGAATACGTGTGTTACATAAAATAAAATCTTAGAGCATTTGGAAAGTAGAGCTAACAAAGAACAAAAAGTCACAATCCACCATCTGAATGACAGCACTGTTATTTTGCTGTAATTCCTTCCAATATTTTCCTGCAATGTTTATTATTTATTAGATACTTGCAATCATACTCAATAATTACTAATTTTGAGTCATGATTTTTAACTTAACATATTTTAAAATTTTGTTTGCAGGTGGCTGAATTTCTTCAGCAGAATTATTTTAATGGCCACTAACTACTGATTGGTGGGTATAAATTTATGTAACCATTCTCTGTCATCTGTATTGCTTCTGTTCGTTTCAAAATGAGCGCAGTGGAGAATATCATTCCCTTTCTCTTTAAAACAACATCCATTAGGTCAGATTTCCACATGTCTGATCACTGGGCCCAATGATACAAAAATTTATAATAGTTTTTCATATGTGTTGAATGATCCTCTCTAAAAGCTAATCGTTCCCATTTGCTGATTTACCAGATGCTTCGAGAAATATATGAGAATGCTAATTTCATTACACCATTGCCAGCACTAGGTATTTCCACTAGAGGCATTTTAACACAAGTATAATATGCAAAAGGGACCTGCTGCCTGTGTTAACTCCATCTCTTTGTGTGACAGTCAGGTGGAACATTCACTTTTCTGGAGAGGGCAGAGCATTATGTCTCCAAGGAAAACCACCCCCCACTCCGGCAGCCGCTGCTCTAAACTCTAGCTCCTGCCTGAAGTCAGCCCTGATCTGCTGGGACAGACTCCCCAGCACCATGGGTGTGCGTCTGTCATGACGTCTGTGCCACACTCTGCTTCCTCCTAAGGCTGTCTACAGCAGAGGACCACTTCCGGGGAGAGGGTCTCTCAGTCCCCACACTGACCATGACTGTGTGTGCACCAGAGGCCCAATCCAACTCTACAACTAAACTAAAAATGACTAAACTAATGAATTAAGAAAATACTTCCATCAAGAGACCTCAACATTTGAAAGCTCGTGAGTGGAACCAAGAACTATAACACTGGGATCCTGGTTCTGGTTTTCTTCTATCCCTGAATCAGGCATGAAGTGAATCGTGTGGCCTTTCGGGCTCGGATCATTTGAAAGCAAGTGATAGCATCCAAGCCTCTTAACCCTGCACCAGGGAGTCAAACTGATGATCCTCCCTCTCACGGGCGCCCAGGGAGGAGATGTCATACAGTGTGCCTCTGGACCCCTGCCTTCCTCATGGGTTACTAAAGTAGATGGAGGAGGCCATGATCCTTGAGGATGCCTGTACAAGGTCCATTAGATTTATTAATCCAGTCATTCGATAGGAATTTTTGTTGAGAATCTTACCCTTGCCAGTATTGAGCTGCATCTGAGAATGAAGATAAAGGGTGATCGAAAATGGCCAGGATAAGGATGTTTTAAAAATACTGTTGTCAGAACTAGTTCTGATCGAGCTCTTAAGTGATAAGGAAGCCTGCTGAGCAGGGTTTCTAGTCCAGGAAGCCCTATTGGGATTTGGCATCACTGCTAACTCCCAAATCCTGGAAAGCAGTGCTTCTCATTCTTTATTGAGAATCAGTCCCCTGCAAGACTTGTTAACACAAGGTGCTGGGCCCACCCCAGAGTTTCTCAATCATCAGGTCTGGGGTGCATTTCTCACACATCCCCAGGTGACACTGATGCTACTGGTCCAGGGACCATAATTTGAGAACTGCTGTTTCTTCATATAGAAAATTTACTATTTGCCATGTGTTCTGCTAACCATTAGCTCAATCTTCAGAGCAACCTTATCAAGGAATTACATGGGTAGCCTCAACTTCTGAGACAAGGCACCTGCGGATAAAGGAGGCTAACAACATGCTGCCACTGATGTAGTTGGGGGGTGGTGGGGTCGGGTCTGGCAAGGCTCGTTTCTGGCTCTAGAGCTGAGCGCTGAACCATTCTGCTCTATGTTCCTGGTTCATCCACTTCGGACACTAAGCTGCTTGGTGATTACTGCATCCAAGTCCATCTTCACCCAGCAGCCCACCTCTCTACACATAGTAGAGGTGCCTTCCACCAGCGTTCCCAATCCCTGCTTCCAGTCCGCTCTTATTGTTACTGCATTACACACTTACCTTTCACACATCAGTAAGAAAAGTAAAAGACTTTATTCTTCTTTCATTGGTTCCTTCTTGAAGTTTTTCCTTTCTTTGTGTGATCCATGTTTCTGACCTCTTCCATTTTCCTTCTGTCTGAAGAACTTTGAACATTTCTCACAGGGCAGGTCCGCTGGTGATGAATTACAGCACTTTTTGTTGGTCTGAGACTTCGTTTGCTCCTTTATTTCTGGAGGACAATTGTTCTGGATATAGAAAGTGTTTTTCTTTCAACCTTAAATATTTAATTTCATTCTCTTTGTGCTAGCATGGTTTCTGATAACTTCCCTCTGACTCATATTCTTAGTCCTCTGTAGGGAAGGTTTTTGTTTTTTGTTTGTTTTTTTCCCCCTCCTGTCTTCCTCTGTCTTGTTCAAGATTTTCTTTGTTTTCGTGTTTCTGTTGTTTGAATAGGATATGCCTATGTGTGTTTTTTAGGGTATTTTTCAGTTCTTTGGATCTTGGGTTTGGATCATTAGTTTTGTTTTTGTTTTTGTTTTTAAAGATTTATTTATTTGACACAGAGAGAGAGAGACAGCTAGAGAGGAAACACAAGCAGGGGGAGTGGAAGAGGGAGAAGCAGGCTCCTGGCTGAGCAGGGAGCCCGATGCAGGGCTCGATCCCAGGACCCTGGGATCATGACCTGAGCCGAAGGCAGATGCTTAACGACTGAGCCACCCAGGCGCCCCTGGATCATTAGTTTTGGAAAGTTCTTGGCCATTATTATTTTAAATACTCCTGCTCTGTTCTTTCTCGTCATATTCCAATAACATGTTAAACCTTTTGACATTGTCTGGCAGTTCTTGGTTATTCTGTTCTCTCTCTCTCTCTCTCTCTGTGTTATTTTTCTTCTTCCATTTCCATTTGGGAAGTTTCTATTGACATCTCCTCACGCTCGATGGTTCTTTCCTCAGCTCTATCCAGTCTGCTGATGAGCCCAGCCAAGGCACTCTTCATTTCCTTTACAGTGTTTGTGATTTCTAGTATTTTCTTTTGATTCCTTCTTAGTGTTTCCATCTCTGTGTTTATATTACCATCTGTTCTTGCATGTGGTCTACTTTTTCTTTTGGGGTCCTTAGCATATTAGCCAGAGTTGTTTTAAACTCCTGGTCTGATGAGTCACGGTAACAGGAACCGGCAGAAGCAACAGAGGTAAACAGGCTTTAGGGTTAGAATATAATAGTCATCTGGCTCAGAGCTGAGCTGTGTTCTATGTGTGCAGTGGCTGTAGGTGAGAGCTTCAAATTCCTCTAGTGTCTTTGTTTTTGTATACTCTTTTGACCTTGAACTTCCCCAAACCCTCCTCCTCATGACAGCCTGTGTCTTGGGGCTCTTTCAGCTGAAACCTGGCTGTTCCACTGGAGCCCTGCCAGTGTGCTGGAGAGGGATGGGGAGGATGGTGAGTGTTCTATAGTCTTCATGTTAAACCCATGCTTTAGCAGGCCATGTGTCTGGTCTGTGGCCCCTGCAAGTGTTTCTCCAGTGGCAGGGCTTTCCCTGTCCTCTATTTCTTCTGGCTGCAGCCTTCCCAACCTCCTCCTTCATGCCTTCCCCCTGTTGACTGTTCTTTCTGCCTTAGATGAGACAGGAAGGCCCTTCCCCTAGTGGTTTGGGCTGGCAGTCTTTCCCTTGCACAGTGGGCCTTCCTTAAGGAGAAGGCTCTGGGATATTTGGAAGGATTACTCTTCCCCTCCTCTGCCAGAGCCAGGAGAGGATCTTTTTCAGGATTTTCACCATGAGAACCTGGGGTGGGAGAGCTTCCCTGAGATAAAGTCCACAAAAGGGTGGGGGTGCCCCTAGGAACTTCACACTCTCAAGCTAGCACATATTCAGCTTACAGCAATTTGTCAAAATTACTTGGTGTTCCCACCAGTTTATGGCTCCTGGTGAGCCAAGCTCAGCTGTGTCTGTGTTCATCTGCTTCTCCACATGTTAGGCTGGTGGTGTGGGAGAAAAAGAAATGTTCCTCTACTCTCTTAGGGTCCCTGACTGGGTCCAAAAAGTAATCTGACAAATGCAGACCAACAGGAGAGAAGCAGACAAGTAATAACATAAGTTTTATGACACTGGGGCCTTCATAAGGAAATGAGGACCAAGCAAATAGTTAGACCTGAGTGTTTTCATGGGGTTTGATGAAGAGTGGGCAGTCATGGAGGAATAGGACAGGTTAAGGAGTATGAAGTAATTGTAGGAAATAAAGGAAACAGCAAGGCCTGTTTGTGTGGATCGTTTGTCCTCAGAGATGAAGATGCTCCTTTCCTGGGTGTAGGGAGGGCAGCTCTCCCATGAGGGCTTTATGACCCTGTTTCAGGGGAGAAGGGTGAGGGGAAGGTCAGAATGACTTCCTGTTTCTACCGTTTTCTCAAGTTCCTTCAGCCTGAAATATTCAATCTGCCAAGGTGCCATCTTTTGGGGTAGCATGTCCTGAACCCCATAAGTGGTTGGTTTACCTTGGGAGCTCAGTTCTCCAATGGGTCCAAGAAAAGTCATTGATTTTCAGTCTGTCCAGCTTTTTCTTATTAGAAGTGTTGGAGAGATGACATCCAAGCTTTTTATATGTAAAAACTTGAAAGGAGAAGTCTCTTCTCTATAATTAAAGGGTTAATTCCCACGTTCATCTATCACCCATCATCTCCTTCAGATGATAATTCATGTGCTCAGAGAAACCCAATTTTTAGTATTTCCAAATGAGCTACAGATTCCTGGTTTTCTCCCAGGAAGCACTATATGCACATCTGCATTACCTTGCACACTAAATAAGAGAGAGGATTAATTCAGAATAGCACTCAGTGGGGGAGAGTTAAGGGGCAAAGACCATGGAAGCTGCAAGAGTCGCTTCTTGCTGGGTCACATATTTGAAACGCTGTAATCAAATGAGCCCCAGATATTTTCCTATTATCTAAATGAATTATTTCTAGCCACTAGTTTCCATTTTCCCAGAGATGCTGTATTAAAACACATCAACGAAAACACATTTGAAAACTGGTGTATTTTTGCAACATTGAGATTAAGATACATTATCAAGAATGTACTAAAGATTTTCTCCACTCCTTTTTCCTTCCCCTGGTGGCAACCCCATCCCAGGATCTATACCAGAGCCTTTCTCGCCAATGCTTGCAATCTGCAAATTACATGTTAAGTTGTTAAAACAGTGCCTGGAGGCCCTTATCAGCTGGTTAAGGCTCCTATATGTTTTGTTTGGTTGAGAGGAATAAAGCAATTAAAATCAGGATAAGTTCTACCTACACACTAGATTAATGTAACATCTTGGATGCTTCCTCAATATGAAAGGCTCTGTCCAACACTGGGAGTAGAAAGGGGCAGGGTCCTTCCTGAAACCTCTGCTCCCAGGGAGGGGTGAGAGCTTTAACAGAGTGTGGAAGCTCCCCCTCCCTTTTCCCTAAATCATGTGTTCTGTGGGAAGAAGTCTTCAATTGATTTATCTAAACAACTCTGTGTGGTAGGAAGGCAGACAGTGGATTACATGGTATTAAGAACCTGGGTGTTGGGGCGCCTGGGTGGCTCAGTCGGTAAGCGGCTGCCTTCGGCTCAGGTCATGGTCCCAGGGTCCTCGGATCGAGCCCCACATCAGGCTCCCTGCGCAGCGGGAAGCCTGCTTCTCCCTCTCCCACTCCCCCTGCTTGTGTTCCCTCTTTCACTGTGTCTTTCTCTGTCAAATAAATAAAATCTTTTTTTTTTTTAAAAAAAAAAAGAAGAACCTGGGTGTTTCGGGAAGAAAAAGGAGGCAATTTCAGGTGTTGTGGACTTAATGAAACAGTCTCAGATAGTGACAGCAGTGTTTTCTGATGTGCAACTGGCCACTGGGGATGCTCATGAGGAATTTATTTAGGACCCTGCAGCTTCCCAGACAGGAAGAATTTGTTTTGAATAATTGTAATCTCTAATGAAACCCCAAACACACCTCCTCTGGTAAGCCATACGAAATGCATTACCTTGAAAAAATCCAGAATCTTGGTGCAGACCATTCCACCCGGTTCCCTAGGGTACACCTGAAGCTGATCTGCCTGCAGGCTTGCCCACTTATTCTCCATGTTCCCCCACACCAAAATGGCTTTTTCTATACTAGCCAAGTGATTCCGGCAATGATCCAGATACGGCAGCCATGAGAGACATAAATTTATCTTGGGAGATCTCACAAATGTGCTTTGGGAGGAAACAGTGATTTAAATTGTTCGATTTTCCACTCTTTTATCCAGCTGCTTAACTGATCCATCCATTTGGATGTCACATGAGCCTCAAATTTTTTTTTTTTTTTTTTTTAAAGATTTTATTTATTTATTTGAGAGAGAGAGAATGAGAGAGAGCACATGAGAGGGGGGAGGGTCAGAGGGAGAAGCAGACTCCCCGCTGAGCAGGGAACCCGATGCGGGACTCGATCCAGGGACTCCAGGATCATGACCTGAGCCGAAGGCAGTCGCTTAACCAACTGAGCCACCCAGGCGCCCGAGCCTCAAATTTGACATGTCCAAAATAGAAGCCTAGATGCTGATCTCTAAGACCAACTTCACCAGTATTTTCTTGGGTTCTCTCTCTGCTGTGGGTTTTCTGTGGAGTTTCAATGACAGGTTTCTTCCAAATCTCCAAAGCTCACAGAGTCTTTTCTTGACCATCTGCTATGGATGGTTGTGTCCAAAGGGAGAATTTGTTCTTTCTGTGCGATCTGGGAGATTGGTCTTCTCCTGCCTTTAGACTAAGTCTAGGAATTAAACCATAGGCTCCCTGGATTCTCAGGCCTTCAGACTTGGATTGAACTCTATCACCGGCTTTCCTGGGTCTCCAGCTTGCCGATGGCAGATCGTGGGACATCTTAGTCTCCATAATTCTGTGAGCCAGTCCCTTTACATAGATTTATTACCTATTTAATATACCCTATGTCTATTCTATATCTGTATCTATTACATACACACACACACACACTATATATATATCTATACCTACACACAGACCATATAGAATACATATCTATATATACTGTATGTATCTATGTACAGATTATAGAGATATATGTATCTCCTATGTCTATTCTATCACTGTATCTATTACATATACACACATACACACACATATCTATATGTAAACATATATATAGATATATATACACACATCTAGGATATCTATCATCCATCTGTCCATGCATCCATCTAACATCTATCATCCACCTACCTACCTATGTATTATATTGATTCTGTTTCTCTGCAGAGCCCTGACCATGATAGTAATTACGGTTAAATGAGGTCATAAGGATGGGGACCTAATCAGATAGGATTGGTGGCCTTATAAGAAGACAGAGATTTCTCCTTCTCTCCATATGCCAGAACTGAGGAAAGGCCATGTGAGCACACAGGGAGCAGGTTTGCCATCTGCAAACCAGAAAGAGGGACCCTGTCAGACTCTGATCATTCTGGCACCTTGATCTCAGACCTCCAGCCTTCAGAACTGTGAGAAAATAATTTCTTTTGTTTAGTCCAGCCAGTCTGTGGCATTTTGTTATGGCAGTCAGAGCCAACAAAGGCCTGATATGAAGCAGACCCACTCCCTTCTCCATCATGGCACCAGCATCTGCCCTTTATGGCACTGATCACAATTTATGAGCACTTTGCACATAGTCTGCTGAGAAGGAGGGCAGGTATGAGGGTTCTTTCACATGTCATTCAACTCTCAAGCTCTCTCATGCTCTGGACGGCAGTGCCAGGCAAAAACAGTGAGCAATACATGCTTATTGAACAAAAATAATTTGAGGATGTCGATCCTATTTAGATGATAATAATACTTCCTGTATTTGCATATGGTTGAATGATATTCCAAGCATCTGTATGATCTGAGTAGATCCTTTCAGAAACTCTGAAATGGTAGGCAGGGCATCAGGATATCCAGAGTTACGTCTCATTTCAGAGGGAGAACGTTCAAAGCAATTCAAACTCAGTGTTCTGCATGAAGAGGAAGCTTTGAGGATCTGTTTCATAAATAATAGACAAACACACAGAGAGAAACAGGCAGAGATACAAGAGCAAAAGAAAAGAAGAAAGATGTGAAGAAAACAAGTGAGGTAGAATATGCAAAATAAAAACAGAAACCAGCAGAGATGCAGAGACCATGGGATGGGGCATGAGGGTGTTGCGGCAGTGGGGTGGAAAGTTCAGAACCTCTGATGGGAGGGAGCAGGGAAGTGGCCCTTTCATAGTAGGATGTTTGGGGCATCAGACTAGAACACAACCTCTGATGGTGGGCGTCTGTCTCCACAATCATCAACTCTGTGCTGAAACAATGGCCTGAGGACTATGGCCTGAGTCGCATCTTCACCATGGACTGAATATTTTGTAAGCACTTAACTAAGTCTGTAGAATGGCTACCGGGTGCCATGACCCAGGGACAAAGGAAAACCTTGGACTGCCCCACACTTCATGACCACAGAGAGCCTGAATTAAATGGCTCTTTCTCTTAGGATGGTAGCCAACTGCAGGGAAGAAGATACTCTAAATCATATGGTCTCTTGTATTTGGGAGTTGAGAGTTCTTTCACCCAGTTTCCTCATGGATTGAAAACAGAAGCTGTGTGTGGATGAGCTTCTGGACATCCTCACATTTCCATACCCACTTCTTGTGTCTCACTTTCTCCATCATTGGGAAATACTTTCTATCTGGCCTCATCAGACAATGTGCTAAATCATGGAGATCAAACAGGTTCCCTGAATGTTTGGTACTCAGTGGGTGCAGGCACACATTCACCGTACACAGACTTCTCTGTGACTAGTGAAAACACCTTTTCTTCCCTTAGCTTGTTTTTCCAGAGTAATAATCTTGTAAAGCCCACATAGCCCAAAAGTAGGCTTTGCGGCGGGTGGGGGGATTCTGATGATCTGGATAATTGACACCAAGGTAATCCTCTGACATCAATCAGGAGGACATCTTGATTTCTAAACTAGGACAAGCACTTCTTATGAGATCACCCATGTGTGTTCCCACTTCTTTTTGCTTTAAAAAATGAAGAGAATTTGATTTTTCTTTCTTTAGGCATATTTGCAAGTTATCCAAAAACGGAATATCTCTGCAAATTTTCTGTGCTGCCTATTCTCTGCCACAGTTTGCTCAGGAAATGAGTCTGATGATTGGCTGTCACTTGACATAATGTGGGCGTGGCCAGTGGGAAGGAAAACCCTTCCAGCATAAACAGACCCTGTTTGCTGATGGGATTGGAAAGATGCTCCAACTCAGTGGCATCAAGACATTTAAGCTTTATTTTTGTTTTTTAAACTAGGGCTTGAATTAAAAGTGAAGTGAATGCAAGAAATCCATTAAGCCAGATTAGTACTGAACTCTAGTACTAATTATCACTTTGGTCATTAGGTCTGGCTGTGGGTAGCATGAAAAGTGAAATAAAGTCTGGTTACTCCTTCTTCCAACCACATTAATCTAAATTACCTGATAAGATTAAAAACAATCCTTTCAGTGGTGGTAGAAGCAGACCTAAGGTGAAAGATTTAAGACAAGAACCATCACAAGGATGTCTTGACAAGGTAGAGCCAAAAGCCCTGGACGTCTTTGTTGTGAGGGTTGAAAGGAACTATCCTTAGAAACCCACACTAGAGGTGGTATGGCTCACCAGAGAGGACCACGGGGGAGGGTCACTGGGACCACAGCAACAGAGGCAATGCAGTGACTGTTGGGCTAATTAATAACGATGACCGTGAAAGGTCATGAGTAAAGAATTGAAGAAGCAAGGAAACTAATATTTAAACGCTCCACAACATGTGATGCTTAATTCAGAGAGCAAAGTCCAAGCCTACAAGCGATAGATTTTACATTAAATGAAGTGCAATTGGAATAGGACTCAGTGGGTATTTCACTTTGCCTTGGTCTTAGGTTAAGTAATTAAAATCAGCATCAGGTTCTGCCTGGAAGCTAGGGCAGCTGAGCAACGGCTAATTGTTACAGCAGCAAAATTAGCAGATGATCAAAGAAAACTTCAGAATTTCTTGCCAGAATGAATACGCATGAAATTCTATCCTCCAGTCCAGCAAAATGCATAGAGGATAGAATTAAATTTAGCTAATTAAATTAAGTATGAATTAACCCATCGTTTTGATTTAGTAGGCTGTACTAACATATATCGAGCACTTGTCATTAAATGGTAGAAGGTATGTGCTGTGAGGACCCTGTTGGCTGGTCTAGTCCCGCCATTAAGTACCCTGCTCTCCTGATTTTCATTCCTTGTACATATCATTGTCCACTCTGCTTAAAACCCCCCAGAGACAGGAACCTCACCATTTCTGCCACCCGACTTTGAAATGGAGGTGGGAAATAAATACATTATGTTGAGTAGAAAGACAATGATACGTTGTTAAATTCAAGGAAGACATTGGAAAAGGAGAAACTGATGAGGAGGGGATTGCAGAATGAGTGAGATGAGCCAAGAAAACAGTGTAATGGCAACAGAATGAAGAGCAGGGTGTGACCACACTCACAGCACTGTGGCATGGGAAGGAACTGAGAAGTGGTAGACCTCGTTTTTTTTGGAAGAGTGGCTTTTCCAGCAGGGATTGACTTCCCTTCCTTTGATTCCATTGAGGAGGCGGGGTTCATCCCAAAGAGTTAGGAGTTGTAAAAGCCAGATGTCCTAGAGATTTTGTTAAATGAACTGGACCACTGCATAGTCTCCTACCTCATCTTATTCCATCAATTTTGCCACCTCTCTCTTAAATTACATCTGTTCAGCATGTAGAGAGTAGATATTTAAAATTTTAATAATCAAGGATTACTTAATAAACAATAACATGCACAAGGCTTAAACATTTAGTTCAATGAGTTTTGTCCATTGTACGTACTCATATAATCATCATCCAAAACAAGATGGGGGACACTTTATCACCCCATAATACTTCCCTAGTCCTCTTTCCAGCTTGATTCCCTTGAAAAGGCAAGTGCTTTCTGATTTGTCACTATAGTTTAGTTTTCTTCTTAGATCTCTTATCAATGGAATCATATAGAACACATTCTTTTGTATTTTTTTTATAATCTATTCAAGGGTTATTGTGTTTTAACAATCATTCACTCCTTTTTATTGACAGGTAGCATTTCATTTTATGAATATACCTGAATTTGTTCATCCATTCACCTATTGATAGACATCTGGATTGTTTCCAGTTCTGGGCTATTATAACGAACATCATTATGAACCTTCTTGTACAAGTCTTTTTGTGGACACATATTTTCATTTTTCTTGGGTAAATTCCTAGGGGTGGAATTGCCGGGTTACAGAGCAGTTGGTTATTTAACTTTATACAAAACTGCCAAGCAGTTATCTAAAGTATTATTCTACCCAGCTACCCAGCTACCCAGCAGTGTGTGAGAGTTCCAGCTGTTCCACATCTTCGCCAGCACTGAGCACTGTCTGGACTCTGATTTCAGTCATACCAATGCATGTGAAGTGGTATTTACTTCCAAAGTGATGGTTTTAAATGCCTTTTCATGTGCTCATTAGCCATTTATTTATCCTCTTGTGAAGTGTCTGTTTGAGTCTTTTCCCCACTGTTCTAATTGGGTATTTGTCTTTTTATTATTGAGTTGTTGGAGCTATTTACACATTCTGGATCCAAGTCCTTTGTTAGATAAAAATGTTGTGAAAATTTTCTCCCTTTCTATGGTTGTGTATTTATTTCCCTAATGGTGTCTTTTAAAAGAGCACATTTTTTTTTTTGTGAATCCCATTTAATCTTTATTTTCCTTTTTTGCTTTTTATACATTTTGTTTTGTGTAAAAAATCGTGGCCCACCTGAAGGTTGTGAAAATATTTTGTTTTCTTCTAGAAGGTTTATGGTTCTAGCTTTCTAGAATCCATCTTGATCATTATCTGGTATGGAACAGTGGGGGGTCAAAAATTCATTCTTCCCCCCCATACAGGTATACAGTTGCTTCACACTTATTGAACACATTTTCCTTTCCACGTGGATTGACTTGGTGCCCTTCTCAACAATCAATACAGTGGTCTATTTCTGGACCTTTCATTCTGCTCCTTTGATGTGTGTTCTATTCACGTAATCTTAATATTTGTTTTCCTTATTATTCAGTTGATCTACTTTCTATTTTTCCTTGTGATATATTCTTTGACACACACATCATTTGGTTGTATTTTGCTTAATTTCCAAACATTTTGAGATTTTTTTTTAGATGTCATTGTTTTATTCACACTATTTTGGTCAGAGGCATGTTCTGTATATTTCCAGTCTTTTGATACTTACAGAGATTTGTTTTTATGACCTATCATTTTACTCTATCTTGGTGAATGTTCAATGTGTATTTGAATACTCAAGTTTATTGGTAGTGTTGAGCAAATGTTTTACATCCTTATACATTTGTGTTTTAGTTGTTCTAGTAATTACTAAGAGAGAAATGTTAAAATCTCCAACTAAGACTGTGGATTCGTCTGTTTCTCTCATCTCTTTGCCAATTTTTACTTACATTTTCTCAATCTCTTGTTATTTGTATAACATTCAGGACTGTTCTTGAATAATTATGAAATAGCCCTCTTTGTCTCTAGTAATGCTACTTGTCTTAAAGTTTTTTTCTGTTATTAATGTAATTTCTTATGCTTATTTTTTGCCTGATACATCTTTCCCACCCATTTACTTTCAACCTGTATGTCTAGATTTAGATTTCTAGTAACAAACATACAGTTGGGTCTTGATTTTTCCCCGCTAAAATTTGACAATCTCTCTCTTCCAATGCAATATTCTGTCTTCTAACTTTTCATGTAGTTGTCAGTATAGCTGGATTTAAGCCTACCATTTTATCATTTTTTTTTTCTATTTGTTTCATGTTTTCTTTGTTGTTCTCTTCCTGTTGTTGGGTTAACTGAATATTTTTATAGTATTCCTCCCCCAACCCTTGTTAGTTTTATCTTTTGTATTTGTTTTAGTGGTTGCTCTAGATACTACAATATTCATCTTTAAATCATTACAGACAGTTTCAAATAATATTTTACCTCTTCACAAACCATGTAAATATAACTATATAATATAACCATCTATTCCCCATAACACTCTGTGCTTTTATTGTCATATATTTTACTTCTGCATATGTTACCAACCTTTCAATACTGTGTTATTTGTGCTTTGAACAGTCAAGAGGCTGGTATCATTTCCCATAACCCTAAACAATGTCTTCTAGCCTACTTTTGGTAGTGCATATCTGCTGGATATGCAGTATTTCAGCTTTTACCCAAAAATATCTTCCATATGTCTTAATTTTTTAAAAAGATTTTATTTATTTGAGAGAGAGAGATAGTGAGAGAGAGCATGAGCAGGGGGAGAGGGAGGGGCGGAGAGAGAGGGAGAAGCAAACTCCCTGCTGAGCAAGGAGCCCAATGCAGGGCTTGATCCCAGGACCCTGGGATCAAGACCTGAGCTGACGGCAGATGCTTCACTGACTAAGCCACCCAGGCACCCCTCGTATTTCTTAATTTTGAAATGTGGCCCTCCATAGCTTCTGTCGAGATGTCAGCTTCCACTCTTTTCAGTGTTTCATTGTATATATCTTCTCCCCATGAATACTTTTAAGACTTTCTATATTTGATTTCGGCAGTTGGATTATGATGTGCCTGGATATAGTTTTCTTCCTGTTCACACTGCTCAGCATTACCAGAGATCTTTGGATCTCCAGGTTGATGTCCTTCATCGCTTTTAGTAATCGCCAACTATGATTTCAAATACTTTTCTATTAGACTGTCTGGTATTCACTCATCGTTCTAAAACATTCTCCTCCAGTTTTAAAAATTGCTCTTTTTTCCATTTTGTGCTTCAGTGTGAATGGTTTATTTTATCCTCTCTACACTGATCCTTTCTTCTGCTGTGTTGTCTTTTTAAGGCTCTTGAGTCAACTATTAATATCTTGTATGGTGTTTTTCAGTTATTGCATTTCTAATTGTTTTAAGGTTTTCGATTTTTTGCAAAAATTTCCTATCCACACATGTTGTCCATTTTATGCTAGATTAAAAAAATTTTTTTTTTATTAAGTAACCTCTGTGCCCAAGGTGGGGCTCAAACTCACGACCCCAAGATCAAGAGTCGCACACAACACTACCAACTGAGCTAGCCAGGCACCCCCATTTTATGCTGGATTTTTGAGCACATTTGTCAGAGTTGTGTTAAGGTCCACATGTGCTATGCAATAGTAGGCCATCTATGGCTTTGTTCTAATGACTGTTTTCTTTTG
Source organism: Halichoerus grypus (assembly GCF_964656455.1). Taxonomy (NCBI): domain Eukaryota; kingdom Metazoa; phylum Chordata; class Mammalia; order Carnivora; family Phocidae; genus Halichoerus; species Halichoerus grypus. Next base: position 135,893,612 of record NC_135721.1, read on the forward strand.
TTAATGGGACACCTTTTCCTCCTTTTTCTAGGTCTCATAGTTTTTAGTTATGCTCCAGCTATCATACATAAAATAATAGTTGACATTGAATAAACAGCATTTGTCCCTGAAATCTCTTTGTCAGGATGCTGGTGTGTGGGCAGGGTGGTCTAATATGTGGTGGGTCTGGGCTGGGTCTTTGAGAGCATTCATCTCATTAGGAACATTCATTCAGTTAGGTTTCATTTGTTCTCACCTCTGTCATGGACCTTTAAGAACTGTGACACTGTGGGACATCTATCTTGCTCTCATCATGGTATCATGATGGCTTATCATCATGGTATCGACGGTCTCTTGTGACTTTCTACATATGTATGCCAGTAGATTTCTATTATCTTTGTTACATTATAGTGACATTGTTATCAATCACAACAGTGTTTTTCATCAATGTTAAGGAATTAAGCTATGACATAAATGCATGGATAGGCTGCATGTCTCCAGGCAAATTGGGACGGGGCTTGGAACCTGTGGGCTGTGTGGAATATGGTGCTGATTGTTTCTTACTGAACAAGGTAACAATTTATGGCAGGCACTGTTGGATGCCTGTTGGTTTCCGTATCTACTTAAAAATTTACACTCAACAAAAGGAATCCATATCTATCACTCTGCTCTCAACCTGAGTAGTCTGAGGCCAGCTGTGAGTCACACAGTAAGATCCAAAAACAATCCAATGAGGCTTTAGTGAGCCCAGGCTCTGGGGAAAAGAGCCTGGGGCTTGAACGGGGGCACAGCAAGGGACTGATGGGAGCTCCTGGATTGTGGGGATTAAATAGGAAGCCAGAGCCACATGCAGGTCATATGCATTTCAGGGGTATGGGACAACAGACTGGGGGGTAATAGAGGTGGCTATAAGAATTAGCCTTTTTCTAAGAGTATCTAAGGGGCAAAATCCATTCAAAAAGCATTTACTGAGCATCTATTACATTTCATTTCAGACTATGGGTTAGAACAAATTAATATTAGATCATGTTTATGGAACACCAGTGGTTTCCTCAGGAAGTCTGCTAAATGTTGTATGTGCATTATCTCAATGGATCTTCACCACAACCCCACGAGATAGGGGCTGCCCGTATGCCTGCTTTATACGCATAGAGACTTGTACAGGGTAAGTAACTTTCTGGAGTTTACAAAGCTAGTAGCATGCAGCTAGGGTTTGACTCTAGGCCAAATTCAGAATAATTCTAATTTATGGATGAAGAAATGCTATGCATTAGACCATGCATTTCATGTGAGCAAAGATGGCATTTGTTCCATTTTACCTCTCTGTATCCCATGCCTAATATAATGTCTGGCACACTGTAGACACCCAAAAAACATATGAAGGAAGAATTAATTTATCAATGAATGCTAGGCACCAGGAATACTAGAATGAGTCCTCACACTTCTGTCCACCCCCTGCCCCCTGTATTATAGGGGAGATGAACAAGAATATTACAAGGACCTCAAAGGATGTGAGAGAAATCCAGGTATAGTGTATGTCATTGTCACATTCTGTTCCCTTTGCTGTCTCTCCCATGGGACTCAAGTTCCTGATGGTGGGTCTGCATTTATTCATTTTTTATTCTCATCTGACACAGAGCAAGAAGCTCAATAGATGGCTGAGGATAAGTGTCAAATGGAAGAAACAGGTGGTGATGTCTGAACAGAGTTTGTTTTAGGATAAATTGGACAGGATTTTGCCTGCTGGTAAAGAGGAAGAGTTTTTGCCTACACTGAGGAATTGGATGTTGCTGAGATTACAAGCAATAAAGACCACATAGTCTTAGGGAGACTAAGCAGTCCAAGAGAAGACAAGAAGGGGGATGGGAGGAGGAAGAGAGAAGAGGAGGAAGGAGAGGAGAAGAGGGAGGATGAAGATGAAGGGATAGAGGCAGAGAGAGCAGCTTGTTATCCAAACCCCTAAACCAGCCATGTCTGAATACCAACCCCTCGGGCTTCCCAGTTATAAGTTCATGAATTCCCTATTTTGATTTTTCTAGTTTCAGTTTGGTTCCCATTTAACAACTGAAAGAATTTTGACTAAAACTGATAAGCTTCTGTTCAGTGACTGTGTTAACCTATTTTTTGCATCTGTTTAAAGCAACAGTTGGCAAACTGAAACCAATGTGCCAAATCTGGATCACCGTTTTTGTCCAGCCCAGGAGCTAAGAATAAGAATGGTTACTGCATTTTTAAATGGTTGAAAAATAAAAAGAATATTTCATGATGTGAAAATGGTATGAAATTCAGATTTCAGCGTCCTAAATAACGTTCTATTGGAACACAACCATGCCATCCTTTTCTATATTGTCTGTGGCTACTTTATGCTCCAATGAGGCAGAGTTGAGAAGTTTGACACCACATGGTCCACAAAGCATAAAATATTTACAGTCTGGCCCTTTACAGAAAATGTTGGCTGACCCTGGTCTAGAGCACCTAAGGCAGAAAACACTGACAAATAGGGGTCACTAAGGATATGACCTGCACTGGGGGATAAGAGGGGACAGAAGGACCTATGGTTATTCCCGGATGGCCCCTCTAAACCCTCTGGATTAACCTCAAAGTTTCTCTTTCCCTCATCTTCTTTTGCCTCTTCTCATTTTGATGCCAGTGTGTTCCAGGATGTTTTGGACATTTATGACTGAAAAGAGCACATGACAAAATCCATGTGACCCTAGGCTACCATCCCACCTCCTTGATCTCCAGTCACCTCATTAGTGAAGTGGGTTATTTCATAAATCGTATTTCATAAGTTGATTCTGATGATTAGATGAAATCAGGGTACATGCACGGTCTACAGAAATGGTCACAAATGCTTTCTTCACTCCTATAGTGAGAAATGAATGAAATACACTTTGGAAAAGCACTGAGACATACAGTTGAAGGAAAGTAAATTTTCATGTTGTAATAATGACCACATGTTCAGGTAGGCACCAAATGACTCTGTATTCATTATATCCCTCCAACTTGGATCAAGTAATTTTACACTGAAAGCTTAATCAAGTCCCTTTGAAAAATTCAGAATAGTACAAACATATCAACAGTGAAAAGTAAGGCTCCCCTGGCTCCTCCTTACACGTTCTTCCCAAAGGCAGGCATGGTTATCATTTTATCAACTTCAGAAGGGTCTCTGCACAACACCAGTGAATATATGTGGTGTGTGTGAACCTATACCCAGTCCCTTTTATCCACATCCCCCATACTGATGTGAATGTACCATAACACTCTGATCTGTACCTGGCTATGTTTACTTTAAAAACACATATTTTTACATTCACCGGAGATGTGTTCAAGAATATTTAAAGCAGCACTATTTGTAATAGCAAAAAATTGGAAAGAACCCAGATATCCATCAGCAGAAGAATGAGTAAATAAATTGTGGTGTATTTATACAACGGAATATTTTCCATTAATGAGCATCCACAAACTACAGCTCTAAGTAACAACGTGGACAAATCTCATAGATATTCCCCTGATGGAAAGAATCCAGACGTGAAAGGGTAGATGGTTCCAGCACTAATCTCTGATGTCACAAGTTAGAATGGTCGTCCCCCTGGGTGTGAGGGAGACAGAGAGAGCAGGAGGGGGCTCTAGGGGATTGCAGTGTTCTAACACTTGATGTGGGTGTTGGGTAACCGTGTGTGTGCACTTTGTGAAAATTCATCATCACTTATGGTTTTGTGCACATTTCTGTAAGTATGATTTTCTTAAATAAAATTCATACTAGAAATTTTAAAAAGCACATATCTTGGAAATTGAATTCAGACCATATGGGTTTACTTCCTTCTCCTTCCTAGCTGTGGAGACCTGTACTGTACAGACGGCTGGCACTGCCCTCTCGTCACTGCCCCTCCGATGCACAGTGAGGTGGTTTCCGGCTATTTGCTGCTGGATGCTATTTTTCCAAGACATTTTCTAATCACCCTTCCAAACGGAAGCAGGCTGTCGTGAGCACAGAATCAATTCTGCCCTGGAGATACCAAGAGGCAGGACGCCCTGTTGCAGACTACTGCGCAGGTGGGGAGGGCCCTGACCCATCCTGAAGCCGCACAGGCATCCTGTGGGCAAACACCGCCTGCACAGTTGCGTTGCTGCTAATGGGTATTCCCAAAGCAGGGTGCTGTTATTTGCATTTTCTCCTTGTCACAAATGCCCAAGTGTTCTGAATATTAATGAAACCATTCACAGCCTCCTTTGCAGGCTTAAAGTATTCAGCATCAAACATACTGTTTTGTTCCCATTTCAACCAAGTTTAATTTCTCTGAACCAGCTTTGTTTTTGTAAAGCAAAATTAATGTATAATTTCAGTGTTTAAATCTCAATTCTCAGCAATTCACAAGAGACTGCAAGTGACTATGATTTGTCCGTTAACACCTAATGGGTTGAAATAATTTATTGCGCAAACATTTCCAGGAAAACGACGCCGCTTGAGCAAAAGCAAATCAGGAAATGTTACTTGTTTATCTAATAAACTACCCTAGGGTGAGTGAGTACATTAGCATTGCACAAACTTTGTGACTTATTCATCATCACTATTTATTATTAAAACTTTATCTGTTTCAACTTAGTGAATGGCTGCCTTGGGATACACTGCTTGAAGCAACAACAAGAAAATAAAGTTTATGCAATTTGCATAATACTGTACAAAGAATATTAGCGTAGAACAATATGAATCCCTGGATCATTTGCAGCCCTTTGGTGTTTAATGTTGGTAAATATTTAAATAACAGCAAGCCCGTATAATTATAAAGATTTCTCTTTCTAATCTGCTCAGGATGCACAGCTGCTGTAAATCACCTCGGTCCCACGGTTTGGCTGGATGTTAGGGGTGATGAAGAGGCACTTGTTGCTTTTGCTGGCAAAGAGGATAGAGACCTGGAAGCACAGGCTCAGGAGGGGAGTCTGAGACAATGTGCTCAAGCTGCTCCTCCTTCTTTTTTACTCTTTATAGGGGCATCTCTGTTTCATACAAATTGGATCCTGCAGGCTTGGATTCTCTCTCATGATGAGGTCTTTGCATATTAAGAAAAGATATGAATCACACCTCAGGATCCTTGCACATGCTGTGCTCTCTCTTTGGGTTGTTCTTCCTTCACATCACCTGCTTGTCCCTAGTTACAGCTTACTCATTGTTTTGGCCTCAGTGTAAATTTCCATATCCTTCCTGACCCCCACCACCCTGTCTAGCTTGGTCTCCCACCATGCACTCTCATGATGCCTTGAACTTCTCCTTCCAGCCCTACTTATTCAAATGTCTTTCTTCTCCTCTGGAATCTGGGCCAGAGGAGGGGAGGAATGTGTCTGTGTTGGACAGTGCCCGGTCCAAGGCATGACAGATAGTAAAAGCTGAATTACATTTTTGTTGAAAAGTGAACAAATGAATACCTACAGTCATCCATTTAAAGAAATGTCTACATAATCAACAATCATATGCTATATTACTTTTCAAATTAGACCAATTAAAAAGTGAATTACAACCCCTAGTGTTGGTGAGAATTTAGGGATGTGAGAACTCTCAAACACTTAGGAGAATGATTCCACAGATGAAGCAAAAGTCTTCAAGTGATTATTTTATTTTTTGGCTTGGGGAATACATTCATGGGAATTTATGCTAAAACAGTAATTTGGGAATGTGTGAACACATTTGGTTCCAAAGATATTCATCACAGTGTTGTTTAAATTGTGAAAAATTGTTAGCCCCTTAAATGGTCAACAACAGAGGATTAGCTGAGAGAGCTACAATTTACATAAATGATGGGATACTATGAAGGTGCTAAAACATTCATTTAGAAATGTCTTCATGACATGGGAAGAGGTTTATGATCTACTCTGGAGGGAATAAAGCAAATACAAAACCTTATGTAACCATGATTCTATTTTTGTAATAACATTCATGTACAGAAATGACAAGAATCATGTATGTTAAAATGTTAAAGAAATTATTACTTGTGGTGTGGTGAGATTTTGCTTTTAATGTAACCTTTCCTCAAAATCAAAAGCAAAATGAAAGAAATGAACCTATGCACTAAGTCACTGGTTTAAGCCACGCAGAGAGGAATTAATTTAAGTGAATATAAAAAAATAGTCATTTGGCTGTACATCTTTGTGGGATATATGTTAAGGACAAAAAGAACATCAAATAAATTTTCTTTCCTTTTCAGTAATTATATTGTTAATTACTATATTGGTATTTCTATTTGGAAGCTACTTAAGTAAATTATATGAAGACACAAGGAATTATGTTAATGTCATCAGTAAATAAGATACTCAGCTTAACAGAACAAGTGAAAAATAGAAAAGAATTTAAATAAAAACCAGCAACCCTAAATTTGAATTGGAAATATCGGTATAGCCTCCTGATGCATGTTCCCTCTTTTTAAAAGATTTTATTTATTTATTTGAGAGAGACAGAGATAGGGACAGAGATAGCGATTTGAGAGAGAGACAGAGCACGAGCAGGGAGGAGGCAAAGAAGCAGGCTCCCTGAGGAGCCTTAGCAGGGAGCCTGATGCAGGACTCGATCCCAGGACCCTGGAATCATGACCTGAGCCGAAGGCAGAAGCTTAACCAACTGAGCCACCCAGGTGCTCCTGATGCATCTTCTCTTAAAACACACATTTCCTACCTCTGTCCACTGAACAAGCCCAGAAACCAGGAGCAGTCTAGCAATATGGGCGCTCCTAGCATCAGTACTGTGATCACTAAACAAGATTTTCTACTAAAACAAGCTAGAGCTCCATAGAGAAATGGCTGATTCCAGAACTGGGGCAGGAAATGTACAAGAAGACACTGGATCACCTTATCTTACCAAAGGAAATGAGAAAAAAAAGGCTCCTGGGTCATGTCAGAGGGCTTGATGGCCTGCTTAAAGAGACTCCCTAGCCAGAGAGGGCTCAACAATGGATTGAAAGACATCAGCTCTGTTAAAACCATGCACAGAAGATGTAACAACAGCAACTGGTTTCTTCTGAAGGATGGAAGGGAATCAGCTCACTATTCTGAAAACCAGCAAATAAAGGGAAAGAATCCAGCATTCTCCTGCCTTTATTTTATACTGTACCTCAGAGTAACCAAATGGTTTACTTGAGATTTCTCTTTATATGGAAGTATTCCCACTCAATAATGATGACAGGATGATAGAATCAGTGTCCCAATTTTTCACCCTCCAATGCAATCACCGAACCATGCAGTCACCCGCAATGACTACTGGCATCACTAAAAGAGAAACCACCAGACATCTTATACCTCTTGATGGAAACAGATGACACCACTTACGGAGTTTTCTTGCCAAAATACTGAACCTATAGAGATACACATTAAATGGCACCACAGGGATGTGATTAGCAATATTTAAAATATAGGAAACTCTGACATCATCAACTAATAGCAAAAAAAATTAAAGAGAGGATGGAGAACCTATAGACAAAGAGATTTAAGAGGTATTAGCTAACTGCAAGGGGTGGGTTTGTTTGGATCCTAATTTGAGAATAAGAATAAGACAAGGTAAAAAGAAAGAAAAAGAGACCATTTGGGAAATTTTAATACTCACTGGATATTTAAAGATATTAAGAAGTTATTGTTATCTGTTATATGTGATGATGGTATTGTGACTATTTTTAAAAATGTTTATCTTTTGGAGATATATGCTAAATTATTTCTGGAAAGAATGAGCTCACCAGAACACACAATAGATGCAGGCTCTTCTGCATGTTCACTAATTTTTTTTTAGGTCCTTGGGATCTTTTCATTTTGATGACTCAACATGAGACTTATATCTTTTTTTTTTTTTTTTTTTTTTAAGATTTTATTTATTTATTTGACAGAGAGAGAGAGAGCGAGAGCAAGAGCAGGAACCAAGTAGGGGGAGTGGGAGAGGGAGAAGCAGGCTTCCCGCCGAGCAGGGAGCCCGATGCGGGGCTCAATCCCAGGACCCTGGGATCATGACCTGAGCCGAAGGCAGACGCTTAACGACTGAGCCACCCAGGCGCCCCAGACTTATATTTTTAATGTTCAGAAATGGTCTATTATTTTATTGATCCTTGCCACATCTCCATTTATTCCGGTTCTGAATTCTGTAATTCCCTTGGGTATATAAGGTAACCTAGCCTGAGTCTGTTTCTCTTTTCTTCTCTAAATTCATCATTCCAGGGTAATTTTATTACTTTGGATTAAGTGACGTTGATCCAAAGCAACTCTACCTAATATGGAATATGCCAGCAACTAGATAGTACATCAGCTACATAATTCTGTAAAGGAAAAGACTCTTCAAACATGAAAAAAAAAAAAAAAGTTATATTTTATGCTGTAGAGAAGCAGCCTGAACAAGGAGCTGCAGAATCACTAGGAATAATACTAAGCATCTGAATCAATTACACAAAGGCAGCAAATAATTCTATTTTCTTGGGTCAACTACTAATTGTACTGTAATATTCTCAACACTTTCATGTGCCATTGTTGGGAAACACTAATGGAATGCTTTAGAACAGGAATTTGAGAGAACTATTGGTTAATGAAGACACAACTCCCCATGTGTACCTAAATGTATGAGATAGGACCAGGCTAATTTTAGAGTAAAGATGGTGGTTTCAGAACACTACAGATAAATACCTCCATAGTGTCTATAACTGTAAGACAGATAAATTGAATTTGTTAAAAAGGATTGCACTGAAACAGTCCAAACCATATTCCTGATCTAATTAACCTGTTTACAAAGCTTAATTGATTTATTTTCCCTAAAAGGTCTTTCTGTGGACTTCCTACAGATACTGTTGTTCTTAAAAGTCTTCCAGGTAGCTGTTACTGAAATCCAGCCTAAAAAATAGGTTCATTTTCCTTTTAAAAGGGAATATATTTCCTCAGTGAATGGAAAAACCAGAGGCCAGCTTCTTAGGCAGGGTTGACCAGATGCACAGGGATGTCTTCGGGAATCTGTTCCTCTAGTCTCCTGGCTCTGCTGTTTTCTGTGTCAACTTCATTCCCTGGCAGACTCTTTCCACCTGGTGACACAGGAGGTCAACAGTAGCTTCAGCCACATCTTACCCAACTGAAAAGGCACTAGCTTCTTGTTTGCCTTGCTTCTGTCACATTTGTATCCCTAAATACATCACTTGGCCAGGAGCATGTTGTCCCTTTGTCAAGTTTGGGTCCTCCACATACCTCTGGAATCATATTATGGGTTCAACCCATAAACAGTGGAGGGTGGTTCTTTGATGGAACCTCATACCTTGCTACTTAGAAAGGGGAAATGCATGCCAGGCAGGCAAATGCCACATCGGACATCTACTGCAGAATGTTAAGTAATTTTATATATACAAATCACTACGTGGTATTGATGTGGGAAACAAAGGGAGAAGAAAAATTATTAAATGTCCTTACTACCTACAGGTCACTGACAAGTCCTTGAAACAGGCAGAGTGACATTCGTCTAGGGACTCAGCTGCCTGGATGTTAATACTTTGCTAAGGGCAAAAGGTAACCTTGGCCCGACCCCCAGGATCCTGTAAGTCTACTTTAACATGTAAAAATTCCTTTAGAAATTTCCTTTATCTCTAAACCCCCCAAGATATGTGTTGGCAATCACTCCCCAAGCATATACACATCTGAAGGTTCTCAAAGGTTTTTTTAGATGGGAATAAATGACCTTTTCCCAACAATAGCTAGCTCCCTCAAGGTCCTGGAAACCTTGCTTCCAAAATTCCTTAGAGACTTAAGCTATCCCTAACGCCCTCCCAACTTGAAAGTAATATAATGGGCCACTCCTCATGACCCCAGTGCTGCTCTTTCTGCCCACAGGTCCTGTCCCTGTGCTTTAATAAAACCACCTTTTTGCACCAAAGACGTCTCAAGAATTCTTTCTTAGCCGTTGGCTTTGAACCCTAATGTCTTTTCCAACATCAATATGGCCTAGCCTGGTCACTTGCAGGTTAAGGGAACAGTAGCAGGGCTGACTTTGGAAGCTTATGGAAGCTTTGCTGCTCTGTATTTAGAGGTAAAAGAGGAGGGGTTTGATGAGAATGCAGGTGCCAAACTCTTGATCTGGTTTGTTTCTTCCTTGGAGGATGCAAAGGCAGTCTGTCAGATGTGCCTTTTCTGACAGATCTTTAGTTTTTCTAAAGGCTTATAAAAAAGAAACCTTTTGTTCTTTGAGATTTTAGGAATGGTAAAGCAAATCCCCACTAGATAATCTTCCCTGAGGGGGAGCATTTAACAATTGCTTATTTATTCTTGCTTTGGCACTGTCAAAGGCTACCTGATGGAAGGACTTATTGGAGAATATGAAAAATGCTGCCCTACAACTTTCTACTTGGTCAAACAATGCCTGTGACACGTCCATAAAGATATGGTCAGCCGCCTGTGAAAGGTGGTATCTAAGTGACGTTTGGAGATAAGATGTTCAGTGAAGTGTTGTACAGGTGGGTAGTTTTAAGTCTGGTAAAACTTTAGCTCACATGTATTGAGTACTGACTGTATGCTAAATGATTTGCTGTGCATTGGGGATACAAACAGAAATAATATGAATGTGCATTGGTGCGATACAATGATTTATAATTATAAATATATATTTGGTTTTTCTGGCCCAGAGTTCCTAAAACCCTTGGAATTTCCTAAGTGTTGAGAGACACCGATGCCTTTTGTTATGTTAATGAATAGCTTTTGCATCTAAGAAGGGAGGGGCTGGTTGCCAGGGGAACCAACATTGTGATTCAAGGGTTGGAATGTTCAGTCCCACCCTCTAATCTCAGGAGAGGGGAAAGAGAGTGGAAGTTGAATCAATCACCATTGGCCAAAGAGTTAACTAATCAGGCCTACGTAAGGAAGCCTCCATAAAAACCCAAAGACTGGCTTGGAGTTCTTTTGGTTGGTGAACATGTGGAGCTGGGGAGAGTGGTGTGCTCATTGACAGCATGGAAGCTCCACGGCCCTTCCATATACCTCACCCTATGCAGCTCATCAATCTGGCTGTTCATTCATATCCTCTAATATCTTTGGCAATAAACCAGTAATTTAGTAAGTAAAATGTTTCTGAGCTTTGTGAGCTGCTATAGCAAATCATTTGAGCACAAGGAGGATGTTGTTGGAACCTCCAGTTTGTAGTCCACCCAGGTTGGTCAAGTTTAACAACTTGGGCTTGTGACTGGCATCTGAAGTGGAGGAGGGGAGGGTGTTACACAGGACTGAGCCCTTCACATGGGGAATATGATGCTGTCTCCCAGTAGACACTGCCAGAATTGAGTTGAATGATAGGACAATTGCTTAGGGGTGTTTTGGGGGGAAACCCAAAACACCAAGACCCTGGGAATTGGTCGCAGAATTGGGGTACAAATATATGGCTCCTGGTGTTAATAGATTTGACCTGCATTCTCATCAGAATAAATCAAAGGGGAACTTTATGTGTTTAAATAGAGTTTTATTCCTAGGTCTACTGATAGAGTGAACAGTATAAAAATATTTGATTTTAAGACTTTTGTCTTAAGCACCTTAGTTCTAGAAAGCACAGGTATAAATCTCTGAAATGGGTAGTTTATTTCGTCTGACGTTATGTAGCATCAGGATAGTCTTTAATTGATGGCTGTTTCTTTTCTTTTGTTTTTTTTAAGATTTTATTTATTTGACAAAGAGAGACACAGCGAGAAAGGGAACACAAGCAGGGGGAGTGGGAGAGGGAGAAGCAGGCTTCCCGCGGAGCAGGGAGCCCGATGTGGGGCTCGATCCCAGGACCCTGCGATCATGACCTGAGCCGAAGGCAGACGCTTAACGACTGAGCCACCCAGGGGCCCCCTTGATGGCTGTTTCTTTCTGTCTGACTAGAGACTGAGGTTTGCTGATGCTTCTGCATATCTACAATGATTTCCATTTGGTATTTGGCTTGCTTATGTACAGAAATACATATTCAATTGGGTTGAGAAAGACCAGACCATGGTTGTTCAAAACCCTGGGGATGTGGCTTATGCTTGTTAGCACTTAACTGTCTCGGGTTCTTATACACCAAGCTCACTGTCAACCTTCGACATAGAAGTGAGCATGAAAATATTTACATGAGTGTAAAGACCATTGTCTTAACATCTATGGCTGGTGCAGGGAAATCACGCATGTAATGGATCAGAAGACCTGTGCCAATTTAAAATTCTTTAGAAATGCCATTCTAATGAGCATTCCAACCACTGTGGATAATAAATTAATGTAAACATGGTCTTCCTTCTTTTTATTTACTTCCTTAAATCTCAGTGGGAGATTTTAGAATTTGTCCCTGTTGCTATCACATCAGGTACACAGATTTCTTTATGTGTGGGGTGGAGGTGGGGATCTGATGCAGGGGCATTTAAGCCCTGTTCGACTAATGCAGATTTCCAAATTTGTGTTTACCAAAATTAAAAAAACTGCACTCCAGGAAGAGAGTTTTCAAGCAAATGGTTTCAGGACTAATCACTGGTTGCATCAGTACCACGGGACAACTCTGTGATCAAGGACGTCTGGAGTCTTACCCAGTTCTCGAGGCTCCCAAAATAGTGAAAAATAAAGGAACCTTGATTCAGTATTATAAAAATTGGAATATATTTTAAATATTTGCATTGAACAATGCTTTTTTTTTTTCAAAGCAAAGTGCAATGACTATACATGACCTTCCTTGATGCATCTAGCAATTACTGGCTGGACATTTGCGAATGTGAGGCTGATACCGTGAGAAGCAGAAGCAGAGAGAGAGAGCTGGGTGCTTCAGTCCCTAACTGAATCACCGAGTCACACCTCCCCAGAAATCTGGTAGATGCCATGCTGCCGACTCTGTATAGTTGAGTCGGCAATAGATTCCTTTATTTTCTAAGTCAGGGTAAGCTGGGTGTTGGCTTGCAGCTGATATTCTCCTCACTGATACAGACCTGGGGCCGCCTACTGCCCCTACCCTCTACCACTCGGCTCACACACAATGCTAAGACTATCTTTATTTAATTGAGAAATTAATTATAGGTGGAGGTCTGTTGTACAGTATGTGGTTAGTTTGTTCTCTGTAACTGCAAACACACTCGACAAGTCCTCTTACTGACTTGACTAAAGGGATGGATTGCTGATATGACATAATTCTAGCTATTACCTGTCAATCCTTTCATCCTTAAAGAGACTGTTTTCTCTCTTCTTTACACTGATTTGACAATTTATACAGCTTGAAATGTTTCCACATGCATTATTTCATCTGATCATAAAGCCATGCTTAGGGCGTATAGAAGAGGCATTTCCTGCTTTCTCAGAGAAGGAAGCTGAGACAAGAACCTGCCGTAGGCCAGTGTGAGAATAAGGTCCCAGGCTTCCCAGGAAGCCTGTATGCCCTCTATGGTTCCTCAAGGGTTGACCAATCCAATCAGTATCCATGCATAAGTAACAGAACACAGTGACTCAGGCCAATCTAAAGAAGGACATTTATGAGGCTGCACAACAGAAATCCAGAGGCAAAATGGGATCTGGGCATGGACATCAGGAGCCTTTATCTGCATTTCTCTGGGCTCCCTTCCTTTCTGGGTATAGGCTTCATCCTCGACTGGGCAGTGGCATGGCTATAGCTACTTAGGCATCACACACAGACACAACGATGTCTGAAAAAAGAGGGACCTTCTCTTCCCCCTTTTCTTGGGAGCTTGGGGATTATTTTATACATATTATTTTATATTATTTATTATTTATATTATTGTATTGTATTATTGTACTGTATTTATTGTATTTCCTACAAATACCCCCAACAAACATTCCCATTTTGTCCAGCACTGGGTCCATGCCCACCCCTCAACCAGCCGTTGGAGCAGAAGGGGTGTCCATAATCTGCTTAGATCAGGAGACCACAAGTGAATGTTAGATAGTAAGTCTCAGTACTACCACTGCATTGATTTAAAATAAAACGATTTAGGAGCCCTTGGGTGTCTCAGTCGGTCAAGTGGCCAGCTCTTGATTTCCACTCAGGTCATGATCTCAGGGTGGTGAGATGGAGCCCCAAGTCGGGCTCCGCACTCAGTGCAGAGTCTGCTTGAGATTCTCTCCCTCTGCCCTCCCCCACTCTGCACGCGCTCTCTCTCTCTCAAATAAATGAATAAATAAAATCTTAAAAAAAACCAGTAAAATGATTTAAATATATAGTAGTTCAAGAGAATTGGCCTGGGGCCTGGGGGGCTGTTGCTATCATGGTTCCCCATTTGCTCATGCCTCCCTGTATCCATGCATGTGGGTAGTACCGTCCCACACCAACTCAGAGCTTGGCTACAGGACTCATTTTGATCAATGGGAAAACCGTGAATGCTACCTAAGGAGCTTGGCTTCTGGTTGCTCTTGGGACCTGTGACAGACTAAACTGTGTCTTCCCCAAATTCATAGGCTGAAGCCCTAATCCCCAATGTGACTATATTTGGGGATGGGGCCTTTAAGAAGGTACTTAAGGTTAAATGAGGTCATAAGGGTGGGGTCCTGATCCGATAGGGCTGGTGTGTTTAGAAGAGGAGATGCCAGAGAGAGAGTACATTCTGTGTGTGTAGGAGGACACAGTAAGAAGGCAGCTGTCTGCAAGCCAGGACTTGGGGTCTCACCAGAAAGCAACCTTGCCAGAACCTTGATCTTGGACTTCTAGCCTTCAGAACATGAGACAATGTTTCTATTGTTGAAGTCACACAGTTTGTGGTATTTTGTTATAGCAAACGGAGGGGACTAATACAGGAACCTCCTAACAGTCACGACAGGAACAAGCCAGGGCTAGTCTTCTGGACAAAGAAAGACACAAAAGCTAGTGACTTTCATTGCCTAAACCTGTAGCCAGCAAATCTGCAGGCATGTGAGTTAGGCCACTGACCACCAATTGACCACAGATGCATGAATGAGTCCAGCAGGTGTGACAATATAAGAGCTATGTAGCTGAGTCCAACCCAAATTGTTGACCCAAAGAATCAAGAGCCAAACAGATGGATGTTTTAAGCTACTGAGTTTTGGGAAGGTTTTGTTACACAGCAATAGATAAGTGGTCCATGTGGGAAATATGGAGTTTTCAGTCACACGCTTTTTTGCTCCATGGGAGGACTTGATTACACATGCTCCTGCTAGTCTGATCTGGAATACAATTTATTTATCCACCTTACAGGTCAGAGCCTATTTGCAGGGATCAGGCAAAGCAAATGAGCAAGGCAGACTGGATACAAAAATAATCACAAAGCTTGAGGTTTTTTTTCATCTTTGGATAAAGACACAGATACAGAAATACTCTCAGACCATAAGAAAACAGTGTAGGTGCGATGCTTAATGACAAGTGCATGCACAGCCTCGGTGACAGGAACACTCTAGGGAATGGTGGGGACTGGGGAATTGGAGTAGGCATACCCTACTAAAAGGGATGGTTACTATTCAGCTCTGGCCTTGTTGCCATGTGGGCATGTGGGCTCAGTGTTTTGTTACTAGAACTTCCAAGTTTTCAGAAGAAACCAGAAATCCGGATTTTTATATAAAATCTCCTAATTTTAAAACATTGAGAATTAAAAGTAAAACACTGTACAAGCGAAATAAAGCTCATGTTAGCCTGGACTGCCTCTTTAGACTGGTCTACACACACTAGCTAACACAAAAGTTAGAAATCAGTAAAACACACCAATGTCATGAAACTGGTTTGACAAAACTTTTACTTTCCCATTGACTGGGATTTGCTGTGTGCAGCAGACACATGCAAATGGCACAGTCGGCAGAAGAGGTGGTCCTGGATCCAAAATATAATAGAAGATGAAACAATGAAAAGTCTGTGGGTGCAGGTCTTTCTGCCTCCAAGCTCAGAGAAAACGAACAAAACCCAAAAACCTAACACGGGCAAACCCAGTATAGAAAGTATTTCAAATTCAGAAGACAAATAAATGAGGTTTGAGCCCCTGCATTTCAAAATAATTCTCAACCAGATGGTGAATTTTTTGACATAAGGGGCCCGACTTTATCTTTGTTATCCTTGCAAGCTGGAAGCACCTAATCCAGGTTAGGTTAACAAACGACTATTCCTCATGGGTTTATAGGTGATTAACATAAGCTCTTGTATGTATATGTATAAGCTCTTGTATACGTGAGAGTATCGGGAAGTGGGCTAGTGCGGCTCATGAGCATGTAGTCAGTAGACCTGGCTTTTTTCCTACCTGCTCTTCTGTTTTGAAAAGGTAGTTACCTAACTTTTCTGTTTCTTCATTCCTCGTGTGTAAAATGAAATAAAAAACACCTACCTGATGGTGTTATGAAGA
The DNA here is from genome assembly GCF_964656455.1 of Halichoerus grypus. Classification (NCBI taxonomy): domain Eukaryota; kingdom Metazoa; phylum Chordata; class Mammalia; order Carnivora; family Phocidae; genus Halichoerus; species Halichoerus grypus. The sequence goes on from NC_135721.1 coordinate 135,909,865, forward strand.
TAAAATGAACAGCTGCTTGTAAACTGCACAGCACAGCCTGAAATACAACGTGGGTTCCCTGGATGTTGTTACCGAGCTTGATGGCCTAGTTAGTTTTAAATAGTGGATTACCAGGTGAGTTGATGGGAAGAAATGTGGCATATTTGACTCCTCAGGGACACAACTTTTGAATAAAGCAGTATGAATTTGGACTAGATTAAGTAAAAACGTTCTTTATATGGATTCTGAGAGAATCAGCTGAGGTCACATCTTGGGCAGAGGCCTAAAGAATCTGGAAGGAAACCCAATGCTCTTTCCAAAGCATTTTCTACAGCACAGAGGCCCAGATGTGTCCCTGGGGAATGATTCTTTGCTATAGAATTGGCCATTTTCAGCATCACACACTGATGTTGTAATGAGGGGGATAAAGCATGTGAGTCCACAGTGGCTGTTTATGGAGTACTCGGTATATTCTAGTTGTTCTTGAACGAGCAAAGAGAAATTGCATTCCCTACACCGGGAGAAGCTTGTGGCTTTTCATTTTCTGCCTCTTTTTGGGTATTGTTGCTTTCCTTTTCACTTTGCCCTAATAAGGAATGTTCTCTCTAGAGCAAAACAGACGCCAATCTTAAGCATTTCTGAAAGAAGAGCTATTGTAGTTGGGAATTACTAAATAATTTTCAGAGTATTATTTTGCCATTATTACTAGGCTTTTACTATTATGTTCCTGATGTTGGCTGGGACCTCCGAGTCCTGAGGTGTGGGCAAGGTCAGTGCTGGCCCCAATCGCATACTCTGCAAAAGGAAAAAAACCCTCCTGTTCCCCAGCAGCTGGAGAGAGTGGTGAGTGGGTGGGTCCGTGGTGGGGGCTGGGGGGTGCTTATCCGGTGCCTTTGCCTCCCGGCCAGCAGCTCTAGTGAATGTGGGCTGTTCTGCTCCATGTTGATCCACACGGAAAAAACAAACTTCGTTACCAGTTCCATAAACTGATCCTATTCACATACACCATGTATGAATACAAACTACTTTGTTTTTAATTTTTTTTTTTAAACTAGAGAGTGGGGAGAATGGGGAAGACCTCTGCATCACAGAGTCATTAAAAATAACTTCCAGGGGACTAGACAGACGGTCACCGCTCTTGGAGTCCCCCCGACCGCTCCACTGGTCACTGGGGGGTTCCCCAGACACTCCCAGTATTTCTTGCCGCGTCCTCAGACTTGTCCTGAACTCCCCAGCCCCGGAACACCTGCCTTCTCTGCAAAGCCCCCCAGCCCCCGGGACCCCGCCGCTGACCCATCCAGAGCCAGCCGGCAAACAGGCACCCCTTCTTCCTTTGTCCCTGTCACGCACCCCTCAAACGGCAGCTGGAGTCCGAGAGCAGCCCTTTCCCTGGGTTGCACTTCCCCGCAGGGCGGCGGACCTTCGGCTGACACGTGTTGCTCCGGGCAGCCCCGGAGCCCCCCGCGCCGTCCCGACTGCCCCGGCCGGACAGACGCATCAGCCGCCACCGCGCGTCCTCGCGGCCCACCGAGAGCGGGGCCCCGCGCAGCCGACGTGTCTAGCAGCCCCGCCGAAACGTGAACGCGGAAAGGCGAACGTAAGCACCGACCAGATACTTGAACCCCTACGTCCCAAACACGACCACCTGGACGCGTCATCAGTACGAACAGAATCTAAGGACACAGCTCACCGCTGACCGGCCTGGAGAATCCGGAGGGTCTCCGCCCGCAGCACGCCTGCTCGGGGTCCGCGGGTCTCAGGACTGCACGGGAGGCCGCGGCGGTGGGCGTGGGGGCCAGGCCCGAGGCACCCCGCGGGTCCACAGCCAGCCCGGGGTTTCCAGGCCCTTCTGCTCTCGCCTCGGGGAGGCCGAAGGCTACGCCGCCTCGCAGACTGACCGCCGGCCCAGACAGCAGCGCCATGCGCAGGCGCAGAGTCACTTGGGCCCAGCTGGGTCACGTGTCCAGAAATGGGCTGAGCTCATTGGCTCATCCGCGCTCCATCCCGGGCTGTGGGGCGGAGCTTGTGGGCACGCGACGTCAGGAGTTGCCGCGGAAAATTGCAGACAGGTGCACATGGAGGGCTGGGAGACCCCGACACGGAGGCCAGTAGCGTGGGTAGGTGGCAGGGTAAATAAGCAAGGGGACTTCCTTGTGAGGCCCGGCGTGGGCAGCCGGGAGATGAGGAGGTACTGACCCTGCCTTGGAACCTCGGGTTTACAGAGAGGCTTCAACTGAGCTCGGTCACTACTGGGCCCACATGGTCTCTGTCGAGTGTGAGTCCTTGGAAAGGCTCCCAGGGTGGGAAGGGTGGGCAGAGCCGCTTCCAGGGACAGGGGAGGGGGAGGAGCCTCGGAATTCCTGGGTGAGCACCGGGTCAGCCCGCGGGCGACGCCTCTCGGTGACCTCCTCCAGGACTGCGGCTGGGGGGCCAGGCCACAGACGAAACTTGGAGTCCCCCAGAGGAAGGAGGGGTGGATGTGGGAGGCCAGCCGCACAAGCCAGCCGCAGCGGCTCCAGCGAGCATTTGTATCTTACCGTCAGATTTACTTTTGAGCTTTGTTTTGGTTACCCATCCTCCTCTTTCAGACATTTGAGTGTTTTAATTGCCCATTATTAAAGTTGCTATGACCACTCTGCCAAAAACATTTCTTAATTCAAATAATTTTTCTTTTAAAGTGTCTGCGTTGTCATTGTTCTTGTACATATTCTTTTCAGTTCTCGACTCCGCCGTGTCTTTCATATGTGAATGCTTCCAGATGAGATTCTGTGTTTTCCAAAATCACGGTTGTCTTCTTTATAAAATCCTGCATCATTTGCAAGATTTTCACGTTTCCTTCAAAACCAATTTGTCTTATCCTTTTAGATGCTGCCAACATCTGCCTCTCAAGGAAGGAAGTGGCTGAGAAAGACTTGGTGCAGTGGGCAAGGGCAGGCGCTGAAAGTAAGTGGGCTGGGTTGCTTGAAAGGGGCTAATATTCTCCCAGTTGCTTGTAGGCGAATGTCTTTATGTTATGCTAACTCTCCCCTACACAACCTTGTAACTGGGGATTGGGTTAATGTATACTCAGCTAACAAGATCCTCTTGTATTCAGTTTGAAGTCTGTTGCTGTAGAGAATCCCTGAATTTGCCACTGGAGGATCATCTTCCTACCCTTTAGCCCCATGCTGTGTCTTTGATTAGTGGTGTACATATGTGTGAAGGGGACAGTTGTCACTGAAATTACAGACAGCTGAATGGCGATTTGAATTGCATGAGCATTAAGGTCTTCCTTGAGAGCGATATGCAAAACCCGTGGTTAGAATGATTTTATTCAAGCATCAGGAAATATAGATAAATCCCCTTGACATCAACACAGCAGGGGACACTCTGAGAACCTAATTCTAATGAATATACATTTTGGCTTTTCGACTACAAGGGAAGTAGGGCAGAGGATTTATTTAGATCTTCTTAATTAATAGCCTAGTATATTAGTCAGGGCTATTACAGGGCTATTCTGTTTCTCCAGAGAAAAAGAACCAATAGGAGATACAGATGTGTATATCAGATTTATCACATATCTGTATGCACATATATATCCTTACGTATACCTTTATACGTGTGTCTGTGTCTATATTTGTGCATAGATACATGCATACACACACACACACACACACGCACGCACAGAGATTCACTGTAGGAATTCACTCATGTGATTAAAAATTCCCACAATCTGCCATCAGCAAGGTGGAGAACCAGGGAAGTGGTGCGGTTCCGTCCAAGTCTGAAGGCCTGAGAACCAGGAGCACCAATGTCCAAAGGCAGGAGAAGATGGATGTCTCCCTTCAAGTAGACGGAATGAATTTACCCTTCTTCTGCCTTTTTGTTCTATTCTGCCCCTCAGTAGAATGGATGATGCCCGCCTGCACTGACGAAGGCATCTTCTTTACTCAGCCTACTGATTCCCATGCTAATCTCTTCATGCATACACAGACAGGCACACACAATTTTATAATCATGAAGAGGGAGGTAGAAATGGTTGCATTTTCTACTCCATGATAAAAACACCTCATGGAAAGCCAGGCATAAAAGCACATCATGGCAGGGGTACTGGGATTGTCCGTGTTCTGGGTGGAGTCGCACCTAGAGGCTTTTCAGATGCGATCAGAGCCTTGTCTGTAATGAAATGGGACATTTCTCTCTACTTAGTTCATTATCTTTGGGCAGCCTTTGACTATTTGGAAGGTCACTCCACTGATGTGTTGAGATGCCTGTAGGGAGTACAGGGAGGAGATTGGGCCCGTCTCAATCCCGATGGCCCTGGAGAGGGGTTTGTGCAGGTAGTTGAGGTGTTTTCAACAGGAAGTCTCCAAAGGATTGACGTGGCAAAAGTGGTTGGCTAAGGAGATCCCGCTGAGCTCTCTGCTGACCAATAAGAGAATGTGCTTAGTGATATCAAACAGAACCCTCTGAAGCCACCATTTGTAGGTGGGTTTGTAGGTCAGAAACAGGGTTGGACCAGCACTTTCATCAGATTAAACTAATACTCCGTGGGAATGTGATGTGCCCCCGTTTGTTCCCAGTGTCCCTCGCCGTGTCTCCTGTGTGTCGGCTGGCGGGGTGGTGGCACCCCTCTGTGTGTCCGCGCTCACTGTTGCTGGTGCTGTCCCACTGTGGCATGGACAGGACTTGTGTGCACAAACGCAGGCCCATGAGAAATGCCATCTTTTAAAATTTTCTTTAAACAGAATTAAATGAGTCTGAGGCAATGTTCTGGTGGGCTCGAGGGAAATCTGATCACAGACAGTTTGGGACCCTTTTACTCTCCTTTTGGGGCACAAAACTTGTGGAGGTTTAAGTGAAATCAGAGGCAACCCTTTCTCTTTGGTCCGTGGGCTCATTTGCTGATATTCTTGTTCATGACCACTTGTTATCTTTAGAAAACAAAACCAGAAAGGCACAGGTTTCCAACAGCTCCTGTAGTGTCTTCTTTCACAAACTGTAACCACCAAGGGGTGTGCTTTCACAAGTGATTTTGTGTGAACATTTCCCACTGTGTCCCCGCAGGCCTCTCTGGTGACCAGTGAATGCTAGTTTCCAGGCTGTGATCCCTGTCTGGGTTGTAAGCTCCTCAAGAGCAGGAGCCAGGCCTGTCTTACTCACTGCCTCGTCCCCAGAGCCCAGAACAGTGCCTCGTGCATAGCAGGTGTTTAGTGAATATCTGCTGGATGAATGAGTCCATGGGAAAAGCCCCAGGGCTGACTCAATCAGAAAGTCTGGGGTTTTAGGAATAACCTGGATACAGGTCCTTCTGGACTGGCTGGTAGCCACTTCAATGGAGAAAACATGTCTGAGACCCAGTTACCCTTTTCAGTGGAAAGTGGCCAGAGGGCTAACAAAATACCAGAAACAAATCCTATAAAGAATTATCAGTAAACTTGCTGCATGTAGTACATTTGTATAAGTTATTACCGAAAGTAGAAGAATAAGATCTCTTTTTAAAAATGAATTTTAGGGGCACCTGGGTGGCTCAGTCCATTAAGTGTCTGCCTTTGGCTCAGGTCATGATTCCAGGGTCCTGAGATTGAGCCCCACATTGGACTCTCTGCTCAGCGGGAAGCCTGTTTCTCCCTCTCCCTCTCCCTCTGCTGCTCCCCCTGCTTGTGCTTGCTCTCTCTCTGTCAAATAAATAAAATAGTTAAAAAAAAAGAAAAGAAAAGACAGTTACTTTAAAAAAAATAAAAATGTATTTTATTACAACATAACATACATATATAGATATCTGTGAATGATACTTGTAGAGTTTCGTGAACCTTCCCAAAGCACTTGGAAACACCTCTCCCATGCCCGCCTCCCCCCATTACTACCTCAAATGGCAACCACTCTCAGAAGTTCTATCATTAGGGTTCTTTCGGATTGTTTTGAGCTTTATGTAAATGTAATCAAGGAGGATGCTTTCCTTTGTGCCCGACTCCTTTCACTCATCATCATGTTTGGGGGAGGCGTTCATGTTGTGTGTGGTTGTCGTGGGTCTGCGCTGTGAGAAGAAACCGTGATGTATCCATGTGCTGTTGATGGGCAGCGGGATGCCCGTTCTGAAGAGCGCGGCCGTGAACGTGCCGTGTGTCTGGGGTGCACCCCTGACTCATTTCTGTCGAGTGGATTCCACTGAGGAGTGCACTTGCTGATTGTTCTAGGTCACGGGGCCCAGAAACAGAGCCTGAGAGGCAGTGAGGGAGGAGCAGCGCCCGGGGAAGAGGCCAAGCCAACCTGCAGATTTGGTTGGAGTCCACCTCAGCCGGACTCCATGGGGAGCTCTGGAGGGTGAATGGCGCTGCCAAGTCACTGCTGGAGGACTTTTATAACTTGTGATCAGCCAGGCATTGGTTGTGGACCTTCCCCAAGGGGTGGGCATCACATTGTGGGCTTTTGCAGACGAGATGGCTCCCATCAACAAAGTCATTCTCTGGAAAAGGTGTGAGCCTTCATCATCAACAGACAGAGAAGCTGGGAGATGGGTGTCCTGGCCTATAAAGTGATCTGCATGGGTCACCAGTTGCAGCCCCTATCCCAGATCGAGGGGCAGTGTATGATCAGCTTTGGTGGGCAGTGCCCATATACACATCCATTAGCATCTAATGAGTGTTTCAGTCCCAAATCCTCACCAACCCTAGGCATCATCTGACTTTTCTGTCTTAGCCATTTGAATAGAACTACAGTAGTATCTCATTATAATTTTAATTTGCATTTCCCTAAGGACTAAGGAGGCTGAACCCTTTTGTTATGTTTAGTGCCATGTGGATATTCTCTTTCAAGAAGTGTCTCAAGTCTTTGGCCAATTTTTCTGTTGGGTTGTCTGCGTTTTCTTACCGTGTGAATTCTTTATTCTGGCTAGCAGTTCTCATCAGATATTTTTAGAACTATTTTCTCCAGCACGGTGGTTTGGCTTTTTACTCCATAATGTGCCCTGTGCTAAACAGAAGTTCTTACTTTTAATAAAGCCCAGGATGTCATGTTTGCCCTCTGTGGTTTGTGCTATCGTGTGTCCTATTCAAGAAACCTTTGGCCCGAGGCTGTGAAAATATTCTCTTATATTGTCATCCAGAAACTTTGTTTTAATTTCCACCTTTAACAGTCAGATCTATAAGTCGTTTGGAATTGAGTTTTGTCTATAATATGAGGCATTGTTGCTTTTGTCATGAATCATGGAACCATATATGTGTGGTCTGTTTCTCATTTTCCACGTAGTTTTATGGGCTCTATTTGTCTACTCCAGTAGTTCCTCCCTGGGGTAATTTTACCCTCCTCCAGGGGACATTTTGCAATTTCTGGAGACATTTTTTGTTGCCGTGACTCTGTGTGTGTGTGTGTATGTGTGTACTACAGGCACCTAATGGGTAGATACCAGTGATGGAGCGGAACACCCTGCAGGACAGGGGCAGCCCCGTGAGAGCGTCCCCCGGCTCCAGTGTCCCCTCTCTTGAGGTGGGGAGACCTGCACTGTCCCCACATTGGTGCCACACTGTCTGAACTTCTTAGCTTCACCATGTTGCTGCTCTTGGTCCTGTGAACCTACCATTTTCTGCATCTTTCCAAGTCTACCATGGCCCTTCTTTTGCTTTTGTTTTTCCATGTACATTTTTGAACCAGCTTGTCAGTTTCCAAACAAAAAAAAAAAATCTGGGATTTTGATGAGATTGGATAGAATCTCTAACCCATACATCAGTTTGGGAAAATTGATATCAGTCCAAAAACAAGTCTTATAATCCATGAATATGATATATCCTTCTGTTTATCTAGCTCTTTTAAATGTTTTGTATTTTTCTTGATAGGTGTCTTGCATAGCTTTTGTTAGATTTATTCCTAGACATTTGATATTCCTACTGATATTGTAAATATTATAAACTCTTTCCATTTTAACTTCTAGTTACTCATCACTGGCATAGAAAATGCAGTTGCTTTTGTATATTGGCATGCACATGGCAATGATGCTGGATTCTCTTAGTGGTTCTATTAGCTTGTCTAATTTTTTTTTTTTTTTTTTGGATTTTCTACATATTAGTATTAAACACGAAAGATTTATTTTTTCCTTTCTAATTGTTTTATTGTGTTTATTTATTGCTGATTGTCTTGGTTAGGACCTCCAGTACACTTTTTTTTTTTTTTTTAAGATTTTATTTATTTGCGAGAGAGAGAATGAGAGACAGAGAGCATGAGAGGGAGGAGGGTCAGAGGGAGAAGCAGACTCCCTGCTGAGCAGGGAGCCCGATGTGGGACTCGATCCCGGGACTCCAGGATCATGACCTGAGCCGAAGGCAGACGCTTAGTGACTGAGCCACCCAGGTGCCATCCTTTGGCTTCTTTTAGGATTTTTTCTGTATCTTTTATTTTCTGTAGTTTGAAAATGACATGCCTATGTGTAGTTTTTTTGCCATTGTATACTGCTCAGTGGTTTCTGAGCTGCTTGGATATGTGGTTTTGTGTCTGCCACACATTTTGGGGAAATTCTCAATCATTGCTGTTTCAAATATTTCTTCTTTTCCTTTCTTTCTTCTTCTGGAATTCCCACTAGAAGTATATTATACTTTTATAGTTCTCCTTCAGTCCTTGATATTCTGTTCTGTTCCTTTTTTTTTTTTTTTTTTTTTCAGTCTTTGTTTTCTTTGCTTTTCAGATTTGGAGACTTCTATTTGAGATGTCCTCAAGCTCAGAGATTCTTTCCTTAGCTGTGTCCACTCTACTAATAAGCCCATCAAATGCATTCTTCGTTTCTGTTCCAGTGTTTTTTATCTCTAGCATCTCTTTGTGGTTCTTTCTTAGGATTTCCATCTCTGCTCATGTTGTCCATCTGTCCTTGCGTGCTGTCTCCTTTATCCCTTAGCGCCCTTACCATGCTAATCAGACTTATTTCAATTCCCAGTCTGATGATTCCAACATCCCTGTCATGTCTGGTTCTATGCTTGCTTTGTCTCTTCACATTGTGATTTTTGCCTTTTAGTAGGCCTAGTAATCTTTTTCTTGATAGCAGGATGTAAAAGGAAAAAGGGGAAAGGAACTGCTTTCTAGGCCTGTAGTAACATGGTGGTGGAGGTGTAGGGAGAAGGGAAGTGTTCCACATTCCTCTGATGGGGCCCTAGTCTCTCTGTGAGCCTGCGCATCTGAGCTGTGAGGTTCACAAGAGTTTCGGACTTTTTTCTAACCTCTTGGGCTAGAGCGGGCTGGAGGTGGGTGCTTTCCTTCCCTGGGTCAGTGAGGCTCTGATAAAACCCGAGCAGGGTAGGCTCTGGTGAACTGGTCTCCTCTGAGGGCAGACCGTGTTGAAGAACAGAGCTCTGAGCTCTAAGGTGTTTCAGAATGCTGCCTTCCCCTCCTCCTGCCCGAAACAGGAATGCTTTGTTTTCTCCAATATTTATTGTGAATGTCTGGTTGTGCTGGAGGTAAAAAACGTGCACAGCCTGCCATGGCTGGGTATCCCTATTGCTGGGCCTTCCCGGGGTTTTAGTCCACACCAAACTTCCAGCAATTCCTTACTTACAATTGAGGTTTTCCGACTCCAGGGCTGATTTCCACAGAGCTCGTGAGTCTTTGCTCTGGAAGCCTTGACTCTGTAGTCACCAGTCTGTCTCCAGTCTTGGGGGCAGCAGTTTGACCCCGTGTCCTCCCCTCTCTTTCAGATCCAAGAAGAGTTGTTAATGTTTCAATCTGGTCCACTTTGTACTACTTGTTAGAATGGAGTGGTGACTTCCAAGCTCTTTAAACATTGAATCAGAAATCATAGATTCCCCAGATCTTTTCTAAGTCATGAGTGTTGTTGAATTTTAGCGAATATACATTGAGACAAATATATAATGTTTTCCCCCTTCATTCTGGTAATGGGGTTGAGTAGTGAAGAATTAACCTGACCCAAAGAGAGATTTGCCCTCGGTTTTAGGGAGGTGATCTTGCACAACAGGAATATCCTTGTTTGCTGGGGGCTTTGGACACTGGACAGTCCAGCGGTGTGATTTATGATGGGACCTTTAGGACACCTCATGTCAGTTTTGATCTGGGGGAACCTGCGGGCACGTGTGAGACTAGATGTCAGCCAAGTAACCAGTGTGTGTTCAAGCCCCAGTTAGGACTCTGGACATGAAAGCTGGGGTGAGCTTCCCAGATTGGCTATATCCTCGAGTGTTGTTGCACATGGAAGCTTGAAGGGCCTAACACTATTTGGGACTCCATGGGGAGAAGATCAGAAACTTTGCATTTAGACCCTCCCAGGCTCCACTTGATGTGTCCTTCCTTTTGGTTAGTTCTGATCTGTCTTCTTTTGTTATAATAAAACTGTAATTGTGAATGCAGCACTTTCCGGAGTTGTGTTAAGTCGTTCCAGTGAATTACTGATTTAAGGTGTTTGTGGGAACTCCTGAATTTGTAGCCTGCAGGGCATAAGTGAGGCCCAGGGTGTGTTGGACATGCAGCTCTTGTCTGAGTGAGGGCAGCCCGTGGAAGACTGTCCCTAACGTGTGAAGTCTGGCCCACCTCTGAGTAGTTGGCACCAGAAGTCGTGGCAGGATGAATTATGTGGATTTGTTTCCAATGTTAAACCAACTTTGCCTTTCTAGAATAAATTCAACTTGGCCACAATGCATTATTTTTATTATCCTCTTTATGTCACTGAAAAGATTTATTAATATGGGATAAGTGTTGTACATCTATGTTCATAAGAGGGATTGGCCTGAATTTTCCTTTCCTATAATGTCCGTGTTAGGTTTTGGTATTGAGGTTTTTCTGGCCTTACGCGAAAGTGTTAGGAAGTGTTAGAAAAATATGTTCATTAATATGAAAGAAAGCAAGAGAGGAAAAAATAGAACATTAAAAGGGAACACACAGCAGAGAAAACAAATAGTAAAACATATTGTTCTCTAGAAGAGCTTGTGTAAGATTGACAATTTTTGCCTTAACCGTTTGGAACATTTTTACCAATAAAACTTTCTGGACCTAATGTGTTCTTTAAGAGATGTGGGCTACTCATATTTCTATTTCTTATTCTGTCAATTTTGGAAAGTTTTGGCTTTTAAGAAAATTATCCATTTCATGTAAATTTCCATACTTATAGGGTAAAGTTATTCATAATATTCTCTGATTAATTTTTTAGTATCTGCAGGTTCTCTAAAGACGTCATCTCTTATATTATTGATATTGGTAATTTATTTCTTCTTTATGTTTTTTTAGATCAATTTTTGTGGGAACTTACCAATTTTATTAGTCTTCTTGAGGTACTAAACTTTGGCTTTGTTCGTTTCCCCTTTTTTTACATTATACATTTTTTTTATATTTGATTATGTTCTGCTTTTTCCTTTATATTCCTTTCCTTCTTCTTGGAATTTTCTGGTTTTTCAAATATAATTTCTTGAGATTGATGATCAGACCATTGATGTTTTAGTGTTTTTCTTTCTTACATGTACATTTAAGACCATACATTTTATTTTAAACATGGCTTAGCTGCGTGCCACACATTTTCATTTTGATGTACGTACATGTAAAATGTCTCCTATATATTTGAAAAATATGCAGATTCTGCAGTTGCTGGCTGCCGTGTTTGTGCAAATTAGGTCAAGTTTGTTAATCACAGTGCCAGAAGTGTCTGTATCCTTTTTGGCATTTTGTCTGCTTGTTCTATTATTTCCTGAGAGAGGTGTGTTAAAATCTATCAAAGCAATTGTAGATTTTTTTTGTTTCCTCTTTTATTTCTATCAATTTATGCTGTACATATTTTGAATATATGTTAATTAGGTGCATGCACATTTCACATTGTCACATCTTTGCGATAGATTCTTTTACCGCTATAAGAGATCCCTGTGTATTTCTAGTAATGCTTCTTTCTTTAACACGACTTTGCCAGTATCAGTATAGTATGCTGTCATTCTTTTGATTGGTGTGCGTGTATGTATCTTTCTCCGTGCTTTGATGTTCAGCTTGCCTGCCTCCATATGCAGAAAGCCGGTCTCTTTCACAGCATAGACTGAAAAAACCCAATCAGGCATTGTTCTCTTTAACTGCAGTATTTAGTCCATTTATATTTTATGTAAATACTAATAATATATTTGAGTTTATATTTACAGTTTTACTATTTGTTTTCTCTGCTGTGTGTTCCCTTTTAATGTTCTATTTTTTCCTCTCTTGCTTTCTTTCATATTAATGAACATATTTTTGTTATTTTATATTCTCCCTTTTTAGCTTATTATGCACTCTGTTGCTATTTTCATGGTCTGACTAGATATTCTAACCTGTATCCTTGAGTCATTACAGTGTATCTGCTCAACTTAATTAGCACTTTCACCGCTTCCCAGATGATTTAATTACCGTATAATACTTTGCCTGTTTGGCCTCTCTCACCTTCTGTGTTACTTGTGTACTTTATATCTAAATATATTTTAAATGCCACAGAGCAGGATGATGATGTTGATGATATAGAGGTAATCTAAATAACTCTTGACATTGACACATGTAGTCACACATTTATTTTTGTTCTCACTTCTTCCTGAATCTGCACTTCTGTATGAGATCACTTTGATCTCGCCTGTAGATACCTCTTCCAAATTTTAGTCTGCTGATTTCCGTTTGTTTGGAAAAGTCTTTATTTGGTCCTCACCTTCAAATACAGTTTCACTGGGCATAGGATCCTTGGTTGGATCTTGTTTTTTTAGCCTCTTTGAAGGTGTCATTCCTTATTCTGCTGGGCTCCGCTGTCTCTGATGTCAGCTGTTACCGTCCCCGTTTGCTGCCATGAAGGTAAGGCCTCTTAGCTCCTGGCAGCCTTGCTCTTTGTTTTAAGAATCTTGGCTTTCTTTTTATTTATGCTGGCTTGTCAATCTTATTGTTACTTCTGTGAAATAAGGTGATTTATTTTGTCTGGTTGCTTTTAAGTTTTTCTCTTTGTCCTAGATTTCCTCCCTCACTCCCTCCCTCCCTCCTTTTCTTTCTTTCTTTCTTGTAGGCTCTGTGCCCAGCATGGAGCCCAGTGCAGGGCTCGAACTCACGATCATGAGATCATGACCTGAGCCGAGATCAAGAGTTAGACACTTAACCAACTGAGCCACCCAGGTGCCCCTGTCCTAGATTTCAGTGCTTTCATTAAGATGTCCCTGGCTGTGGCTTTTAAAAAATTTACATTCTTAGGGTTCATAAAATTTTTGACAGATGACTCTGTATTTTGTATCAGTTTTGGAATATTCTTGCCATTAATTCTTAAAATTGGGGTTTGTCTCTGATTGCCTACCTCATCCCGCTGAGACTCTAGGTAGATGTACGCTTAATCTTCCAATCACGTCTGTGATTTCGGTTTGTGTCCCTGTTCTCACGTCAGTCTGGGCATGGTCCCCATCCCAGCCACTTACTAACTCTCCGTTCTCACCCGTGATGGGTCTGTAGCCAGACTCATCTATCTATTCAAAAATGTAACTTCAGGTACTGCCTTTTTGAGTTCCAGAATGCCCATTTGCAAGCACTTTCTAGATTCTAATTCTCCACTAAAATTCTTTGTTATTTTCCTGAATGCATTGTAGTTGTTTCCAAATCCATGCATTATGACTGCAATATATAGATCACTGGTGGCTCTGTTTCCATTGTTCATGTTTTCTCTGTGTCTTACACATAGTATGAATGCTGTTTTTAAAAAGTTTCTGATTGAATACTGGAGTAGAGCCTCTGTATGTTATTACATCCTCCAGAAAGGAATGTCACATTTATTTTAGCTTGCAGTGGACAGTTGTGTCAGGGAGGGGCACCTCACGCCAGCCGGAATTTCTCTTACCATTCCAGGACCCCCGTTTGCCCCTCTGTGGGACTAGTCTGCGCTCATCTCAGCTGCACAGGGTGGCTGGAAGGGTGCTGTTTCTCTGGCATCGGGGACACTTTCCGCTTGTCTTCTTAGGCATTTGCGATCCCCACTTAGCAGTCAACAGATGTCTCCGGGGAGCGTCAGAACAGAAGGTTGAACTGTCCGCTCTCCCTTTGTCTCCATGTGCATCCTACATGTAACACCAGCCTGTCTCTGGCTCTGTGTGCTCTGCCCAGCCCCCACTTCCTGCTGGCTTTCTGCCCGTGTTCTTAGCCCCTGTCCACACTGCTGGCCAACTAGCGAGAACCTCAGGGTGAGAACATTGTAGAATATTGGCCTTCTCTCCTTGTGTTTTACTTTTCTCTGGGACCTTGGATCTTCCATCTTTGGTAGTTCTCTAATCTTGAAAAAGAAAGCTATTTATGTAAAATTCAGCTTTTCTGTGTGTGTGTTTTATATAGTTTTTCTGTATTTTCTGTAAAAGATTTTTCTTGCTGCAGATTAGTCATTTATGCCTTTAACAAGATGACAAAATTTATCATCTTAGTCACTTGGTAGCCTCTTATAAAATAATATCCTATGTATCAGTCAAAACTTTTTTTTATAGTAAGAAGCAGAAACTGACCCTGGTTAACTTAAGGAAATCAAAACAAAAACTTCCCTCTGGGATTGGCACTTCCATCACCTTCGTCGTGGACCTGAAGGTCTGAGGTTCCTGAAGGTCAGATATCAGATCGCACAGATGGGACGTTGCAGAGTGGGCATTCAGACCCAGGCTCTGGCTCTGAAATACTCTGAAACACCACTGCGTACTGCCGTTCCCCAGTAATTATGTAGATTCCTGTGCCGTTGTCAAAATAATACAGAGAAATCCTTCCCTTCCTTCAGCTTCCCCCAGTGGTAACATCTTGAAAGGCTATGTAGTGTGACATCAAGCCAAAGATACTGACATTAATACAGTCATCCAGCTTTATTCTTACTTAACCCAACTGTGTGTGTGCATGTCATCCTATGTGATTTTACCCCATGTGTCGATTCCTGTGACCCCCAGCACAGTCGAGATAGAGAGCTTCCCACCCAAGGACCCCTCATGCTACTCCATTAGAACCCAGACCCCACTCCCCCCCACCAGATCCTGGCAACCACTGACCTGTTTTCTGTCTCTATAATCTCTATAATCTTGTCATTTCAAGAATGTTCTATAAATGGAATCATACACTATGTAATCTTTTGAGATTGACTTGTATGATTCAGCATAATTCCCTTGAATCCCCTGCAAGAGTTTGCACGTGCTAGTAGCTTATTCCTTTATATTGTTTAGTGGTGTTGCACATGAATTAAAGTTTAAGATTAAATAACAGGTGGGGCCCCTGGGTGGCTTAGTCGGTTAAGCGTCCGAGTCTTGATTTCGGCTCAGGTCATGATCTCAGGGTTGTGGGATGGAGCCCTGTGCTGGGCTCCACACTGGGTGCAGGGTCTGCTTAAGATTCTCTCTCTCGCTCTCCCTCCGCCCCTCCTCTCCCTCTCTCTTCCTCTCTCTCTTCCTCTCTTAAAAAAAAAAGATACCATACGTGAATTGTGTCCCACCGTGACTGCCACATAGCGGGACACCCCGTAGTTGAAGCTGGCGCCCTTCTCTATGCAGAAACATGATGTAATGTTTAAAAACGGAGTACAGTTCCACAAGCCGCTTTAGAAGTTTAAGTGACCCAAGCACGCTTACACTGTCCTATGTGTTCAGGTGTGAACCGTGTTTGGAGGCCGGATTGAGGCACCGTTCTCATCCCCCAGAATTTAGCAATACTGGCCTAAGTTGGCCTCAGAAACAGAACACCACAGCCCGCTGAGGAGGCTGGCAGGAGACTGGCTCAGCTGGCGCCTGATTGAATCTATTAACATATCTAAGGTGAGTTTGTGCCATTCAAAGAAGGTTTGCTCTGTCAGGGAAGCAGAGCTAAGCAGGAATCCTACTGGCAAACACTGGAAGTTTCCTTCAGAGCCTCTGTGAGGGGTAAGGAGAGCTTAGCCTTTGGAGCCACTTCTGCCCAGAGTGACAGAGCCTGTCATGTGAGGCTGATGCATCTTCTGAGCCTGATGACGTTAACTGTTCAGTACTCCTAGCTTTTCCAGGATCCCCAGGCTACTGCTGATTATTTTTGATGCCCCCGTGGGTCTGTCTGCTGGGAGATAATGCAGAAGTCATGGGCCTGTATGCCTTCTCTTCTCGGTCAGAGTTACTGTCCACTGTAAAATCCAACAAGTGCTATTCTGAATATGATTTAGCTTCTGTGGTGAGAGAAGGCTTGGTCATGCAGAGGTGAAATTTTCCAATTACCATGATAATGACAGGGCATTTTGATGCCCTTTTTTGAATACTTACTAGGTGCTGGGCTCCCTATGAAACCTTTTGTGTGCATTATCTTGTGCTGATCCTTACTTCAACCCCACAAGTTCTAATTACCCAGATTTGGGAATCCAGGGCCCGTTTAGAGAGGTTGTGTCTCCCCTTCATCCACAGCTAGCAAGTGGCAGAGCTGGGATTTGAACCCCGGGTGGTGTGACTTCAAGTCTGGGTTCTTACCCACAAAACTACAGAGCTGAATTACCATAGCTAAAACGTTGACATTCGGGTCTTGCTCTTCAGCTGTAAATGCTTGGCTTATCTGAGTCTGTCCCTGGGAGAGGGATCAGCTCTCAAGGAGCTGGCAGAATCAGTCTTTGATCTATAAACCAAGGGCCACAGCCTGAACCAGAGGGAACTTGCAGGCTGAAGGGGACAGCAGGAATAATGATAGTAATAACAATAGTGAGAAGAGTGAGAATAAAGCTACCGATGCTTAGGGAGTGAGTATTGGGCCAGCTCTGCACTCTGTGGTTTATGTGTGTTGTCATCAATCTTTGAAACAAGCCTTTGAGAGGGGCACCTGGGTGGCTCCATCGGTTGAGTGTCCAGCTCTTGATTTCGGCTCAGGTCATGATCTCAGGGTTGTGAGATGGAGCCCCTCATCAGGCTACAGCTCAGCGGGAAGCTGCTTGAGATTCTCTCTCCCTCTCCATCTGCTCCGCCCCTAAAATAAATCTTAAAACAAGCCTTAGAGATAATTAAGATCATCAGCTGCATTTCACAGAGGAGGAAACTGAGGCACACAGGGTTTAGGTAGCTCCCCCGAGGTCAAACAGCGGTAACAGAGCTGGGGTTCAAACTGGACTGCCTGCGCCCAGAGCACACACACTTCCCGCTTGCGCGGTGCCATCCCTGCGCAGCCAGGACAGAACTGAGGCAGCTCTGCCCGCCCCGGGTTGGGGGCCCATCGGGGCATCCTGCAAGGCAGGCGCCCGCAACCTCTCCGGCAGTGGGCAGAGATGAGGCGCCTGGAGGTGGCCTAGAGGGCTTCCAGCTGGCTTTTCCCAGGTGGGAAGGAATCATTTAATCAGGTCATCGCAAACCCCGGTTCTGCAGGAGAGGGATCTAGTGGGATCAGGTTCCACGGGCTTACATCCTCAGTGGGGAGGCTGGAGAACCAGGCTGGGGAAGGGGCACCGTCCTGGGCAGAGCTGGGGTCCGGGGCACAGGAACCCCCATCAGGCCCCTCGGCTCCGTGCACCTGGTGTGAATCAGGGCAACTTTCTCCCATCTCGTGTCATTCTGGTTAACAGAATAAAATATCTGGAGAGAGAGCGCTCACTGAGATTGTCCCAGCTGGTGTTCCAGTCCCCCCACCTACACCCCGCTAAGCAGTGGCGGGGCACCTTGACTTAATGCCTGCAGAGGTAATTGCCCCAGACCTCAGAGAAGGGGACTCGAGCGTGGGAGCCTCGTCTCCTGGCTGTGCGTGGCCTGCAGCCCCCTCAGGGGAGGAAACACCAGAGGCGAAGAGCTGGGGCGGCGGCCGCAGGAAAGCGGAAACAGCCCACCATGTGGCTGCCGGTTCCTCTGTGGAAGTTCGCAGTCTCCGTAGTGAACCTCGCGGGCCCTAGGAGAACTCAAGTTTCCAAAAATAACGTGGAAACAATGAAAGCATTTTACTAAACTTTGGGTGTATTAATTTGACTTTCTTTCAAGTGGGAAAAAAAAAAATCCAGAATCATTTATTTCCTCTTCCGTTACTTTTACTTTCCATGCCCCTGTTTGTTCTCAAACGGAGTAAGATCCATCCAAGAAGTCAGTGAAGTGAGAGGGTCCTTACTGGGTTTGTCCAATCAGACAGCATCCCTTAAAATTGCCTTATCACCCAAGAGTTTACCCTAAAAATTGGGATGTCTCTGAAAGTTTAAGAAGGAACAGGTTTATCAAAAAGAAAGGCAAAAGGAGATGAAATGCTTCAAAGATACTTCAAAAGGAAAGAGCTTCAGATGAGAAGTATCCAAATGATTCCTTTGAGCATGAAGAAAAGGCTATTTGTGGGGAGCAGTCCGCGGGAGGCGCTTGGCCCCTGCCTCCGCTGTGTTGAGGTGAAGTGTCGTACCTAAGGAGAGATGAGGTCATTGTGCATATTTATACGCACCAAAGGCAAGACCAGATACTTTACTGGGAGCAGCTGCTTTTAATTTTTATAAAGGCTTTGAAATCATCAAAAATGGGATGCTTTGCCTCAACATGAAATGTTGTAGGGAAATTTGTAGGGAAGGTGTTCTCAAAGTAAAGTTCCCAAAGAGGATGAGCTGGGCAGGCCTCTGTCCACCACCCTCCACGCCCCCCCCCAACCCCCGCCGCGAATTCCAGCAGGATTGGCTGGGGAGGTGGGAGGCGGCAGCAACTGGCTTGGGCTTGTGAGGCATAAGACTTCAACAGAGTCTTGTAAAAAGAACTTTTAGTACATTGGTTTCCAGAAAAAAAAAAAACAAACCAGCCCTGTGTAGTATTTTATTAAAAATGAATTGTTCTGTGGTTGGGTAAGGGAACCCATGTCACCCCCGTGTAGAGTTGTATGCATCCGTACCTTAAGGTCTCTGAGAAACCCTGCACAAAACACACTTGATTCACTTTCTGAAACCCAGTGTTTTTTGAACTTGTTGGAAACACATTCCCTTTATTCCAAGGACTGTATGTTTTGGAGATGCTCTTTTCCTGGGTTTTGAATCACCAGTTGGGCCCCCCATCTAGAGGACGGAGTGCTGATGTCTATGGCAGAAGACTTTCCAAATCAGACTTTTCTTCTCTTAGTTGCCATCTTAAATGGAGAGACTTCACCGCTTTGTGGAAAGGGAGTATTTCCCCAGTGCACCAAGTCTTCTGAAGACAGAGGGTTGGCGAGCTCAGTGGGTCTCAAGCAGGATGGTATAATGTGGCAGAACACAGGTCACTGCGCCTCCCTTGTTTCAGTCTTGACAATACCATCAAAGTGAGTGCATTTGGCAGGACTTTTTAGGCAAACAGACAAATAGAATCCACCTCAAACAGGATTAGGCAAAGACAAGGGGGGGTAATTGTCCACAGGCCTGGCCAGCCCAGGCGTCAGCCTGCTTTTCTGTCTCTACCATGATGCTAGTTTCATTTCTAGGATGCCTCCTACTTGGGGGATCTCTCCAAGTCATAGCAAAGGTCTGCTAACAGCTCTAGGCTCACATCCTACCAGCCCAGCACCCCTACCAGAAAAAGAGCATAAATCTAGCAGACCCTTAGAGGATGATGTTCTTATGTAACTGGATTTGGTGATGTGTCCACCTCTGAACTAGTTTCTGTGACTGGATGTGGGACAGGGGACCTGTTCCTGGAAACGGGGTATGGGTCAGGTCTGAGATTGGCAAATAGGCAGGATCTTAAAATGAGGGCACAGCCAGAAGGAGGGGAACACTTGCTTGGCGGTGGGCAGAGACATCTGTCCATTACATTAGCACTGAAAAATGGAGGATGAACATGGGTCCAGGTGGCAAGAGAAGCAGGGATCAAGATTAAGTTCTCCCTACTGCTATCCGTTTGGGGTGTCCCTGGGCCGGTGCTTCGTAAGTCTTTGTGAAATATATTGGATGCAAGAATGATTGTAGGAACAGCTGATGGCAAACTGTGTTGTCTCTAGCAAGGTGCACAGATGTTGACCACCTTCCACCTCACTGGTTTGCAAGTCAGAGGCTTTGACACTTGGGCTCCTTGGAGAGACCAGAGTCCGGACAGAGTAGGTACAGCGCCCACAGGATCCACCACAGTCCAACACGGGAACCCCAGATCCATCCTTTGCCTTTGGAATGCTGTGGCTCTGCTGGGCTTGGAGGGGCTCCTGTGTCTCCATGGCTCTCACAGGCCATGCAGAGCCCTGACAAGGAGATGGCAGCATTCGCAGGAGCCCCTCGCCAAGGCTCACTGTTGTTCTGGGCAGATAACTGCCGTCCTGACAGCCTGCCTCGCCCTGGAGCCTTTCCACAGCCAGGGCCTTGGCTGCTGCAGTGACCTGACTTGCTGGGGACACAAAGCATTTTTCTTAAGTGACCTATGGACAAGCAGGCTTTGGGTCTCCCAGACTCTGCTTTTCACCTGCAGGTTGCTCTTTCCGTAGGTTCTTTTCCATCACTGCGCTTCCACCTAAATGATTCTGTAGACCTGGATCCCTAGCTGGAAGAACCCGCTTTCCTGCTTCTGCTCTTCCCAGTCTGTGTTTGGCTAAGGTAGTGACGAGATGTGGCTCAGGATGGCCGGAGGCTAGGCCCCCAGGTCACTGACAAGCGGGCCCAAACCATAGCTTCGTTTGATGCCAGCTGCTGGTCTTTGAGACAGAAAGACTTAATTTTTTTTCTATTTGTTTTTGGTTTTGGCAAACCTTTTATCGTAGAATAGTTCCAATTTACAGACTGCTAAGATAGGACAAAGAGCTCTCATCTACCCCAAACCCAGTTTCCCCTATTATTAGCACCCTACATCAGTGTGATAACATTTGTTACAGTTAATGAGTCAGTACTGATACATTATTAAAGTCCATACTTTATTCAGACTTCACTAGTTTTTTCCTCAGGTCCTTTTTCTGGTCCAGGATCCCACCCACCACATTGTATTGTATTCATCATGACACCACATCACATTGTATTCATCATGTCTCCTTAGGCTCCTCTGGGCTGTGACAGTTTCTCAGACTTTCCTTGTTTTTTGATGACCATGGCAGTTGGGAAGAACTGGCCAGGGCTTTTGTAGACTGTTCCTCAGCCGGGATTTGTCTCATGTCTTTCTTTCTCATGATTGTACTTTCATTTCTGAATCCTGATTTCTTTTCTAATTGGCTGATGTTCGGGGAGCATTGCTATGACCCAGCGTATAGCAAATCCAGCTTTTCACCTGGATTATCTCACGTAATCCTCTCAAAACCTAACACCAGGTAGACACCACTGTTAAACCCATTTTACAGATGTGGAAAGTGAAGCATAGCAAGGACCAGTTACTTAGCCAAGGTTGACAGCCGGATGGACATGCAGCTGGGTGCCGAGTTCTCCTAGAACCTCTGCTATGATGGAGAATTGACCTTAACACCCTAAAACTGTTCTCTAGACCTGCAAGGTGTATGAGCTCTAGACTGAATTATGCCAGCTTCTGAGGTTCATACTAGATAGTTTATTCCGGGTGTGGGCTGTGCTTGGTGGCCTGAGAACCTACAGCCAGGGGAAGGCCATCCTAGGCAAGGGGGCCAAAAGGTTTGTTGGCAAGATGGTGCCCATCCTGTGGACCTGGAATGGTGCCGAGCTGGTGGGTCCCAGCTCCAGGTGGAATGACAAGATGGGCCATTAAGGAGTGAGGGATTCACGTTGGAGCAGAGGTGTGTGGTGGGCTGGAGGTGGCGGTGCAGGACAGGAGGACAGCCTGAAGCCGTTTCGTTCAAAGAGCAGTCAGTGCAGGCCGACCCTGTGTGGCCTCCTTGCCCGCCATCTGTACTTGGCCTTGTCATGCGGTGGGGCTCTCTGAGCTCCTTTCTTCTCTGTCAGCTGGCTGCCTTGGGGTCCCAACAACAGGAGACAGCACACCTGAAGGAGAAGGGGACACAGTCCTTCGCACTCCTGTCCCAACTCACACCACCATGGCACCGTCTTCTCCCTTCCATGCCCCAGAACCGGCCTCCTGCTGCCCCTGCGGAGGCTCCAGCCCCAGTTGGGCACGGCCCCCTCCCCCACCCTCCCAGCTTCTAGGTTCTGATGGTGAACAAGGAACATTTACCA
Source organism: Halichoerus grypus (assembly GCF_964656455.1). Lineage (NCBI taxonomy): Eukaryota > Metazoa > Chordata > Mammalia > Carnivora > Phocidae > Halichoerus > Halichoerus grypus. The sequence continues at coordinate 135,931,778 of NC_135721.1, forward strand.
GCTTACTGTTGCCCCGAATCTAGTCATCTGTGGACCACCCTATAGATTTTCTCCAAATCCTATACCACAGGTCAATTATTTGTTAATTTCATTCAATCTAACCATTCTAAATGTCAACATATTTATTTTAAAAGAACATTTTATATCATTACCTTCAGTGGAGAATCTTGCCATAATTCATTTTAAACAACGTATGATAATTAAATGAGCATTTGTCCTCATGACACCTAGAATCCTTCTTCTTCCATGGATGGTGGGTGGCAGGCTTGGGGACACCCCTGGGGTATTCAGTCAAATAGTGTTTATTGTGTGCCTGTGGATGCAGATGCTTTTGTAATTGCTCTGAGGAGGTTTTACAAAGGTGGCCTGGTCCCAGAGCAGCTTTAAATCAGGCTTTCAAACCTCCTTCCCCCACCTCCTCTCCACCCACGATGACCACACACAGGTTTGGCATCCTTTGAAATGCCCCAGGCAGGTGGCTTCTGTCTCTAATGAGCACGGCTGGTATGAAGAACTGGGAACCCCCAGTGAGAGTAGAGAGCTGAACTTGAATTACTCACATCACACATTAGTTGAAAACCCCCCAGAGGTTGAAAAGGACATTATTTATTGTAATTTATGGAAATATATTAGAGAATTTCCTGATGTAACTGGAAAGGTCTGAATTATATTCAAAGGAGAATATTTAACGACATGTTAGAAGGTGCTATATTGGAAGCTATTTGTTAAAGTGCTCCCAATTTTGACAAACATTTGTAGAAGTGATTTTATTTTTTATCTTGAGGGAACAGAAGTAATATATGGATAAAAACTTTGAGTAATATTCACAAATGACATTGGGAAAAATAATTCAGCATCTGACGTGTTTTGCTTGCATAATAAATCGGCATCACTAGCTTATGTACATAATTATCAGAGCTCATTTTTATTAAACCAATAACTAATGTTAAATCAGGAATTTTTTTTTAAGATTTTAAGTTAAACAGATGGGGAAAGACTCTTCCTTGTGCTGCTTCATCTAATAAGAAACTCAGGGTAAATTCATCTAATTTCATAAGATCAAGGCAAATAGAGTAACTGCTCAGTGTATGTACACGTCTAAGCCTGTTTATTATATACATATATGCAGAGTGTATCACATTAGGTGCATTCACAACAGTGTGCAAGCGTCACCACCTCCATCTCCAGACTTTTTCATCATCCCAAACAGAAGTTCTGTCCCATTAAACAGCAACTCCCTTTCCCTCCCTCGCCCAGCCCCTGGAAACCCTCCTGCTCCTTTCTGTGTGGAGCTGACTGCTGCCTACACCTCTTGGAGGAGGGACCATGCATACAGTGTTTTTCTGTCTCACCTGCTCCACTCAGCATGTCTTCAAGGTCCATCCCTGTCGTAGCGTGTTCATAATTTCATTCCTTCTTAGGGCTAAATGATAGTCCAGCGTGTGTATAGACCATATTTTGCTTATCCCTTCATCTGTGGATGGACACTGGGTTCTTTCTACTGTAGGCCATCGTCACTCAAGCAGCCATGCACTGTGGTGTGCTGGTGTCTGCTGAGCCCCTGCTTTTGCCTCTTTGGGCTACACACCTAGGAGTCGACTTCCTGGATCCCATGGTAATGCTGTGTTTAACTGTTTGAGGAATGCTTTTGCCATATTTTCGTGCCAAATGAATTACCTGGGAATTGAATCTGCCTATCTGTTGTGAGAGTGTCCCTTACTTATTTCATTCAATAGCAGTGTTCTTTCCTTCCTTCACTTACTCATTTTCATGGAGCGCCTCCTGATTGCCAGCAGGCTTCTAGACAGGGCCCATAGCAGAGAGCAAGATGAGGTCCTTGTTCTCCTGGAACATGCATTCTAATGTGCAAACACGAAGCAGGCAAAGAAGTAGATGAGATCAGAGAGTGAGAAGGCCCTGCAAGGAAAAGCAGACCAGGAAGGGAGCTGGAGAGTGCAGAGTTCCTGTGACCGCTGTGGGGTGTTTGGGAGGGCCCCTGTGGGGGTGACATTAGAGCAGAAACCAGCAGTCATGCTGGGTGAAGCTGCAGGAAAAGGTGAAGGAGCAGTGAGTGTGGATGCTTGGAAGTGATCCTGGGAGGGTGTCCAAGGAGCATCAGGAAGGCCAGTGTGGTGGCAGCCACGTGGGGACAAGATGGGCTGGGTCACAGAGGGCCTTGTCAACCACGTTGAGAACTTTGGATATCATCTTAAGAATGATGGGAAGCTCTCAACAGGTTTTGGGTTGGGAATGACGAGATCTGGCTCATGTTTTGAGAGGGTCTTTCTGCTTGTGGAGGGGGTTGGGGGATGGCCACAAGAGGACCAAGAGTGGAAACAAGGAGACTGACTGACTACGTGTGCCTGAGTACCAGTGACAGGGCATTTCTTCCAGGCTTCTAGCGAATTCCTGAAGCGCATGTTGGAAATGGAACTTTGATTTGACATTGAGGTTGCTTTCAAAGAAATTACACTCTTTCCATGTCTGCGTTAGAAGGGTTGTTTGGACTGTTCACCTTGCGTTTTCAATTGCTTGTCAGGATCATTGCCCAGTGTATTCTCGAGATTATGCACAAATGACCAGATAAAGAGCAAATGGCATCAACGGCTTCTTTATTATCTCAACAGCTGATGTCTGCTCCTTGCCCAAAGACACCGAAGACAGAAGGCTAGGTCAGGATGCTCCTTCCTAAGCTATGACCCAGGAAAAACAGCCTGTGAAATGAATGCTTGCTGTTTGTTTTTTTTTTTTAAATAATGCTTTCTTTCTGTGAGCTTCTCTTGTGCTGTCTGGAGACACTGAATGTGAACGAGGAATTCATTAAGAAATCTGAAAGACTCACCATGCAGAACTCTACGGCATGGCAACCAAACCCAACTTTTAGGTTTAACATGAAGATTACCTTGGGTTGTAATACAAAAGAAAAAACTTAGGCTTTTATTTTATTTATTTATTTATTTTTTAAAGATTTTATTTATTTATTTGAGAGAGAGAGAATGAGAGAGAGAGCACATGAGAGGGGGGAGGGTCAGAGGGAGAAGCAGACTCTCTGCTAAGTAGGGAGCCCGATGCGGGACTCGATCCCAGGACCCCAGGATCATGACCTGAGCCGAAGGCAGTCGCTTAACCAACTGAGCCACCCAGGCGCCCAAACTTAGGCTTTTAAATACTTTGTTTATTTAGCAAGGTTTTATAAACTTAGGCTCCAGATGTTTTTTACTACAATTTATTGCTGAAGGAGGGGAAGGAAAAAAAGGAGGAAAAAGATTAATTGGTTCATTTTGAGTATATGTTTCTTTTGACAAGTGAAGAATTATTGCCAAATTTGATATAAAATAAGTTGTTATGACCTGACATTTATCATTTGGATTTATTTGAGTAACTTACTTCTCCAAATTCAATAATGCTAGGAAGCAGAATTTAGCTAGGTGACTCCATGAAGTGCCCTTTAACCCCACTGGGGGATGTTGACCACAGACTCCACACTTGGAGGTCAGTGATGATGACCTTGTGCATTTTCTTGCCTTCTTTACATTGAGGAAGCTATATAACCACAGGGATATTATTATTATTTTTTTACATATTAAATCCCATCCTGTTTCATATGGAAAACCCAAAAAGATATTTTAAAAACCCAAACAAGATAAAGAGACAGCAAAGGGCCAGAAAGTCTTGAAAGATAGAAAGCAAATAGAATCAGACTTTCAGAGAAATGAGACTAGAGCCAGCACAGAGGGAGGGAGCTGAGAAGGTAAGAAATGAGCTGAAGGTCCTGGAGATGTGTGTGTGTGGGGGGGGGTCCTGGGATTGACTGAGGGTCTTAATTAGTTAATAAATTAGGTGGGGTGACCCTTCCCCTTCACCGTGTGTTAGGTGGGAGTGGGCATTCCCTGAGGCCAGGGCAGTTGGTGAGGGCTCAAGGCCAGGGAGCTCCAGGCCTGGGGAGGGACAGGGAGCCCCACACACTGGCAATAAGATCTTCAGTCTGCCCGGCAGGAGCCAGGCATCAATGAATGGGATAGACAACAATCCAGGGATTGACAGAAAGATAAGCAGATAATTCACACATCAGCACACACTCAGGGGAATCAACACTAGGCACGTGTGGCTCCAAGGCACCAGGTAGAAAAGCTAAAACTAACGAAATGGGGGTCACACGGCAGAGAAGAACCCAGAATGAACCTGACTAGACTCACGGAGGGGTTCCCAGAGATGCAGCATCTCTGATTTCACATCTGCGCTAACCAGAGCTGCACAAGTTACCAGTGAGGCTCTGAAATAGGAAGCTCGGCTGTGGGCAGCAGAGCCTGAGCGATTCCAGCACGCAGCAGAGGTGTGGGACCAGGGGAGGAGGGGCGGGGGTCCGCAAGTGTGGCCTCCAGCCAGAGAATTTGCAGCCCAGACCAGGGCCCAAGTCGAGGACAAGATGGAAATAGACAAGAAATCCGTGGAAATCCCTGAGATGAGAGCCCTGCCTGGACGACCCCCCACCCCCACCCCACATGTGCTGGACCTTCAGAAAACCAAGGAGGCACAGAATGCCTGAAAGCGTGGACACAAAAATGATGTTTCTTGCTAAGGAGCAGAATTCAGACTGGCCTTCATCCTCTCACTTCCAGAGTGCTGTGCGGAGAGACCTGAGGAGCAGCCTCCCAGCTCCCAGCGAAGCGGACCACATGTGGAATCTTCAGCACGGGGGGAGTAGCATGGGGTGCGGGTGGAACGAAGGCATTTCAGATACGCAAGGATGAAGGTTTGCCTTCCAGAGATACTCTGAGGATCGCTTGGGTATGTCCTCGAGCAACACATAGAATAAATCCAAAATGAGGCCATGTTTGCAAGACAGTTCAGATAATGATAGAAACATGTCAAGTGGGAAAGTGAAATGTCTTCATTGTCCCCTTTTTCTAGGACACAGTCACTAGAAAGGGTATATTCTTCTAGATACTTCCTGTGTATGCGCCAACAGTTCACTCATAGGTGTTCTGTTCATGAACATGTAGCTTTACAAAAAGGCTGCGTTCCACATAATGTTGGCAAAATTGTTTCCGTAACTTGACATTTTGCTGTGGAAACCTGCCCTGCTTCTTTACCTACGAAGTTCCCTTGTTCTTTGTAAAGATTGCTTGGCTTCTGTGCATTGGAGGGCCCTAATTTATCTGAACAGTCCCCTTAGCAAGTGTTTAGATTGCTTTTATATTTCACTATGAAAGGAGTATTGCCGCGGATATCCCTTGGACTTTGAGTCCAAGTCAGAGTACTTGCTGGACCACAGGGAGTGGGCAGCTGACTCTGCTGGACCTTGGTGCCTTCCCCCCAGCACCCTCCTCACCATTTGTCCTGTAGGTGACGGAGCCCTGCATCTGCCCTTGGGGCAGGGAGGCGGGAGGGGAGGGCTGCTGCTGCTGGAGCTGACCAGGGCGGAGACGTTTCTCCTGCAGGTGGCGCCGCCGTCTGGCGCTCTTGCCACTCCTGCCCGCGGGGAAGCATCCTAATTATAAAACAAAAAGAAATTAAACTGCTCGCAGAAGCGGACTGCGGCGTTTTTAATGTTTATGCCGAGACAGCCCAGATCTACGTTGCCTTACCTTCCGGGCTGTAAAACTCAGATAACTTTGTGATCCACTATTCTTCAGAAGAAAAAAGAAAAGATTATATTTGACCATCTTTTTTGAAATCTTTAGAATTTCATCCTTTGAAAATAAGTCTTTGAGAATTTCCAACAATGTGCATCCAGTCAGTGTATTTCAGGAGAGAAGAAATAATTTAGGTTTCAACTTTTAGTTTTGTTTTTTTTTCATCTCTTCCTTCAAAAAAAAAGGGGAAAAAAAGGTGGGGGGGAAACGCTCTTGATCCAAAGAGAACAAATGGAGAACTATATGATAATTTTGCAGAATTAATAAGCATTTCAGATGGCACTGGCCCCCATGGTCCTGTGCACACTGGTGCTTAATCTCCAGGGCTACAGCCCAGCGATGATGGGAGTGTGGGGTATTCAGTCTGTTGGGGAAGGGAGGGAGGGTCACTCCTGGGCTTCTGGCTGGGTCTCCTCCAGTGTGCGGGGTGACAGATCCCAGTTGGTCATGAATCAGAGTGCCTCTCTCCCCAGGCAGAAACTGGGGTGGGGTTGGGGAGTAAAGTGGGTAAGTTTGCACAGTCAGGCTCCTGAGCTGGGGACGGCTGCAACATGCTTGGTGGGAGCAGCCAGCCCAAAGCAAAGGTAATCAGCACAAGGCACAGACAAGGACAGCAGACCCGCTGTGGCCCACATTGCCCTCCCTTCCAGCTCAAAGCAAAGCACCGGGCCCTGGAGCAGGTTCCGTCTTCAGAGCACGGGTAAGCTGGGACTTGCTCCGGAAGGGGAGCGAACACCAGCAGGGAGGGATCAGCAGATGACGCTCTGCCTTCAGAGATTTTTATTTCATGCATCCTTTTAGAGGTGAAGTGCACTCACACGTTCCGCTCAGCACAGAAGGTTCGGGGATGCAGCAACCTTGATGGTCACTCAGGGGTAACGAAACCCAGCCGGAGAGCAAGCCCCCGTGCTGTTGCCGTCCTTTGGGGGTCTCTAAGTGGGCTGTCTCAACTTCTTCCTGCTGAGGCTCCCCTGGTCAACAAGTACAGATGTGCGGTTGATTGGTGGTCCAGTGTACATCAGCCAGAGCTTTGCTTTGTCGGCATTATTAAAAGTTAACTTGTTTCTTTGTGTAAATGCTTATTCTACTGACCGGGAGCTTCTTGGTAGCCGTAGCTTTACATAAGCAGAGGAAGCACTGCCGGTACCTCGAAAACGTGGTGCTTGATACTTCTGCTTGATACTAAACCTGTCAGAACATCGGAGGGACTTTAAAGGGTGGGCGTTCCCAGAACTGACAGTGGTTGCGAGGTCTGAGCAGGCCCTGTGTGTGCGTGTCCGGGCGGGACTGCCTCTCGTTTCAGACCTCCTTTCAGCCCAAGGTCATAGACGGCAAAGGTGGACTGATCTCGGAGTATCACCTAGAATGTGAGGTGCAGGAGGCAGGGTTGGCCCCATCTGAGGACCCTGGGCTGGTGTCCGGGAGTGGACAGCTTGAGGTCATGTCTGAGTTTGGCCAGAGGTCGGGAGTAAAGAAGTGTTTTAGGAGTCCAGACTTCAAGACCAAGGACAGCAAACTCCAGGTTTGCGAGGCAGGAGGTCAGCAAAGCAGGAAGGAAGGGGGTGTAGCCAGGTGGTAAGATCCTGGAGGCAGCCTGGTGACAAGGCCGGAGGAATGAAAGGGTAGGGTGATGCCACACCACCCCTCACTGCTCCCGGGCCATGTGGCATGGGGCATCCCTCAGCGCTTCCCACGGTTTCCTTATTTACTGCTCCAGCGTTGGCTGGAGTCTGAGCTCAGGGCTGAGGAGGCAGGCCGCCTTGACAAGGGTTCACAGCAGGCCCGAGTTGGAACCCAGGTGCCCCGGCTCCGGACAGGACTCCCATCCCGGCCGCCAGACCCTGAGGGGCCCAGGCTCCCAGCCTTGGCTGTGGTGCTCTGCCCCTAAGCCTGGCATCCAGGCAGGTTCTCGTATCCTCCTGCTCCGAGTTCCCAGTCCCAGGTAAGGCCTTTCCCGACTTCTGAATCTCTACCTTCAGTCACACCAGATCCTTCCCCTTCTGCCTCCAAAGTGTCCCCTGGCCCCAGCCTCCGGAGGTCCCTGCAGTGTCTTGCGGCTCCTGGGGTGATCTGGCTCATGGGAGCTGCTCTCTGCCTGCCCTCCCTGTCCTTCCTCTCCCCTGCCTTCCCCTCTGCTTCTTGCTCTAACCCATTCTCTCCATTGGCCAGAGTTTCCAAAGCACTGACAAGCTAAATGCTCCTCTTCTAAGAAGCAGCAGTGACGTCCCGTTTGCCCCAACTCTACAATGTGGCCTTGCTTCCTTTCCTTCTTGTTCCAGCTCTTGTTGGGGAGGCTGCTGGAGCCCCAACTGGAGGAATCCCAGGCTGGGTCAGAGCTCCCTGGAGCCAGGCCATGGTTGACTGGTAATGCCTGCCAGGGACACAGACATGGCGAGTGGGGGTGGGCCAGTCTATCCTTGTCTCTCTCTGACTACTTGTGGTCACTTGAATGTGCTGTGTGCTGTTCTAAGTGTGAGTTTTGCAAATGTTCCTTTCATTTCATGGGATGCTCTTCCCTTACTGGATCGCCTTGCAAACTCTTACTTGCCCTTCAAGACTCTGTTCTGCAAAGTCACTCCTTTGAGACTTCAACTGACCCCACTAAATGTTTTATCCCGGTTGCTGCCGTAAGCCTTTGTATATCTATCTCTTGGCTCTCCCTTCCTGTCTTATAACTGTCCCCCACCCCTCCCTGTAGTTTCTGTGAGTCTCAGAGAGCAGAGGAGGTTTTAGAAATTGCATATCCCCAGTACCTGGCACATAATCAATTTTCAAAAATGAGTGTTGAATTTTAGAAATCTACGTCATTTATATCTCCTTTAAAATCAGCACAGGTTGGCACAGTTACATGGAGTTCATACCTCACTGTGTAATTGTATCTTTTACCTGGCTCAACTCTCAAGAAAGACTAAGGGGAAAGAAGTTAAAATAAAAGGAGAGCAGGAATTTGACTAAGGAGAAGACGTGAACCTCCAGGTAGGTCCTGCCCTTCCCTGGCTGCAGCTCATCTGCGGTTAGCAAGCGCCTGCTGTGTGCCCAGTCTGTGGTGGTGGCCTCTGCTCCTCCGGGACGGTGTCTTGGGCAACGAGCACCGAAGCCTTGTCCCGGCCTCAAGGTTCCGGGGGTGTGGTGCTGTGGGAACAGGAGCGGGCTGGACCCAGGTGACATGGGCAGGAGTGCCGGGCACCCCTGAGCAAGTGCAGCTTGCTCATGCACAGAGTGAAGGAGGCGATGCAGCCACTCACTGTTTTCACCCCTTTTGTCACACACTTTCTATGGATTAGCCCATTTAATCCTCAGGGCGGCTCCACCAGGGAGGCCTATTACCGTCCCCATTTTATGGACGCAGACTGAGCTCAGGTTGATGGAACTGCTCTGTCTTCTTTCTGAAATGCCACATGTAGAATGGTTTTGGCAACCATGTGGAGGTCACTGTCATTCATTCATTCGGCAAGTCGTTACCAGTCATCTTTCTTTCCTTGGGGGTCAGGTGCACAGGTCTCAGAGTCCAAGGGGGACAGGCGCTCAGGAAGTGGCCTCAGCCCTGGGCAGTTGCTCCTATCTGTGCTCTCACACCTCCTCACCACCCGCTCTGTGTGTTTGCTCCAGGATTTTCCCCATTCTGCCTTAACACACACTTAATGCTGTGCACATCTGTCCTTATCATAGGGGAGAAAGTTCTTTGAAATCAAGGACTATATGCTTTTCATCTGTCTCTGTGCCTGGCATGATGCAGAATAGACCACATGTAGTTTCAGAATCAGATGACAAATTTAACTCTATCACTGCAGGTGTGATTTTGAGGGGCATTTGGGGGAATACTATCTTCTTCAGGAAGTAAATCAACATCACATACATTTATTGAGCACCTGCTGTGGGCTGGACCCTGGGGTATACAAGGAGGTGAATATCACATCATCCCCACCCCTCGGAAGGTCACAGCTAGAAAGGAAAGCAAGTGCTTCTTTCTCGTCTGTGTTGAAGGATCTCTGTTTCTGAGGTGTTGGGTGAATATGCATACCAGGCATTCAGGCAAAAGCTTGCACCGATTTTTCACGTAGTAAAACTAAGTACCAATAGCTGGATCCCGGTCAGTAGATTTTGTAGCTGCTAAGGGGAGACTGTCTGGGGGAAGTTGCCGTGGGTGGGTAGGCGATGTGGGAGAGAAGGACAGAGCTCGGATTATGATGGGTGGGGAGGATCCTGGTTGACCAGACCCTGATCTTGCTTCAAGTGCTCAGGAGGATTTGCCATGCTGCGGGGCTGCTGGGCGGGGCCGCGTGCCGTGCTGACCAAGGTGAAGGTGTGATTTTGAGTCCAGACCACAGGTGAAGCCTGTCTGTGCGGCACTGGGTGCATGACTTAATCTCTCTGTGCCACAACATCCTCATCTGTAAAATGGGGTTGGATCTTGCTCCTACCTTCGGGGCTTAGGGAGATGGTCATGTGCGTGAATCCGTGGCTGGCTCGGCGGCTGCCCCGTGTCCAGACAGCTGTCCTTGCTGGTATGCTGCGGTGTGGCTGGCGCCTGGCAGCCCATCATTGCCACAGCCGGCTGATTCTCACTTACCTGGGGAACTCGGACAAGGTACTGACCGTCCACCCTGCAGCCGTGGTAGAAGAAGATCTCTGTATGCTAACATGGCGCGATTTCTGGAGTGTGTAACTGGATGAGGAAGCAAAGTGCTGTTGAGTGTGTAGGGGTTTCTACTTGTAGCAGAATAGTGGACAGATACAGGTACATGCTTGTGCACGCTCACACTGTTTCCGGAAGGATCCACATGGAGCTGTCACAAAGGAGCCCACAGGAAGGGAATAGGGGACTGGGATGGGGATTGGAGGGGCGGCTTTAACAACTTTACATTGTAACCAAAGAGCTCATCTAAATACAGTTTTCTGGGTCCTGTTTCCAGAATTCTGACCCTACCGTTTTCAAGTGGAATCTGGGAATGTGTTTTTTACAAAGTTCCTTCCCTAAGTGGAGTGTATGACCCGCTGGCCTCCGGAGCCCCTGCTTTATGGATAAGGGTTGCCCGATAGTGGTTTGGAATCAGCAGCTGCTCTTGCAGGTAGCAGTTTGCAGTCTTGTGTTTGTAGAAAGGAAACTGAGGCTGCTGCTTTAACAAACCTGACATCATTCCCAAGCCCCTTTTCCCTTCTCTGTCTGCCTCAGAGGCTGAAAAGTGAATGTCTACTTTCTCAGAATCCTAAGCATTTAGAAGTGGCCATATATAAGAAACAAAAGTGTTTTGGGCAATTGCTGCAAAACTTTGGCTTTCGGGAGAGAAAGGACTTATTTAGATACTTCCCTTTCCTTTTCTCTCTGGCCTTGAACATCTACGTGATGTCTGGAGTGGTGGCAGCCATTCTGTACTCATGAAGGAAGGCAAGGGAAATTCCAGAGACCCCAGCCCTGATATCCTTAGACCTGTGGAATGATGTCAGCAGTCACCTTCGTAGCCTTCTTGTCACGCAGGTAAAATTAGCCTCATTTTATTGAAGTTGAGTAGGTTTTCTGCTATTTCCAGCAGATAGGGGCCTAAGATGTGGGCACTGAATTAGGGAAGCAGTAGATTTGGGTCCTCGCCCTGGTTTTTTGGATTTGCTGAGTGGCCTCAGGCAGGTTTCTTTCCTCTCAACCTATAAAGTATGGCGGTGGGGACTTGAAGACACCATCCATCCTTCATGACTTAACGCTGTTTGTAAAATAACTCAGGGGTGATGCTGCCCTTCTTCATCTGAGAAGCACCTTCTAGATCCATTAGGTTCACTTGGTGGCAAATAAGAGAAAGCTGCTTTGCCAGGTTAGGCAGGAAGATAGTTTATTTGAAGAATAGCAGGGACTACACTGAATTAATCGGAGCCACCATTGGAGGACTGACCCGGGGAAGGACAGACTCAGCACAGATGCAACGGTCCAGGGCGGGGGTTCAGGACCGATGGCCTGCCGTCTGTGTTGTGAATACACTGGAACGGAGCCACCCCCATTCGTCCACGTGTGGCTAGTAGCTGCCTTCGCGAGGGCAGAGTTCTGACGGGCACACCCCGCGAAGCTGGAAGCAGTTAATCATTTGACCCTTTACTGACAAAGGTTTGCTACCCCTGACCTAGGGGGTTGAACCCACCCCTGAGTCTCAATAGGAAATGCAAAGGAGGAAGGAAGATCAGGCCCCACTCCAGTGCCCCCTCTGCGTGCGGGGCCGGGGGGGGTCCTCCCTGGGGCTCCCGCATGGCGCCCCCTCAGCCCCCGCCCCTTCTTACATCTGCTGCTGCTTTGTTGTCACAAGCCGACTGCTACCTGAGGAGACACGGTGTGTCCTTCTGTTCGTTTCCTGCCGCCCGCGTGGAAGTGGTAAGGGGCACCCGCCTGGCCCCTTCCCTGTGCATCCTCAGCCCCTGGAGTGGGTCTGGCATGGAGCAGGTGTCAGTGAACACAGTGATTGTTGAACAAATAACTAAATTCTAGCTGTTCTTTAGTTACACTGCCCCATTTCCCACAACCAGGAGAGAGTCTGTCTGGTCTCATTTGGATCATGTTTGGTTTACAAACCATCACTTTGGTTTACAAAGATGAGCACATCAGGAGAGAGACAAGTCCCCCGAGGAAGCTAAGTTGCGGTTATAAAGGAGGGAGCAGTAGGTGATGGATGCGGAGAGTCTGTAAAACGACAAAGATCGACGATAGAGGAACTCAGTCTTTGGGAATTGCTTGCACACGGCTGCCCTGTGACAATTTCTTCTTGTGTTCTTAGGTAACCTGCCGTGAGGTGGTGTCTTCCTTCCTTCTGAGGGCAGGGAGCCTGGGTACCTACCTAACACTTCTTGGTCTGCCATGGTAGGGAGAACCCTCCATGCCCAGCACACTCCCTGGCAGAGATGAGGGGCTCAGTCAATAGTTTGGGCTCGGTGCATTTTAATAGTGACAGGATTGTGCATGCATTTATGTGTCAGCCTTTCGAGCTGAGAAGGCAGAGGTCTGGGGAAAACAACAGGTCGGAACCTCATTATAATCCAAGCCGTGTCTAGCTGGTGTGTGACTCCATCTGCAATGACTGTTTGGATAAAAATATTCCATACTGGAGGCTCCATTCTGTTTGAGTGTACAGATTAATCAATACCATGACTATTTCCAGAAAGCTACTTGCTGAAGTTTTGTAATGGTGTGTGTAGGCTTCACAGCTACAAAAGGTGATCCTCTTGGTGAAAGAAGATGAATAGCTTCAGAGAAAGGTATTTCCCCCTTCCTGCCCCCGGAAAACATGACCAGATGATGAAGAAAAATGACTCAGGACCTGTTTCTCCCTCCTGCGAAATGTTCCACTTCTTGAGCATTTTATTCAGCCAGAGTCAACCTGGCACAGTGCATTAACACCACAAGTTTCTTGTGATGTTTTGTGGCTGATCATACTTTCCTCCCAAGTTCTCTGTAGAACTCAAGCAATAACAAGGAAAACAGGGCATTTCTTTGCTCCTGAAAATGCTCTCACTGTCTGATTTCTTGAACTGGGCAGAATCTTCTTAGTTTACATGATCACCAGGGAAGGGGTGGGATGGGGCATCTTAAAGCTCATCATTTAGACAGCTGGACTCGGAAAATTGGGTCGAGACTACAGGCCCAGCAATAGGCCAGAAGTCAGGAAACCTGGCTGCTCATTAGCCACAGGGTCTTGGGCACCAGTGTCCTGTCGGTTTTCTGTCAGCGAAGCAAGGGTAGCATGGTTCCTTGTGTGTTGGGGAGCCGCGTCCCTGGCCTCTACCTACTGGCCAGTAGCAACCCCCAGTTGTGACTCCAGGCATCTGCTGATGTCCCTGGAGCTGGAGGGCAGCGTTGGCCCTGCCGCTGACCTTGCAGTCGAGATGGTGTGGTGATAGGCGTAGAGGAGGGAGTTCAAAGTCCGTCATGCCCATGCACTCCATGTCCTGCAGCTCCTACTTATTCCCAGGGCCCCTTCCTCTCCACCTGAGGAGCCATCCTGTGTGTTCCTTCTGAGAGAGGCCGCAGACGGAACATGTCCTTACCCAGCTTTGTGACGTCTACGTTTTCACTGACGAGTGACGCACAGACAGAAGTGCACACATGAGAAGTTCACAGCGCGGTGAATTTTCACAGGGCGAGCAACCCCTGTGAATGTAACTAGCACCCCAGTCAAGCAGCAGATTTGGGACAGGAGCAGCACCCCTCCACACCCCAAATTCACCGCTGTCCTGACTTCAAACATCACAGATTGGTTTTGCCTGCTTTGTTGAACTTCATAGCACGGACTCATAAAGAAGAATATGTTGTTTTTGCACCTGGCTCCTTTCCCTCTACGGTACTTGTGTCAAGTTCCCTCGTGTTGTTGTGTGTACTTCTAGCTTGTTTGTTCTCATCAGCTAGCATTCCGTCACCTGAAAACACAGCAACTTATTGATCGATTCCATTGGCCGGGGGCTTTTGGGCAGCCTCCAGCTTGGGGATCATAAGTTGTGCCGTGAACATTTTACCCGTGTCTTTTGGCGAATGTGTGTAATTACTTCTGTTGGGTATGTACCCAAGACTGGAGTTAATGGTGGTATAAAAGCAAATGACTAGACAAACAATCGTCCTACTGTTTAGTGTGGTGAGGGAGGGTGTCTGAGGCAGGATGCTTCGCAGGTGGTGGTTATGGAGAATGTTGTCTCTGAGAAAGCCAAAAGGGCGAGCAGGAGACAACCATTCGCACACAGGAGCAATGCCAAGCAGAGGAGACAACCTGTGCAAAGGCCCTGAGGCAGGGCTGAGCCCACTGTTTTCCAGGAAGTGAAGGAAATTGACTGAAAGTGTCTGGGAGAAGTATGTACGAGGGCCAGGTCATGCAGGGCTGTGAAGCGGGCGGGAGGGGCTTGGGAAGGGCAGTGGGGGATCATTGCAGGGTTTGAAACAAGGGAGGGAGCATAATGTGGCAAGTGTTATAGGTTCGTTCCTCTTTCTGCAATGTCAAGACTATATTGGAGGGACTGGAGTGGAGGTGAAGGGACCATTTGGAGAATGTCTGAGAGGCTGGCAGTGATGGTGGCCCAGGTGAGGGTGATGGAGAGGAAGTGTGTGAATTTAAGATCTATTCTAGAAGTACAAATGAAATAGTCATAACAAGCACTATTATTACTATAGCAACGAGTACTTGTTGGTTACCTACCGTGTGCGGGGCAATGTGCTAACCGTCTCATGTGTGTTCAATACCTGATAGAACCCCATGAGGTAGGGACCCACTATCATCCACATCTTATGGCTCAGAAGACAGAGGCTTGTAGAAATTACTGCTGCATCTGTCGTTGATACAAGTGTTACTGAATCTGAGAGAGTCGGCCTTGCCAGCCTGTATCACTGACACCGTGGGATCTGGACTCAGGGGGTCACGAGAGGCCCCGTCCTGTCGCTTACCAGGGCCACAGCGCACGCGCCCATGGTCTCCCAGCTGCTTTCCACCCAGTGGGGCTGGGATTGAAGGTGAAGTTGTTCTCAGGTCATATACAGTTTTTGTAAATGCAGAAGCAGTGCTCAAATTTGCATTATTACTAGAGAAGATAAACCGCCAGTCCCAACAGACTCAGTGCAGTTTTTTTCTAGAGAAACAGGCTCCAGAACAGGAATGGGTGTTTCATCCAGAGACTCTTGTACTCGGAGAATCCCAGAGGGAGCACAACCAGGAGTTCCTTTTTCCTGAAACCAGATGGAACATCGCAGCTTGGGTTTGAGGTCTGCTCTGCCCTATAGTCTCCATTATATTCTGAGGCTTCATTAGTCATGGGGCACTGGCCGTGCCCGGATGCACCGTGCCCTTCCCACCTTCCTAGGGGGTCTGGGAAGTGGAGTGGCCACTCCTCACTCCTGCCTTCTCTGCAGACCTTGCCTTGACCAAAGCCACCCCTGATGTCTCCCCCACCCCGCCTCCAAATTTCCCTGCCTCTCCTCGTCTCCCTTTGTGCTCTGCCCGTGGATAATCTCCAGCATTTATGAAGTGCTTACTCTGTGAAAACACTGTCTAAAGAGCACTGAAAGCGCTGCTTCGTTGGGCCCCCCCTCACAAGACGAGTTGTCATCATGCTCCATTGCCAGATGAGGAGACTGAGGTCCAGAGAGCTTTCAGGAATTGGCCGAGGCTGCCATGCTGGCGAGAGGCACCCCTGGGACTGAGCCCACATCTGTCCACCCTGCTGCTGCTGCCTGTGAGTTCATCTGCCTTCTCCGTGAGGTCGGGCTCCTTCATCCCTGACCCTTGTTAGCGTGGTGCTGGGCGTGTCGTGGGCGCCCGGTATACGCTTGCTGACTTAAACTGAGAGCTGGAGAACGTATGGTTGCCACGGGATGTCTGAGCTGTGCCGGAAACGACCCCATGGCATCCCATGACCATCACCTGATGTGGTGGCTGCACACAGAGCTTGGAAAATTCTGCTTCTGACGACAGCAGTACGCCATGGCTGAGCATTTGTTTTGTGCCAAACACTGCAGAGTGCTTTAGGGTCGTGTCCCCTACTCCTCATCCCGGTCTTCTGCGCAGCCGTCCTGCTCACCACATCTCAGGAAGCTGCAGTGAAGGGCATCGCCTGGTGGTGGAGGCCGTACCCCCTGGCCTGTCAGCATTGCCACCGCGGTCTGCACCACTGAATGCCTGGGGAAAGGTTGCCCACCGGGGCAGCAGCTGAAGATGGGCCACAGATGATCCAATCATACGTGATCATTACCTTTCACCTCCCTTGTTCCATCATCAAAAAGGCAAGTGGTACTCTGGCCACTTGGTGTTGCAAGTTCTGTTATCTTTCATTATTCTGTGTTTGAGTCCCAAATAAGGAGGAGGAAAGGAGCTGGAGGAAGCAGGGAAATGTGCTCAGTGGTCTCGGATCTCCAGATGTCCTCCCGGTTAGGGGGCTCACCAGGCTGGCTGGTGAGGAGGCAGGTGCGGTGGTTTGGGGAGGTGGGGTCTACAGGCCAGGATCTGTGGGCATGTCCTTGCATTAGAGTGGGGACGTTTCTAGGTCAGGTCCCGCATGTATCCAGGGACTGGGAGTTTGTAGAGGTGGCATTGTGTGGGTCTCTGTGTGGGAGACACCTGTGTGGTCGTGAGTGTGACTGGAAGTCCCCACTCCGTGGGCCTGGAACATTGGTCTGGACCCAGCTGAGGGTCAAGGGAGTGGCCCCAAAGCTCCACTTTCTCGCTGTCACAGGGGACTGGGAGCTGGAGGCACATGGACCACCAAGAGGTCCCATGTAGGGACGGATTGTGAGAGCTCGCTCCGTGCCCCTCTGCAGGCCAGTCACTTCGTAATGAGGAACAGTTCTTGGGTGAAGCAGTTGGGAAGGGACAGTGGCCTCTGAGCCCTGCCTTGGAGCCAGCCTTGCGTGGCCTCTGTCTGTTGCCTGTGTCTGTTCTCCGGAGCATCCTGGGTGTGCCCTCACCTGCTGTTCTGGGCCGATGTGAATCTACAAAGCACTGCTGCATCACCCCTGGCTGGAAGGGCCCCAGGCCCGAGGCCAGCCAGGCCCTGGGCTGCACGGGGAGATCTACTCGTTCAATGCTGGCATGGCCTTCTTTGTCCATTGGCCACCCCCCCAACCCCCCACCCCCCCCACCGCACCTGCTTCGCTGCCTCACCACTGTGAACTAGAGGCAGTTTGGTCCCAGAGTGGACCTTTGACAGCTGTGGACTGCAAGAGGTTGGTGTCAGACTCCACATTGCTCAGTATGAGCCTTGGGTGGATTACTCATCCTCTCTGAGCTCCAAGGCTTGTCTCTGCTGATTCGGGAGGAAGCCAGCATTGCTGAACTGGGGATGAAGAACATGATGATGATGGTGACTCTCATAAGTGACATTTAGTTTAGACTCACTGTGTGCCAGGCACTCTGTTAAGCACCTTTTATATATTTGTGTATATATACATATACGTAATCTGAACAGATTTTCAGGGTAACCCAGGAATTAATATCCTAATTTTCTAGATAAAGAATCAGTGCTAAGAGGGATTAAATACCTTGCTTCTGTCACTAAATACTAGAAAGAAGCTATAATGAGTGAAGTGGCGATCCTCCTAAAGGTATGTCCACCAGGAACCTGGGAATGTGACCTTATGTGGGTTTTTGCAGATGTCATTAAGTTAAGGGTCTTGAGATGAGATCATCCTGAATTATCCAGGTGGACCCTGAATCCAGTGACGCCTGTCCTAATGACAGAAGAGAAGGCAGAGAGACACACAGAGGTGAGGGCCACATGCAGGTGGAGACAGGATGGGAGTGATACAGCCACCAGCCCGGGGGCCTGGAGCCACCAGAAGCTGGGGGGAGAGCAAGAAGACATTCTCCCTTGGAGTCTGCATCCCTGTTGACACCTTGATTTCAGACTTCCAGCCTCCAGAACTGGGAGAGAATACAATTCTATTGTTTCAGACCACCCCGTCTATGGTCCTTTGTTGCAACAGCCTCAGAAGACTAAGACAGAGGTGCAGCCAGGACTGAATCTCAGACCGTCTCCTTTTGGGAGGTGACGCACATCTGTCAGACATGTAGCTTATGCTCAGTTATATCTCAGTCTCAGTGCGTGATTCCCGTGGGCGCGGCCTCTCCTGCTAGTTGTCTAGGGAGACTTCTTCCCTTGGTGTGCTCTCTGATGCTCTGGAAGACTCTGGGAACTCTTCCACAATGAGATGAATCCTATTCATTGTCCATTGCACACCTGAGGTCACAGCCGTCGGCACATGAGGAGACCCTGTGTGCAGAGGTGGGACATGGGGGGTTGCTGCCAGGAGACCTGTTTCTGTCTCCGCCTTGACCAACCCAGAGACTTAGGTTTGGAGCTTTCATCTGGGTCTTTGGTCAAGCGTGGCCAAGGAAAGTGTTGGAGTCAGCCAGACCTGGCTGCTTCTTCTGGCAAGTTCTGGGATGCTCCTTGGTCTTAGGGAGTGGGCCTTGAGGTTGTATAGGTAAAGCGCTGAGCACAGAGCCCGGAAGAGGGAAAACAAAAGTGTTTAATAATATAGTATATAGTCACATATTTGTGTGCATATAAAAATATATGGGTATTCATAACATATAAATATATGATATATATAATATATATGAAAAGCAGGAGAGTATTGGAAACATGGATTTAAAAACTTTTTAATCACAACAGTTACGCTGTTAATAATGAAGATTTAAATTTTTGAAATAAGATATACAACTAGGAAAAGGGTACATATAAAACTAGTTAGAAATAAACACAGTGAATATTTAGTGTATAGTTTTTGCATATTTTTCTCTTTCCTGTATTTTTACTTAAAATTTGGATCTTATTGAATATAGTGTTTTGAACCCTTCTTTAACAATGTGCTGTGAATGTTTTCCCCTGTGGTTAAACATTTGTCTTCAAAGTCGTGTTTAATGGCTCATTATGTTCTGTGTGGGAGTTTCCGTGGGGCTCTGATGGACTGACTGATGCCTACCGACGTGGGGAGAGAGAGAAGGCTTTTTGATGGCACACTGTGCAGAAACTGTCTAGCAGAGATGGTGAGAGGAGGCGGGGTGGGTGAGCTCCCAGCGGCTCCCCCAAGGTGCACAGCTGCTGGGGCCTCTCTGTCCTGCCAAAGGGTTGCTCCCGTTCACATCCCCATATTCCCCTGGCATGGTGTCAGACTGCCCTCGGCTCACGGCTTTTCCGGCAAGTGCTGTCAAAAGTACACATTCTGCTCACCCGACTGGGGAAGTTATGTCTTATTACTTCATTTGCATTTCCCATGTTGCTCAGAAATGTGAGCATAGTCCTCCCGCTTCCCCTCTGTCACCGGCTGGTGTTCCTATTGGCCTGGGTGCATTTTTCTCATTAATTTTTAGTTCTAATTTTTTTTTTTTTAGATTTTATTTATTTAAGAGAGAGAGACAGAGATAGAGAGAGCAAAAGTGGGGAGGAGAGGGAGAAGCAGGCTCCCTGCAGAGCAGGGACTCCAACATGGGACTCGATCCCAGGACCCCGGGATCATGACCCAAGCCGAAGGCAGATGCCCAATCGACTGAGCAACCCAGGCGCCCAAGTTTTAGTTCTTTATATAGTCTAGATGCTATTTTTTGTTCACTGCATTGCATTCCAAAGACTTTTTTTTTTTTTTAGACTACAACTTGTCTTTCATGTGGCTTATGGTGTCTTATGTCAAAGATTTTGAAGTTAACCTAGTCCCACTTACCCATCTTTTCTCTTATGGCTTGTGCTTTGGGTGTCTTGTTTATGAAGTGCATATCTGCTCCCGCTCTGTAGGGTCCCCTGTATTCTGTAGAGCACTGTGCTGCTAGGCCACGGTACCTAGCGACTCTGTGACTCGGGAGAGACCTCTCTCTGGACCCCACTTTCTCCTTTATAAAATGGGGATAATAGTGTTGGCTTCATTGTTTTTCAGATTTAGTGTAATCTCCTTGAAAGAGTGCCCAGTGCCTGAAAATCACCTGGGAAATGTTAGGTGATCATTGTTGTCCTAGAAGTTTTGCTTTTCCTTTTAACATTCATGTATTAAGTCCATGTGGACTTTAGTTCTGGTGCAGGATGGACATCCGTATGGCTGGCTTGCTGTCCCTGCACCAGTAATTGACCCATCCATCTTTTCACCGTGAGGTGGTAATGCTACTTCTGTTACAGAGCAGCTTCCCAGACAGTCGTCTCTGTGCTCTCCGGTTCCAAGGTCTACTTTTCTATCCCTAGGACAGTAATGTGTCTTAAGTTAGTGTGGCCTTAACTGATGAGGACAAAGAGTTCCGTACCTCCTCTACATTGTTCCCCAAAATTGTCATGGCCAGTTTTCTCATTTATTTATCCATGTGGATTTCAGGAACAGCTTATCAAGCTTCATGAGGACCCTAAGACTAACATGCGACCACATGGCATTTTCTTCCAGACACAGCACACAGCTCCCATTAGAACGTTTTCCAGGCATTTTTGTTTGTGTAGTAAGTTCTTGATTTTGAAGATGTTCAGTTTAGTAAACCTTTTTATGCATCTACCCCAGCAGCTGCGTGTTTCTGGTGTAGACACTGAGGCTGTTCCCTGAGGCCAGCGTGGTTGACCCTTTCAGACAGTTCCTGAAGTTCACCTGCACCAAGGAATTTTAAATCTTCGGCTTCTCAGAGGTGATCTCCAGTTTTGGAGCATGTTGGGGACTTCCTTCCAGGCCAGGCCGTATGTGGCTTTGCCAACAATACCTGGTTGTCAGAGGGGTTCTTTTTCGGCCTAGTCTCAGGTTGACCGCTGGGCCTTTGTCTTGCTCAGCCACATTTCTGACATTTTTCTTCTTCCCATCTTTTCACATCCGTCTTTTCTGATGTTATTTCAGCTCCTTTAAGCAGCATATGGGTGGATAAATCCTATCTCAAAATCTGTCTTTTAACTGTAGTATTTTATCCGTTTACGTTTACTGTGATGACTGATGATTTCAGACCTAGTTCCAACAACAGTATTTTGTACTCTCTATTTATTGCAGTTTTCTTTGACATTTTTTCCCTTCTTTTCAGTCTCCTAGCACAGACTGAATAACTGATCAAAGTTCCTTTATTCCCTTTACTTTTGCTGCAGGTATGGAAGTCCCCCATTCAAGTGCAGTTCTTTTCATGGCCGACCGTAAGCTTTGACGCGCACACTTGCTTTAGTGAACTCTGGACCTCAGGACTGTGCCTGCTACCCCCCGCCCCCGACAGCGTGAAGACATTGAAACCTTGCAGTTTGACCACTTACTCTATTTTCTAACACGCTGTTTTCAGTATTTTACTTTGGCCTTATCTTTAAACCTCCCTAAATTAGTAATCCTGGTTATTTTTATTACAACAACTCGTTCTCCATATGTTTACTGGTATTTTGATCCCTGCCTCTGGATTCTCTGCCTTTGCTACTCATTTCTTATTGGTCAACAGCTTCTTTCCAAAATTCTTTAATGCTGTGAGTGGTAAACATTTTTTTCAATCTTTATTTGTCCGAAAATGTTTTAATTTTGTCTTTACTTTTGAACAATAGTTTATCGTAATGTAGAATTTTAGATTTTTTTTCCTCATAGCTCCATAAAGATATCGTTCCATTCCCGTGGGCTTTTATTATGGCTGAGGAGAAGTTGTTTCTTTGTAGAGAATCACTTGCTCCTCGGCTGCTATTACAGTTTTCTCTTTTTCTTGGGCAATCTTCATTTTACTGTGTTGCATCTGGGAATGGGTACATTTACTGTGTTGCATCTGGGAATGGGTACATTTCACCTGTTTTCTGTGTTGAGTTTGTGTACATCCTGGTGGGCGTAGACTTGGGTTAGAATTTCTAGCAAGGCTTGCTTTCTTCCTTCAGAGCCAAGCTACATTAAGCTCTCTTGCTGTTTCCCTGGCCTACCAGGAGTGAAATTGCTGGAGCAAGGTGTCTGAGGAAGTTCAAAACACATTGTCACATTGTCCTCCAATTAAAATACTACTCCCACCAAGAGTTCATAAACACAATTTCCCAGTTTTCTTGTTAACCTGGACAAGTGGTTTTCAACTGGGGGCAATTTTGCTGCCCAGGAGACATTTTGCAATGTCTGGAGACATTTTTGGTTATCTCAACTGGGGATGGGGTACTACTGGAATCTAGTATGTAGAGGCTGGGATGCTGCTGAGCATCCTTCAAGCACAGGAACCTCTCCCCCCAACAAAGGGTGGCCCAACTCTAACATCAGTTGTGCAGAGGTCGAGAAGCTCTGCTCTAGATCAAAGCCTCTTGAGGGCAAGGACTCAGATGGGCTAATCCAGGTCTGTATGTCCTTTCTGTCTCTCCTACTGCCTCGTACTAAACAGTGACTCAGTGAGCTTTACAAAATGCCAAACAAACATTAACTTTTGAAATAATTCTTGCCAATATGACAGATGAAAAATAGTATCTTATTTTAGTTTGAATTTATTAGTTACCTGTATTTCTTCTTTTGCGAAGCAACCATTCATTTTGTTTGCTTAGGTGAACATACTAATACCTGTCTATCTACAATTGGGACCATGAAGATTAATTGGATTAATTGAGCAGAGTACTTGCAGATACACTTTGAATAGTACAGAATGTTAGACAAATAAAGACCTTATTATCACTGCATACTGTCCAAGCAGCCCCCACCCTTAGGAGGGGGACTGAGGCTCTGTACTGGGTGCTCGCTGCACATGGAGAAGTGGAGCACTGGAGTCCAGCCAGCACTCTCCTTCAGACAGAGTCACCCCATGCATGTACCTTGGGGGAGGCCCCCACCTCTGTTTACATTGACTCCTTGATATTTTCCCAGATGCTTTCACCTTTCTGCTGGTCCTGACAGTACCCTGTGACAGGTGCCGGAGGTGCTGTTGTCGGCAGGTGAGGATCTGAGGCCAAGAGCACCAACACTGGCAATTTCAGAGGGTGATGAGTTCTCACACCTGGATGCAACTTCTGTACTCTTTCCCCTGGCTCTTCCCTAGGGCCCAGCATTAGAGGAGGTATGGATAGGGCCTCATCTTGGTGAGCTTCCTTTTAGTAGCCAGAACTGAGAGCTGATGTGGAACACTGGAAAGGCATTTGTGAAAGGAGATAACTGATTGCCTCCCACAAAGGCACCAACTCCACCAGAGCATAGGCTGACCTTGGGGAAACACTGTGGCTCTCTCTCCATCCTGTGTTTCCATGAAGCACAGTCCAGCAAAGCAAGAGTTAGATTTGTCACCTAAGGCAAGGGAGACAAAAGCAAAAATAAACTGTCGGGACCCATCAAAATAAAAAACTTCTAAACAGCAAAGGAAAACATCAACAAAACAAAAAGACAACCTACTGAATGGGTGGAGATATTTTAAATGACATATCTCATAAGGGGTTAGTATCCAAAATAAATAAAGACCATATACAACTCAACACCCAAAAACCCAAATAATCCAATTAAAAATAGAAGACATGAATAGACATTGCTCCAAAAAAGACATATAGATGGCCAATAGACATGTGAAAAGATGCTCAACATCATTCTTCATTGAGGAAATGCAAATCAAAACCACCATGAGGTATCACCTCACACCTGTCAGAATGGCTAAAATGAAAAACACAAGAAACAAGTGTTGGTGTGGTTGTGGAAAAAAGGAACCCTCATGCACTGTTGGTGGGAATGCAAACTGGTGCAGCCACTGTGGAAGACAGTATGGATGTTCCTCAAAAAATTAAAAATAGAATTATCATGTGACCCGGTAATTCTACTGGGGATTTACCCAAAGAAAATGAAATTAGTGAAAACACTAATTTGGAAAGATATATGCCCCGTATGTTTATTACAGCATTATTTCCAATAGCCAAGATATGGAAGCAACCCAAGTGTCCATCGAAAGGTGAATGGATAAAGAAGATGTGGTATATATACACAATGGGATATCACTCAGCCATTAAAAAGAATGAATCCTTGCCATTTGCAACAACAGGGATGGACCTAGGGAGTATAATGGTAACTGAAATAAGTCAATCAGAGAAAGATAAATGCTATATGATTTCACTTATATGTGGAATTTAAGAAAGAAAACAAATGAACAAAAAAAAAGACAAACCAGAAAACAGACTCTTAACTGTAGAGAACACACTGATGGTCACCAGAGGGGAGATGGGTGGGGGGATGGGTTAAATAGGTGATGGGGAGTAAGAGTACACTTATTGTGATGAGCACTGAGTAATGTATAGAATTATCAAATCACCATATTGTACACCTGAAATTACTATAAAACAGTATGTTAGTTATACTGGAATTAAAAAAATAAAGACAAACAAAGGACCTAACCATACCTCCATGACTCCTGGAGCCTTTGGGAGTGACAGCCCCTTAAGAATCTGATGAAATCTGTGGGTTTGGAAAATATATGTGATTTTATAGCTGATTTCAGGGGCTTCAGGGTCCCTGTGGGTCTGTTGACAAACCCCTGGGTGCCAGGAATCCTTGGTTAAAGGCAGCAGCCTGTACTAAGCTGGACATGTGTGGTCATGTCACAGGGTACCAGAAATCATGTAATCACCCAGGTGGTCAGAGGACGTGCAGGTTCCAGGTTCCTGCTTCTTCCCACGTCTGCATCTTCCACGTGCTGCGCCTCTCGGGGGGATGCCCCGCCTCTTCTGAGAGCTCTTGGTGACAGCTGAGGTGTCACTGTCTTTGTGGCATGTTTCCTCGGCTCCCTGGGGGCAGGCTGGGGCATCGCCTCCGAGATCCCCAGAGCACCACGCCCCCGCCTTCGACTGCGCTCGCAGAGCCCTGCTTATGCGCTTTTATATTTGCTTTCCCAAGCAGACCGTGGGATGCTTAACAGCAAGGACCCTGTCTTGGTTCTCTTGACTTGTCTCTGTTGGGTCTATCCTCGTACAACGCCTGGCGTGTGGCAGCTACTTAGTGGATGTTGCAAAATGGCCATGTGCAATAAAGCATGGGGTTTTCAAGAATATAAACGGCAGAGGAGATTCATATGAGTGACTCCCTGTCTGTGCTTCGGGGCAAGATAATACGTACATTCTTGGGCAGGTACACGATGGCTTTGTGATCTTTCTTTAAAAAATATTTCCCCCAGACACCATTGACTTCTCTTAAGTCAAAGCTGGAGTTCAAGAACCAGGCACCCCATTTCTCTGCTGCAGATGGGGGTCAAGCTTGGAGGACCACAGCTCGTGTGGACCCCCCAGAGGGGCGTACTGCCCCCGTCTGGGAGCGTGCTCAGCTGTGAGCTGCTGCGACAGATGAATCCGAGCGGCCAACCAGCTCAGCCAGGTGGGCTGTCTCGGATTCCATGGCTGGCGGGCTGGGTTAGGCTCTGTCGCCACGCCGGGGAAAAAGCGCAACTCTCTCTGGGAAGAAAGAATCCCTCGTTCGAGGTTTCAGTCCCCACACATGACTCCAGGGCTCTACTCTGCCTTACCACCCTGGGGACTGGTTCCCAGCAGACTCCCAGCAGAGGAGAAGGGAATCGCAGCCAGCGCCCCCGGGGCAGGGGCACACTCCTGCCTGCCCTCCGCCTCCTGAGAGTTGCTGCTGGGCTGGCACCTGCTGCCTGCGTGCTCACGTGGGGGCAGGGGTCCTCGTTTCTCTCCGTCTCGCTGACTCTGACACACACCTCATGCTGGGTGTGCAGCATGAGGGCTGAGGGAGCAAAGGAAGACAGCAGTGAATACTTGAATACATACGTGCATCTGTGGAAATACGCCGACCGTCCACTCCGGTGGTGCGGTGAGCAGACACGCGACGTATGCTTTATGCCCATTTCTTCCCCCATGCCATTAAATATTCTCTGAAAATTTTTGTGACTGCACAACACGTCATCATTTAGATGATCAGTTCTGTATTCTTGTCACTTAACGTTTTTTCTCAATATTCACCATTACAACTATCACATCTCTGGCGTATCACCTCATTTTTAATTTCTTTTTCTTTGTCTAAGATTATTTCTTAGGATATTTTCCTACAAGTTTGAGAGCATCAGATGCTCTCCATACCGGTGTGTACTCGTTCATACTCCCCAGCCCTGTACATTCTCCGTTTCACCTTTATTTGACCACAAACTAGCATTATAGATCTTAAAATCTTTCCCAAGCTTCTAGGTGAGAAACCGTATGTTGTTATTGAATTCATTCTGTGTCTCATGAGTTTGAGCATTTGCCTTTTCTTTTGTGATTACCTGTTTATATCTTTTGATCACTTTTTACTGGGTGTTTTTCATTTTCTGATTTAGGAGATCTTTTTCTGTGTTAAGAATATTATATATATAAAATATGAATATTTTCTATCAGTTATTACTTCCCTTATAACTCTGTGGTCATTAATCCACATGGAATTTACAACAGTGCAAGTCATGAAGTAGGAATCCAACTTTGTTTCATCCCAAATGATCAGCTAGTTGTCACGTCTATTGAATTATTCACTTCTGTACTGTTGATTTTAAATATCACTCTTACCATACAGTATACCTGGGTTCATTTCTAAATTTCTATGATTGTTTCTGGATAGTAACAGTATGTTTTAATTTAGTGTTCATGTTTTGTTGAGACAAGCCAAACATGGGCCATTACCCTCCTCTCTCCTTCTTCCTTTCTTCCCTCTCTCCATCTCTCTCGATCACCCTGTCCCTCTATATCCCCCTCCATCCCCCTCCCTCCCCACCATCCCCCTCAATCCCCCTCACTCCATCCTCCTCCACCCTCCTTCATCCTCTCCATCCCCTTCCATCCTCTCAATCCCCTCCATCCCTCTCCATCCCCCTGTATTCCTCTCCATCCCTTTCCGCCCCCTATATCCCTCTTCATCTCCCTCTATCTCCCTCTGTCTCCCTCCCTCCCTACCATCCCCCTCCATCCCCCTCTGTCCCCCTCCACCCCCTCCATCCCCCTGTATCCCCCTCCATTGCCATCCATCCCCCTGCATACCCCCTCCATCTCTCTCCATCCCCCTCTGTCCCCCTGTGTCGCTCTCCATCCCCCTCCATCCCCCTATATCCCTCTTCATCTCCCTCCATCCCCCTCAATCCCCTCCATCCCCTCCATCCCCTCCATCCCCCTCCATCTCTCTCCACCCCCTCCATCCCCACCATCCCCTTCTATCCCCCTCTATCTCTCTCCATCTCCCTCCATACCCTTCCCTTTCCCTCCCTCCTTTTCCCTCCCCTTCCGTCCCCCTCCATCTCCCTCCATCTCCCTCCATCCCCCTCCCTCCCCCTCTCTCCCCTTCATCCCTCTCCATCTCTCTCCATCCCCCTCCATCTCCCTCCATCCCCCATCCCCCACCATCCCCCTTCATCTCCTTCCATGCCCCTCCATCTCTCTCCATCCCTCTCCATCCCCCTCCATCCCCCACCATCCCCCTTCATCCCCCTCCATATCGTTCCATCTCCCTCCACGCCCTCCCTCCCCTCCCATCCCCCTCTCACTCCCTTTTGTATCTTTTAGGCTGCTGATCTTATAATTTATTCTTCTTGATAAACTGTAGAATCATGTTGTCAAGCTTCAGAAAGCCTCATGTTAGCATTTCAATTGGAATTTCATTAAATTTATAGTTTAATTTTAAAATGTTTGATATTTTACTACATCATACCTTCTCATTCAAGAATGTGATGTATCTTTCAATTCTTTCATCATCTTTTATATTTCTCAGCAACATTTTATAATATTTTTCATGAAGTCCTGTACATTTCCTGTTGAGATTATCCTGAGGTATGTTATATTTTCGTGGCTCTCGTACATGGAATCCTTCTTAGAGTTTTCAGCTGGTTATTGTGGATAAAGGTACTCACTGATTTATTAGCAGATCATTTAGTGGACTCTCTTCAGTACCTCAGTAGCCTTTTCTTTTTTTGTTTTCCAGCTAGACATTTTTTTGCATGAAAATAATAATCTTTGTTTTTATTTTTCCAATAGATCATTTAAAGATTTTTAATTATTTTTGGTAGAACAATGATAAAAACAAAGATGGTGGGGATTTTTACCTTTTTGCAGGCATTAATGAATTGTTTTACTGTTCTGTGTAGTATTTCATAAGGAGAGTTACTTTCTACCATGACAACAAATTTCCTTCTGATTTGATTTTACTAAGAAATTTTGTCAGGAATGAGTGTTGAATTTCATCAGATGCTTTTCCATGCCTATATCCATGTATTCGGTGATGATAAGATTCTGTCATTTAACCTCTTACGAAATATGTTATCATAACTATAAAAGGTAGTGTGAGTAGTCCTTCTGCCTTTAACTCTTCCTCATTGCTTTATGCTGGTGTGTCTTTTGCAGACATAACTTGGATACGTTTGTGCCAATACGAGATATGTTATCATTTAATAGAAAGTTTAACCCATTTACTTTTTTGTCATAATGGATAGAATACACGTGACCTTTGTTTTATCATCCTATTTTCTGTATTTATGCTTCCTTATTGTTTTCTTTGCTATATGGATTATATTTTCTTTGATCGTTTTCCCTAGAAGATGTGGGTCCTGTTTTTTATTGACATTAATAGTTACCTTTAAAGTTATAAACTTCTATTTCTGTAGTTACCAATATCAAGAAGAATAAGTAGCCATTGTATCCCCTTCACATAATACGAGGAATATACCAGTTAAGAAAATTTTTGGCTAAGGGGCTCCTGGGTGGCTCAGGTGGTTAAGCGTCTGCCTTCAGCTCAGGTCATGATCCCGGGTTCCTGGGACTGAGTCCTGCATTGGGATCCCTGCTCAGTGGGGACTCTGCTTCTCCCTCTGCCCCTCCCACCCCCTGCTTGTGCTCTCTCTCTCTCTCAAATACATAAATAAAATCTTAAAAAAATTTCTTTTTGGCTAAAAGAAACAGAAGCTAGTTCACTGTGGCTTAAACAAGCGTA
Source organism: Halichoerus grypus (assembly GCF_964656455.1). Taxonomy (NCBI): domain Eukaryota; kingdom Metazoa; phylum Chordata; class Mammalia; order Carnivora; family Phocidae; genus Halichoerus; species Halichoerus grypus. Next base: position 135,960,728 of record NC_135721.1, read on the forward strand.
TTTTTCTTAAGTGACAGGAAGTCTAGAGACAGTCAGCTCTCGGCATTGGTTCAGTAGCTCAACAATATCAGAGCGAACATCTCTGCCGTTTTCTTCCTTATAGTAATAAAATGGCTGCCACAGCTCCAGTCATCATATTGACATTCAAGGCAGTAGGAATAAGGGAAGGTCTATGCCAACTGTTTCTATCACAGGAGTCCCAACTCCTAGGAGACTTCGATTAACATCCCATTATCCAGTCTCTGGCACATGTCCCTTCCCTACAAACACAGAGGATGCTGAGAGCTGAGCATCTCTCCTGCTCAGGTGGTGTGGGTGGCAAGGAAGAAGGAGTGTCAGCCTCAGAGCAATTACCACACTTGTCTTTCTTCCCATCATAATGCCATCTCTAGGGACTTTCCCCCAGAATGAATGTTTTCTCTTGCAGATTGTAACATAGCATTTAAACCATCAGTTAAAATGGAGGATGATTTAAAATTTCCCCAGAACATAGTAGGTGGTTAAAAACCATCAGTTGAACTATCTTTTTCAGCCAGTTCACGAATCACCTACCTTTGGGTGATTGGGCTATGTGTCAATTGCCAATTTATATATCATTTATTCTATGATCTTATTTTTAATCTGCATTTCATTCCAACATTACTGCCTTTTCTTATTCCAAGTATAAGCAAAATATATTTTCTTTCAAATAAGTTGTTTTGAGTTATCTATGAAACAAGTTCTTTCAATAAAAAACACATAAAACAAATACTGTCAGGAGTAAGCCAACAGATGCCTATCTCTTTCTGCTGGTTTGCTCTCTGATGTTATAATGCTTTTGTGCTCAGATACGTCGGTCCGTCTTCTGTTGGCCGTGAGCATTTCCGGTTTAACAGAGAGATCCGAGGGGCCACGCAGTGGTGGCAGGGCACTGGCCGAGGCCATCTCTCTGCGTTCCTCAGAGCACGTGCACAACCAGCAAGCCTTGTTTGAGGCTGCGGGTTTCTCTGCAAAGTCTGGCGTGTTTAGATTTATTTATGTTGCAAAGTTTATATAATTATTTACCTAGTCATCATTTACATTGACACTAATCAATTGAGAGTTATAAAACACATAAGGGCTTGATGCATCTCTGTGGTGCTTTTGAAAGAACTCAGAAGTCAGACTAGCTGGGTTCACATCCAGGGTCTTGTGACACAAGCTGGGTGGTGTGACTTGGGTCCCTTAATATTCTTTTTGAGCCTCAGTTAGTAGTTAGTACATTTTGAGAAATTGATTTATAACATCAGGTTGGTACATTATGGGATTACCGTGAACGTTAGGGTTTATACAGAAGGGCTCAGAATGCTGAATGCAAACAGCTGTTTTCCCCTTGGTGCGTCTTCCTCTTGGTGAGTCTTGAGCTCAGCAACGATCGAATCCTGCTCAGCTCTGCCTGCTCAGGCGCTGTGGCAGGCCCTCTGTTGCTTTTCAGTGCATTCTGTGCAGGGGCATTTATACCAAATAGGGTGGCCCTGGTGCCCGTCATCCTCGCTGTCTTCAGGCTGACAGAGCCCTGCCTCGATCACCGTGTGTGGGACCAGCCCTGGGTATCTCGGGTGCACAGGTGGGGTCGCCCATGACATAGGTGTGGACACCTGGTTAAGGACAGTCTAACTTGGTTGGGTGGGCTGCTGTGGTGGACTTTTCCCAGTAGGAGATGGGAAACCTAATTGTCGGACGTGGTCACCTTGCTTCTTTAGAAAAGACAAGCCATCTGATGTATTCCCCTGTACTTCTGCCAGCTCCCCGGGGTGCTGCTTTGAAGCCATCAGCTCCTACCCGAAACCTTAGGATGCCTGTGTCCTGGTGGTACCTTCACAGACGTTTCACGGAGCGTTAGCCCAGTCCCAGCACGCTCTCTCCCTCACTCAGTTTTATTTCTGGCCCCAGCACTATTACCACCTGCCTATGCTCATTATGGGCTACCTTAGCTGCTTGTTGTCTGTCTCCTGTGTGAGCTGGCTTTGCTTTGTTCGCAGCTGCGTTCGCTGTTGGAATGGTACCTGGCACATGGTAGGTGCTCACTGAATAGTTGCTGACTGATTATTAAATGAACGAGTAAAAATGTGGTGGGATTGTCCAGTAAGGATCGGGAAGACAGCTGAGGTGAGCACTGCCCCAGTTTGCCCGAGACGGGGGCGGGGGGGTTTCCCAGGATGTGGGACTTTCCATGCTAAAACAGAGAGAGTGTCGGGCAGACAGGGACAGGTTGGTCACCCTAATGACAACCTCCCTGAATGTTGTCAGCAAAGTCAAGCCGCTGAGGGAGTGAGAGCCCAGGGTCTCGCGAGGAAGTCAGAGGGTGGCCGTCCACGGTCCTGCACCTTCAGTTCATGGTGTGGGGTCTCCCGATCGGATGGGGGCCGGCAGCACGGCGGTGGAGGAAGTCGTACAAGGCGGGACAAAGGAGCTAGAAATTTATTGAATATGCTGCCAGGGAGTGGTGGGCAGGACCGGAGGGACAGACTGTCTGCCACGTGGCAGGGTGGGGGTTGTTAAGGGGGGTAGTGAGGAGGTATGTGGGGACATAAGGAATTTCCCTTTTTTTGGTACCTGTGTCCAGGTGTGAGTGACCCATTGGTCAGGTGGGCTTATGGATGTTTTGAGGTGCGTCACCTAATGGGCCTGTCTATATTCAGCCCGGAGGCTGGGGTCCCCGTGTGCCCTTCTTCCTTCCTCAGGCTTCCATGGCTCAAGTCGGTGGCCTAAAAGCAGCCTCTACACATGGCATCTGCATCCTGGCCGCAGCACCCCGTTCCTTAAGGGCAGTCACTGAGCCCCAAATCACAGCCAAACAGTGAAGGATGCGGCAGGCTGCCGTCTGGGTGCAGGAGGACCCAGAACACAGTTTGCGATTGACCTGAACCGTGTGGAGCCCGCGCTGCTTGGCGACATTGTCCAGAACTGCCGGCGGGGCGTCTGCGAGTTCTCCTTCCCCTCGCTTCGCGGTGCTCCTCAGTGGTAGCTGAGTCCGGCTTTGCAGGGCACTGCGCGGATGCTAAACACAAAGCTAGTGTGGCGGGCGAGGAGCAGCCTGAGATGGGCGGCTGCTGGGGGCCTGCCGGGCGTGGCTGGGGCCCACGGCACTGTCCCTGCTCTTTGAAACTGCTCCTCCCTGGAAACATGCCTCCCTGTGCTGCTCGCCTCTGACCCAGGGCTGGAGGGGTCCTAGCGAGCCCTCTTGTCTGTTGAATGGCCATGTGGGGAATAAGCTTAAGTAAACTTGAAGGGAAAGCAGGCAACTCTAGAGGGAAGACAGGAGCAAGCATGCCCCTTGCAGACTTCTGAGCAGGAGGGCACCCGGCCTCTTGGACGGCGTGGCTGACAGAGGGCGGCCTTGGCACGGCTTCTGCTGGAGCCGAGCGGAACCCCGTATTGCCCGCTGGACATGTCGTCCTGGGCCCGGCATCTGGCCCCTCTAACCCAGCAGGTTTTCTGACCATGCAGCCAAACAAAGCGGCTTCATCGGTGCCAAGCCAGGGTCTACCTTGAGCCACGGCACTGGGCGTCCCACTGCGCCTTTCTCCCGAGTGGCACTCGTGTCTTCTGTCACCAGCCGGCTCTGGGGGGACAGCCAGTCACAGTCCAGCGGCTTCCTCCCAGGTTCCCAGAACATCCTCAGACTGAAAGGGAGTCTCCAATTAGGTGCTCTTTTTTTTTTTCCTTTCCAAACCCAGACAATGTTCAGTAATTAATGGCATGTTTTAAATACGCCATAGAGATTTGTATTTTTCTACAAGGAAGAACGAAGTGACAGCACACGTGGAGATATGAGTTCACACTCGGGCCAGTTCTGGGCTTGTGATCTGAGGACCTGCTGAAAAGGAGGGAGACGAGTTTGCTGAGAAAAATCTTTTGGTTCAAGGGGGGCAAGTTTGTGACAGCATGCTGCTGCAGAGGCAGACCTTTGTTAAAATTTATTTCTCGTCTTTTATTAATGAGATTTGGTTCAGGGAGACTTATCTTGTGGGAGAATTAAAACTCTGCCTTAGAAGGCAGTTTAAGAGCTGGCTGGGGTTTGGTAACAAGGGACTCAGCCGCTGGTATCAGGTGTTCTGCCAAAGGCGGTGTGGGGATATTGTGGGAGGGAGCTGCTGGGCAGGTGAGCCTGCAGAGGGTGGTTGGCAAGAGACAAACACTGCCGGGGTCCATGCGTACCCCCTGCCCCCGATTCACTCCGGGACCTCGATAGTGTCCTAGCTGAGAACCTGGTCTTTGGAGCCTGGAAAGCTTGGATTTGAGTCCTAGCATGTGACCTTGGGCAAGCCTCGGTTTCCCCATCTGTAAAATGAGGAGATGGTCACAAGTCAGGGAGGGGACTAAACGAGGTCCTCGGTGCAAAGAGCTCCGTGCACAGTGGCCAGAGCATGGCCAGCGTCTGCACAGCTCCTTCGCGGCGGCCTCGCGCAGCCCGCCAGGGCTCCTTCTGCCCTGGTCTGGAGGCCGTGGCTTGTGCATGCTGCCTTCCTGTCTTGGAATGTACCTTTCCTGCAGGCCCCCCTTCTCTCCATGCCTGACAAAGCTTAACCCACAGAATGATCAGAACAGCATTATCTGGAAGTGGAAACGACCCAGTGTCCATCAGCTGATGAATGGGTATTCTAAATAACATGATAATAATGTGTAATATCTGTCATAATATATAACGATATATATCTTGACTTTGAGGGAGGTCTTTCAATGAGCAGAAGTGCTGTTCCTACAGGCACCCGAGGAGCCCACCCCTCCTGCCCCTCCCTCCCTCCTCTACCTTTCCCTCTCTGGAACACTCCCTGAGGTCCCCTAACGCACTTGGCAATTGCTTTGCTAGTAAGGGCCGCACTTGCCTGCTGAAAACCCATCAGTGCTTTCACGTAGGAAGACACACTCAGCATTTGCTTCCAAGGGTACGTGTCCCAAGTAATCACATCTGAAGCCCCCTTTGCTGGAAGAGGTTGACTGACAATTCATTCTCTCTAAGATGTTGAGACTGATTGCCTGAGAAAGACCGGGAAATGGTACAGGAAGGCCCATTGCGGGGCGGCTGTAGAACTCACTGACCGCGCCAGCGTGCGGAGCAGGGTGCTGGTTTTGGGCTCCCTGAGAAGCATTAGCTATGAAATGACTTTGCACGATGCAGCTCACACATTGAAAGTGCAGTGCTCAGGACTACATGATTCAGTGAGAAAATATAAATGGAAAATTACTGGAGCTGAAATTTTATTGCCAAGTTATTTATCTTTGTTATTACTTTCTGAATTCTTTTGTGCTTTTTGTTCACGGCAATGGATAGAGGCACTCTTACTTACACTTTAAGCAGAGATTAGGAGAGAAAAATATTCCTCATGGCACCACAAAATACCAGATTAAGTCTCAGCCAGGCCTGTGATTTCTCTCTTTACAATGAAATATCTAGAAATTGAAATAACAATAATAAGAAAAATTTTTGCAGTCCTTTTACACAGATAGTTCACGTGGTTTCCTAGCGATGCCACTTAGCATTTCTTATTAGAATAATAATGGTAAGAACAGGGCTACCAAAAAGCTGTGGCCTGAGATTTCATGGTTTGGGTCTGCAGCTTGTCCTGCAGGGATTCTGGGTGGCTTCTGAGTGGACAGCTGCTGGCCACTGGGTGGACCAGACCGCAAAGATGATGCCGATGTTAGTAATTACACCCGTCTTTTACTTTTCATAGAGCTGATTACTTTTCAGAGTCATAGTTTACATTCTTTGATCAAAAAAAAAAAATCACATGCAATTTTTATTAAAAGGGAAACTAATTTTGTTTGTGAACTAAAAATTATACACTTAAAACACATGCACGCATAAACATACATTTAAGTTTTAACAAAGGTTTAGGTTTCTTATATTCATTCCTCATGCAATGATTTCCTGCTGTATTCAGAGGAAAAATAAACACACTTCCTTTTTGAATTCTGTTATTTGATTTTTTTACAGTAATTGGTGATGGGGCAGCGTCACTGTTCAGATACTGAGTGCAGGGCTATTCTCAGTGAGGCCTGAGGGCCAGAGCACCAAGGCAGGCACATGGGAGCTTGTTAGAAATGAAGATTCTTGGGGTGCCTGGCTGGCTCAGTGGGTAGAGCATGCCACTCTTGATCTTGGGGTTGTGAGTTGAAGCCCCACGTTGGGTGTAGAGATTACTTAAAAATAAAATCTTAAATAAATAAATAAATAAGAAATGCACATTCTTATCCCCTCCCTGCACCCGAGCCTCTGGACCCAGCGACCTGTGTTAACAGTGCTCACCCTTCAGGTGACTGACGAGGGCTTTGGAGATGCAGAGGCCATTTCACTATGAGGATCACGGTTGGATGGTGTTTAAGAAATTGTTTGGGGTCACATGGCTTGGGTTCAAACCCCAGAGTCACCCCCTCCATCCCTTAGCTCTATGACCTCAGGATGTCACCTTTTCATTGGCTTACCTTACAAGGAGAGCTCATTGGCTTACCTTACAAGGAGAGCGTGTTTATAGGGAGGGTCAGGTGTGTGGGGGGACATTATCAATTGCTCTTGGGCGTGCATCCCATTCTTAATTTACCCCAGATGGCTCCCCTTCCAGCTGCCCCACCCAGCCAGACCTGACATGTCTTCCAGGAATAAGAAAACCAAGTTTACACATATGGACAAATGATGTTCAAAGGCTGCTGGTCTAAGTGTAAATCAGAGTCATGGATGACTGCTTGCGGAGTGAGTTTACTGCCTCAGAAACGGGATAAAATCTTGAGCTGGAATGGAGGAAGGGATGGATCTCAAAATCAGGCAAGTGAGATGGGGAGAAACGTTAGCCTCCATGGCAGTGCGGTCCGGAACGCTGCCTGGGAGCCAGATGATGGCAGACGGCATATTCCACAAATGGCCACGACGACATTCCCCTGTCCCACAGGCTCTTACCAAACTCCGCCCCTGCCCCGTTGAAAGTCAGTCCTCTTGAAAATGGGCCGGCCTGTGACAGCCCCGATGGGGAATGAGGCTCCTGGGCCTCCTTTAGAAAAGGTGAGTCAGTGTCTTCTTGGCTCCGTCTCTCTCTGAACATGCCCCTTTTGGAGCTCGGAGCATCCATGCCAGGACACGTGCTGTCACCATGTGGTAGAGAGGTGTGTAGGGAAGGGTCCCAGAAGCCCCGGCTGTCGGAGTCTCCCCAGTGCAGACCCCAGCACAGGAGGGACGATGGCTCTAGGGCCAGCCACCCTCTGACTGCAGTCTCGGGAGAGACCCTGAGCGGAACTGCGCAGCAGAGCTGCTCCCAAACCGCCTCCCCAGGAACCTCCCCGACCCCAAAAGTGCTAACACATGGTTATTGATCTTTGCAGCCATTCAGTCTTGAGGTTGTTAGGGAACAGCAGTGAATGTCATACAAACTGAACTCGTTTCTCTCTGGTAAGAATTGCCTTCCAGGGGCGCCTGGGGGCTCCGTCGGTGAAGCATCTGCCTTTGGCTCAGGTCATGATCCTGGGGTCCTGGGATGGAGTCCCACATCAGGCTCCCTGCTCGGCAGGGAGTCTGCTTCTCCCTCTCCCTCTGCCCCTCCTCCCCTCTCGTGCTCTCTCTAGCTCTCAAATAAATAAAATCTTAAAAACAAAAAAAAGGAACTGCCTTTCAGCTGGATTCAGGCGGTTGACCCTGGTCATCCACTGGAAAGACACTCATCTATGCCCAGGACCCTGGCCAGACCTCCTTCCAGCTCACCCCAGGGAGACTCCCCGCCCCGCTCCAGGATCAGGGGCTGGCTGGTGGTGGGAAGAACAGAAAGGCTTTGCTGTTCTTCAAGTCTCCTCCCTATCTGGGAGAGAGAGAATGCTCCACCGCATGTGTGTGCAGTTCACAGGGCAGTGCTTGGTACATGGGAAGTGCTGGAAACTAAGCCACGGTTGCTCATTGGTTTTGTACAGTAGATGTGCCCGAGAACTCCCCTGGACCCCAGATCTGACACGTGCTAACCCAGTGCTCATGATGAGGAGCCCAGGGAGCTTTGACAGGATCAGAGGTTCTCCTGGTGGACCAGGGATGATGTTGATGATGATGATGATTGATGTGGGCCAGGAGCAAATAGCCAAAAAAGAATTCCTCAGACATTTTTGGTGCAAAAAGGTGTTTTTGTTTTTATTAAAGCACGGGGACAGGACCCGTGTACAGAGGGGGCTGCACTGGGATTGTGAGGAACGACTGCTTTTACGTTGGGTGGTGGGTAGAGATAAAGGACGTTTCCAAAAGGATGTTCATATATTGAAGGAGATTTCCAGGATCCTAGAGGTCTGGCTGTTGTCAAGCTGAGGTTGCTTTTTGCCTCTAGCCAAGCATCAACATGAAGGCGGTTGGGAGTTCCTGGGGGAATGTCATACTCTGCCTGTCTCAGGTATTTATCAGTGGGCTGTAAGTTGTAGGGAAATTTTATCTACATTTCTTTGGCCTTTGTTCTCTGCATCAGTGATGATGATGGCAGCTAGGGCTCCCAGTTGTTTGTCACGAGCTGGTGCTCGCAAGGGTCTAAACCACTCAGTTTTCAGAGAAAACCCCGTGGGGCAGGTTGTGCTCCCGTTCCCTGGCTTCAGGTCAGGAACGTGAGGCATCGAGAGGCTGCGTAACTTGTCCCTGGTACGCAGTCACCAGCCACCCTGGCGTCACCCTGTTCACATGTCTGGCACCATGTATTTCAAGGCTCACGTGGCGTATATAAGGTCATCCACCTTTACAACCACTTTGGGGGGGAGTTGGGGTTATCCCCATTCTTTCCTAGTTTGAGACTGCGATCCAGCAAAGTTAAGTGATGGGCCCACAGTGACACAGGGAGTGATGCGGAAGGTTGGTGTGTGGCGGGAAGTAAGCGTGCTGTTTGGGAGAGGGTCTCGGCGCAGAAAGGAGAGATTGGGTGAGATGCAGTCGACGTGAGGGTCAGATCCCTGGAGCTGGGATTCCATTTGGAATGAACTAGGGAGCCATCGACTGCACCTGATGTGCGTCGGTGAGACTCGTCTCCGGTGTGGAGGCAAGTTTGGAGTGAGCGCGGAGAGCAGATTGATAGGGACCCTGCAGGGACAGATGCTGGCTCGGCAGGGCACGGGGCTGATGAAGGATGTGCTGTTCTGGACGAGGTGGTGCCTTAGCAACTGCTCCACTGTGGTCAAGACATAGAGGGAGATCATTCTGTGCCAGCCTGAGGGGGTGAGTGTGGGGGTGGGGACAGGAAACAAGGGGCTCCCTTTGTCACCTACTCCAGAGTCACACGTGGAAGGGCCTGACATGCCAGCAACAGCCAACAGTGACACCATGTTTCAGTTTCCTTGTGAAGAGACCGGTAGGTTTCCCATTGTTGGTTCAGGTAGCAGGATGGGATTCAAGAGGGACGTGCTCAGAGATCTAGTCATTGCATGCTGCACCGCGTCAGGCCTGGAGAGTGAAACATTTGGTGAGGTGCATGTTGGCTGTGTTGGAGATGAGGCCGGAGAGCCCGGGTGGGATACGAGGCAGGCTTGCAGAGCTGGCTGTCTTCTTGGAGGGAGAAGAGGGTAGCGAGACATCCGCCTGTGACCCAGCTGTGAACAACAGCTGTCGTACCGGTGGGGACATTTTGATTGTTACACAACCCAGAGCAGAGTGTGTGCTTTCTAACGCTGGCCCGGCCTGGTCCTCTCCCACCTGCTCGCTGTGTGATCTTGGGAGGTTGCTGAGGAACGGTACCCGAGTCGGGTCGAGGGTGCTAGAGAGTGGGAATCGGAACACTCAGTACAGCTATCTTCCCGTTTTTGTTACCTGCAAAATAGACGTAGGAAGAACATCTACTTGGCAAGGTGCTTGTGGATTAAGTACCCAGAACCAAACCAACTCGTTTATTGCCAGAATTGTTCATGGTAAAGTGGAAGTATTTTCAAAGAGACGATGCCGTCAGAAAAGTGGTCGAGTGGGAGGAAGAGCCATGGTCAGTAACATTCTTGCTCCTCAGTGTCGGAGTTGAAGCTGTTGCAAGCAGCTGGCCGTGAAGCTCCTGGGGCACCAGGGCCTCGCCGGCGAGCAGCCCAGCGCTGCTCAGGAAGACACGCGGTGGCCTTCTGCAGAGTCCGTATGTGACTGTAGAATGGGCTTCAAATAAATTCATTTCTTTTACCCCAACTACTTGCAGTAAGCTTGGGGTTGAAATCTGCCCCTCTGAGGAAAATAAGACACTGAATCATAAAATATTATTTTTTGACACTAATTTCCCCAGACTATTTTTCTAGAGAAGTGATCTCAGTTTAAGGTACGTTGATAAATTTTAAATGTTTTTTTTCTTCCCAGAGCACGATTTATGGAGAAGGGCAGGCCCTGGAGCACAAGAATCCTGATTCTTAGAATTTTGATTGACAATATTTGGGGACAGAGGGCCTTATTTTTATGCTACAAAATAACTAATATGTGTGTAAACACACACACACTCACACCTCTCAGTTGTCATGTGCACGTCTGCCTTCTTCCAGGAGGAGGAAGGGAAAGGAAGCTCTTGTTTTATTGCTCATGTCCTTTGATTGATTTGTCATTTATTGATTTTTATAATTACTAAAAATGTAATTGGCCTTCTTACTGTGTTTTGGTGTGGGTTTAACCAAGGTCCTTGGGAAAAGTCCCCCAGACTGTATTTTTCTTTGTATTTGTTTCCAGTTCTTTGCTTTAGGCCTGAGCTTTTATTCATCAACGCACCTTTAAGAAAGACTCTTCTCCCTCTGTCCCTCCCCAAAAGACATTTCTCTCTCCAGAAATCTTAGAAATTCCTGGTTACATTTAGTAACTAGGAAGAAGAGCTGTGATGGTGGCAGTAAAGTTGTAGTAATTGACTCATAGGCTGAAAATTTAATATGTGCCCAGTGTGGGGTCTTTTTGGCATACATAATCTCCCCACTTGTGTTAGAAAGTCATCTGTGGATCTGAGATGAGGCTAACTGCCCCCTTCTCCTCCACACGGGGGAGATGTGACTGGCCTGTTCCATCAGCACACAGTCTCTCCTGGCTGCAGTGATTTGTTTCCGGGTGGGAAGGTGACCCCAAGCTGGCCCTGCGACCAGACTACACGACGTTGTCTAAGGTCATGGGGTGGATGGGGAGCAGGTCTTCTCCTCTGAGATCAGAACCATAAGTCCATGTTGGGTCCTCATCCTCTGTCATGGAGGAAGACAGTCTTCCCTGCAAACTCCCAACACACAGGGACCAGTGGGGGTTCTGAATGACCAGAAATACTGGTGTGGGCAAGGTGGGTCGGATACCAGGGGAAGAAGAAAAAAAGGAGAGAGCTGGGAAAACACATACAAAAGCCAAAAAGCAACCATTACTTCAAAAGAGGAAGTATTTTCTGGGGATTCCTGTTGTAAAATGAGTAATGGGGACAGGGCAGTATAGTGGGGGGGGCGGATCAGCATTAGAGAAGAGAGGAGTGGATTTCAGGGTTATCCCAACAGCTTGGGTATTTGGGGAAAGGAGTTAAAAAGATGATAAAGATAGAGAAGCCTGTGAGAGGCAGAGAAATGGCCCCCAAAGATGCGCCCTCTAACCCCTTGGACCTGTGGATGTGACCTCCTATGGTACCAGGAACACCTAAGATGTGATTGAATGACGACCTGGGGATGGGAGGCTCTCCTGGATTGTCTGGGCTCAGTGTCATCTCATGAGCCCTTCAGTGCGGAAGAGCAAGGCACAAGAGGTCAGAGGGATGAGGCTGAAGGGAAAGAGGAGGTGGGAAGGGTAAGAAGGACTCTGCACCGCTGCCCCTTGAAGATGCAGGAAGGACGCTGAGTCATGGAATGACTTGTCTCAAATCCAGAGAGAGGGGCTCCCCTGCAAATTCCGGCTCCGTGTCTCAGCTGTGCAGGACCTGACTTCTCAGAGGCTCTGCGCCCTGCCTTTCCTGTGGAAAGAACAGTGCGCCACGGCCCCTGGGGGCATTTGTCCTTGGTTAAGATTATTCTTTTAAGGCATTTAATGGAGCACCTAGCACACACTCCCTGCTCAGTAACTGATGCACTGATGCAGATGAACACAGAAGAGGGAAAGTCAGCTCCGTAGTGTGGGATTCTTCTTTTTCTTTTAAATAGATAAACTAGGTCAAAAAGAAATATAGCTTGAATATATGTTGCGGGCTAATTCAGTTTTGAAGTCTTTTGAGAGCTTTTATATTTTCATCTCTATAAAATTGTAGAGTACTGAAAATACCCCCAAATATGTTGAAATTTCATTAGAAGGTAATGCAGAAGGCCACACCTTATTTTTTGAGACAGAAAAGGGATGTGAGAGCAGAAAACAAGGAACATATCAGTTTAAAGTTCCACTGGCAAACGCATCCATCTCGTGACATTTGAAATAGCAATTAGATCCATGTGCCTCGGTTATAGTGTTGCAGAAAGTGGAGGACCAAGCCCGTTGACACTGGATTGTTTCTGAATTAAAGGCTCACCTTGGAGGAAGCTCAGATGTGGGCATTCCACACTGCACAAGGCTGGATACATGTTTGTCTTCACTGTTTTCCCCTCCCACACACCCCATCCTTTACACAACTCACTTATTCTCTGCCTGTCTCTTTGGGAGGACGTGGAAGCTTGGAGCCTGGCGTTTGAGTCCTGGCTCCACCACTTGGCAGGACTTGACCCCAGGCTGGTCAGTGACCCTCCATGTGTCCCCGAGCCTGGACCTTTAACCAGAGACTAGCCTTTGACTGATAGCTCTTTGACTGATGGGGTTGCTGGAGGGTGAACAGAGGATTCTAGAAATGCACTTAGCAGAGTCAGTCCCCCGAATCTGTAGCCTGAACCTATTCTTGCCTACACTGGCCCCTCAGCAGTCCTGAGGGCCTGCTCTCTGACCCACACTGGTGTTTTTCATTTCCAGCATCTCATAAGTTAATGGAAGTTCAGACTCAGGTTCTTACCAGCGTGTCCTTTACTTTCTGACTCCTCGGTGTTCTGCCCCTTGATTTGTTGCTGTTGTTCTAGAAGTGTGTGTACTGAGAATAGTCCTCTTCCTCCGCCCTGCCCAGCCTCTTCCCCACACCCTGAACATCCAGGACAAGCCTTTGTTCTCAGGTCACTCAGCCAGGCCGGGCTCACATGTGCAGTGATGGAATCAGTCTTCGCTCATTGGTTTATTAACATAAAATCGTTTTCTATCTCGCTATTACAATAACAGTGATTATTGCAATTGAATGGCAATTTGAGGCGCCTCACAGTGTTTCTATGATTGTTTTATCTCACCATTACCAATGCTGTTAATAACTCACGAGGGCTGTGTTCATCATCGACTCCGATTAGCTCCGAGTCATCTGCATCGGAAGCAGTCTGGCAGGAGGGCCTGGGGGACCGAGGGGCTTCAGGGGCCCCTTCTCTGAGCCTGTCTGGGGCGTTGGTGTCCTTGACGCCCTTGTCAGCTTCTGTTCGACCCCCAAGCTGCCCCCCTCCCTCCTGTCCTGTGGCCTCTGAGGAATTCTCAGGCATCTCAGACCTGCCTGCAAGTTTTGTCTGACTTGACACCACCCTCCCTTCTGATGGGCCAAGGTCAGTCCCAAGGTCAGTGTGCTGGAGGTGAGCTGGGTGCCTGTGGGTCTTGTTACAAAGAAAACCACAGGCCCCAAATGGCGTCCCTTAGCTGAAGTTCCCCAACCAGGACTTACTACCTAATCCAGTTACAGTTTCAGCCCCCCTCAGAGATACAGTCTTAACCAGCCAGGAATTTTCCTTCAGTGCCAGTGAGTCAGCCTCAGGGGGCCTCTCCATCCCCCAGAGAAAGATGAGGTCATCCGGATGCTCAGAACCCTTGCTTTTCCCCTGGGACAGCAGCCTCCCTTTTGCTATAACTTTCTTACCAGCCCTCCTTCTAGGAAATCCTTCCATTCTGTACAACTCCGTGGAGCCCCCTCTACTCACGAGATGGGATGCTGCCTGATTCATGAATCGCTTACTAAAGCCAATTAGATGTTTAAAATCTGCGCAGTTGAATTTTGTTATTTAACAGTTTGCACAAGAAGGCTGGGCTTGGCTCAGCTGGTCTCTCCAAGGCTGAGGCTGCCGCAAGCCTGGCCGCAGAAGACCTTCCAGGACCTTTCTCGGGGCACAGGGGCTCTGAGTTTGGGATTTCTCCTGAGACAATATTTGAGTGATGGAAGGAAACACCAGTAGGGGAGCAGGGACATGGAGCAGGGGAGGAAGGGGGCCAATAAAGGATGTGTCAATCCCTCTGAGGGACGGTGGGGGCTATGCAGAAAATGTCTCAGCGTTGCCTGATGGGGGCCGAGGACAGGGACGTGTGTCCACTGAGCCCACCCTTCATGGTTGACGCTGCTTTCATCCTTGCTCCTCCCCTGGGGCAGAGATGCCCGGCCCTGCGGGCAGCCACCTTCGGAGGAGGGGATGCGGGTGGGGCACGAACGGCACCTGCCCTGAGACCTGGGAGCTGCTCTGCCCTTACCCTGGGAGCTTCCTCTTCCTGCCTCCCTTCCTGGTGCCCCCAGCACCTTGGGGGCCCCAACTCCTGACAATAGTGTTGGTAGTAACAGGCAGAGGGCTTAGTGGAATCGCTGTGCTCGCTAAAAGGAACCCTGTGGGATGAGTATTAGAGTGTCCGGGGTGTTTCTCTGCAGCCTGGGAGAGCAGGGGGTGGGGAGCAGGGCTCTGTGAGGAGCCAGCTCCAGCCCTTAGACTAGGTGGGAGCTCCTGTGGGAGAAGCTGGTGGAATCAGTCCAGGGGGAGCCTACCCCCAGCCCCGCCCAAGTGTGGGGGCTTCAGGCCCAGACCCTGGCAAGGGGAAGATTCTCCCCTCACCACCTCACTCAGTCAGGAGCCCAAGCCTCCCCCATGCAGGACGCTGCATCCTCCCCTGGGCCATGGCAGCCTTTGGGGGCTTCTCCGAGTGGCTTCCCAGGCCACCAGCATGGTCAGGTGGGAGCCGAGCCAGACAGAGGACTGGCAGGTGGCAGGGACGCGCTGCAGCCACAGGCTGGTGGATGGGCACGCGGGAAGAAGCGCTTTGAGACTCAGAAGTTTCCGGGTGTATTTGGGGCTTTTCACTTCGTCAGTCAGGCCAGAGGAGGGGTGTCTGTGCCCATCATGTGATCATGAAGAAACAACAGGGAGACCCCACCTGATACACAGCCTATAAAGTAACAGGCTTCTGTTCCTCAGAAATTCTGTGGCATGAATGACCAAGGGCGAGGAAAGTTCCAGAATAGAAGGCAAATAAAGAGACATGACCACAGAATACAATAAGTGATCTTGGAGTGGATCCTGGTCAGGGAAACAGTTTCGTAGGATGTCATTGGGACAGTAGACAACATTGTAATATGACCAGTGGTGTGGGTCATGGTGTTGTACTGATCTTAAATCTCCTGCAGCACTCACTGTATTGTGAATGTGTAGAGAATAGGCTTGTTCTCGGGGTGTAGACACTGGTCATAATGGAGAGGTGGGTGTGGGATGTGCAGCCCACTGTCAAATGATTTAGAAATACAGGCACACACATGTACGTTATGTACATATATAAAATCAAAGTGAAATATTAATGAAACCGGGTAAAAGGCATATGGGGATTCTTTGTACTATTCTTCCAGTCTTTTATAACTTTGAAAATAATAGCAAAATAAAAGAAAAAAGGAATTTTGAACTTGGAGTTACAAGTTAGGTCTAGAAACACACACACACACTCAGAGTGTTGCCCTGCACTCCTCAGGAGACTAGTCCCCCACCCGGTCCACTGTCCCCACCCCACCCTGACAAAGTCTATGGATTGTCCCAGAAGCTCAACCACAAGCACCTGTCTTCTGGAGCATCCACTTGAGACTCATGCTTGAAACAGCAGACTGCTCTTTGTTTTCCTGCCCAGGTCATCTTCATCCACATGGCACTGTTCGCTGCTAGCTGTTCTGAAGCCTGCCCTTGGTGTGCCCCCAGGGTCCGCACATCAATCAGGAGTGCCCCACCCTGCCCTCTTTTAAGCCACATTCTCCCAGACATATTTTCCAAATCTGGTCTGTCCAGCCCTTTCCACGATGCCACAACAGACACTTCATTTTCCTGGCTGACTGAGCGGGCCAGGCAGGGGGAGGGCAGTGTGCCCCCAGACCCTTGGGAAGATCTGCTGTGGTGGAGAGGGGGACCTGGGCTGCTGCTTTCCTTGGAGGGGGGTGGGCGTGGGCCAGGTGTTCACCCAGGGACCATGGTGCTGCCCAGCAGATCTGTGTCAGAAACGACAGGAGGTAGAACCGGGCCAGGGAACAAAGTGTTCCGTCCATCGTGATCCCATCAGCTGGGAGACTTCCTTTCTCAGTGCCCCTTGGAGGCTGTGGTCATGGAGGGGCTGGGCCCTGTGGGAAGTGGTGTTTGCACGGGGTGCGTTGTGTGCAGCCCCCAGGGAAGGGGTGCGTCTGGGGGGCACTGAGTGGTGTGGCTGCAGGAGATTGGACTGGGGGTGTAAGGCAACTACAGGGACAGGAAATAAAAGCAGAATGAAGGCTCCATAAATACGTAGATAGGGTGTCCTCCCTGTAGGTCTGCCAGTGGGGAGCTTCTCGGTCTGCAAGGAAGCTCTTCACAGGGAAGGTCAGGATTGCATGGCATTTCAGTGGATTAATGTTAAATTATCTCAAGAGCACTAGTGGGGGGCGAGCAGGGGACTGGCCACTATATACTGGGTTTTTACATTTCTAATAATGTTCCTTTTTAATTTGTGAAGTCACTACTGTCTTTTCTCCATGCTGGGAGAGGCTATGCCCTGGGGGCCAACTTGGGGTCCTCTCCTTGTGGGGGTCTCAGCCTCTTCCATCCCATCCAGTGGCTTTGGGCCAACCAGTAATGAGCCCACCCACCATGTGTAGAATCAAGTCAAATCTGTTGGTATGTCTGGGTGGCCCACACTCCTTTTCTAGCCCCAGCGGACTCCGGCCAATCGCAGTCCTTGATCTACATTCAGCAAATATTTTTTTTTCTTACTTTAAGAACTTAATTTTATTATTATTAATATCTTATGTTAATCACTATGCATTACATCATTAGTTTTTTTTTTTTTTAAAGATTTTATTTATTTATTTGACAGAGACAGACACAGTGAGAGAGGGAACACAAGCAGGGGGAGTGAGAGAGGGAGAAGCAGGCTTCCCGCTGAGCAGGGAGCCCGATGTGGGACTCGATCCCAGGATTCTGGGATCATGACCTGAGCCGAAGGCAGACGCTTAACGACTGAGCCACCCAGGCGCCCCACATCATTAGTTTTTGATGTAGTGTTCCATGATTCATTGTTTGCGTATAACACTCAGTGCCCCATGCAGAACGTGCCCTCGTTAATACCCATCACCAGGCTAACCCATCCTCCCACCCCCCTCCCCAGAACCCTCAGTTTGTTTTTCAGAGTCCATCGTCTCTCATGGATCATCTCCCCCTCTGACTCCCCCGCTTCATTCTTCCTCTCCTGCTATCGTCGTCTTCTTCTTCTTTTTTAACATATAATGTATTATTTGTTTCAGAGGTACAGATCTGTGATTCAACAGTCTTGCACAATTCACAGTACTCACCATAGCACATACCCTCCCCAATGGCTATCACCCAGCCACCCCATCCCTCCCACCCCACCCCCCACTCCAGCAATAGTGGACATCCCTGCAGTGTTCCTGACCTTAGGGGGAAAGCTCTCAGTTTTTCCCCATTGAGAATGATATTTGCTGTGGGTTTTTCGTAGATGGCTTTTATGATATTGAGGTTTGTACCCTCTATCTTTATACTCTGAAGAGTTTTGATCAAGAAAGGGTGCTGTACTTTGTCAAATGCTTTTTCTGCATCTATTGAGAGGATCATATGGTTCTTGTTCTTTCTTTTATTAATATATTGTATCACATTGATTGATTTGCGGATGTTGAACCAGCCTTGCAGCCCAGGGATAAATCCCACTTGGTCATGGTGAATAATCCTTTGAATGTACTGTTGAATCCTATTGGCTAGTATTTTGGTGAGAATTTTTGCATCCATGTTCATCAAGGATATTGGTCTGTAATTCTCCTTTTTGATGGGGTCTTTGTCTGGTTTGGGGATCAAGGTAATGGTGGCCTCATAAAACGAGTTTGGAAGTTTTCCTTCCATTTCTATTTTTTGGAACAGTTTCAGAAGAATAGGTATTAAGTCTTCTTTAAATGTTTGGTAGAATTCCCCCTGGGAAGCCATCTGGCCCTGGGCTTTTGTTTGTTGGGAGATTTTTGATGACTGCTTCAATTTCCTTAATGGTTATAGGTCTGTTCAGGTTTTCTATTTCTTCCTGGTTCAGTTTTGGTAGTTGATACATCTCTAGGAATGCATCCATTTCTTCCAGATTATCTAATTTGCTGGCATAGAGTTGCTCATAATATGTTCTTATAATTGTTTGTATTTCTTTGGTGTTGGTTGTGATCTCTCCTCTTTCATTCATGATTTTGTTGATTTGGGTCATTTCTCTTTTCTTTTTGATAAGTCTGGCCAGGGGTTTATCAATCTTGTTAATTCTTTCAAAGAACCAGCTCCTAGTTTCGTTGATCTGTTCTACTGTTCTTTTAGTTTCTATTTCATTGATTTCTGCTCCGATCTTTATTATTTCTCTTCTCCTGCTGGATTTAGGCTTTATTTGCTGTTCTTTCTCCAGCTCTTTAGGTGTAGGGTTAGGTTGTGTATTTGAGACCTTTCTTGTTTCTTGAGAAAGGCTTGTATTGCTATATACTTTCCTCTCAGGACTGCCTTTGCTGTATCCCAAAGATTTTGAACAGTTGTGTTTTCATTTTCATTTGTTTCCATGAATTTTTTTAAATTCTTCTTAATTTCCTAGTTGACCCATTCATTCTTTAGTAGGATGCTCTTTAGCCTCCATGTATTTGAGTTCTTTCCAACTTTCCTCTTGTGATTGAGTTCTAGTTTCAAAACATTGTGGTCTGAAAATAGGCAGGGAATGATGCCAATCTTTTGGTACTGGTTGAGACCTGATTTGTGACCTAGGATGTGATCTATTCTGGAGAATGTTCCATGGACACTAGAGAAGAATGTGTATTCCGTTGCTTTGGGATGGAATGTTCTGAATATGTCTGTGAAGTCCATTTGGTCCAGTGTGTCATTTAAAGTCTATTTCCTTGTTGATCTTTTGCTTAGATGATCTGTCCATTTCAGTGAGGGGTGTGTTAAAGTCCCCCACTATTATTGTATTGTTGTCCATGTGTTTCTTTGCTTTTGTTATTAATTGGCTTGTATAATTGGCTGCTCCCATGTTAGGGGCATAGATATTTACGATTGTTAGATCTTCTTGTTGGATAGACCCTTTAAGTAAGATATAGTGTCCTTTCTCATCTCTTATTACAGTCTTTGGTTTAAAATCTAATTTGTCTGATATAAGAATTGTCACCCCAGCTTTCTTTTGGTGTCCGTTAGCATGGTAAATGGTTTTCCACCCCTTCACTTTCAATCTGGGGGTGTCTTTGGGTCTAAAATGAGTCTCTTGCAGACAGCATATCGATGGGTCTTGTTTTTTTATCCAATCCAATACCCTGTGTCTTTTGATTGGGGCATTTAGCCCATTTACATTCAGGGTAACTATTGAAAGATAGGAATTTAGTGCCATTGTATTGCCTGTAAAGTGACTGTTACTGTATATTGTCTGTGTTCCTTTCTGGTGTATGTTGCTTTTAGGCTCTGTCTTTTCAGCAAATATTTCTGAGCAGCTTTTTAAGTGCCAGGCAGTAGGGCTAGAGCTGTGAATAGAGTGGCAGAGGCCCTGCCCTCGTGGGGCTCACATTCCAGCTCAGAGACAGGAGACGAATAAGCAGAATTATGATGTGTGTCCTGCAGGATACGTGCTGTAGAAATAAAAAAAGCCCAGGGCTGGAGAGAGGGGCTGTGGATTAGGTCAGAGAGGTCTTCCCAGAAAGGTGGGGGGTGAGCAGGGCCAAGAAGGAAGTAGGGACCAGCCCTGTGTCCTGAGAGCTCCCAGCAGAGCGCAGAGCTGGTGCCATGGTTTTGAGGCACTCTGGGGAGGAGAGGAGGCCTGGCGCAGCAGGAAGATTGTGGAAGCAGTGGGGCAAGCACAGCTCAGCAGCCTGGGTCAGGGGCTGGTCATGACCAGACTGACGTGAGAAGTGGGTTTTGGGGCCAGGGGAGTGCAGAGGGCCAGCTGATAGGTACCAAGGTCATCCAGGGGGTCAGAGTAATTCCACTGGGCTTTAGCTTCTGTGTTACCCTCCCAATGGAGTGATGGACAGTGTCTGTGTCCCTCATTTGTGCTCATGATTGGTCACGGCATTAGGACCAGCGGGAAGTAGCCCTGAAGGAGGTCTGTGCTTCTCAACTAGGGGTGATTCTGTCCCCAGCGGACGCTCGACAATGTGTGTGTGTGTGTGTGTGTGTGTGTGCGCGCGTGCGTGCGCACAAGCATGTGCTCCTGGTGTCTACTGGGTAGAGGCCAAGGATGCTGCTAAACATCCTTCAGTGCCCAGGACAGATCCCTAAAACAGACTCATCTGCCCCACATGTCCACATTGCTGACTTTGAGAAACTTAGGGCTAGCCACCAGCTAAACATGACATGTTCTTTGCTTCATCTAATCCTTATAGGAATCCTATTAAGAATATGGCTCCCATTTTATAATTGGGGGAGCTGACACTAGGGATGGTGAGCTGTTTTCCCAGGTGACACGGCTGGTTAGTGTGGAGCTGGGATTCGAACCTGTGCCTGACCCTGCAGTTTGTGCTTTTAACTGATGTTGGGCACTCTGCTAGGGTGCCAGGCAGATAACAGACATTCAGCAGGTATCTGGGGAAAGTTCCCCAGGGCCTGCAGAGTGTTGCTCTCTTCTGCACCAAACATTCTCTGGTGACCCCTGTGATTTGTCCAGTCCCTCAGAAATCATCCAAAACATTCATACCCATTACTCATCAAAACCAACCCTCAGACATAGGCAAGCCAGGAGTTATGACATCTTGATGTTAGAATCATGGAAACTGAGATTCAGCAGCCAAGCAACTTGCTCAGTCTTATAATTTGTGCATGGGAACAAGGGGTTCTGTATTACAAGTGCCGTCCCTCCCTGAGGTTTCAGTTTGTAAAGTGTGCTGACAAGTGTCCATCAGCCTCAGGTCCCTTTCTTATGAGACCCCAGCAGGCAGCTCGTGGTTCACAGAATGGAGGTTCCTGGCCCATGGCAGGGGAGCCTGATGACCCACCGCTGCGAGAGCACATGGGGGTCTGATTTGCTATTCAAATGGATTCAGTGTGACGGTTGTACGTGGCAGGCCCGTGTGCACACCTGGGCTCACTTTTGCCCAAGGTTACTTGCTCAGACGGCACCTTGACGGCAATCCCAGGGGACGCCTCAGCAGGGCACTGGCGGACCCAAATGTGAGGTCCATGGCCATGGTTCCTAATCAGCACACCCAGCCCCTCCCTGGCCCTGCCCCAGCTGCTCCAGGAGCTCCTTCCCTATTGTCCCCCAGGTGTGACTCCCTTGGACCCAGAGGTTCTGATCCAGCCTAAGCCAGAGCAGTGGGTAGGTGGATTCTGGTTGGTGTCAGCTCACAGGAACCTGCTTCTTGATGTCTCACCCACTTTCCTAAGCTTGTGGCCATCCGTGGATGGGCTGAAGGGGACAGTGGGGACAAGAGGGTATTTATTAGGCGTATACAGATGGCTCATGGGGACTTCTGCCAGTTTTTCACATTCAGGTCGGTCACTGAGCTGGTCAGGCCCTGTCCCAGGCATGGGGGTTTTAAATGGATCATGCAGGGCCCCACTCTCCATGAGTGTGCGGTCTACTAACAGAGACCCATGTACAGTGCCTAGTTGCCCTGGCTCTTAGCACCGCCCTGCTCACCTGCCCCTCCTCCAGGGGTCCCCCCTCCCTCCCTTCCCCTCACCTGAGGATTGCTGTCAGGCCGGCATCCAGGCTCTTGGCTTCCAGAGCCTTCTTTGCACCCACCAGCCACCCTTCTCCCTGTCACTGCCATGCACCACCCTCTTGGTAAAGGCCTGTGGACCTGCTCCCCGCCCTGGCTGTGAGCCGCCTGCACGTGGGGCCTTCTGGCCTGCAGGCAAGGTGCTATTTGCTGACAGTGTGGAGGAAAGTGTGTGTGTGAGTGCCGGGCGAGCGCAGGGTGCTCTGCACAGGGAACCCGGGAGTCTGTGTCCAGCAGCCTTTCCTGCAGAAAGCAATGATTTTGAGTCTGCGCATCAGCCTCACCTACACCAGAGGCTCAAGGGCAGGACCTTGTGGCCAGGAGCCCCCACGGTGCTCGGGCACAGTGGGCAGGAGGGCAAGCGTTCACCCATGAAGCAGCGAGGTCCCAGTGAGGAACCAAGTGAGGATGCCAAGTCTCTGTTGTTAGGATTTTCATCCATTTAACATACTCCTCTTCCTGCATTAGAGGAGGGACCCAAGGATGTTCCCTTCCCACCTCCGGATCCTTCTGGAAAGCAGCAGGACCTTGGACAAGGAGATAATGAAGATTTTCTGCAGCACCAGAAATAAAACCTGGAACAAATCTACTTTTACCACTTGGAGTGTGGGCCCCCCGACCCATGATGGCAGTGCCCCGCTCCTGCTGCCTTTCCGCCCCGACCTACTGCTTTGACTTGAAGACAGATAAGCTGTGGCGTCACTGAGAGCCGGCCTGCTCCGGCGTGTGGAGTTGGGGGCGCTCGGGGTAGGGAGGTAGGACAGAGCTGAGCTGCATTGTAATCTGTTCTTAACGGTGGCTACCTGCTCATGTAGCTAATCATGGGAGGCCAGCGCTCCCCACGCGGCCCCCCCATCAACAGAGTAGTCCACGGCCCTGCCCCCACGTGGCCCCCCCATCAACAGAGTAGTCCTAGGCCCTGCCTTGGGCAGCCTGAGTGTGGGAGTCCTGCTGTGATTCTGGAAGCTGGGTGGGGCACAGCCTGACCTTTGGAATGACTTCTTCCTTCTGTGGCAGACGGGCCTGTGCATGGCATTTTACCCTCCTCACCATCCCGTGGTCGGGTCGGAAAGGCGACCCCGGGAGGGCTGGCGGCCTCTGCACTGTCTGCCTCCTCACCTGCTCCAGCCTGTTCCCCCGCCTCGGCCTGAGAAGCCCTCGCCACAGCCACTTCCTCTCATTCCCCCCTGGGGGGCTCCGTAGTGGAAAACCGTTTTCCTTAAATAGGGCAACTTGATTCCAACAAATTCTGTCCCTGGTGCCCGAAGGCCAGGACCTGCTAAGCCAGAGTGGCAGATGCATTATGTGATGTGGGCATCCTCTGGTGACCCTGAAATCGTCAGTTTAGCTTGCTTAGTCTCCCCAGGAGACCCACCTGCTTTCCTGCCTTTGTGCCCAAGCACGACCCAGGGGAAAAATAAAACCTCTTGCTTGCCTTGCCAAGAATTCTTGTTACCAAGAAAGTCCATGCACGCAATGTAAACTGCTGTTTTTGCAGAGGACAAAAATCAGGGTTAAGCCTGGGTATCAGCCTCTTAGGAAAATATACCAGGGAAGATGTGAGGCTTTAGTGAAAGGAAACACATACACAGGATCACAGGAAAGGTTTAAGAGCTGGATTTTGTCTGGCAAAGACTTTGGCAACTGTGAGATCAGCTACTTTTTCTGTTTTTCTCAGTCTCCCAACAGAACCCACTCCAGCTCATAGCTAGTTTCAGTGGGAAGGGAGTCCATGAAAGGACTTCGGTGAGCTCACAGCGTCCCCGGGGAAGGTCAGAGACGGGATTGCAGGCCACACCCCTGGGAGCACACCCAGGCCCCCTGGCGGTGCTCACCATCCCAGCTGCCGTGCGCCCCAGGATCTGTTGTTGAGCCCAGGTCACATGTTCTGCAGCACATGGCGTGGCCCCGCAAATCCAATGTGAGGTGAGGACCTAAGACCAAGGTTGGGGAGAGGGCAGAGCCATGGACCAAGAGGGTGCTCAGGCAGCTCTGGCTGGTAGCCACTGGTCCACATCACCGTCGTTACTGTGACAGAGGGGGGGAGCGCTGGGGGCGGGGAGGTGGTGGGCTCATGGGAAAGACGGGCCAAACCAGGGGAACAGAGACATCACAGTGTTTTTGCTGAAAGGGAAACAAAAGGAGGTCGTGGTGAGCATGTGGGTGGATCTTCTCCAGATGGGGTCCTGGATGCCTTCCTGCACTGGTGCCCTGTAGGGTCACCCGCAGCTGGGGTGTGGCCCCCTCCCACCGTGGGCCACAGGCCTGTGTGCCCGCTCTGCCCTCGCATTGCCAGGATGAAGGCCACGTGCCTGGCTCAAGCTCACAGCGGTCCTCGGATAAAGTCGGGACAGACGTGTGGTGGTTTGGGGTGGAGGGGAAGCACTTGGGCCCTGGAATCCCAGTAGCAACATGAATTTGGGCAAATTGACCTCTCTTACCCTTGGCTTTCTCATCAGTAAGTGGGGTTGGTAAGAGTCTGTCCCACTGCGTTGGAGATGATGCCTGTGGAGTGCAGTGGACAGGGTCGGGCACACGGCACGTGCTCGGGAAACGCTCTGTGCTTATTGACAGTCAATGGCGGATCGATCAATAAACCATAAGAAAGCCAGACTGTTCCTTAGTGCTAAGTCAGTGCTTGGGGAAAGGGGAAAATAGCATTTTGGATTTTCTTCTACGAATCTCTATTCTACCTTGTTTTCATACCTCAGTGTTCTTCATTAAGCACATTATCTGCGAGTTGTTGAATGTTTACTGTATTCTAGGCACCTTCCCCAGAATGTCGTATGTATGTATGTATGTATTTATTTATTAAGATCTTATTTATTTATTTGACAGAGAGAGACACAGCGAGAGAGGGAACACAAGCAGGGGGAGTGGGAGAGGGAGAAGCAGGCTTCCCGCTGAGCAGGGAGCCCGACGCGGGGCTCGATCCCAGGACCCTGGGACCATGACCTGAGCCGAAGGCAGACGCTTAACGACCGAGCCACCCAGGCGCCCCCAGAATGTCGTATTTAATCCTTGGTTCTCTGTGACCTCCCCCCTGTGTGTGTGTGTGTGTGTGTGTGTGTGTGTGTGTGTGTGTGTAAAGCAAGTGTCATAGGGTTTAAGTGTGTTGCTGAATGTTGCAGCTACTGTGCGGTGTAGCTGGGATTTGAACCCAAATCTGTCTGACTCCAGGTCCCTTCTGACCACTGCCGGGTTGTAGGGCAGCTCTGAGGTGAGGGAGCTGAGGGCCTGGGCTCTGCCTCCTTCCTGGGTCCCTCGGGCCTCATTTCTGCTGCCCCGCAGGAGTGAGGAGCCCACAACGGTGGCTTCCAGCGGGGGCCCAGCGGCATCCACTTCTGCCCTTAGACAGAGGATGTGCCTGGTGTTCCCCCAGAGCCTTCTTGGAAATAATGCCAGAAGGAGGCGAGTCCTTGTAAATTCAGCAGCCGTGGAAAGCAGAGAGAACTCGGTTTTCAGGAACATCCGAACCACCCACCAATCCACTTTTATTTGCTTCCTGTTCATTTTGCATTTTCTTCTATCTCCATAATCTTTTTTCCCCATGTGATAAGATTTTCATCTGACTCTCTATTTAACATACCGGTGCTTCTTGTAGAAACGATCGTCCATTGTTACTTGGAGTGTGGATTCATTAGCCTTTGCTGGAGAGGGGCTGGGCGCGGCCGCTTCTGTGCCTCCTCTGTAGGCTTTAGATTAATTCCTGCTGTGGTCATGTTCATTGGGATTATTTTATCAAGATTTCCTTTCTCTTGCTTTATTACTTGCTTTCTTGGTTACTTTATTAAATTTTAAAATATCTTATTAAAGCCACTTCTTTTCTCATGACAAAAGTATAACTTTTCCAACTTGGCTTGAAAAACTTGCAGACCAGATGCTTCCTGGGGCCTCCCGGGGGGTGGGGGTGGGATGGGGCTGGGCTGGGCATGTGGGTTAGAGAAGGCCCTTACCTTTGGCTCTAAACGTCTCTGCGTGGCTTTCATCATTTATAATCATCACAGACTATTTCACTGAATTGTCTTAAGCAGTAAATGGGCCTGGTAATGCTATTTTTTTTTTTCTTATAACCTTCCTTAAAAGCAGTCAGCAGATGTAGAAATATAACAAGTCTTTTGTGAAGTAAACTTTTAAAACTCCACATTTAAAAAATTGACTAATGGCAGTCCCTCTAGTGAAAATAATGTGGCTCTCAAAGCTGTGTGGAATTCAGGAATATGCTTTAACAGAGATTTTTAAGGCCACACTTGACTTCACTGCAGTTTACAGCTCAAATGGGAACTTTACTGGGTTCTGTCTGATTATCCAAAAGTGCAGAGATACAGCGGCTCGCTCCCATATTCACACTGCAGCACGAGACTTAATGCAAGCAAATGACTTTCATGTTGGCCGTCACCAAAAACCATATGGATGGACAATTTATGAAAACCCGGGAGGCTTTTTGTGACTTACATGGTTAGTGGCCTTTTGAAAGACTAACATAACATAATAAAATAAAATTAAAAAAAAAAGAGGACTAACAGAGCAAGCCTGAGTATTTGGTCTTCACCATGAGTTCATTTCCCACCTGGGCAGGTGTCTACCTCTTGCAGGTGGGCAGGTAAGTCAGCTTGCTGGCCTTGGGAGGCAGGACACCTATGGAGGCAAAGCTGGGCTTGGAGAGCAACCCCTGGAGGAGGAGCCTTCCTGCGCCCCACAGCACCCCCTCCCCACACCTGGGTCCTTGCCTCTCGGGTCGTCCAAGTAGAAGTGCATTCTTTTTTTTTTTTTTTTTTTTTTTAAGATTTTATTTATTTATTTGACAGAGAGAGACAGTGAGAGAGGGAACACAAGCAGGGGGAGTGGGAGAGGGAGAAGCAGGCTTCCCGCAGAGCAGGGAGCCCGATGTGGGACTCGATCCCAGGACTCTGGGATCATGACCTGAGCCGAAGGCAGACACTTAACGACTGAGCCACCCAGGCGCCCTAGAAGTGCATTCTTGAAGCTGCAACATCCAAAACACTGCATGTCCTTTCCCTCCTCACCGCCCCCCCCACTTTCCCACTCACATATCAGATGTGTTTCTTAGATACGATTCTAAAATTAATGCTCTCGAGCTCGGTTCCTCAGGGAAAAAGTGGGATAATCAGCAAATGTCAAAATGTTTTCTCCAAATTTCTAAATGAGTGGAAAATAAAACAATATAACCCCCTCAGGAATTACCTGGCCACCGTTTTTCCATAGACATGATGAGTCTATTTGCTGTTCCCCAGAGTGAATCCAGTTGGGAATATTTTATGCTGCAGGTCTCAGAGCTCCAAGGGAGAGGAGGGAGTCCCAAATGCAGGGATTCCAAGGTGGTACCCTCAGATTCCAGGCAGATCTCCTAGCCACGGTCTCGTGAAGGCTGGGAGAGGCCTGGCCATATACCCAGAACTGGGCCCTGTCTCTGGGTAGTGCCGGTTAACCTCTGGAATCTAGCGTAACTAGAAATCTTTATTGGAATTACCCAAGCCATTACCCGCTCACTGTATTAGCTCTGCCCTCGAGCGCTCTTGACTGTGTATCGTGGGGCTGGAGTGCTTTGTCAATTGGAACTCAAGCCTCCCGATCTTAATTAGAGATGTGCCAAAGTACCTGAATTTAATGGAGAAGGTTGGAAGACAGTTCTCTCTCCACCCCTCTTGCATTTAATGACTTCATTACTGATTACTGTCCACAGCCTTGCAGAAATTAAGTATGCTCTGCAGAAAAGCACAAAGGTTGACATGCAACCACTCCTGCATATGGCATGTTCCATGGAGAACTCTGCACCGTTTGCAGACTGGGGAGGGCCAGGGTGTCAGCCTGTCGGCCTGCGGTCCCCTGCCCTTACTCAGCCCAGAGGCCTGGTCTCTGAGGCCCGGGAGGGGCGGATACCTGACGGGTGGAGAATGCATTATTCATGCGCTAGCTCCCATCAGCAGATAATTCAATATTCTGCTCTCAATAATCTTTTCCAGCGTTATCTGTATTCATCCTCTCGTTTTGTAAAGAAGGCTGCTAAGTAATTGTTAAGTATCTCTCCTGCTCCCTGAATAAATTGGAGATACAGAAAAATAATAGGGATACGATTGCACCATGTTCATTTGGTCGTGTGTGTCCTGAGTTAGTGGTGCGGGTACCACAGAGCGAGCTGCAGCCTTCTAGAACAGAACTGCAGAGAAGGGCCCAAGTCACAGCTCCTTTTCCAACAGAAGGATGTGCCCCGACATCAGTCCCTCTTAACTTTCTCTTAATACGGCACCTCACTTTGGGGACCTGACTCTTACCAGCTTCTTTTCCACTGAAGAACCAGGCGGTGGTCCCGTTCACGTGGAAATTCTGCCAGCCTTATCCTCTTATTTAAGCGAAACATTTCCGTTTGAGACAGGAACATTTTAGCTATTACATCCGTGTGCTTTGCAGGGCAGATTCACAGGTTCAGATTTTCCCAGTCCAAGCCACGGCTTGTGAGCACCGTAAATACAGCTGAAGCAAACTGTTTTTGTAACACTTGGTTGGAAGGAATAAATAGTGCTGGGCTCTGAGAAGAAAGGTAACGTGCTCCCAGAGCTTCCACGGAGGGGAGAGGAGCGAGGAAAACGGCGACTCTGTTTCCAGGGCAATTCAGCAGGAAAAGGAGTAGCTGCTTTAGCTTTCACACTGAACGGAGATGTCTGGGGAGAGTGGCTGAGGCCTTGGGAAGCCCAGCGCTGGCTGAACTTGGGGGCCGGGAGGCGGGGCCGGTGGCGGGTCACCTGCTCCTCCAGCCCCCCTCTCGTCAAGACAATTTGCTGAGCTCCTGCTTGCCGTCAGCCCTCAGCTGCCACAAGTGAGTTCAGGACTTACACTTGTCATCACGAGAGCTTCATCCAGGGCCACCCGGCAACAGGTGTTTATAAGCATGTGCGACTCAAGTAAATACCTGTTGAGACCAGTCAAATCTGCCTTCCTCCTGGCTTCTCCTCACGTGCAGCCCCCGCTCACATCGTCCCCGGGCTCCTGCTGACGGCCCGGCCTGCACTGCTCTCCGTCTGTGGTTGGACGTCTGTCTCCTCCCCACATGTCCTTGTCTCTGTCTCTGACGGCCTCTTCCAGGCACGTCCTCCTCCTCTCCTCGCGGCCGGCAGCCTTTATATGCATCCCGATCTTTAGGGTTACTGCTCACTCCCTTGACATCTTTTTGTCTTAGAGCCCGTCACACTGTGCGGCCCCAGACCTCCCCCAGACCTCCACGGCCCACCAGAGATTTCTGACAGGTGTGTCGTCGACACCTCAAACCCGCCGGTGGGGTCTGCTCTCTGCCCAATTCATTTCTTCCCCGGAGCCTGAGAGCCTTTAAGGGTGCTCCCGGTTCTCCCCCCGCTGCCAGACTCGCTCTCTGGGGCTGGCAGCCTTCACGGTGCCGTGGTTTAAACAGTGGTTCTCAACCAGGGGATTGTCCCTCCTCCCCACCGGCCGTGTGCTGGGTGGGGGCCAGGGATGCGGCTAACCATCCTACAAGGCGCAGCTTCCGTAACGGAGAGTCGTCCAGGCCACAGGGTTAGTTGTGCCGAGGTGGAGATGCCCTGCTTTATAACACAGCCCTGCATCGGGGTTTCTGACCTCCTAGTAGCATGGCCATGAACTGAAACCGGAAAACGGATGCCCACGGCTCAGACCTCGTGTGGTTTTGTAAGGATGAAATGGAATAATGCGTATGAAGTACTTGGCAGAGTTACTGCGGGCATGCGTAAGCATGCGGGCCTGGATGCCGTCATTATTGTTTCTGTTTAGCCGCAGGACTCAGCCTCTCTCAAGTGCTCCTGTCATGTTCCTCGTCTGCTCGGCGCTCCTCGTTGGCTCCCTGCGCTCCCCTACTTCTGATCAGGACTGTTGTCTGCTCCCCTTGGAGGGCTCCCACGGCCCGGGCCCCCCCTCCCGGCCCCCCCCACCCGTGTCTGACCCAGCTGTTGGCTGCTCTTCTGTCCCTTGTTCCCAGGGAAGTCTCCAGATTCTTCAAGGCCTCGCTCACCCATGCCTGCCTCCACATCATGGTCAGTAGGGGGCTGGTATGGAACGTGACTCAGCGTGCAGAGCCCACCTCACCAGTCCACTCCCGAGGCCACCTGCTCATCCCCCTCCTGTGTGTCCATGAACCCTGGCCCAGGCATTGGAAAGGGGCCCGAGGTTCTCCTATCTGTGTTTGAGGGTCTTGGGAACAGGGTGGAGGGGGTGTGAGGAGCATGAGGGTCCCTCTCCCCTTCTCCTGAGTCCTTCCCTGAAGCAGAAGCTTCTCGCCTGGTGAAAATACACTTCAGGAGGATTTAAAGAGCCCCTAATTGAGTGATATTAGTGACCCTCAGAAGGTCTAATATTGCCTCATACTTGGAAATGAGCTTAGGGGCGGAAAAGCTGCCTCTGTTATCTGACACTTAGTATCAGAATTAAAGGCTATATATTTGCATAAAGATCTTTCCTTTGTGGTGTTGGGCTTCCATTGGCCCAGCTCATGGGTCTGAGATGCCTCTGCTACCTTCCCTCTGACGGTGTGGATTGGCTCTGGGTACAACGGGGGTCCAGCCCCCATGTCCTCAAGACCTTCTTGTCCTGGTGAACTCCAGCAGGCCCCCTCGGTCTCAGCTCACTGTCACCTCCTCTGAGGTCTTACAGAAAGGGGCCTTTTCACAATCAGTCTGCATCCTATAACCTGGTTCTGGGTATAACATTCTCACCCTCTGAAAATACCTCTTTGATTTGTCCATTTGTATTCTCTATGAGCTCTGCTGTGGGAGCAGGTCTGTGTTTGTTCTGTGTATTCATCGGTGTATCCAAAGGACTTAGCTGAAGAGGCTGCTGGTGAATGCATGGCATGAATAGATGGAAGGTTCTCCTCCTGCTCATGGAGATGGAGGGAATGAAGGCAAGGCAATGGGACATGGCATCACATTGCCTTCACGAATTCCCCTTGATTCAGGCTGGGACCGGGGCATGGTGACTCCTTCCAGGTCAATGGTATTCTTCTTAGATTCTGCAGGCCACAGGTCTCTGTCACTGTAAGGTCACCACGGACTCTGAGGGGCCTTGAATAATACAAAGGCAGTTGGGCCCTTGGAACCATTCTCCGCTCTGCACGTGTAGAGATTGTTCCCTGGCCCTGGGTTGAGTACCTGCTGTGTGTAAGGGCCTGGACCACGGTCACAAGGAGCAGCGATGCCTGCTGCCAGGCCGGCGGGTTGGCAGGGGGAGAATGCAGTTGGGAAATGGCATACATGACGTTACATGACAGTCTGTGGGAAGTGGTAAGGAGCCCGGGGCTCCTCCATGGGGCTGTTTATGATATGGGCTGCCAGAAAGAACTCTTGTTTCTACTGCGAGGTGAGCCCCCGCAACTTACCTGTGGAATCTCGGCTTTGATAAGTGTCTGTGTTTGTTGTTCATTCCCTGCCTCCTGACCACTGCAGCCTCTGAGCTGCCCCAGGCACCTGCCCCACCAGTTTCCCTGCTCTGCACTCCCTTGCTCTTTAGCTGACCTTTAGGGCTCTTTGGATCCCCCCGCCCTGGGCTCTGTCCCAGTCACTGGCACCAACATGCCCTGTCATGGTCATGTGAGCCACATCCTGCTCTCACACTCTCCAGTGCCTGGGACGGGGATTTTTTAGAAGAAAATTTGTCCATGTGGGATTGTAAACAGGCTCATAACATGTCTTGCCTGTGACACACACCTCCGTATCCGTACCCTGTTCTTGAGTGTGGTGCGTTCATGGCACCAGCAGGGCTTGAAGACCAGAGCTAGGAGCAGGCTGCAGGAAGTACTGCGGAGTCTGGGTTTGCATGGCCCCTGTTTGGATCGTGGACCAGCATTCGCCAGCTCTGAGGCCGGGCCAAGTATGTCACGTCACTGCGCCAGCGTTCCCACCTGTAATACAGGTGCCGATAGAACCAGGGGCTGCACGCGGCTCTCAGGATGCAGGCTATAGGATGGGGCTTGCTTCTGCTTGCCCAGTGTTGCTTCCATCACTGCTAGTGGGAACCCCCCTTTCCTCTGGGGAGTGCATTTCATTTGGATCAATCTCCCCATCTCCCTCTAGGGATGGGCACCTGACCCAGACTTGGCCAAGCCAAGCTTCGGATGCTCACATGACCTAGACTAACCAATCAGCTTAGGGAAACACACACATACGCACATGGCCAGGACTAACCAGATGAGCTCAGGGATGCTCACGTGACCTGGACTAAACTGTTAGCTTAGGGAAACACATACACGACCAGGACTAATCACTCAGCTCCACGAGGCTTGCATGATCAGCCGGTATCCATCCCAAGAGGGAGGCTGGATCATGGCAGTTCTTAGAACACGTAGCTTTATGTGTTGGAATCTGGGAGATTTCTGGGTATATAAGTTTATTTCCATGTTGCCCATGCTAGTTTGAGAGTCTTTGTTACTGGCAGCTGACAAAACATGCACAGTGCCCAACACAGAGCAGATGTTAGGCGTTTCAGGATGGGAATTATACTGCAGGCTCTGGGAAGAGAAGCAAGTGGTTTTCTGCTCCCCTGCAGGGTCTAGAAGCAGGTGGCTGTGGACAGGTGCAGTGGTCCTTCATATCCATCATAAAGGCCACCAACTACTGAAACATCTGGGGGAAGCAAAATGTGCCTCTTTCAAGCCCTCAGTGTTCAGCCTTTTAGGATGGAGAGAGCCCCCATCGTTAGAATGGGAGCTGAATGAACATGCATTTCTTTAGTGCTGCTCCGAGAGAGATTTCCTTCTTAAATTCCCTGGCTGCCAATAGATGCTAATGAAAATGCACTTTCACTCCCAACTTCTCTTGTAATTCATTCCTTTTCAGCAATGTAGAGAAGGGTATTTTACCCATGGAATGCAGGCAAAGAAAAGCTTTGCCTTTCTAGAAAAGAGACTTCAATACTCATATGGGTGTGATTAAATCTTGATGTAACTTGAGTCAACGTTTTAGGGTCAGAGTGTATCGAGTCCCTAAAAGCATTGGTCTTGGAGGCAGGAGCTGTCTTTCTGATGAGCTAAACAAAAGTCAAGCTAGTTAAGCCCCTTGTTGAATAAGTGACAATTGGTAATCTCTCAGAGTTTCAAGAACCTAAGTAAATTGAGTGAGGCACACATGGGCTCACATGGAGTCTTATTTCATAGAGCTTGACAGTTGAGCATCATATAACTAGGACTGACAGTACCAAGCCATGAATTATTCCTACATAATGACGGCCTCCCAGACTAAGACAAAATCTGTCATTACCTCATTACTCGGCTGTGTCTTACTTATTTTGGGACTGCTCTGCAGAAACCATGGGAAAACATTTTCTTTTCCCCCCTTAGAGCACTGCCTCCATCAGGTGAAAATGGTCTGCTTCCAATCAAAGAGCTCACAAATCAATTATCCCCAGAGCGATGAAAATTTTTGGAGGTCACTGTAGACCAAGCTGAAGGAAGGAAATCTGATTTGTCTCTCCTTGGTTCATTAGCTCTGAGTGTTTGCATCTTCACAGTATCCTTGCTGGAGGGTCTTCAGCCTTTTCCAAGGAGTGACTATCTCTGATTACCCTGAAGTCTTAAGACTATTGATGAGAAACGTCAGAGAGTGGCCAGACAAGGGCACCCCCTCTAGGTCCCTTGGGGGGCCTTCAGAGAAGAGATGCTGGCAGTGGGGAGCACCCTTGGAGATTCACCTGAAGGTACAGGTAACAGCCTGGGGACCTGGCCATGACCGGCCTGGCTTGACCTCCAGGTCTTGCCTTTATTTTAATCCTTCTGGGCTCCTCAACACTGGACGTGTCGCTTGGCTCCTTGTTACCTCCATTTGTCCAAATGTGTGAAGGGAAGTCTCAGGCATCCACCCAGGCTGTGCATTTTGTCAGTGAGACAAGTTAAGCACTTCTTAGCGGGAGTGTTTTAGGAAGAGCAGCGGAGAGTGCTCGGGTGTCCTAGTAAGTGAGACGCAGTGTTTGGGAGCATAAGGTCTCCAACTCAGATTGACTGGGGTTCTGTCTGCCTCTGTTTCTCCCTAGCCAGTGACTTGGTGTCTTAGTACATTTAGTCTGCTGTAACAAAATGCCACAGAATGAGTTATAAATAACAAACAGACCTTTTTAACAGTTCCAGAATTTGGGGAGTCCAAGATCATGGCACCAGCAGGTTTAGTGTTTGGTGAGGACCTGCTTCCTGGTTCCTACATGTCTGTCTTTTCGCTGTGTCCTCACATGGTAGAAGGAGACAGGAAGCTCTCTGGGGTCTCTTTTATAAGGGCACTGATCCCCTTCACGAGGGCTCCACCCTCATGACCTAACCACTTCCTAAAGTCCCCACCTCCTATCTCCATCACATTAGGCATTAGTAGTTCAACATAGGAATTTGTGTGTGGTGGGGGAACACAAACGTTCAGACGATAGCGCTTGGGAGAGTTGTCTCTGTTTCTCCTCTGTGAATGAAAGATGATGCTATCAGGGTCTTAGACGTGTCGTGAGAGCCAGTAATCTAACACATGTAAGATGTGCAATGCCTGGCAGAGTCAAAAATACCAGCCTTTATTTCTCATAGGTCATTGGACTGAAATATGGAATTGCAGTCTTGACAGAGGAGAAAAAAAAAAAAAACACTGGTATTTTAAGAACCATACCATTGTTGATAGACGCTAAAAAGGAATGCACGTTATACCTCCGATGATAAGACACATCTATGGAAAACTACTCAATGCACCCAAATCTTGCACTGCTCCCCTCTTCAGGAACAATCTTTTTGCCTAAAAGTGGGTCCTCTTTGTGTGTGAGCCCTTGCGCTAAAGAGATATCTTGGCTTAGAAATTCTTAATCTACCGTGGTCCAACTTCTTTCACGCAGAGTCCAGAGGATGGAGAGTGAATGAATCTTTAGAAGTTTGCAATCTTTGTGATCTGATAAACTTGGTGGTTTATTAGAATCATTGCCACACTAGAATCTAGGATGCTGGAATTAATAACCATCGTAGGGCAAAAGCACTGATTTCTCTTGGAGAGGCTCCAGAACGACCCTTGAGGGCTGGCTGGGAATGGCAGGCAGAATTGGTTTGTCTCCCTTGGAAAGGAAAAGGCTGGTGCAAAGTGAAGTTCGAAAACAAAAACAAAAACAAGCATCCCTTCCTCTTCCTCGAGACCCAAGATGACAGCCACAGGCCCTGGAGCCTGCGAGGTGTGTCGGATCAGTTGACAGAGATCCAGGCTGATCTTAGGGGAAACGCCTCCAACTCCCAGTTCTGTTTGGTGCCAGGGAGTTTCACAAACAATCGCTGACATACTTACTCCAATGTCAAAGCCATGGCTGGTGGCCTAGGACCGTAGGATTGCACTGGCCCCAATCATCCGGATGCAGATCTCTGCAAGGCAGCCCTGAAGGGTGGAGAGTTCCAGAATGTGGGAGAATTGGCAGTAGAGATGGGTGCTGAAATGCGGATGTAGGAACGTAGTCCTGCTGAGGAGTAAGTCAAAATGTGAGCGATGGAGGAGATTTATCAGAAGAGATCCTGACGCTCAGAGAGGTTGGCTGTGGAAGGGCCCAAAATCAAGAGAGTGGTTGCCCTACTTCCTGGTGATTTCACTCGTCACAGAAGAAGTGAAATACAGTCATCACTCGGGACTTTTGAATGAGGCTGGGCACCTCTGTTTGGGTTTGGGAGCACATTTGAGGGATAGGCTGTTGGGAAAGAGAGTCTTTTTTATGTCTTCCAACACCATGGCTTTCATCCAATAGAGTCTCCCCTGGTTTTCTGGATAGACAAGAATGGTTTGTAATTAACATACTAATTGGCAAGTGCTTCTGGAATGCGTGAGGATGCTTGAAAAAGGACTTGAGTCCATGCAGCATTGCTTTACCCAAATTGTGCCTGCCCTAAATTGACTTAGCCGATTCCTCTCGGTACAGAGGCAGGTGGGGAGTGTCACAGGCCGGCTGTGGCACTTTCTGCATAATACTTGCCTCTGGCCACCCCTGTGAAAACAGCTAAAAATAGGGACTTTTAGACACGGAAATCAACTGGGAAAACTGAGGACTGCAGGTGACCTCAAAACCCAGGGAGATAAGCCTTGCTGGGGGCTGAGGCAGCTGGGAACCTATGAGGAGTTTCCAAGAAGTTAATTCCACAGAGGCCTTAAGTAATCTGTACCGCTATTCATTTAACTGCTGGCCACTAGGAAATGTTTTCTTAGGAAAAAAGTAACCAGCGTGTGCAACGGTGATCTAGTTTTCCCTGCCCTCTTGCACACGTGGCCCTCACGCACCCTGGGAGGTGAAGGGAGTGGGTTGTATTGCCCTGGAAAAATCAAGGAGGACTGTGTGCTCCAGCTGTCTTGTGGAGCCGGGACTCAAATCCAGCTCTCCTCCTAACTCTGCTGATGCCTGGAATCTTCCCCTCTCTCGGGGTGTAATCAGTTTCCGTTTCTTTTTTTTTTTTTTTTGAAAGATTTTATTTATTTATTTGAGAGAGAGAGAATGAGAGACAGAGAGCATGAGAGGGAGGAGGGTCAGAGGGAGAAGCAGACTCCCCGCCGAGCAGGGAGCCCG
Source organism: Halichoerus grypus (assembly GCF_964656455.1). Taxonomy (NCBI): domain Eukaryota; kingdom Metazoa; phylum Chordata; class Mammalia; order Carnivora; family Phocidae; genus Halichoerus; species Halichoerus grypus. Next base: position 135,997,192 of record NC_135721.1, read on the forward strand.
ATGCGGGACTCGATCCCGGGACTCCAGGATCATGACCTGAGCCGAAGGCAGTTGCTTAACCAACTGAGCCACCCAGGTGCCCCAGTTTCCGTTTTCCAGTTGCTAGGGGCACTCTGTGTAGTCCATGGTCCTTGTTGGCAAAACTTCCCATGTCTGAACATAGAAAAAAACAGAAATTGAGAGAAATGTCTCACTTAACAGAAAGATTTTCTCCCCTTCTCAAAAGAATTTGTCATGTTTCTTTAAATAAATAAAAAATATATATATATGTTACCAATTGTCATTCATTTTATAAAATGTGGCAAAACTTCTCAGAGCATGTCCATCTGGTAAACCGAGACATATCTAAGAGAACAAGATGCACGCGGCTCAGGGAGAGTTCCTTCATGTTCCTTTAGCCTTTTCACCGCTTGGGCAGCCTGGGCCAGCCCCTGTGTGGGTTTACACCTCTCGTGTGTCTGCTTCCCGCCTCGCTCCCCCCCTCGCTCCACGATTGCGTGCCCGCGTGTCATATGCTGCATCATCAGCAAGCTCAAATGTGGTCTCACTGCTCCCAGCCTGACTTCCAGCAACTCTCTGTTGGAAAACCAGACAGAGGACGGTGCTCCTGAAAGTCTGGGCATAAATTAGCTCTTCACGTTTCAGCTTTACGGATCTCTTCCTGCCCAATGCCCTTTACTTCCTGCCAATCTCTTCTACAAACACACACTGGTGTACTTATGCACACACACACACAGGTTTTCCTTGGTAAACAAACAAATATGAAGCCATCCTCCTAATTACCTGAGCAAATCTGAGGTCCTTATGGTGAATCCTTTTGTCAATAATCCTCCTTGCCACATCAATATCCCCCCTCTTGCTTCTCTCTGGATGTTTCCTTAACTGAGAGTCTTCCTTTGTTCAGTCTGTAGGAGTAGTTTTCAACTGGGGGTGATTTTTGCCTCCTTCCCAGAGGACACTTTGTGAAGATTGGAGACATTTTTGGTTGGCACAACTTTGGGGCTGGCTACTGGCCTCTAGTGGGTAGAGTCCAAGGGTGCCGCTAAACGTCCCGTGGTGCACAGAGCAGCCCCACAACAGAAAACTACCCACCCCAAACGTCAGTAGCGCCAGGGATGAGAAATCCTGGTGCACAGTGGGGAACAGAGCATAAAGGTGAAATAACGATTAGTTCTGATGAGGGAGCCTGGCCCAGAATTGGTAGATAGCACTCGGAACTTTCTTTGGAAAATTGGAAGAGGAGAAACGTGTCACACACGCAGAGGGATGCACATGCATGTAATAAACAGTCATGACAATGGCAGCCATGGAGACTCTTCCTTTTAATTAAGTACAGTCAGTAAAGATGGCAGTCCTCAGAGCAACCAGGCTGGCAAAGGACGCCCTTCTCATGACGTCCTGACCATGGTTGAATTACAGGCAAGGAGTACAAGTTGGTCTTTCTGAAACACTTTCCCTCCTGTTACTAAGAAATTGCATTGAAAAGAGACACTTGCTGTTTTTGCGGCTATTAATAATTCTCCATTTGTGACATCACCCACATCCCCAGAGAAACAGAGTTTCAATGGCTGCATTCCCACGAACCTGCTGCTGGCACGGGTGGAGAGATGGAGACAGGGAGATGGGAGGCTGGAAGTGTCTGCCCCGGGCAGGGAGGACGACGGGACTGACTTGACTTCAGGATGGCATCTGAGCCAGAGAGAGACTCAGCGTCTCAGGAAGCAGAAGCCTTCTTTGGCTTGTGGAAGTTTTACACATAATTTGCCATGGAACACGCAAGCTATATTTAGCTGGGTATTGGAAAGGGTAGGAGAGGGATATGTTTAAGTAAAGCTTCGGACAGCTTGTCGTGTACAAAACCCATCACCCTCCATGTACACACATCTCTACAAGTTGAGGGAGAAAAGCCTTCATCTGATGTCTCCCTTAAATGGTGCTTTCTGTGTCTGTTTTGATCTCAGAAATACCAAACACAGCAGTTCTCATTAACACAGATTTTAATGGGAGATATTTGTCAGCAAGGCTCTGTCGTTTCCACTAGCGTGAGACTTCCATTTAAAACAACAAGTGTAATAGCATCTTTGAGCTTTTTAATTAAAAATTAATTAGGAGGTTTAAGAACAAACTCATTGGGGGTTACTGTACAATAACATGTTTACAGAATTAGGTCTGGGGTTTTTGTTCCAGCTAAGCGTTTCAATCAATTCTCTGTCTATTAAATGTAATTACGTATGATGCTTCCTCAAAATTATAATGTAGCATTTAAAAAGCAGCTGGGGAAAGTCTATAATTTTAAGTTTGGAATTAGGGTAACTATGAAAATGCAAATAAAGGCAACTGTGCCTGGTTGTTTGGGGGAGTGGGGGGACAAGAATCTCGAAAGCAAAGTTTCAGCCTCAAGGCCATTTGGAATGTCTTTCTCTCTGTTGGTCTCACCTTCCTGCTCCTGTTAGGATGTCTGCTTGGGGAAGGCCAGTGGAAGGCGGATTGCATGATACAAAATGACAAGAAAAATGAGTGGAAAGAAGGAATATTCTTGCATATGTTCTTGGCATATATGTTCGCACTTACTGCTTTTTAATGAGAGGTATTAATCAATTAAATGCTTGCGTTTGACTTTGGTCCTTCAAATGCATGTGCTTCTGGAATAATCCTCATTTTCTCAGTCTGGAAATGGCACTTTTAAACACTTCGGAAGCAGGTTCTGTATTCAGTTCTTCTGAGTGTACCTCATTGACAGGTAGTCTTGGATGAGAGGGTTTTATTATGTCCATAGACAGGGAGTTAGGCTTCAGGACATGGAAGCTGAAATGGGATGAGTTCTTTCTCATCCCGTTCATCACAGGACCTCGGTGGTGGTGACTTGGCATGTGGGATCCCACCTGCTTGATAACTTTTGTTAAGTGGATGGAACTGTGTCATATCTCAAAATTATATGACCTAATTTAAAAAACAGTGCTTCCTGGAAAAGAATGCCAAGGTCTCATCCTGTGGCTGACTCCCTTCTCCCAACTGGTAATTGGTATAGAAGCAGTTAGTTCACGTCTAACTAGAACTAGTTCACGTCTAACTAGATATTTAAGAAGTTTGCAGTGGTGGGGCCCCAATGGAGGGCAAAATAATGCCCAGATAAGAGCGATCTCTGAACAAAGAAGGCAGACCCATGCTCCTTGCAGACATACGAGGCACAGAACTTGATTTGTGGGATCGATGGCCGAGCCAGCCAGGATGGCCTCTTCTCCTCGCCTACAGGGACCTGAAGCCCAGTGATGCCCTTGGTTTTCAGATGGAGGGGACATGCCCTGCGGGGGTGGTCCCTGGACTACAGGACACCGAGTCTGATTCTGCAGATCCCAGGCTGATCTGAGTCTGCTGCCGGAGCTCACATTGTAAGTGCAGTCCTCTGGCAGCTTCTGTAAATTGAAGAATGCAGCTCCCCCCTGCCCCCCCCCACCCCCGTGATTTTTCTTTAGCAGGTGTATTTTTGGAGGGTGTTTTTTGGTGAGAGATATGCTGGGATCTGTAAGGAATGATGTGTTGAAGCTCTGATGTCGATCCCGGTCATTGGTGTGGCCGTCCATGGAGCAAGTCAGTGGGAACATTTAGACCACGGTGATGTCCTGCCTCCATCCTGCCTTCCCAAGATGTCAGCCTTCCCAGGAGAACGGGCCGATCCTTTTCCCACGCTCTCCCCAGTGACTGCTGAGCAGGCAGATCCCTTTGAGGGGGGATTCTAATAGGGGAAAATAGACTATTTCTCTTGTATCTTCATATAGTATTTGGGGTATTTGAAAAAAAGGTCTAACTTATTTCCAGAGCTTTGTGGGACATAATGCAATTTAGTGGTGTTATCTTCTTTTTGTTTCTTTCCTTAAGACATAGTTAAAAATCCAAATTAAAAATTTTGTGGCATTTTCCCACTGTGTATCCTGATGATCGGATTTCAACTAGGAGATTATATTTATCACATATGCCTGACTATAAGAACTATTTTTCTAAAAAACCATTCCTCAGAAAGTGGGAATGACTTGATGTCTGAGTTTTTCAATGCCTTTCATTTCCTGCGGCTCTCTCTCTATTTTGAATAAAATAACACAGTTTGGATGCAGGAAGACACTTTAGGCTAAAAGAGCCTCATTCAATCCCAGCTTGGGATGCTTATCAAGGGTACATGTCAGGGTGGGGAGTGGAGGTTATTTTTTAAAAACAATAAAGAAAATGGAGCACAGATTTGGCAATTGTTCCATAGGGTGGGATGCCGTGTTTCCCGGCCTTGTGTGTTACTGGACACGGGTCTTTTCAGAACCATTTTAAAAAGCAACACAGGAAGCAGTTACTCCAAAGCTAACTGATGTACACCTACAGGAAAAATGAAAAAGAAAAGCAGACTGTCCTTGTGTCATATAAATGAGTGCTTGGATTAGGAAGCAATTTCCAGAAACACATTCATGTGTAGAATCAAAAAGTGCTTAATTGCAAACATCTGAGATGAAAGATAAAATGAGGTACTCTGGAAAAGTGTGCTAGATGATTCAGATGGGCGCCCTAGAGATGGCAAAGATGCTGATGGCAGAGACGTGCATAGAGTCTGAATAAAATCATCTCAGCAAATGCAAGATGGAAAAATTCATGTTTCCAAATTGATATTTTCCATCTGATAAAAATATGCATATATGCCTACATTAATAACCTAAATATTATTAATAGACATTGGACTTCTTCCTCTTATTCCAGGAGCTCTTTGATTCAGTTTGGTCAACATCCATTTGGGGATGACCTCTTACTGGAAACACAGCACTGTATGTTTGGGCGCATGTCTTCTTCTTCATGTTGCCTTCTAAACTTGGACGCCGGCTCAGGGGTTGGAAATTATTGCTGGAGGTGGAGAGAAATGACCATCGTTAACACCGGTGCATAATGCACGGACAGGTAACGCACACAGTTGTGACTAAGTCAACAAACCTTGGAGTGCGTTCTAGAACAATAGTTCTCAAAGTTTCATAAACATTGGAATGGTCTGTGGGGTTTGTTTTTGGTCATCATCTCGCAGAGGGCTGGAGTAGGGCCAGGTACCTGCCCTGTGAACATACAGGAAGTAGCCATCACGCTGAGGCCTGGAGCTCCAGGGAGGCGATTCAATCCAACATCAAGAGGAGACGTGGGGGACAGAGCTCCACACAGAAGTTAAAGTGAAGGAGCTGTATTTATACGTGCATGTGAGGAATTCACTTTACCCAGAGAGGTCTGGTCTTGGCCCTCAGCCTCAGGAAGGTGATCTCCAGGGCCCTGGAATGTCCTGCCCAGCAGGAGTGTCCTTGTTTGCTGGAGGCTTTGGTCACTGGACAGTCCAGCGGTGTGATTTATGACGGGGCCTTTAGGACAGGTCCTATCAGTTCCGATTTGGGGGACCTGGAGGCTAGACCTCCAGGTGGGGCTGAGACTAAAGGTCAGCCAAGGGGGCAGTCTGTGGCCAAGCCCCAGTGAAGACTCTGGACACTGAAGGCTGGGGCGAGCTTCTTGGATTGGCTATAGTCTGGAAGTTTGCACATGGACCCTCCCAGACTTTCCTCTCTCCTTTGGTGGGTTCTGATTTGTATCCTTTTACTATAATAAAACCATAATTGTAAACAGTGCTTTCTTTCCTGAGTTCTTGGAGGTGTTCTAGTGAATGCTCAAACCTGAGGGAATCTTGGGGACCCCGGAATTTGTAGGCAGGTGGTCAGAAGTGATGGTGGCCCGGGGGACCCTGGTTGTGTGGCTGGCATCCGAAGTCTTAGGCCTACTTGGCAATCTGGAGGACTGTGCCCTCCCCTGGAGCTTGGCCAATTCCTCTGCAATATGCTTCAGCCTGACAAGCCTCAAAAACACAAGGTTGAGAGAAAGAAACACGTTCCATAAAATTTTATACAGTGTGATACCACTGATGCCAATTTTAAAAAGAATAAAACAGTGCCATATGTTGTTTATTAACGTATATGCATATATATATATATATATATACGTATCATCTGTAATACATTTGCATCCATGTAAAATGCATAGGTAAATGTATATATATAGTTTATATATAAATGTGCATATTTATTCATTTCTATTCATATGCAAAGAATTAGAGTTTGGACCTGGGTAGATACACGCCAGGTTCATGATAGCACCTGCCTCTGGGATCAGGATGAGAAAGCCAGAGTGACAAACTGAATGTTTGTTAATTGCCGGTGCTGCTTTATCGGAAGTCTGTACTGTTACTCTGTGTGTTTTCTTGCACTTGACATTAATGCAGACACATCTGGAGTGGAGGCCAGGGAGGTAGTGCTGCTTCGAGGGCACCGTGCGGAGGCCTGGTGGGGGGAGTGGTTGGGGCTCGGGCGGCGGGAGAATCGGCAGAATGGCACGGGCTGCTCAGCAAGGATTAGCGGATGCTTGGCGTGCGTTCTCCCGTGACAGCCACGTGAGGAGGCCTCCTCTAACCGTTTGGCCGGCAGAAGAGCTCCAGGGCTTGCCCATCTTTGGATAGCCCTGGATGCCTGGGGGACGGTCACCAAGTAGGGCACAGCTGTGGGGCTCTCGATTCAGCTTCAGTGCAAAATGTCTCCAAGCCGCCAGAACGGAGCTGTCGTTCGCCCTTTCCACCCTCGCCCCCGCCGCCCCCTGAGACTAAGGGCACACGTGGGTCTGCGGATGGCCCTCCAGCTGAGAGCATCTGAGGCCCTCTCTCCCGGGTGCCGCAGCGCCGGCCCTGCTCCCCCGCCGGCTAACCCACTCCTCTGGTGACTGTTGCTTCTTGCCTCCGCCTCATTATGCTCGACGGTGGCGCGAGTCAATAAAAACCCCATCTGGCTCTCACATCACAGAAGACCGTATACACCTTGAAAATTCATTTCTGCTGAGCTGAGCACAGGCTTCTAAATCACCAGGGCCAGGAGAGTCAAGGTGACATGGCAGGAACAGAAAACAGTCAGCCACTGGAACCGAGGGCGCCTTGGGCCGTATTTCACCCTCAGCGGGGAGGAGAGCGAAGGCACGTTGTCTGGTTTGTTCGGCGATCAGAGGACTTGGGGGACGTGGGCAGGCACGTGTGTGGACCTGCCATGTGCCACGCCCCGAGTGGGCATTTTACCCAGACTATGTTATTGACCGGCAAATGGCATTTAATTTCTGTTTGATCTAATCGGGGACGCAGGAATATTGAGCAGATTCACTGTCTCAGAACTACAGGCATTTTGGGTTCCAGCCACCCCAAAAGGTGCCTGAGACAATGTCAGGCCACACGTGGAGACTGCCCGCTCCCAGCTCAGGAGGGTCCTGGGCACCTTCCAGGGGAGGGAGAATCCTGAGCAGGACACCAGGTGGAAAACACCTGTTAAAGGTGTTTTGTTCAGCTTCGTTTTGGGGTGGGGGAAAGGACATGCTCCTTCACTTCCTTATCCTCATTTTCTGAGCATCTGTGATACACCAAGTACTGAGTTTGGTGCTGGGGAAGCAGCATTGGTCAAGACCTGGGTCCTGCTCTCCAGGATCAGCATGTTGTGGGGAAGACAGAGGCAGACCAGTGAACAAGCAGGCACTTTCAGATGGTGAGAGAATGGGGGTGGGGGGCAGTCACAGGGTGGGGGGGCGGGGTGAGGCATGGGGGCGCCGCAAGGGAAGGCTGATGAGAGGCAGGGTCCAAGGAGCTGGCCACGTGAAAAGCCAGGCGGACAGGGAGGAGGCATGGACGTCAGTGGGTCTGATGGGGAGGGGCGGCAGGAGGGGAGGCGGCGCAGAGTGACGTTGGAGAGATAGGGGGTCTTCTGGATCAGCAAGGGTTCGACTTTTAATCAGGGAGGGGTGGGGCGCAGAGAGAGACGGAGACAGGGACACTTGTGGAGAAACGGAGCAGGAGGAGAGGGAAGGATGGAGGGAGGAGGTGGGAGAGAGCAAAATGAAGGACGAATCGCTGTCACTGCGTGATGGGGCTGTGGTGGCCGCTTCGCGGCCCTGGGGCGTCCTGGCGCCTGCCCTGTGCCCGGCGCTGCCCTGCGAACCTCTCACCTGTTCTCCCTTGGGCGCTGTCTCTGCTGCCTCTCATTCTGCTCCTGTGGCCTCCAGCCTGGGTCCTTGCTTCGGGCCCAGGATTTGGCAGTTACGCTCTTTTATCCGGTGCCCGAACCTTGATGCGTGCCAGCAGCCTGGGGCCTGGGTCCCCCTGCCCATCTGGGCCTGACCTTGCCTCTGGTGGCACCTCGTGCTCCTGTCCGGGACGCTGCGGTCGCCACGCCGTCCTCCGGGGGCCGGCTTCAGTGTCTCTGCCGCAGGCCTCTGGGTCCCCAGAAATTAGACGCTGCAGTGAGGGTGATACATTTCTTAGCGGCTGGAATCGGCAGCAGCCTCGTGCCCATGCCGACACGCAGTGGTCCACGGCCTGCAGTTTCAGTAAAGCTGGGCGTGGGGGGCTGGTGGTCTCGTCTGGCGACAGATGTGGCCCCTGGCTCCACACCCCACGCAGGATTAAAAAGGTGTTTCAAATTCTGCTTATGAATTCTGTCAATAATTCTAATAAAAACTCGCAATAATTAAATTAGAACCAGCCTATAGGTTTTTAACATGAAAGGAGACACAATTTGCTGAGATAAGTCAATTTGAAAAAAAAATGAAACTGCTTGTATTATGTATTTATGAAGTAGAAACTCATTTTCCCATCCAATTTGAGCTTGCTGTTTCGCGTCGGGTAATAGGTACTTCTGGTAGGAACAACAGCGTCTGATGGCGGTGCGGGCACGGTCTCGCCATCGCGTTCTCGTCAGACCCAGGTCAGTGATTACACCGTCTCACTGGACCGACCCAGGCTAGTTCCAGGGGCAGCAGTGAGTGCCGGCCAGTGCCCCGGCACCCTGCCTTACTGGCCCTCTTGGACTCTGTTTTGTTCTTACGTAAATGCCACCCATCCTGTGCAGGTGGACTCAGAACTCCCTCCCCTGGGAGGGGTGCAAGCGAGGCCCCCGGATGGAGCAGGTCTGCCTCTGGCCACCAGCACCTGCAGGCCCTTCTCATGCCGTTCCCAGCGATGTCCTCAGGATGGGCCAGGAAGGAAGGGGAAGTGCATGCCAAGCTTGTCACCCGTTTTCTGCCCAGCCCCTCACGAGAAATCTGTTTGTGGCCCTGACACGGTTTCTGCCAGGCTCCAGGGGGTGTCCTCTGCCTGCTCGGGCCCTAGCCTGGGTGTGGGAATCAGGACGGTGGGTGGACTAGAAGGACCCACAAGGGTTTGAGGAAGTCACGTGATTGAAAAGCGGGCTTGGGGTAGCTTTGCTCTTGGATGACTAGAGTCAGGGGCGGAAGAGGGAGCTGGGCGCCAGGTTTGGGGAGAGCTGTGGCATTATTTGGGATTGGAAGCTGAGAGGGAGATGATGAGGGACTTTGAGGATGGCCACAGGGTGAGGACCAGAGGGAGAGTGAGTGGAAAGAGAATGGGGTGGATGGTAGAGCTGTCAGCGTTGTGCACTGCACTGTGTTTGATGTTCTCTGAGATGCTTGCCTAAACACGGAGGGACCCGTGTCTCTTTGGATGGCTCCATGTGTCGGGCCGTGTGGGCGTGATACCCCTGACTCTGCTTGGGCACTGGGTGGAGAGGGTCCACCACTTTGCTGGGCTGCGTGCTGTGGGCTGCATAGGACTGGGACTCAGACCTGGGTTTGAATCCAGCTCCGTCCCTTGAGAGCTGGACGGCCCATCTCGAGCAGGCTGCTTCTCTCCGCCTCAGCATCCTCGGCTGTGGAAGGGCACACTAATCACCTCCTTATAGGGTTGTTTTGAGATCAAAGTGGGATGAATGGAGGTGAGGACATGGTACAGGGCTCACCACGTGGCAAGCCTTTGTGTCTTCGTCCAACTCACCCTCTGCATCTCTGCCCCACTGTGTGTCTGCATCTTCCACCCCAGCTGGGGTGGATGCCTTTGTGGAAGGGACCCTGCGTATTGAGTTGTTCGTGCCTCCAGAGCCTTCCAGGGTGGGGTGCGCAGTGGGAGCTCATCAAGCCCAGCATGGCCCTCCCGTTACCCCAGCGGGCACCTTCCCGAGCTGCAGGAGGACCGGGCCTGGCTCAGGCACAGAGGTGAGACCTGCAGTCAGTACATGGGCCCGATGGGGCTCCTCTCTGGCTGTGCTGTCCTGCGTCTGAGTTTCTGGACTCTGATCACAAGAGTCTCCTGAGGGAGAAGCACAAGGGTTTGGCCCGCTGTGCCCAGCCTCTAGAAATAGCACATGGACACACGGCCTCTCAACACATGTTCCTGTGAGGAATCATAAATTCACAATCTAATTTAACTTCGCAACAAGACATACGTTTGTCTAAGGGCTAAATACTGAAAAATGCATAGAGAACGGAAAAATCATCAACAAAAATTTAACATAAAGCCCCATGACTAAGTATTTACATAGGGTGTTCTGCTCGATTGCAACTGACCATGTCTGAAAACAACCGGATTGTGCGGAAGGCTGGGAGTGGTGGCCACAGGTCAGCCTAAGCTGGGCCAGTGGACCGTGGTCATGTCCGTGAGCAGGTGACTCTGGCATCTACAGCGCCTCCCTGGACCTCCGTCTCCCAGGAGCAGCCGAGGGGCTGGGTGCGCAGTGACCAGCACGGGGCCAGGGGCTCCGTAGCTGTTGTTACTGTTATTGCTGTAGCCAGGAGTACTCATGCCATTTGCCCCTCCTGACAAACACATGTCTTAATTCCTTTGTGTCCTCTGAAGTGAGATAAAGATTTTAACCCACTGCTATGGCATGTTTTGCCTCTGACATCCTAATGAACGGCAAACACATTTCCATTCACTAATGGCCTTAAAAGAACCAGAGACACGGTTTGTAGAAAGATGTATTTTGCCGTCAACAGACCTGTTATTCCTTACTGCAGACATTAGTAGGCTTCCAGCTGTTTGAATGTGACCCTTGCCAAAAATACAGAGGGGGTAGCATGATCTTGAGTATTTGCATTAGAACAACAGGCGGCTGTGAATAAGCCTTGCACCCAAGCTAAGAGCAAGGAGCACACTTGTGAACATTTCACTGAGAGTAGAATCCCTGAAGCTTGCACCTTCTCACTTGGAAGCAAATCCACAGAGGAAAAGTGGGGACAGCATGACAGTGGCTCAGACCAGGGGCCCCACAATCTGTGCAAAGACCTAAGAATATAATGCAGACCCAATGCCTCCTCTTTCTGGCTGTTTTAAGATAAATATCCCAGCTATTGACTGAGCTTGATTCAATAGTTACGAAAAAAAAAGTCCAAAAACTAATGAGCAAAGAGAAAGTACCCAGAGGTTTGGTGATTGATGAGTGTTGGGCTTTTCCACCTGTTTGTCCCAAAGCCCAGCGCTGGGTGTTATCCCACTATTTCTGCTGCCTCCTTGATCTTGAATGAGCAAGGGCCAGTCCTAGGTCTCCAAAGCAGCTGAGGTCCCTACTCTGAGGCAAATGATGGTAAGACCATGGCCGTGAGCCCTCTCTGTACAAGGTGCTTTGCAGAGCAATTCTTTGTGCATCTGCTATGGTCTGGATGTGTGTATCCTCCATGTTCATATGTTGAAACCTAATTCCCAATGGGACGGTATTAGAAGGTGATCCTTTGGGAGGTGATTGGTCATAGGGGTGGGGCCCTCATGAGTGGGTTCAGTGCCCTTCCTTATAAAAGAGACCTCAGAGAGCTCCCTCACCCCCTCCACCATGTGAGGACATAGCAAGAAGCAGCTTTCTATTAACCAGGAAGCCTTCACTAAGCACTGAGGACGTTGGTGCCATGATCTGGACTTCCCAGCTTCCAGAACCGTGAGAGATAAATTTCTATTGTTTATAAGCTATCCAGTCTATGGTATTTTTTGTTATAGCAGCCTGTGTGGAATGAGACAGCATCATTTCTAATTTTATCTTCATAATAATTTATGAGATGGAAAACACCATCACCCCATTTCACAGATGTGGAAATGAGGCTCAGTGGGGCTAAGGTGCTCCAAATATCACAGGCGATGTGTGTTAGAGTTCCAACCTCTGGACTATGTTGTCCCTCCTTCTGTTGCAACCTTCCACCACAGTCCAGGCTCCCCACTTGGAACCACTCGACAAATGCCTGCCCTGCCCCGGAGGACAGACCTTTAGGCAGCCAGAGGTGGTGCTCACGTTCCTGCAGTAACCGGCTTTAGTACCTGCTGTGTCCCTCCAGCCTCCCTCCCCCGGCCCGGCTTTGAGTCTCCCTAGCATTTCAGTTGTTGTAAAATGACCTGCAGTGGATGGACACTCCTCTACAAAGTTTAGCACCTAGGACCCAAGGCCACGCCGCTGCCAGGTTTTAAAACACCTCGGTTATGTTTACGATGATTGCTTCTATTAACGTAGTCGCTAGAATTTTCTAACGCAACCCGAGTTTGTCCTAGCTGAGTCAGTAGCCAGTAATCGTGTGAACTCCGTGGAGATCTTGTTTGTTCGCTGAGTCACAAGGAGCTGGGGGCTGACTCCTATGTGCCAGGCACTTTGCTGGATGCTGGGATGTATAATGATGAGCAGCCAAATTGGACACAGAGCCGTAGAAGGGGCAGAAACAAGTGCA